>NW_027518683.1:8290000-9490000 GCF_043159265.1 Tasmannia lanceolata
ACAGAAGGCATTTTGCGGATGGTCTGTTGCATCTGACAGCAGCCACCTCGTTAATGAAGACAAAACCTGATGAAAATGAGCCTCTGTGGCTGCTGTCAGATGCAACAGATCATCTTGCGAAATGCCTTCTGCTATGGACGCTAGCAAATCCCCTAAAAGTAGCGTAAGATACTTGAAATTTAAAAGTCAACACCAACGGATATAGGTCAACATCTTTTTTGGCATTTTTGTTCGTAAAAAAATTGCATAAAATGATCCTTTCAAATCAACGGAGTAGGATCAATCCTTTGCCAAGTGAAATCAACGGCCTCCAAGTCCAATAACAAAGACTTGCCACGTGTAGGTCGGACCCACAGCTGACCCCGTAATTCATAGTCTTTACTCGCCACCTTTCTTCCCCGGGCCACCCCCTTGTAATGTATTGATGAATACTGGGGCCCGCACATAGAGTGGATCTTCACCGTCGGAGCTTTCCGTATTGTCCTTCTCCCTACCAAAAGGTCGTTTCTGCAGTGAGAGGCGAGAAGAGAAGGCTTTTGGAGTGCACAATTCTCGAGACTCGGATGAAATCCACTCCTCCTACGTGCAGGATGGTACTCATCTCCCTCTTTCTCTGCATCTTTTCCCTGGAAACAAAATCATCTTCTTTTTTTCTTCCTAGAAAAGTAAATCTTTGTTTTTTTTTTAAACCAGTCCATTGCATTCCCGAATGCAAGAAATTGCGGGATGAATTCGTGAAACTCTGTCGACCCACATGGGTAATTCCCTCGCCACTCTTAATTTTATATTAAAAAAGGCAGATATAGAGATGAAAGAAGAGGGGTTTTTCTTTTTTCTTGATTGGGATTTTGAATTTTGAATTCTGTGTTTGTTCAAACTAGGTCAAGCATTTCGACGAATTGAGGAGAGGACCGATATCACCCTCACACTTTCAAGCCCTAATTTCCTGGAATTTCGAATTTCAATCCTCCTGTTATGTGGTAATTTTGCGTTTGTGGTTGCAATAAGGTTGAAATGTACAACTACATACTTCAAAGCCAAACATTTTCCATTGTCTTGTATCACAATTTCTGGTTCATTAATTCGCATATTGCGTTGTTCTTAGTCTTTACTCGGCCGAATTCATCATGTAAATCTTTTTCCATAAATTATATTCTATAACTCACAGTGAGGGTTGTATATTTTTCTCTTTTATCTGAGTTTGTATTCCAAACAATGTGGGCCCTATCCATGGAAGGGCCTTCCAAATGAATGCTTTGGATCACCCCAAAAATGTAGGGCCTCATGTGTTTTTGAGCTCGAGCTCAGGAACACTTTCCTCGTGTGTGAGCAGTTGCTTTGGATCCTATCCATAGAAGGGCCTTCCAAATGAATGCTTTGGATCACCCCAAAAATGTGGTTTCACATGTGTTTGTGAGCTGCAGCTCAGATAAGCTTATCTGAGCAGCTGCTCACAAACCATTTCCTCTCTCTCTCTCTCTCTCTCTCTCTCTCTATATATATATATATATATATATATATGAAAAAGTGTTTCTATGCATGTGCTTAGATAAACTTATCTAAGCACATGCTCAAAAACACATGTGGCCCACATTTTTTGAGGGATCCAAAGCATTCATTTGGAAGCCCGGGTGTGTACCAAAAGTGTGTGTGTGTGTATATATATATATATATGTGTGTGTGTGACTTTATGTGACTTTATGGCGTTAAATTTCTCATGTGTGCCTTGAGGCATTTTTGGTGTGCCTTGCCTTAAGGCACACCTCAAAGTGTATGGCTTGAACACCTTTGAAAACAGCTCTATAAACAAGTATATTATCAAAATATACCACAACACATCAGCCAATGAAAGGATTAAGTCCATGACCCTCATGAAGATACTAGGAGTGTTAGATAACCTGTAGGCATCATCAACCACTCATATAAATCTTCATGGGCCTTCAAAGTGGTCTTCCATTTGTCTCCGAGTTGTATGCGAATTGATGATACCCACTTTTCACCTCCATCTTCGAAAACACCTTTGCCTCTGATAATTGGTCCAACATATCAATCAATCTTGGAATTGGGAAACTATATTTTGCGGTTATTTTATTTATAGCCCGGATATCTACACCCATCCTCTGAGCACCATCCTTTTTTGGTGTCAATAGGGAAGGGACTATGCAAGTAGATTGTTAACTTGTTTGCATAATCCCACATGCTGTACTGTAGTCATTTTGTAATCTGCCCGATTAGTTAGACTTGTGACTTTCATCAAATCTATGTGATGTTGTATATTCCGATGGGAGGTAGATCGAGAGGTAGTTCTTCGGGGAAAACATTCGAAAAACTCGGTTAGTATTATTTGAAACACTTCTGGATTAAAATTGAAACCTTCCCCATCCTTGGACACGAAAGATAATATAGTACCAGTCTCCACCATGGAGTCAATAAACTTAGCCTCAGTAAGAAGATCAATACCCTCTTCCGGTTTCAGTTTGTGTCTAAAATCATTCGATGGTGCGAGAACAATATTTAGATTTCTGCAATAAATAGATGTTTTTACTTCCATCATGCGCAACCTTACTTTCATGCTGCCAAGGTCTATTGACCAAAAGATAACATGCGTTAATGGATATGACATCACACCATACTTTACCAGTATGCTTGTTACCTATGATTTGGTCGACACTTTGAATTTATTGCCGACACAAGTGTCGTGTCGTGTCCGACACGACACCCGTGTCCACATGTGTCGACACTCCTTTAGACACTCCTAAGTGTACTGCTAGAAGTGTCAGTAACTTTGTATGTATGTACGTGTATGAGTGTGCCACTATTTCTAGATTTTTAGGAGATTCCATGTCAGATACCTCATATCCTTATCGAAACTCGGCACACAAATCTATATCCACAAAACATGATTATATGCACTTTCTATTTTAGCCGTGTCCCTGTTTCTAAATTTTGGGAGTTTGCTGTGTCCGACACTCCGTGTCCGTGTCGACACGCGACACTCGTGTCCGTGTCCACAGATCATAGCTTGTTACTATTGGTAGACGCAGTGTTCTAAAAAGCGCTGGGCGAAGCTGGGCGGCTGACTGACCTCCCAGCGCCCAGGCCGCCCAAGCGTTTTTAGGCGTTTTTCATTTTTTTTTAAATATTAATATATTTTCATAATATCTTGCATTTTTTATATAAAATATAAATACTTGAATGCATAACAATCCAAACCATTTTATGCATAAGCACTAAACATTAAATAATAACAAAAAGTAAAAAACATAATAAGAAATTAAGCATAAAGTACTTAATAATTTAAGTATTTAACAATACAACACAAATCCATGACCAAAAAAAGATTAAAATCCAAGCACTTCTTCAGTCTTCACCAATCATTGTCCTCTCCCTCCAAGACCAAGACTCTATCTTCATCTGAGTCTTCAAACCCGCCCCGCCCAGGCCCACGCTCAGCGAACCAGGCGCCGCCTCATCGCCTGGGCGGCTGCCTAATAACGCCCAGGCAGTGAGACCTCTTTTTTAAACTCCCAGAGCTTGGGCGGTGCGTTTTTTCTGCGCCCAGCACCTAGGCGGCCGCCTTTTAGAACAGAGGGTAGACGAAACCAAGAAACATGTATACATCATTTCCCTTCATAAGCTATGAAAGCTTATAAATGGTGTGGGTGTTGTTGAGTATTACTATGAAGCATGGAGACGGCTTCTTCTGAAACAATATTTTGACAACTTTTACTATTGATGATTAGCTTTCACACCTTAACCACTAATCGTGCAAGCCACTAGAGTCCATGCTTTTGCTTGGAAACCATTCCTGGATAAAATACCCACGGTAAACCACCTGAGGAACCATCATATGCTGATTATAGATTATTGCTGCCTCCGCATTGAGGCAGGGTTGTCAGTGAATCATATATTTATTCATTGCAGCTATTCTAGTCATTTGGGGCTGTATTTATTCATTGCAGGAGATTTGGTGTTATGTGTGTGTTCCCTTGTAGCATGGTTGACCTTCTTCACTGTTGGTCCTTGGCCCCATGGAAGAGAAATGGTAGCATATTGCGGTCGCTCACCCTATTCGCTACTATCTGGGTGATTTGGAAAGAAAGAAATAATAGAGTTTTTCGCGGCTTTGTCAAAAGCCCTTTCTTCGCATTGACCAAGATTATATCTGTGTGCATTTTTTGGGCATAAGTGCTGTTATATTTCATGTTTATCTCAAGCTCAGATCTTTGGTGGTGTTGGAGGGAAATCTGCATTAGTGGAGAGGCTAGAGATACCAGTCACCCTAGGTGGATTCCTCCTGCCCTGGAATGTGTAAGTTAAATTTTGATGGCTCGAGTTTTGGTAATTTGAGGCTGGCTGGAGTTGGAGGGCTTCTAAGGGATGAGAGGGGAGGCACAATATGGGCTTTCTCTAGTCCAATACTCCAATTGGGATAGCTGACTCTAATGAAGCGGAGCTAAGGGCAATTCTTCAGGGTATCAAGTTGCCAGATGTCAATCCAATTGGGATAGCTATCAACACTGGTAGTAGAGGGAGACTCCCTCAATGTTATTAGATGGTTTCTTGGAAGCTATCCCCCCTTGGAGGTTTGTCCACCTGATGGATGAGATTCAGGATAGAGTGAATGCATATACAGTTACCTTTTGTCATGTCAGAAGGACGGCCAATTCGGAAGCGGATGGTTTAGCTCGGGCGCAGTCTCTTGTCCTCGTCTGGAAGTTTTTTATTTCCTCCCTCCTTGAGCCAAAGTGTCTTATTTTCTTTTATTTGTCTTGTCTCCTTTTCTCTTGATCATCTCGGTCATCCTTGTAGTTGAGTTTTCTTATTTTATTATACAAAATCCCTTTACCATTAAAAAAAAAAACCACCAATTGTACATGTGTGATTTGATACAATCTCATGTGGCTATTAATCATGATCCTGATCAGATCCATGAGCAAAATAAGAGAGGAGTTGGGAAGAAGGGAGGTGTTGGGATTGTTTGTGAGACAAATTTGATGGAGATGGGGCCCATCCAATTTAAATTAGTCTTTTATAAGGTTTTAAGTTAAAGTAGAAAAGATAAATAACGCCTTTCTCCAACAGCTTAAGCTTTTGGAGTAAACCGGTAGTTTAATATGGTATCAGAGCAAAGGTCTTGAGTTCAAACCTTCCGGATAGCAAATATCCACATGCAATGGTCAGCCCAAAGTGGTACCACATGTGCCACGTGTTTGCCAAGTGGGCCACACGTGCGGGGGAGTGTTAAAGTATAAAAGATAAATAACGCTTTTCTCCAACAGCTTAAGCTTTTGGAGAAGTTGGTAAGTTAACTTAAGTCATAGGTATTTTTTAAGTCTCTGTCAAGTAACTTAAGTGACTTAGAATAAAAGAGGGTCTGCTCCACTCTTACAACAATATTCATGTTACTATTCACGATCACGACACTATTCACAAAATATTTGTAGGGAGCTTTAGGTGAGGGTCTTTTTGTCAAAAGTGGGGAATTTTTAGCTTAGGGTTTTAGAGCTTTCTAGGTTCTTTATATATATAAGTTTATTTTTTGAGTCAAATTCTTCATCTTTTGGAATGAAGGATTTTGGGTTTATTTTCTGCACTGAAATCTTTGCAATTTTGTTCTTAAATTGTTGTGGGTTTTGTTCGTGGAATCTTTTGCGTATTTTATTTTGGTACCTTCAGATTTGTTTGTTCATGGAGTTCTGTTGGAGGAAATTTATGAGAACTTACTACTGTAGATCTCTACAAAGTTTTGATCAGATTTGAGCTACAGTTATACTCAACCCAGCTTTCGATCTATTTGCAACAATTTTATCTTGGATTTGTTATCAACCTAAAGGTGAGTGCTGCGGATTTTTGAAGTACTTTATTCCTTTATATTTGATTCAATATGTAAAAAGGGGCAAAGCCTACGGACCGGCAAAACTACAATGACATAATGGGGAAACAAAGTGACGCAGGACAATACCTAAAGAGGGAAAATCCTACACTCCTAATGGGATAATGGGTTCTAGGAAAGTTTAGGGCTAACTCTTAAGAGGCTAAAGACACCTACAGGTTAACTAGGGTTGATTTAAGGCAGAATTAATTGGTGGACAGCAGCAATATTGAGGCTTAAATTTGCATTAAATAATGAGAAAGAACATAATTAGCATGAAATAAACCTTAAACAAATTAGTCGATAATTAAAGGGTCCTTCGGATAACTAGTTACAGGTAAAATTAGCCTAAAACGGGATTTTAAACGTGCGACCAAGTAGAATAATTAAACAATACCAAAACCTATGAATTAAACCTTATTTTGATGAGAAATTAGTAATAATCCAATGAAAAAACAGTAATAAATTTCTGCAACAACAAAACGGGATCAAATCAGTCCAATTTAGGCAAAAAGGGTATTTTGGTAATTTTGATAGATCTGTAATTTCAGGATTTAGGGCTGATGGTTCGTAGGGTATGATCTAAAAGATGAAAAGAAAACCAATTTCAGACCTAAGGTTCAGTTTTGATGGCCGTTGCACCATCAATTTCCAAGAAAACGTGTTCTAGGGTTGAAAAGGGTGCTGATTTTCAATTGGCTGCAAAAGGGGTTTAAAACTATGGGTGTTGGATACTTTGGCTGAGGTTTAGTCTGAAATAAAGTCCTTCAAAGTCTCATGATGAGATCTTAAACGATGTAGGAGATATTTGGATTTAGGGTTTTTGTATTTTAGGGTTCAAGAACAAAAAATAAAAATAAAAATTGAAGAACTAATGACTTACTTATTTATGGCTGATTTGAGAGGAGAATAGAAGTGAGAAGATGAGAGAGGATTGAGAAGAATGGCTCTAAGCCACCAAGAAGAGAGAAGAGAAGAAGTTCCAAGCTTCAATAACTTCTTTTTACAAAAAAATTAATTCCTTATTCAATATTCAAAAGTCCCTTACATTGCTTTCATAAGATGTATTTATAAGAAAAGAAACCCTAGAAGATAACCTAAGACTTAAGCAATTAATCTCAACCATTCATTTAATCCAAAGCAAACTAAATAAAGTTAAAATTTACCTAAAATAATAATCCCGTAATAGACCTATACTACTTCCTAAAAACACTCATAACTTGCTCAAATCACATCCAAATCACGTGATCTTAGGCCCATTAGATAGGTAATTGAAAAACTTTTCTAATAATACCAAAAACACACCAAACAGATGAGATTTGATGCCTAAAAAGTAGGTTGCGAATAAAATGACGAAAATAGAAAATAAATAAAAAAACATCAACATAGAGTGGACGCCCAATACGCATGTCATGTGGCACAACACATGTGGTATATGTAGCATGTGTGAACGTCCATCTCTCATGCAAAAATCAGTCCTCCTTCCCACGATTCTTTCTTCGCTTGTAAACTTTGAATCCTCCTCCTCCGTTGACATCCCCATCACAAAGTCTTCAAGCGTGTCCTATCCACTTGAGTGTGCATAACAGTCCACCTCAATGTTAGCAAACCTCCAAAGATTGGGAATTGTAACGAGATGGCCCTCAACATGATTTAGGATCTCCTCAATAGCATTACTGAATCTCCATGGCTAGATAGCTCTCTCCATCCAACGGATCACATTCATCGAGCCACCTTCTTCAACCGAATGGTCAATCTCACCTTCAACAACTGAATGGTCAATCTTGGAGAGATCAACAATCTGAATTCCAGCAAGCAAGGCAAGCACCTCCGCCTCATTAGCATCTTTTTTTTCCAATCTGTCCCGAACAGTCCCATCAAGTTTCACTACTCGAGTTACAAAGGAGACCCCCAATAGCAGCTAGACACAGGTTCCCCAAACTAGAGCCATCAAAATTCAGCTTGATGAATACCGCAAGGAGAGGGGACCATCGGCTTATCATCCGTCTCACTCGTACCTCCTCCCAAAATACAACAATGGTATAGAAACATTCTTGGAACCATGGAGATCCAATGTCCATCATGAAAGAGAAAATGGCATGCTAAATGAAATCAGCAGATTTGGAGACATAGTTATTCCTTCCTTTCCAAATGGCCCAAAGTGAGGCTAGAAGGGCTAAGCTCTAAAGGATTCTGATGCAGGACAGAAGCGTGGCATGGTGGTCGGTTTGCAAAGACAAGCTCCCAATTATTGAATCTGTTGGTGACTGCTCCATGTCACTGAACATCAGAAACTATTGGTGATTGCCTAATGTTATTGAAACTATTGGCCAGCATACTGGGTATTTATGGTTTCCACTAAGTGCTGGGAGGTAGCTATAGTGGGTGACTCAACCAGCTTAAGGGCTACTTTTAGTAGCAGTTGCCAGAACGCCAACAAATGATTCCAGATCGTCAATGGTCCTGTGTTCCTACAGAAATCGAAGGTGGAGAACAACACCTAGCTCTGTATAAAAGAATTCACAGCTACTAGGCCAGGAAGCCTTATATCACTAATCATCAGAAATTGGCAAAGACCCCAAGCTGGCTATGTATGGCGACACAAACACACGGTTCGGCAATCAGTGAGCAGAATTCTCCTCGGCGTAAAAAAAATCGGTTTCTTGCAAGAAATCCCACAACCAATTGGCGGGTTCAACTGAGAGTAGTTACATTCTGATTTTGCAGGCCTCAAATTCAATACCGAACTCAATCCTTTTGCCAAAAATTTCGTAACTCAGACAAGCAGTGGCTAGGTGTAGCCGTCCCCTCTTCATCTTTTCTCCCAGACGCCAAAAGCCTTATGATCAGTCCTCACAAATTAATGGCATCTACTGGTTGTGGTCCTTTGAGCTTTAATTGAAGGTAATTCTGGGTTGGCATTATCCCCTCATGAAACATGATTTTATACATTGAATTGCTAAGATATCAACCGGCCATATATAAACCAGATCTCAATGAGAGTTTTACCATTCAACAATTCAGAGAACATAATGATGACAGAAGGTGGATGTAAATCTGATAGAATGCTGTAATTCTTCAATTTTCAATAGGGATTGCAAACAAATGAATAAGATTCAGGGTTGGGTTCACTCAGGGGGATGATATGGAGGAAAACATTGAATTCATTGTGAAACTTGCATACAACAAGAATGAAATGGGCTTTACCTTTAAAAAAACAAGAATGAAATGGGCCATATCCAGAACAGGGAACTCACCCGAAGTCCTGTTTCTGAATTTATGGAATTGGATAGGTGTTTCAGCCGCAGCTGAACTCAATTCACCTGGAAGAAGCTCCAGCAACCAGAAATTTTACCAAAAATCAATGAAGCCCTAATTTATAACATGTTGTGGCATTTATACCAGTCATTGAAGGGTGAAATGCAATCAATATCCCCTCATCTAAGTGGATGCTGAAATGTAGCCTTTGGAACAGAAATGGCTGTTCTTTTCTTACATCTTCTATTTCCTTTACACATCACACTCATGCCTTATCCTTTAGTTTTATAAGCCACGGTTCTACCTTTCCAGCCTCTTATTTCATGAAAACAAATTGACTAGCTACACTACGCTAAGCCCATTATACTTTGGCCCGGACACACTCTACATTAGACTTCCCCCTTATAAAAGAGCTTGTCCTCAAGCTCGGTTCCTTCTTGCAAGAAGGGGTATAGATCCAGGTCATCGGGTAAGTGGGATATCATCCCTTTGTTCAGACAAAGAAGATGTGGTACTGATGTCAGGATCAAACACAGTTCTCCACTGAAAGCCCCTTCGCCCAAGGCTCATTACTACCCTCTTTTTTCTCATATCTCAACTTTGTCTCATACCATCATGTAATTTCCGATGGTGTATTACATTGGTTCACTTCCTGAAATCCGTAAAGAATGTTTTCTAGATGTTCTGGTGTGTATGGCTACCTCAAGTGATGTGGTAGGGAAGTTCTACCATGACTATTACCAAGAATATCATCCATACCAATGAAGTCAACACCCAACCAATCTTCTTCCACCTCTGTAGTGTCATGCTGTGTTTTCTCTATTGTCTTTGGCTGCTCATTACCCTTGGTTTTTTTTTTGTTTCTTGTTTTGCTTCCATGCTCTCCCCTTGCTGCTCAACTGGGGTAGGTAATAGTGGAATTTGTTGGCTCTCATCTAGATGTGGCTGAGCTGAACTTAGTGGACTGATAGGCTGCTCAACTGTAGCTTCTTCTTTCCCATCACTATAAGTTTTTGGAATTGGTCCTCGTACAGTCTATTAATTTGATTCTCGAGGTCAACCTTCCATCTTCTTTGAGGTTAATGAGGCCAAGGGGCCATGGGGCAAAGGCCCAACTCACCACCAGATCCGCACTATAATTTTGGAAGACCCAGCTTGACCCAAGCAAGGAAAGGGCAAAGATCCAAACCTATCTAGCAAACCTACAACGAATAAAGAGGTGGTCTACTGTTTCCTCTGCCAGTAAGTAGCAGCAATGATTCACAGTAGATGATTTCAGCTACATAGGTTGTTGACAATTAGGATCTTATTGAGACAAGCTGTCCGCAATTAAGATCTTGTTGCGATAGGCCATCCACCTGAAAGCTCATACCCTGTGTAGTGCTAGAATCCTTCAAACTCTACTTGTCGGCAATGGAGAAGTGGGCGACACCATATGATGATAGAAATAGTGAATAGCAAATAAACCGTCGTGTGTCACAGTCCAAATCCTTCTCTCCGTACCTCCTCTTCTAAAGATAACACCTATGATTTAGCCGACACTTTGAATTTATTTCTGCAATACGTGTCCTTCCGTGTCTGATACAAGACGCGTGTCCATACATGTCAAAACCCATGCACCAACAAATACATAGATCACCTACAGGGGTGGTCAACATGTCGAACTGTTGAGAGAGACACTACGTAATTTCTGAAAATGAAAAACTTTTTAGTTATCCTAGAAATTAATTCCATTATAATATTTAGGTAAAATAAGTATGTTTTTTTAGGTCACCATTTTCCATGAAAATCTACGATGATTTTGCCTCACTATCTCCCCTATAATCTGTGACTGGTTCTGGTAGGTCCCTATTGACATAATAGTGATCTAGGTTCCCAACTTTTTTGGAGGCTTATTGGTTTCCTCTCGTCTACAATTTCTTCCAACATTGCTGAAAAACTTAACGTCTTTCCTATTGTTAACTTACCAACTTCTCCAAAAGCTTAAGCTATTGGAGAAGGGCGTTATTTATCTTTTATAATTTAACAATCCCCCGCACGTGTGGCCCACTTTGCAAACACGTGGCACATCTGGTCCCACTTTGGGCCGACCATCGCATGTGGATTTTTGCTATCCGGGAGGTTTGAACTCGAGACCTTTGGCTCTGATACCATGTTAACTTACCAACTTCTCCAAAAGCTTAAGTTGTTGGAGAAAGGCGTTATTTATCTTTTATACTTTAACACCTATATTATGTAAACAGGTTATGTTTTCTCTTGTCTAGTAATGTGACGCTGGTTCATCCGAAAGACACCCTCAGGATAGGCATCACAAACACTAAGTGGGAGGTGAATTCTCCCACATCTCATCATTGTGGTTGTAACTCCTCAACAACAAAAGACAAGCACCAACTCAAGCAAATTTAGACCTAACCAACCCCCTCTAACAAGCAAGAAAAAGAAAAACAAAACTATTGTTCCTTAATGCAGTGCAGAGCTCTTAACCCTCACCACCAAATATATGGGAGATGTGTCAATATTGTTCTGACCCCTTGAAAGAGGAAGAGTAGGGAACTTGATTTATCCACTGGATAACAATGAACCAAAGGAGAAAGTCATTTTTGGACTAAGAAGGATATGACAAAGCATTGCGTTTCAGTATCAGTTATCCTCTAGTTGATTATCTTGGAAAACTTCATTTCCTTAATTGAATGCATTAGCATGCTTCAGCCCTTCAACTCTTCAATTTAAGCCCAATGCAACATGTTTTTCTTTTGAATGGTGAAGCCCATTGCAACATTTGAACTACCAGTAATATAAAATGGCACTCAAGGCCCATTGCAACACTTGAACCACCAGTATCATAAAAGTGATACTCAGGTAGAAATTTCGGAAAAAAAAGAGTCCTGAAACGCAAATTTGCATGGAAGGATTTTTCCCCTCATCCAACATATATCCTACATCTTCTTCGCTTGTTGGAAATCCCTTTTTTCCTCATACATTATATACTACATCTTCTTCGTTCATTGGAAATCCCTCAACCTTTTTAAAGTTGAATCAGATCTTCAATTGCAAAGATATGATAGAAACTAAAGTATTTGGGTTAGGATTTCCTATGACTTTTTGGGCTAGCTAGCTCTGAGGTTGAGTCTTGGGTTTAAGCTTGATATGGTTTGCTACTTTGCTTTCACTCATATTAAGAAGTGTTTTGTGGTTCGATTTGGGTTTTGGGGTTGACTCTGGGCATCCAAGAGTTGGTTAAGATGGTATTGGGTTGATTTGTGTCCTTGACTTGGCTAAGATCAAGGATCCATTGATTTCATGCTCGTTTGGGTCCTAGACATGTCGAAGCAAGGTTACTTATGTTCAATTTATGGTTTCATTCTGCTTTTCCATGCCGAAGTGAATGGGTTTTATTGGTATTAAGAAATTCCCAGGAAATTTACAGAATTTGGATAATCAGAAAATCATCATAAATTGCAATTGAGAATCTTTATTAATAAACCAGAAATCTCTGCAGGTCGATTAGGCTATAGGAACTTGGCTCTTGCTATCTCATGGGTGCTGTTACTTCTACGCCACTGATTTTTTAGCAGTGTCGGGGATTTATTTATTGCTATAATTTCATCACCCCAACTATAATTTGAAAAAATGCTTTAAAAGTATCAGTTAATTTCCTACATTGCTCTACTAAGTTGTATAAGCTTTAGAAACATCGGTCTATAGTTAACTTTAAAATTGTGACTTGCTAGCGTCCATCGCAGAAGGCCATTTCACAGACGGTCTGTTGCATCTGGCAGCAGCCACAGAGGCTCACTTTTCAGCAGATTTTGTCTTCATTCACTCTGTGGCTGCTGCCAGATGCAACAGACCATCCACGAAAAGCCTTCTGCGATTGACGCTAGCAAATCCCTTTAAAATTTTATCTAATTTCAAGATAACTGTTTTCTCCTACTGATGGCATCTGTGTAGTTAATTTCTGAGGATCTATGAATATCATGAAAAGTGCTTCGGAAGTTCTCTTCTAGGAGAGCATGAGATCCTTCCGTCAAAGTGCTTGCATGTTTTGAATCTAATGGAGGGTTGGATGGGTGTGTTTCTGTTAAATTTTATCATCATTTTTTTGTTGTATAGCTCTTCCTTTTTGCATAAGTTCGATATAGCACATCACTTCTTATGTTTCTCCTTCTCACAAGATGATATGAGAGAGATTCTCTCTATCATTGTGAAATAAGACAACTCTTATGTCAATGATTATAGTCATTTGATTAAATAAGGAGTGGTTGTGGCCTTTTAGACCAGAAAATCCGGAGTGGGCTATTCGGTTTATAACTCCATTATTTTGTGCTTCTTCCTTGTGATATCTTTCCTACCAAGGGGAAGATGATCCGAAGGATGGGGCATTTCTTCGGTCCATTAGTAGTATGGTTGAGGACCTAAATTTACCTTGTTGTAGGTCGATGGCGGTTTTGAAGGGTTTATTATCATATGCTTATGATTATGCCTGCCAAACTTTGCCACCCTCATACTGGAAGGATGGAGACCCATTATTGTCTTCCTTTTTGCATAAGTTTGATGGTTGGGTGGGTTGTGTTTCTGATGAATTTTATCATCATTCTCTGTATATCTCGTCCTTTTTGCATGGGATGAGACCACAGGGGAAATATGATGCGTGGGCTTTTTGGTAGGTTTCCTTAGAGGGAAGGGAGTGGGTCTCAGGGGTGAGCATTTGAGAGGTGGTTTAGGTGGATGAAGGACAGATGTCCACGGATGCACAATGCTAAGCATTTTAGAGGTGGGTTAGGTGAAACCCAAAGAAACAAGGGGGCTGATGATGTCTTTTAGTCCCTGAAGCCGGTCTGTTGCTGGATCCTGATATGATTGTCGTTATGGTGGTCCATGGTTCCAGTCATTACTCGCTCGATGACGCATCTTAATAAGCCCTAGGATTGGCAAATATGGACCTATTGAAGGAGTGACAGGCATTTAGTTGAAACTTTCTCATGGAACCAGATTAGAGACACATAGACAATGGATCTAGGACTAGAATATTGATCTATCTCTTCTTTGGTTTGTGAATGAAAAGGCTTAAAACCCAGATAGGGATTAGGAGTTCAGCGGATAATGAAATGGGCCGAGTTCTGTTGGTCTTTAAAATAGAATGATGTGGTTGAAAACCAGAACTCGATGTTGATGTTCTCAGCTAGAGACATTGGTTGATCTACTCCGAGTCGGTGGCAGCTTGCAATTTCGATTCAGAAGGTAACGAAGTGATGCTAGTAAAATTCAAGTGATAATAAAATCCGTCTAGACAACAGGCAATGCACACAGGACTGCTTGATCTCATGAATCAGGGCACATTGGTAAAAGAAACCTAGGGTTGCAACTTGGGTCTGGTCTAGTATTTTTATAGGAAAACATATAAAGAAAATATTGCATAAACTCTCCCATGGCACTCCCAACCTTAGACTCTTCTAGACCCTCACGCTTCCCTCCTCCGCCCCACCCCCGTTTCGTGCTTCTTAGAGGAAATCCCAAGATTCATGAATCCGACCCAACCCGAGTAGTTTCTTGGGTCGGGTCGGGTTGGCTCAAGTCGTGTCGAGTTTTGAATGTTTTACTTAGCATAATGTTACGAACCCAAATCGGTTCGCAACGGAATTGATCTTCTTGGAGGGAAGATCAACCTCTTAACCCACTTCGAGGGAAGTGTCGGTCCTCCTTTGTATTCAGACAAAAATTTTGTGATAATTTCTTCATTGATTTCCATTAACAGAACATGTGCTGTTGAGAAAATCCGTCGGACAAATAGGATCCGATCGTCTACAAATTAACAGAAAAGTAAAATAAGAAGCAAACCACGAGATGAACACCAATATTTTACGTGGTTCGGCCAAACCTACATCCACAGGTGAGAAATACGATCTTCCAATATGAGAAAAACAATATACAAGGATTACAATGGATTAAATCCAAAACCCATAAACCCGCAACCCTTTCCTTGCTTCTCTTACCCAAGACCGGACACGAGAAATCCGAGGAAGAACGCCAAGAGAAAACCCTAAGTAAAAAACCCTTTCTTCTCCTTCTCTTCTCTCCTTCTTTCCTCTCTTTATCATTTTTCATTCTCCCTTCTCTCTCGTGTCTCCACCCTCTTGTGCGGCCGACACACGCAAGAGATTCGGACTCCTCTTTTGTTCCCCTCAAAGAGAAAATCATTTCTTGATTTCCCTTTTGTTATTTGAAAAAACCCTAAAAAGGGAGCTTTCTATTTTGCCATCCCATCCAACCAAACAAGGCAACTTTCCAACATGTGCTTATATAAAATAAAATAAAGAGGTAAAGTAAACATAGGAATTGATAAATCAAGATAATTCTAATCTAAATTAGTATCATAATCTATCCTAACTACTAAATATATCAGATCGAGTGAGATTTGATCTTATTCTCTAACCCATTCCAACTCAACTCAACTCAACTATGCCTTTGTCCCAACCTAGTTGGGGTCGGCTATTCTCTAACCCATACCAAACAATAAACTAATTTATTCCACTCTAATTTCAAAGATTGTAGAAAACACCAAATCTTCCAACCAAAAATCTCTAAATTTAAAGCATCAAGTGTATAAATTTAAGAAAGAAGCTACTTTTTCATATCACAAATTGGATAACCTCAACGAAAACAATTATATTACTGGAAACTAATTTTTCATATTATTCGAAAGATATTTGAGAAAGTCATAGTGCACCTAGGTGTTTTCTTTCGGGTCTGGTCAATGCCACCCAAGTTGCAAACTTGAAGAAACCTCAGTAGTTCTCCCATGTGTGTAATTCGAATGTTGGAAAGATGGCATGCTGGTAGATTTTATAGTTGAAATGTATTTGCCTTACTTTTTTCAGGTATGCATGTTTTAGAGCCTTGTTTAGTGCATCCCTAATACAGCATCCTCACTTTCTTTCTTTTTCTTTACCAAGCCCCCCCCCTGTCGTGTTGCAAGCACTTAATATTGTTCCTCAGAGAAGGCAAATCATGTTTGCAATCTTCATGGTTTTAAAATATTGTGCAGGCCTTGGTACGAGATGCGCCCTTAGCATTTGATTCTATTAGTTTAATAATCTATTAAGAACATGATTGCCAATTTGCTATGACCACCTTGTTCATTGGCTACTCTGCCACTTACTTATTCTAATTTAAATCACTCGGGGTCCTTTTGGATTCCAATAAAATGCCCCCATTAAATTTCAAAATATAATAATAACAATACTCTCCTGGTGAGGTAGTAGGCTACCAATAATTCATTTGACATCAAATGTTATTTCAATTATGTAAGCTGTATACATGATAGACCAATGTCATTGACTAATCTTTTCCCTCCCTTTTTTTATTGTGTTTTCTGTGCCTGTAATGGCAAGGTAGGCCTCAAGAGGAGAGGGGTTTAGGTGGTGGAAGGTGACCCTTGTCCTGGAGGCTCTTGACCGTGTCGTATAGGCATTGCTTGACCGGTGTGAATTGAAGACCCAAATCCTTGAGCTTCTGGTTCGAGAATTTGTACGGTGTCACCCTTGGCTTCACCTCATCTGAGCACCTGAACATCATCATCACATCATCAATAATGACTTACTCTGTCAGCAATCCTTAAAGCTGAGTACAAAATCAGTGACATAATATTATTTTCTTGGGACACATGTAATATGCATCTTGTGAATCTAACATTGTACTCAAGGCGCGTGGGTCCCTTCCTTGGACCTCACCCGAATAAAAAAATTAAATAAACTAGAGTATTGGTGGGGGGGTCTGAAGTCAAGACCTCGTCGTCCAAATAAAAAATAAAAAAAAAAGTAATTCACTAATTTGCTTATGTGGAATGTGATATACGCAGTCCCTTGTTTTGATAATGGCATTGCTCACTTTGTGGACAGATATCTGCACGACCATGTTTTCTAACCACTATCAAAATCTATTATGAGAGGAATGATAGACTGAAGGGCACCCTTGGAAAAAACCGGTTACAAGGGCGCTCTTTCTTAAGATGGATTCCTTGTATAAAAGGCGCATTTAGTGCTGCAGTTATCAACCCCATTTCCTATTTTTCCGTGCACACTTTCTTAAGATGGACCAATGGAGCTGCCCTTGTAACCGGTTTTTTGCAAGAGCACCCTTCAGTCTATCATTCCTCCTTAAGAAGTTCTCGACTGCAGAGCGTAGAACAAGAAGTCCCATTATAAAAACATGGGTGTGCAGATATGAGTCCCTTCTAACAATAGTCTTTGAACAGCAGGTATTAGAAAATGAAAAGATATAAAAACAAAAGGAGTGTCACTGTTAAAACAAGGGACTGGGGTATCATTCATTTAATAAAGTTGCAGACGCGTGTCATATACTTATACGCAGTTGTTGGTGGGATGGATCCCACATAGAGCGGAGGCAATAATTTCAAAGGTTGGTAGTGGGAGAGGAGATGTCAGTAGGTGAGATAGCGAATGAAGAAAGACGAATGGAGAGATAGGAATAATGAATAAGAAATAGTTGAGAGTTAGGTAAACCAAAAACACGGCCCCTCTCGACCACGCCGTCTACTTTTTTCTTTTGTCGCCACTCCTTCACATTAGTAGTTGTTGGAAACATGGAATCCACTCAAATGCGAACCACTCAAATGATCACTACCATGGGGGCCCACTATGTACTGTGATGTGAGGCATTTCTGGATAAGAATGAGAACGATAAGGTTCGTTCTGTATTGAACCATTCATATAGTAAGCACCACAATAAATCATTGACTGTTCAAGGGTCGATCGCACTGTAATGTACTACATGCAAATGAATGGTTTAGATCTCCTACATGTGGAACGTACTACGTGGAAAAGTCTTGGAACTCTTCGTATTGTAATTCCTTCGTGGATACAAATACATCCACGACATGCGGAACTGTTCACTTATTGTGCTCCCATAAATTTTGGGCGCTGATATCCTCCCCCGGCGGCTGGCTAACGTTAAACGTTTTCATTTTTTTGTTTTTTTATGACATAGTGTGTCCTCACCCCCTTGAATCATGTTAGTGCACGTCTCTCTCTCTCTCCACAACAGGATCCAAGCAGTCCATTTGATAGGCCACCTCGTCAATAGGTTGTGTCCAAGAAAACCATTTCCATATGATGATCCTAGCCCTTAGATATAAAGAGAAATTGCTTACATGGAGACCTCTATAGATTGGAGGGTTGTGATCATCCTATGCAAATGATTTTGGGGGCACAACCCATTTAAGTTATGGCCCATCAAATGGACGGCTCGGATCATCCTATGGTCCGGACGGTACACATCATTTTCAAAAATATGAGTGGGGCCTTAATTGGGCCTTAATGTTACTCTACAAACCACACCATAGGATGATCCAAACCATGGACGGCTTGGATCACCCTATGTTGTGGACGGTACGCTTCAATTTGAAAAATATCGGTGGGGCTTAGGATTGGGCCTTAATGTTACTGTACGACCAATTCCATAGGATTATCCAAACTATGGACGGCTTGGATCATCCTATGTTGTGGACGGGCCTTAATGTTATTGTACGACCAACTCCATAGGATGATCCAAACCATTCATTTGATGGACCACAATATAAATAGGCCGTGCCCCAAAAATCATTTCCATAGGATGATCACAACCCTACAATCTATAGAGGTTGAATAAGATGTAGTTTCTATTTAGATCCGAGGGCTAGGATCAGCCTATAGAAATGATATTTTGGGACGCACCCTATTTAAGTTTATGGCCCATCAAATGGACGGTTTGGATTATCCTAAAGTGTGGTATGGACGGGGCCTATGTTGTTCAAAGATAGGCCCACCAACTGTTCCCGTTGTGTGGAGAGAGAGAGAGAGTGTGTCCGGTCAAATGGTGGGAAACGTGACAGGGAGACCGGACAAATGGTGGGAAACGTGACATATACGTTAAAGCGTCTAACGTTAGCCAGGGGGAAATAGCCTACAAGGGGTGGGAGAAATATCAGCGCCCTAAATTTGAACTTTGATTGTGTAAAGTGAAAACACGGCCACAAAATTTTCAAGAAAAGAATTCGGAACAAAAACAGCAAGCCAGAAGAAACGAGTTTAATATGTCTCTGGCTTTTTCACTCAAAAAAAAAAAAAAAACAGATGAACGGCAGAAAAAAGGGAGGTCAAGAGAATATAGGTCTAATACGTTGCCGTGACATTATTATTTCAACAAATGTATTTCTTATCACTAAATTTTTATAAGGTTATAGCAGAGTTGAGCACCGCGCCATCCTATTTTGATAACGCCACTGCTAACTTTGTTTCATGCCTTCTTTTTTTTATTGGGAAATTGCTAGCATACATCGCAATAGGCAGATCGTGGCTGGTCTCGTGAATGGAGACACCAGCTTTTGTCTCCATTCAGCCTTTTGCAATTGACCCTAGCAAATTCCTTTTTTATTAGCTTTTAACAGGTGTGTTAAATTTCTCAAGCCAATCACATTAGTGCAAAACAAAGTAAGTAGTGCCATTGGCATTGTCACAATAAAGTAGTTCAAATATCAGCTTTCTAAAAAGGGATTTGCTGGTGTCCATCGCAAAGTGAGCCTACGTGGCTGCTCTCACATGCAACAGACCATCTGCGATGGACGCTAGCAAATCCCAAAGAGCGCCCCCATTAGTCAATTTGCATTCAATGTGGCACGAAAAATTACAACCATAACTGTCGTAAATGCAAATTGACCGATGTGGGTGCCCTTTAGCCCCTATTTTGCAAGGGCGCATGTGAAACTAACATTCTCCTTAAGAAATTTACATTTCTAATGTATTTAATAACTGCCAAGAAATTTACACGTACAATGCCTTGCAAATTTGAGGTGAAAGGGCCCTTTCAGCTCAAATTTGCAAGGGCACGTGTGAGTTTAGAACCCCTGAATGTACCCATATAGGTTTTTCAGCTTCTATCTCAAATTTAGAAGTTTTAAAAGAATTTCGAAGTTCATTGCATGGGGTTTTCCAATCTATTTCCTTGTAAGAGAGAGAGAGAGAGAGAGAGAGAGAGAGACTAACTTGGTTGGAATGGGATACTCAGGAAAGAGCTTGGCGAGAATTTCAACCACATCACCACGGTGTAGGACGCTCTCAGCACAAAGGTAACGCCCCGAGGCAGAGGGTGTCTCATAAACCAGTATGTGGGCCATACCCACGTCCTTCACATGCACATAAGCCTGTACCGAATTCGCATACGTCTTAGCAGATCCCGTAAGATACTTCAATATATGCACAATACTCGCATTAATCGTTGGCTGTAAAACCGGGCCCAGCACCAGAACCGGGTTCACCACAACTAAATCCACCCCTCTCTCTTTCGAAACCTCCCATGCCTCTTTCTCAGCCACAGCCTTCCCATAACAATACCAATTCTGCCCATCAAACACCCCCATCTTCAATAACATTACAAAACAGGACTAAACAAGGGCAAGATCGTCACTTTAAAAAAAGAAATCAAAATTCACCTTGGTGTTCTTGCAGAATTCCAGATCGCTCCAGCAACTCTCGTCGACCACCGATTCTGTGCTTCTGTTCGGATCCATATAGACGGCTCCGATTGAAGATGTAAATACAACGCGACGGACTCCTGTTTCTGCTGACGCGTTTATTACGTTTTGCGTCCCCTTCACAGCGGGCTCCACCATTTGTTCCTGCAAATTAATATCAACCAATATCAAAACCAAACCCTAACACACCGTCTCGATACATTTGATTTTATAATCCAGGGATTTACAAGCTAAATTCTAGATTTTATAAGCTAAAACTTGGATTTTACAATCCTTCCTTAAAATGGACAATCCAGATTTTGGATTTTAGATCATGGATTATTAAATAAAAAAACTCACGGGATCATCTGTAACGGGAGAAGCAGTGTGGAAAACTCCATCGCAACCGTTGATCGCCTCACGAAGGCTCTCGTAATCGAGCAAATCAGCTTTGCAGAGAATCAGCCTTTCTTTTGCTCCTTCAAGCTCCTTCAAATGAGAATTCTTAGGATCATCTGTACCCAAAAAAAAACCAACGTAAGACGACCACCTCGTAAGGTAAAAATCCCGAGAAGAAAAAATAGTACTGGATAAAAAAAAACCTGGATTCCTAACGGTTCCTCTCACGGTATATCCTCTCTCTAAGAGAAGCTTCACGAGCCACGAAGCGATGAAACCTCCGGCACCGGTAACGCACACGGTTTGACCGGAAAGTGTATAACCGTCGACCGGCATTCTGAGTTTTCCGGTGAATCTCTTGCTTTTCTTCTTTTGCTTTACTTTTAGTTTTTGTTCAATAGGTGGTGGGTCCTAGTGAGAAAAAATTCAAACAAAAACACGGGAGCTCGAATCTTGGTGATGACCAAAGAGAAGAGGACACGATGTTGCAACGAGTGTGATTTCCACCGAGGGTTGCTGTTTGGTGTAACATCATACCTATAATATTTATAGAAGTGAAGGAAAACTGGGTAGGTAACCCTAGTGGTTAACTAGGGTTAAAGCTCCCATTTCTGAGACCAGAAAATGGGGGTTGGTGTGGCAACTCTAGTTAGTTAACTTGGGTAGTTGGTTAAAAGCGAAATATACCATACCGCATTCGGTCAGAGACGTTCTGTCTGGGTTGTCGAGAAATCTGTGTTTTTTAAAACAAAAAACAAAAAACTTTCTTGGGAAACAAGAATCAAGAGGTGCCATTAGGAACCCTCCTAGAGGAGATAAACTATTAATATTTGTATTTTTATCAACAACGATCTTATTGATGAAGTGTGTATGCGGCATGTTACCAAGATCAAGGTTTCACCATGGAATCCACCAAATTATATATGTGCTACGTGGGGGGCCTATTTTTTATTATTAATATCACATCTTCATATATACTCGTTGATAATATATGTGCTAGAGTATATCTTCTCTAGGAACCCTCCTACAGGGTTTCTCCATGGGTTCCTTGTGTTTATCTCCTCTAGGAACCCTCCTAGAGGAGATAAACCATTGATTTTTTTTATTTTTTTTTATCAACATGATCTTATGGATGAAGCTGTCTAAGCAGCCTGTTAGCAGGATCGTGTAGATTTCTCCATTGAATCCCCCAAAGTATATATGTGCTACCGCGTGCGCACGCCGGGGGGCTGCATGTTATGTTTGATTATTTGTATATATCACATCTTCATACTTGTTGATTGTATACGTGGGAAGGAGATAGATGCTTGTAACCCGTTTTTGGTAGGTAAAATGCTTGTAACCTGTTTTTCGTAGGTAAGCTGGAATTGAACCGCTAACCTCTAGGTTGAAGAAAAAATTAAGCTTTGACTATTGACCTAGAAACTCAATCCTAAAAGCTTGTAATTCTAATATAAGAGAAAATTGAAATCTCCATATCTTCTTTGTGGATGTAGACACACTACCAACAACATAAATCTGTTTGAATTTTTTGTACGTTACTTTTATTCTGCTTTTGTGGGGGTTTTATTTTAAGAGAATTGGTCCAATAAGATACAGCCTCATTGTAATATAATCAACTAACTACACCTTATCAGAGAGACTATGAATGAAAGCTTGAAAACCATTACAAGCAACAGTCTTATAGTAAACTGGCAAAGGTACTTGTGTTCGACAATAGTGATAAATTTAGGAACCTTCACTGATCTTCTGCTTGAATTACTATAAGCCTAATGAATATTTATATACAACACTCAATAGGATAAACATATAGAAATAAGAAGATTTAGGAAGATAAACATAGGAAGAGATTTAAGAGGACTTGGGAAGATAATCCTGTTCAAGCTAACTTTCCTGGGGGATAATCCCAAGCAATTACTTGCCTAAACTAACTGACCACCTAATCTATCACCCAAGAATCCAACGGTGATATCTCTCACACTCTAATAATCGAGGATCCAACTTAGTGCCCAGTAGTGGATGATCCAGATCAAACAAAGGGAATACCTACTTTGTAAAGTGGACACACCTCACTATATCGTATGATGTGTTCGCCAAAGTTTTTACTTGTGTATATTAAATGACATTACAAGTGAGGACCACTAGTTGTTAGTATTTTAATATAAAAATAACAATAAAATTAATTTAAAAAATCGTTTTTCAAAAGTTCTGATTATTTACAGTTTTGTCACCTGGTTTAAAAAGGTGTGCCAATAAAGTTCTGATTATTTACAGTCTTCCACCCTAAAATTTTTAGTCCTAGATTGGAAAGTGGAAGAAAAGTTTAGTGCCAATACAATCCTATTGCTTTGTGCTTTGTGAATTAGAAGAGGAAGCGCATGAGCGGCCCTCTCAGTCCTCAGAGGGATTTGGCCAAACCGATAAGAAAACCAGATAACAGAGCGTGTGTGCATGATATCACATGGCCACCCACCCGGCCCGCCTCAGTTCAGTTCAGTTCACATCTGTATGGCTGAATTTTTTATTTTTTATTTTGCCTTTTAGTGATTTTATTTTATAAAATAAGTTTATGACAATCCGACCATTGGATCTCTTGAAGATATGGCCTTTCATTTTATTCTTGATCCAACGGTTAGAATTGTGTAATCAACCGTACGCGTGATTTCAACTGATATATTGCCTCCTAAAAACATCTAGAAATTGGTTTTAATTTTAAATACGCATTTTGAAAGGATGCCATTACGCATTAAAGGGATGTCTTGAACGGACACATTTTGCATATAAAAGCTAGAGGCTACTTTGTGTCTTTTACACAACACAGAAAGATGCCCTCTGTTTTTGTCACTTGTTGCTCTATTTTTCTTCTTTGAAAATGGTTCCTCTTTCTTTTCACGTTCTATACATTTATTCTTGGGCAATAAGAGTTTTAGAGTGTGTGGTTCAAATCTCTTCGATCGTGCAGTTCGCATAGAGATCGATAATGCGTCGGGCTGTTATACCTTGTGTTTTTTACACAACATGCGCTCTGTTCTCACTTATAGCTCTCTATTTCTTTTCTGAAAATGGTTCCTCTTTCTCTTATCGTCCTATACATTTATTCTTCGGCAATAGGAGCTTTAGATTGGGCTGTTCAAATCTCTCCGATCGTGCAGATCACATAGAGATCAACAATGCGTCGGGCTGTTATAACATGGGGGTAATTGCACTTGGATATGTTGCACCGGAGTTTTTTCTGTAGAGGCACAACTCCACTCTAAAGAGAGCGACATAGTCCGCTCCTCATCTTGCGACATTGAAAAGATTACCAATAATCTATTTTCTGTTTTCACATAAATCAGGTGTGTCATATTCATAATTTTAAAAGGAAAATTAACAATACTTGTTGCAGAATCAAAATCATGTATTTAATGGGCCTTTGGGCTTGACTATGGTATAGATGAGGTACATACCAAGGTCCTCTCGTTGCATTTTTTATTTTGTTACTGTCCATTCTCATCCAGAGGTGGTCTAGGGGTGAAACTCGGTCGATTTTTGGGTAATTTTGTTGAGCTTTTACCTTACGGGTTGATTCCAATTCATTTTTTAGGCAAAGCTCAACCCAACCTGACCCAAATTGCACCCCATGCCATCGCCAAGCGGATAAAATCTGGTTGGATGATTGAACAAGTGGGTCTTAATCGTACTTCAGTCCCCTCATGTTTTCCAAGAAAATATATTGCCATGCATCATATTACAACTCCTTTATCACAAGCAGCCTTGGAATTTCGGAATGGTACAAGGCAATAGGGCTGTAAAAAGGGCCGGGTGTTGTCCGAGCTTGGGGTGTGTTTAAACCAGGCCCTATTTCTAATCACTCTTAAATCCTTACTATTCTAAGAGCGTAGACCTTCAAATTTCGTCAACCAACTTCTCCTCAAACACCATGTGTGTCCCACTTTATATTTTGATAAACTTCCTTCTGTATCCTCTTTTCTCAAGGCTTTTCCGTCATTTTCAATTGCGCTTTTCCCCTGGGATAAGTCCAAAAATCCCACCAGATGTCAATTCATCTTCTAAATTACCTCTGCATACAGGTCCAAGAGATCGCCGCTCCTTCTACCAAGTACCAACAACACTCTTCTCCCCTAAAGCACGAAATCCACCGTCTCTCCAACCAATAGCTGTTCATCTGCACAGGTGTCTCCCCAAACCGATCGATTTCGCCACAGGTGTCACCTCACGCTGCCAGCTCTCTCGCCTCTATCTCATTTTTTTCTCCTTCTATCTATACCCTCTGTTCTCCTTTCCATGCTCCTCCACCCTCTTCCACTGCTCTCTCCCTCAATCTCAACCATATTTTCTTCTGACCACCACCACCATCGTTGGACCCCTTGCCAAGCTTTTCCCGACTTCCTTCAAACCTAACACAATGAAAGGCCAGTAATGTTTTCCCCCAGCCTGATGAGTGTGATTGGCAAGCTGGATTTGAGATCAAGAGATTGGATCCAAATTCTTCAGACTAAAGAACCCCTTCCATCTTCTAATTCCTTGTTGTCTTCTTCTTCCATCTTTTTGCTTCCAGATGGCATCCAGAGCTCAAGAGCATGAACCTACAGGTGGAGAGAGTAATTTTTCTTTTCTTTTTTTGGGAAAGCTACAGGCGGAGAGAGTATTTGCAGGACGATCTTATGGTTGGAATCACCGTAGGCGCTTGTTCAGTAGGTCTCTCTCTCTCTCTCTCTCTCTCTCTCTCTCTCTCTCTCTCTCTCTCTCTCTCTCTCTCTCTCTCTCTCTCTCTGTATTTATTCTTCACCGTCTTCTTTGATCAATTTTTGTCTTTGTTGATGGATATTCAAGAGAATTTTTGCATGGAGATCGGTGATTATTTCATTTGTGAACTATAATTCCTGGAAATACTAAGAGATTTTTGCTTTCATTGAGTATATTGCACTTTTATTCCTTTCACTGTATTTGGTTTCCCTTATATGCTACACTTTTCTTTTCTTGATTGAATTATATCGTTTTTTATACACAGATTCTGGTTTCATTCCTATCTTTATTTATTCTATATTTGAGTCATTGAGTCAAGTCGCAGTTGGTCCGGTGGCATTGGTGTATCTCTTAGTCATTGTCTATTCTTCATATGAACTATACACAGAGCTTGCAATATTGCTAGACTGCTAGCGCAGATGGTCAGCGTTTTTTTAATGTACAATGGGTCTGTTAAGGTGTGAAGCCAATTTTTTTATTTTCTTGTATTTTAATTGCTACAGGTGATCAACAATTTTGTAGATTAATTCTGAGAATGTGAGACCAAAAAGTTGATGATTTATGCACTACTAAGCAATAATTTGTCTATAAAAGGACATGTTTATATTCTGCTTTAATTTTTTACAATGGCCAAAGTTAGTGGAAGCACTTTAAGCATTTTTCATAGCCCCTTAATTTTGCATGAGTATAATTAGACTTTTTTTTTTTTTTTTAAATACCGGGTTCTTGTTTATTGAACGAAATAGAACCTGAATCCTAAGCACCCTATATAATTAGACTATTCTAGAAAAAAAAGAAATAAAAAAGGTGAATTAGTGACTTAAGAACTCTGACATGTATGTTAATGAAGTGTTGATTTTGTATTGCTAATTAATTGATGATTATTGACAAAGTGAAATCTAGAGCAGTGATTTCAGGATATCGCCATCTGATTGATGATGTCGATAGGCCTAATGACAATACACGTGAGTGACCAATTTCATGTTCAAGTTGGTCTCATTGCTGCAACCAATCAAATGGGCAAAGAACGAACCACATCTCTCTTTACTATGATAAATGTTGATGAGAAATTGACAATGATAAAAGGAGAGAATTCCCTTACCTCTGTTACCAATTTGTTGTTGTGTTAGGGGAAATGATATAGATTGTTGTCTCTCCTAAACCAATTTGTTGTTTTGTTGGGGGAGATGATATAGATTGTTGTCTCTCCTAAAAGCCAATGTAGGACATTCATAAGATATGATGATAGAAAAGTTGGATTTCAGTCAGTGGTGGAGCCAGGATTTATACATAAGGGGGGCAGGTTATACAACGGGGGCTGTTTATACATAAGGCTAGGCCCATTTGAGTTGGGCCTATTAAGGAGTTTGGCCCAACTCAACAGGGGCAGCTGCCCACCTTATGCTACATGTAGCTCCGCCCCTGATTTCATTGATAGTTTGATTTATGCATGTGAGAAGCAAAACATTGGTAAATACTTGTGTTTTATCTCTTCACAATGTCTCTTTGAAATTTTGAGCAATTTTGGTCGTTGCCTGCATTTGACGTTTCTTGCTTAAAGTCATTGTCAATTTCTCCTCTATGTAAAATGTAAGATCAAATCAAATAAGGGTAGTTGATATGGTGAAAAAATGCCCTAACATATCTTTTTGGTGACTAACACACCAACATACCAATTTTTATGGTTGGAATTAAATAACTTTCATTTTTTTTTCACATTTAATAAGTGATCTATTAGGACCTACTTTGCATCAATGTATGATCTAGATGGGTGCTGTGTAGAAACTTCTACACTAAAATTTTAGTTTTGGGGATTTTGTTTATAAATCTATGATTCACACTTTTTTTTTCCAATGTGTACTTTTTATCGTTCATTAGTGAAAGAAAATTACATCTTGTTTTGTAAGTGATGTGGCTTCTTGCATAATGATATGTTTAGGTGTGATTTCAGCATAGGCTACCATGCATGACAGTGCTTAGGACACATGAGTGGCCAATAGAGCACATTTATTCCAGACATAATCATGCTTGGATTAATTTATTTTGGATTTGCAGTAATGAATTTCTTATATTTCTAGATCACCCAAGGCTATTTAACAAATCTGCTCACTTCCCCCAGGCCCCATTAAACAACAGTTGTTGCATAACAACCCCTATTCTGCTCTTGTTGTGGATGATTCTGAAGATGATAGTTATGAATTGCTTATCGTTAATTGATGATTTAAAAAGGTTATCAAGAGTTGTTTTTTTTTCCTTAGAGATTTATAAAGATTATCAATGGAAGTTTTTTATTCTTACGATTAACTTCATATAAATGGTTTTATTTGTGAGGAAAGTGTTCCTGCGCAGCTGCGTAGGGAGCTCCCTGCGCTTAAGTGGCTTATAAAGCCACCGATTGGTCGCTTTTTGTGGACCCCGCAAAGGTGGACCCGCCATACGAACCAATCGTTTGTTCTTTTAAAGCCATTCCATCAACTGATTAGGTTTAGATTTTCTAATTAGATTTTTTATTCAGCTGTATGTCTTTTGAATAAATATCAATGCAAGATCCATCCATTTTTTTGACACTTGGATCATCTATCTTTTGTTAATATTGGGTGGTAAATAGCAGTATAGCAGTCGATGTATGAGTAAATGCTCCCTAGAATAGGTTATATCGTATGGAAATTGTTTTTCCCTGTCTCCCTCTCTCTATGTGTGGGTTTTTTTTTATGTACATCATAAACTCTTGGGCATGAACCATGAGGCACTACTCCTATCGATTTTTAAATTTTAATTTCTCAACTGAGCTATGAATTTTATACTATTTTACTTCATTTGTCCCGAATTGAAATGCTTCTCTCTTTCTCGCTCATATGTCTCTAAAAGCTGGTGTCGGTTGACTTGAATTGGCCGATTCTTGATTCAACTTTGTAACTTATCTATCATTTAGTTACATGGGGTTTTTTTTTTTTTTGTGGCAGAGGAACAATTTTGGTAGAATTCTTTTCAATCTTTTCCTTTACCGCACTTGATAGTGAAAGTGGAGTTCTCTCTGATTAATAATAAAACAATGGGGCAAAAAGTGAGGAAAAACTTCAAAAAAAGTTATTTTTTCACAGGGAAAACTTTACAATAATTTCCTATTTTTTTCATTGTTTCGCTATATATGGAAAAATAACTTCAACCGGCGTGGTTCAATTTGTATTCTGAGAAACCCTTGATATCCCTTCAAATAAGCCATAACCAATTAACCATATCATTTCCCTCTAAATCATTGAAAGGAAAAAAAATTTAAACAAAATCCGGCAAATAGAATTGAGAAGAGAGTTCTTATACGTTTTATGAGTACTGACTTTACCTTATCTAAATGGGAAACAAAATTTCGAACCCTTTGTTTTGGTATGTCTTTATTTGTCTTGGAGACTGCATTTTCTAACAGATTATCTACTAATACACACACAGGCATGCTCAGATAGTAGTTGAATGTGACGAGATGTGCAACTGCTTGAATGTTTAAAACAGTTCCTTGTATGAACTCCATGCAATAGAAGTTTCTTTTAGATTGCAATTACAATCACATTGACTACTGGACTTTGGTTTCACAAAAATCTTTGTTTATGTGCAAATTGTTCAATTATTATTGGATTAGCTAACAAACATCCACATAGTGGTCTGTTTGAAATTTTCATGTTGTTGCTATAATTTTAATATATTTTCTGCTATGAAAAAATAAAATAATGTTACATAAATATGCTATTGCTCTATTCCCTATGCCAATTTTCCTGTTCATTTGATTCATTTCCTTCTCACGGAAAAAACCCACCATTCTCTGTTTTCTTATTTCTTTCAAATATTTTAATAGTAAATTTATGATTTAGATTTGTTCACTTTACTAATTTATTTGTCAAAATATTGACTTTTCTATTTTATTGTAGGTGTTCTTCTTTTTTAAATTGACTTGATGGGACTTGACGGAGATAGGTGTCTGCTTTTTTTTCCTGGTAATATATGCTCTTAATGGATTTTATTAGCAGTTCTGATCAATATTTGTTCGGTTTAAATTAAATGTATAATTCAGTTTTCTTAACCGGATAATTAGGTTTGGTGTAGGCTTGACTGATCATGTTGATTATCAAAGGACACACTTGCCTCTCTGAAATCGGTCTACTGACATTTATATTCCTTTAGAACGTCATGAATAATAATACCAACATCTTATTTTAATCATTCAAGTAAAATTTTGATCTATTATAATTTTGCCTCTAAATATTAAGATAAAGTGTATTTTTTAGATTTCTTTATCTAAATCAAGAGAATGTGTTTTAAACAACCAAGCATGATCTTATGTTTGTTTCCTTTTTGTTAATTAAAGAGGGTACTCTATTTAGATTGTTTAGATTTTCTTCTTGGTTATTATTGTGGTGTCAACAACAACAATAGATCAAAAAGAAGATATCATCAGACTTGGTTATTATTTTCGTATCATCAGAACCTTCTTGGTTATTGATTTGACTTTGACGATGCCCGAAAGATTTAAGGTGTTTGATGTTTTTTTTGTTTATTTCCGTACCATCAGAACCTTGTAGATATCTTCTTTATGCATAGGATGCATGTACATCTCACATCCAAAAGCTTGAAAGTTATGGTGTCTACCCTATTCTTCAAGAAAAAATACTGGCAACAAAAGTATGATTTGCTGAAGTTGTTTGATGATGTAGGCAATTTATCTGGCAGGCATTCCAACAGATAGGCTTCATACTGAAAATCGCTTCCAACTTCTACGCTAATCCTCCTCAATTACAAGAGGAAGCAGAGCACTTCGACGGTTGATCTGCTTTGGGTTTAGTCGGTTTTGGAAATAGGAAATTGATTTGGTGACTTCTTTTGCGATTTCCAGCAGTAATGGATGATATATATATATATATATATATATATATATATATATATATATATATATATATATGAGGAATATTGCCGCTTCTTGGCTTGATACAAGAAATATCTCATCTTTGTTGGATGCCTATTTTTATTTCTAGAATCTTTCATTTCTTTTTCCTTTTTTCCCCTCCTAGAGTATCCTTCTTGAAATCAATTAGTTCCGGGTAGGTCCTGAAGGTGCTGAGATTTTTTACTTACACTTTATTTTGAAGAGCATTTCCATGGAGCATTGAGGAGAACCCGGATTTTGGTACATGACTAAGGTTCCCTTCCTCTGCCTAAACATTATTCTATAATTTGTTAAACATTTCTTCGATGAAACTTCATGAAAAAAATTCTAACAAAAAGGTTTAAATGCAAATTGCTTTAATTTACACATGTTAGGTTTTGTTTCGTTTAATGATGATGTATTGAATAGAACTGTACTGTTGAGCTAAATTTTACTGTTGTGTTGTTTCCATCATTGGTACACTTAATTTCCATTAGATTCCGGGTAGAAAATTTTCTGTTTCCGAGCTTCTTTGTGCACCAGTTCAAAATGGACATTCTTTTGCAAGTTTCCCACTAATTATTATTTTCATTTTTTTATTGGCTATATTGAAAAGGATGCATTAGAAAAATTGAACCATTTTCGATCCGGACTTGAGATGAAAGCTACCAGAGTCGTGATCTTGAAAAAGCATTTTAATGTTTTAATTTTAGAACGATTTGTATATTACAGTTTTGAGTATTATTTTGGCTGGGAATATCTGCTTGCTGATAGTTTTACCCATATCATATTTGTAGGCATTCCAGCAAGTAGCAAAGCATCTATATAATGCAAATGTCCAACCATCAACTTTGCTACCCAACCCAATTGGCATCTTTATGCTGCATTTGCATCTAATTTTCACAAGATTCCTGTCATTGCCAAGACCATGAAACTCTTTGAACAAAGTCCGATGGATGACTTTACTTTTTCCTACTTCCTAGAGCTCTTGAAGAACTACAACTGCTTGTTTGTGGATATTCATCATGGGTTATTGAGACAACTTGCTTGAAGCTGGTTTGAAATTTGAAAAGCAGGTTGTGTGTGCTTTTTTATTAATTTATGAGAACTAATAATAGTCGCTATGTGCAGGATAAGTTCTTCTAGCCGAGTGTGTACAACAAATTGCAATTTGTTTTTTTAGCAGTTTGGCTTAATATGTATTTCTTGGATCTCATGTTTTATTAGACTAATGGCTATGTAAAAATATATGTGATGTACCCAGATGATTATGAGCAGTACATTGGTTTGTTTCTTTAGCAGTTTGACTAAAATACATGTTTCTTGTTTCTCATGTTTTGCATGTAAAAATAGTATATCTCACATTTTAAGCTTCTACGCAGACTAACGGAAGAATTGCGTTACTCTTTGGTGGTGGTGTCATTCCAGTTCTCTGTTGTAGTGAAAGTGCTTGTGATCCATTTTGATGTCCCAACATGGTACCTACTATATGATTAGAGACAAAAACTATTGATGATTATAGGTTTCTATTGGAATCACGGATATGAATTAATAATTGTATGCTCTCTTTATTAGTGTCCTCTAATATGGGCCTCTAATATGGATTATGACTTTTTAAGGTCACAGAGATTGCTGGAGGACCGTGCAATTGGAACTGAGAACAACAAGATTGCATTGCACTTTGACAAGGTTTTATAGCCTAATTTGTGATTGTTGCAACCACTTCTTATAAATGTAGTCATCACCTAAAATGTTTACATACCTACCCGTGGGGGAAGATGGAAGCTTTTAGTTGTAAAATAAACATGTATTTTGTTGTTATATGTTGTTAACATACTGTAGTTCCACGTGCAACGCACGTGCACTTTTACTAGTATATATATATGTGCCCAATCCCTAGCTAAATTGTTCCATGAGAACTGGCAATACATGATAGAAGATGGGTCCTGAGCTGATAAAAACAGGCCTAAGACCCAGCAACAAACATTACCCTAACATGGATCCTTACCCAAAAGTCCATTGAGCTGCCAGGCCCACTTGCAGCCCTACATTACGATGTAACTTGGCCATAATTCATCAAAATAACCCTAATCCACACGCCCACTTGAAGAATTGCTAGACCCGTTTATAACTAGTATTATGTTGTCAAATCCTAGCTATGTCCACAACTCAACATATGCTGTTTTGAAGGTGAATGTACAAAAATGTTTCTTAGGACGTGTTCGGAAAGTCTTCTCATTCTCCTGGTTTAAAAACGGTTTGAAGAGAATATGTAGATCAGTAGATGGGACTCCGACTCACTCCACAAAAATCTCATCTTTTAAGCCGTGAATTTTGGAGATTTTCACTAATTCTTGGATGATTTACAGTAGAGCTCAAGGTGTGCTTATATTGAGCACATACATGATAAACATAGAAATAGATCAAGCAAACTATGAAAAGAGATAATGATGAAATATTCTAATCTAATATACTTACTAATTAAATCTAGCTGCCTATTCTAGTGGGTTGCCTCATTAACCAACTTGCCTAATCTCCCACACGAAGATCTAACAGTGAGATCTACACCAAATCCAACGGTGGCTCTCACATATTCTAACAGTTTTAGATTATGAAAACCGACACAAATCGGTTGATATAATCTTAAATGAATGGGGCCTTAGTCGAAACAACCGAAATGGGCTTTGTGGGTCATGGTTGTTGAACGAGATTTTTGAAGTTTTTTACTTTTCTCATTCTCTCCAGCTAAGGGTGCGTTCGGCAACCATTCTGTTTAATCTCATTCTGGAATTAAGAATCAGAATGCATTTTTTAATGCTTCTGGCAATAGAGAATTGCGTTCGGCAAACTCACATCCAAAATCTGCTTTTTTCAATTTTTTTTTGTAGAATGACGTTTGGCTATGACAAAATGAATTCTTGATATTAAAGTTTTGGAATAACATTTTAAAACTCAGACAAACCCAACCTTGTGAAAGTGGGATGATTAGAACCAGGAATAATATGAAACAAGGAGAAAAGAGAAAAATGAAATATAGAAATAACTCCCATTCAGTACTTTACCTGAACATCATAGAACTTGATATAACATTCCCAGCAAATCCAATGGGTTTTACATAGTAAAATCATGGCGTATAAACCCAGAGTAAAATCATTAAATCATGCTATATTGAATTGAACGGCTAATGCAATGGTAAACCTATTTCTTTTTACCCATGGTTCCCATCCATCCCCGTTAGATATCAGTTCTCCCATATGCACCTGACTCTTCATATCCAGCAAATGCAATCGGTACTCCTCCATACATCAAAATCATCGCACACTGGAATCATCACGGTGGAGACAAATATCAAAACAAGGAAAAGAAATTAAAAAAAAAAAACGGAGAGCAACTCCCATGCTGTAATGAATCACCGTTCTCCGACAAAGAACCCAAATGAGCCCAAGAACAGAGGATTATAAACCCATTTATGTCCTCCTCCTCTGCAGCTTCTCAAATACCCATCTTCTCAGCTGCGGGAAAAAAATCAGAAACCCTTTCCGATTCTCCTCCGATAACATTTCTATCTTCAAAAAAACCCTAATCTAATCATTTTTTTAAAAATAAACCCATTTATATTGTGCAAATCGTTGGGGCTCTTGATTCTTTGCTTGGTTATGTTCAACAGCAGCGAATATTGGCCTGCGAGGAAGGCCATAGCCGATGGATTTGCTCGTATGCAGTTGCAGAAAGGGATTTGCTGGTTGAAGTTGCCCAATCAGCAACACCCATGTTGAGAATGCCATGTGGCGGGTTGATTGCAAAGCAATGAAAAGCGTGCCTGAAGCGAAGGGATTTGAGGAGGAAGTAGAGGTGTGTGAGGAAGGACGGATCTGAAAATATGTGGAGAGAGAGAGAGAGAGAGAGAGAGAGAGAGAGACCTTTTCCGGCCAGAAGACATCTGCTGGTTTAACCTGAGGAGGAGGGATGAAAGAAGGAGAGTTGGTCAATTGAAAGAGGGAGAGGCGAATGGGTAGAGGAAAAGACGGCATCAGTTACAATCCCGATAAACTCATTTCACAGATTTTTTGAAGCGATAAATAGTCGCTTCAAATAACCTCGACTTAGAATCATAATAAACGAGTAAACGTATTCTTTTATTAAATAACGAACAGCATTCTTTCAATTTTTAGGAAGGTTCGATCATAAAAGCGTTAAAATGCATTTTTTGAATGGTTTCCGTAAAAAACACGGTGAAAACCATTTTAATAATGGTTGCACAACACGCCCTTAATTGATGTTTTCGTCCATGGTAGCTACCACGCTATTTAAAAACTAGACCACAATTTTCTCTTTCTGACATATCTTTATAAGACAATTCATCTTGTCCACTCAGCTAAAATGAGAAATGTGTTATGCACAAACGAACAGAGAAAAGTGTTACACCATTGGATTTGACAAGTCTGTGAAGACATTCATTCCCAGAAAACAAATTACCTTCCCAACTTAGAATGCACATTGTGCATAATAGGAACATATGGTCGGTGTATAGCAAATAAGGTTGTCATTGTTCTGTCATTGGTATTGTATTTTTATATTCTTTCTTTCTTTGTAAGCATCATGTATCTATATAAACAGCATATGATGTCAATAGTAAATCTACACAACAGCAATTCCGATTCACTTTTGTCATGGTATCAGAGAAATCATCCCTATTTTCTTCTTTTTCTTTGTTTGGAGAAGTCTTGCACTCAGTTCGGTGCATCCACACTTCATTCCTTTGTCTACATATCATAACTTCGGTGCAATCAACTTTGCAACCCAGTCCGGTGCATCCCATTTCCATTTCTTTTCCTATTGGCGGTCATTCCGCCGTTCCCTCCGGTGATCACTTCATCACCCACCTTCGGCAATCACTTCCGTTATTCCTTTTCGGCGATCAACGAAGATGGCTCAAGAGACTAATCATATTACTACAATTGAAAGTGGTAAGACCGATGATTCTCTCAGCCCTTTCTATTTACGTCATTCGGATAATCCTAGAACAGTATTTGTATCTCAGCCATTGACGGGCGAGAATTACAATACTTGGAATAGAGCCATGACCATGGCCCTAAATGCCAAAAACAAATTAGGTTTTGTTGATGGTTCAATTCCAAAGCCAACTAAAACCATCGATTTGAATTATGCTCAATGGAATCGGTGTAATAGTATGGTTTTATCATGGCTACTGAACTCATTGTCTAAATAAATTGCCACGAGTGTTATTTACACTGACTCAACCCATGAAGTATGGCAAGACCTTAAGGAGCGATTCTCCCAGGTCAATGCTCCAAGAATATTTCAAATTCAACGGGAAATTTCAACCCTTTCCCAAGAACAACTCTCGGTAGCAAGCAACTTTACTAAATTAAATGGGCATTGGGATGGGCTCTCCATTTATAGGACACCACCAACTTGTTCTTGTGGTGCAATGAAGAAACTGATGGATTATCAACAAGAAGATAAAACAATTCATTTCCTAATGGGACTAAATGATTCTTATGCTGCGGTTCGAGGAAATATTCTTCTTATGGATCCCCTACCTTCACTTAATCGGGCACTTTCTTTTGTACTCCAAGAGGAAAGAGAACGTGAAGTTGCAGCTATTGTTCCTCAATCCACAGAAGCTGCGGCCCTACTTGTAAAAGGGAAATTCCAGAACAAAGCCACTCGATATGAAGACCGTGACAGTCGGGATACTCACAAGAAGTTCCAAGGATCCGAAGGTGACCGACGTACATGTGACCACTATGGTTGGGCCGGACACACAATTGATAAATGTTACAAAATATATGGATATCCACCAGGTCATCGGCTTCACAAAGAAGGCAATGTGGCAAGTGAATCCCACAACAAATCTTCCTCTGGACTCCCTTTTACCACCGAAGAATGCCGCCAACTTCGGGACTTGCTTCATACTCGTCAGTCCATGGCTCACCAAGCAGGTACGCCACAACCAGGGACAACTCTTTCAGGTACCTCTCCCTGCCTTGTCTCATGTAATAACTCCACACCTTGGATACTTGATACGGGAGCCACAAACCATATGGTTTGCTTTGTTTCATTTCTCTCTTCTATTACTTCTATTGGAACTACATCTGTTTAAACTTTCTAATGGGAATCTCGCTCCAGTTTCGCATATGGGAGTTGTGTCATTGTCATCATCACTAGTGTTAAACAATGTGCTTTGTGTTCCATCCTTTAATTTTAATCTCATATCTGTCAGTAAGCTTACCCAACATTCCAACTGTTCCGTAACTTTTTTCTCTGATTCTTGTCTTATCCAGGACCAGTCCTTGAGGAAGATGATTGGAGCGGGTAAGGAGATGAATATTCTTTATCATTTTCACCGTCCCAAACAAATGAAATCACATTCAGCAGCTGTTGTTTCTTCTTTTGATTTATGACACAAGAGGATGGGACATCTTTCAAATAATCGTTTGAATTTCTTAGCTAAACATGTGTCAGATATCTCAATTTCACTTCCGGCACATTGCGATGTTTGTCCTATTGCTAAAAAAACTAGACTTTCTTTTCCTTTAAGTAAAATCTCCACTATTGAACCTTTTCAATTAATTCATTGTGACATTTGGGGTGGTTACCAGACAGCTTCTCTTACTGGTGCGCATTATTTTTTTACCATAGTTGATGATTTTACTAGATGCACGCGGGTTTTTCTAATGCAACATAAAACTGAAACTCGTCATTTAATCCAATCATTTTTTGCTTTGATTGAAACCCAATTTGGTTATAAAATCAAGCAAATTTGAAGCGATAATAGACCTGAGTTTGATATGCATTCTTTCTACCAAGAAAAAGGTATCATTCACCAATGAAGTTGTGTTGCTACCCCACAACAAAACGGAGTCGTTGAGCGAAAGCACAAACACCTCTTGGAAGTGGCTCGTGCCTTAAGATTCCAAGCCAATTTACCACTTCATTTTTGGGGAGAATGCATTCTCACAGCAACCTACCTCATTCACCGCAACCCTACACCAATCCTGTCCGGTAGAACCCCATATGAGGTTCTCTTCAATGTCAAACCTTCATATTCCCACTTGTGCATTTTTTGATGCCTTTGTTCTACTAGCACTCTTGCTTCAAATCGGTCCAAATTTGATCCACGCGCACGACAATGTGTCTTTCTTGGATATCCACATGGTCAAAAAGGATATAAAATTTTTGATCTTCATACTCAAACCCTCTTTACCTCCAAAGACGTTGTCTTCCATGAAGATATTTTCCCTTTCCAGGCTCAAAAGTCGGATCCTCCCTCATTAGTTTTACCTCTCCCATCACCAGAACATGCTGATCATTCTGACTGCCCTTCTTGTCCTTCCGACATTTCTCATGATTCTCACCCGCCACCTTCTGAGCCAGTGGCATCTACAACGCCTGCGCCTCATAACTCTGAGCGACCAACGCTGGACCGACATCATTCTCGTTACTTGCAGGATTACCATTGTGAACTTGCCATTCATCCCTCTCCCAATTCGTCACTTCCCTCATCAGCAGGACCTACAGTAAGTACTTCCCACCCACTTTCGCATTTCCTTTCTTTTGATAGACTTTCTCCGTCACATCGAGCTTTCTCTGTAGCTATATCTTCCATTGTAGAACCAACATCTTTTCGGCAAGCTATCAAAGATCCAAAATGGTGTGAGGCCATGGCTGTCGAAATCCGAGCATTGGAAGCAAACAACACTTGGACCCTTGCTTCCTTGCCAACTCACAAGAAACCCATTGGATGCAAATGGGTTTACAAGATCAAATACAATTCAGATGGGTCCATTGAACGCAACAAGGCTCGTCTGGTTGCAAAGGGGTATAATCAAAAGGAAGGACTAGATTATGGAGAAACCTTTGCTCCAGTTGCTAAACTTGTCACTGTTCGATGCTTATTATCTGTTGCAGCAATTAATAATTGGCATCTCCAACAGTTAGATGTTAACAATGCATTCTTACACGGAGACCTTGATGGAGAAGTGTACATGGAGATTCCTCCCAGTTTTGCCCGAAAGGAGGAGACTCGAGTATGTCGTCTCAACAAATCACTATATGGGCTGAAACAAGCATCTAGACAATGGTTTGCCAAGTTGTCCACTTCTCTCCTTGATGTTGGTTACAAACAATCAACGGCCGACTACTCATTGTTCACTCGATCTATTGGGGCATCCTTCATTGCAGTTCTTGTCTATGTAGATGATATCATTCTTGCTGGGAATGATTTGAGCTCCATTAATTCTCTTAAAAACTTTCTTCATACCCGTTTCAAGATGAAAGATCTCGGTCGACTTAAATTTTTCTTGGGTATTGAGGTTGCTTGCTCTCGCCATGGTATTTATCTCTCCAAGGTTGTGGGGGAGGGGGCTAGGTTTGTATACACTCCAAACCGACTGTTTGGATTGCAAGAATAATTTGGAAAAGTTTGGAAAGGAAAAATATTTCTAAAATTTCCGACTTTTTTTTACACAATACAGAAAGATAACTTGAACCATCCTTATTCAACTTCTACTTTGAGGGACCTTAAGTTTATGATAATATCCTTCTAAATTCGCCGTAATTATTCCATTTCCCCCTAATTCATGGAAAGAAATTTTTACCCAACATTTCCGTCAGAAATGTATTTCTTGAAATACAATGAGGGCTGCCTAAGGCGCCTGTTTGGATTGCAGGAAGTTTTTGGAAGAAGAAATTTTCCAAATTTTCTAGCTTTTCCATTATTTGATTACATATGAAAAAAGTAATTTAAAGCACATCAATTTAATTTTTATCTAGGGAAGCCTTCAATTTATAATGATATTCCCCTAAGTAAGCCATAACCATAACATTTCCCTCTAAATTGTGGGCAACGAACAAATTTCCTATGAGAAAAAATTCTATGAGAACTGGTATTTGTGTAATACAAAAGGGGCATTATTTTTTAGGTGACTCTTGACAGTCCAAAAACCAGACTTCTCCTACGTTTTAAGAGTTCCCTGAGATTTATAGACTTTTTTTCAATTTTAATTTTAGAAATTTATATGGCAACGCTCAATAGGGTTTGCCATGAATCCCAACAGCCATCCCTGTTCATGATATTTTCTCTTGTAGCCCTTTTAAATTCCCAATTTGTGTTGTCCTCCATCATTGTCTGCATTTGATAATGAACCCCGTAAATCTCTTGTGTTTTTCCATTGGTGTTATTTTTTTAAAATGGCCCAATCAAAATTCCATATAATATGATATTAAGGAGCTAATGCAGGATCTCTCTCTAACCATAACTCACATTTATTGGATGTGAGATTGAAAAAAAATATGGGTGAGAAAAGATTGGACATAAATACCTCTGAACTCTTTTGATCCCCTTGGCAAAGTTGATTTCTCGATCCTTGGATGATTCTGATCCTCTACAAAATGAATAACGATCTGGGCAATCTTCTACTCTCACCACTTCCTTATGTGTATTCCAATAGGAAGAAATTACAAACTTATGTGTGAGAGAGGGACCAATCCCGTATTTATAATAAGTAAAGGAAACCCTATAGTCCACCCATTATGGACTCTTATTCCTTAAATAAGCCCCTTAACCTTATTGGGCTTACAACAGGCCCACACATACTATTAACCTGTTGCCATACCTCTGACAATGTGAACACACATATATAGCTCAAGTGTTCTCGGCTCAAGACCTTATTGACCGCTAACCATTTACGAGCGGAACTGGATTACTCTTTACTACAATCAACATTCTCTATAATCTAGTGTTACAAAAGCGAAAACATGTTTTATGCAAGCCTATAAAAGTCTTACATACGATTGATGCCTCTACCAAGGAAAGGTGTTTTGCTCAGGATAACAGGCAGTTTTACAAATGCAGGAATCTTCCCAGAACAGCAAGAAGAGCGAGCAGATGTTATAGATTGGCCTTACCCAATCTTAGGACGATAGTTCTTAATCAAATTTTGATTTGTGTCTAGTGTAGAGGTGTTTTAAATTAGTTTTGGGTCCGCTAAGATGGGTTTCTCAAAACCAGGGTAACACTCTTTTAAGTACTAATAAAAATTTCGGTCTAGATGGGCATCTCTAAGGGCAAAAAACTTTCAAGTATTACTAAAATTTTCAGGTCTGCTGCCGGGCCTTAATGCATAATTCCAGGTGAAAAAAATCTTGAATCTTGTCCTCATAGTTAGGCGCTTCATTCACTATGGGAAATGATAAATGCGCCCCTTTCATCACTTGGGACACCCAACTGCATTGTACGTGTCAATTAGGTCACTTCATTCCTTAAAATGTGAAGTACATCTGCCCCTTCGCAGTCATAGATACACTGTAGCTGGGTGTCCCGAGTAATCAAAAGGGGTGCATTTATCATTTGCCTTCAATATTTGTCGTAATAATATCCCCAACACACCCCCTTCCCCCCTTTCATCACTTGGGACACCCAGCTGCATTTTACGTGGCATCAGGTCACTTCATTCCTTCAAATGTGAAGTACATCGGCCCCTTCGCAGTCATAGATACACTGTAGATGGGTGTCCCGAGTAATCAAAAGGGGTGCATTTATCTTTTGCCTTCACTATTTGTCATAATAATATCCCCAACACCCCCCTCCCCCCAACACACACACTTTAACGGTTTGGTTAACTGCTTGAGGATAAATTCACCCCTTTAACGTTTTTCTCTGCCTTTAAAACTTAATGAATAACGTTTCCTAGCTCAATTTACAAATCGTTAAACCTGAAATGTGTGGAGAATTACTGCAAGAAATTTATGAGAATCGGTTTACATATGAGAAAAAATAGGTGATTAGTCACTCTTACGATCAATGGGAACGATCAATTTTTTAGGTCCCACGTAGGGATATATGCAATCGAGGCCATTGACCTTGTAGAACATCATGAGCCAACCTATATGATTTTAGTCACACACTGAACGGAGATTCCTAGTGTAAGATAGAAGGACTACAAATATCATGTGCACCTTTTCTTGGCAAAACCCTAAATGAAACTTGATGGATCATGGGCTTGGTTCATCCCATCAAGGTTTTCTCAACAAGATTTGGTCACACTTGTGGTCGGCAGTCTGAGAAATAATAAAAGCTTCTGAAATTCATTATAGCTCCATTTCTTTCAACGTAATAAGGGAGCGTAACAAATTTTATGCCCATTTTTCCACTAAAAAATCAACTTAAATTCAATTCTTCTACACCCATTTTACGTTGAACGGAACAGAGCCCATGCAACAATACTACAATATCTCTTCATTCTCCATCCTAAAATTGAGAGATACGGTTGCATTTTTTTATTGTGAGGTTTGTTTATGCAGAAGAATTAGTATACATGTTCACATTTATAATCATGGAAGATATATGTGAAGAAGAAAAATAGCTTATCACCATTCAAAAAAGAAGAAGAAAAATCATTGATTCTAGTTGGTCAAAGTTGAAAGAAGAGAGAAGCAGACAAGAAATAGAGGAATGTCCAACAAGCTCCTTCGAACCCACTACCCGACCCTCTCACCCTTAACCTACTACAAAGACATGATGTTTCTTGTCCTATTATACTCACTATCTAAAAGAGAATATATCTAATATTTTTGTTATCGCCACCCACTTTTTTTATAGTTTCTACCCGTCTCTTTTATTTTAAACTACTTTTTCTTTGGAGAGATCATAAATTCATACAGTTCATTTTGAATTGCAGGAGCAAATTGAACAATTCTAAATTAGAGAATGGACGGAAAGTACCAAAACAAAGAATGGCATTGCCAACTCTCTATTTTTTATTTGAGACCTGTTAGGCCGACACGCCTGATTGAGGGAGGTCCCTACCCACCCTCTATATTGCTCCATATGTGAAATATGACATTAATACCTAAGTTTTTATTTTATTATAGAATATTTTGTTCCCATTAACCATGTCATTTCTTTGCACTTCCCAGTGAAGTAAAGCAACTGAATGACGCCTTCGTGTGAAAAAACAGATACAAGGTAACAGTCTTCAAATAGGTTTTGAGCCTCTAGCTCAATGGTAAAGGCTTTTGGCCTTCAGCCTTGAGGTCTGAGTTTGGATACCAGCTTACCAACAATAAATAAATAAAAAAGTCTTCGGAAACATTAGGTACTAAAAGCAGGCTTTTCGTCCAAAAACCTCTATCCTAAGCACTATACTCATGCACCAATGATACCGTTCTCTCAAACTTGGACGTGGGCCTAGTTTAGTTTTCCTATGCTATTTGGAATTCCCAGCCAAAATTAAAGCCCACCAATACCTTTAGAACTAGGGACCATCTTATAAACAAATAATTAGTTGTGAGCTTCAAAGAAACATTCCCATAGAGAACCGTGCAACATTACACACAAATGCCACAAATCGTATTAGTGGTTTTAAATATCACATTATCTCGGCTAACTTATTGATTAACATTGGTATAGGAAGTGATCTGATATGCCGGGAATTTTCAGGAACATTTTTGATATATTGGTATGTTAGGAAACGGATATAGACGGTATATCAGAGCCTTCAAATGTCATATGGAACTAAGAGAGTGAAACATGATCCTTAATCACAATTAGTTTAAGGGCCAAAAGCTTGACAAAAGATTATCTGTGTGTGAATAACTAATTTTGCCATAGTAATCCATGCCAAACAATCAACTTTTGGGGCCCACATGCTTACAGTATGTGCAATCGAGACCATTGATCTTTTAAAACGAAATGAAATGTCCCACAAGATCATGGTCCACGCCAAACGAACATTTTATGCATGATAAGGGACCACCAAAAACAATGGTTCAACCTCCCTAAACAAGACTTGATGGATCAAGGGCCCGGGATCATCACATCAAATTGCACTTTGTAGGACTTGGTTGGGTTTGTAATTGCCAGTCAAATCAACGAATTCGATCGAGTCCATTTCACAGGAGGGCCCAAATAGTGTACTAGAATTTATTTTATTTATTTTTCTTCTTCTATTTTAAAGTCAGCTTTAATTTAGGGCGAATGTCAATCCTAGAACAAGTTCGGCGAATGTCAATCCTTGAACAAGTTTGTCTTCATAACTTTTCCCAAACAGCTCTACACATTAAAGGGGAGTGAAATCCATCCATGTCAACAAGGATGATCGAACAAGTTGATATTCTAAGCTTGACCACACTCCCTTGTAAAAGCCACCCGTGAAATGGCTTTCCGTGAAATTGCCTAGCAAATCCCATTCTTCAGACTAAGTTTTTGTATAAGCCTTTAATTTATTTATATTTTACATCTGAATGGGTGCTAGTGGTTGCTTTGAAAAGTTAAGTATAACTATTTAGTGTTAATCTTAAGATTGAGGGAATCTAAACTCAAAGGCACCCTTGTAGAAACGGTGGAGGAGGACGCCACCATTGGATCCACATCATAGTTAGTGCATTTATTGTGGCTCTGAAAAGGATCCAACAATGCCGCCCTTCTCCACCATTTCTGAAAGGGCTCCTGTGAGTTTAGAATCCCTCTCTTAGATTTGAAATATAAGTTATAATTTGGGCCTGTATCTTCTTCTGCCACAACATATCTTAGTTAAATTTGAAGTGTTTTGAGTAATAAAACGGCTTGGTATGTATGTGTTTGACATCAAAAGAACAACTTTCTTCTCTTGAATCTAGTTTTCTCCCTCCATCTAGTTGATTTTCAGCGGTTAGTTCATTCAATTCCCCCACCCCCATCAAACCGTGAAACAGCAATGCAAAAAGCAGACAAACTAGTATATACAAGAAAAACCCAAAAGAAAGAAGAGACGAAAGCTTATACAGAAATACTTCCTAAATCTTTAACCTACCTCCAAATCTCCAAGAACCTCTCTCTATCTACTTTTTTTATCTTGCTCGTTGACTCCTATCTGTCACTACAATCATATAATAATTTAAAGTTTATTTTAATGTTCCATTACATGTCTACCCTATCATTTCCCTCTTTCAAAATTCCCCATAAAATACGCACCCACCATCAAAATTCAACACCCCCCACAACCCACAACCCACTGCTTTTCCCTCTCTTCTACGACTACCATTATTTTAAAGCATTTTACTACACCAAATAGCCGTTCACTTTTACAGAGAAGGGGCAAAACTGGTAAATTACAGTGAAAATAAAAGAAAGTGATGAGAAAAAAGAAAATAAGAAAAAGTAGAAGGGTGGTTGTGGCTTAACCAAGTCTATGCAAATACGGTGTCAAAACCACCGACCTCCATATTTCCGTAGACTTGACGGCCGTTAAAACTCCCCTGTTTTTTTTTGTTCACGGCTTGGAGACGGAAGCCGCGTCTTTGATTGACGGACGGGAAACGTCCGTCTCTCCACCTCCGTTACCCATAGCTGATTGCACCGTTAGGACGGACATGCTAGGGGATGAAGGGGCGTCAACGTTGGTGGACCCCAGCAGAACGTTTGGGTTTCTGGAATGACACGTGGCGGTCGATATGGCTGAGGCTAGCGATATAGGCATTAGGCATAGACCCTTCCCTTGTAAATACTGCATGGCCGAACCCATGTCTTCTTCCATAAGCTTAGCCACCTGTTGCTCCGTTACCGTCAGGCTGTCGTTTGACGCCGTTTGCGTGCCGTTACTAATCCGTCCCATCCCGCTCGCCTGTATGCAGTCACCACCACCCCCCTAAACCAAAAAAAAAAAAAAACCCAACCAGATGAAATTACCAAAAAAGTCCCCTACTTTTTCCAAAGGGTGTTTTTGTAATTTGGAAAGTGCGCGTGCGTGAACGTTTCTGTCGTTTTCCTCGCTCGATTGAGAGATTTTGAATCATTTTTGCTACTTTAGCGGAAAGCAAAAGTGGTTTGTTTTAAAATTGCACACCTCTCTCCCCCGGTGGGATTCCGAAGTTGGTAACGGCGACTAAAAGAGGGGTGCCAATATAAAAAATAGTAGAGATTTTTAAAAATATATATATATATAAATATTCTTACTTCAGAGGAAATATCAGCCACGAGGGGGGCAACAGCGGCTGCACCACCCAGCCTGCTCATACTCAGAACCTGGAGATACAAACAGTAACCAAATAAATCGAATGAAAAAAACTCAAAAAATAATTTTATAATAAATAATGAAAAAAAAACAAAGAGAGAGAGAGAGAGAGAGAGAGAGTTGCCTTGACTTGGAGTTGTAGGAATTTAACATAGTCGATGATTTCGTCGAGCATGGATGCCTTGTCCGTCTGTCATTCCAACAAGGAAAACAACAAAACGGGGTTAAGAGACAGAGAGAAAGAGGAAAAAAACAGCTAAAGACAGAATTACCCCTGGACTTTGTATAAAGGACAAAATTCACATCTCTTGGCTGAGGGTTTTTCTTTCTTCAGAAGATATAATATTGTCTTTGAGCTACTCAAGAAAGGAAAAGGATAAAGCCCTTTTGACCATAATAACCCCAACTGTAACTCGAAATGACTAAAATCCCCTTGGTTGTAGAAAATTATACCTTGTTCGCGTTGGGCACCAGCTCTTGCAGAGCTTTCATTCTTTCTGCGATTCTCTCTCTGCGTAACTGCAGAAAAATACAGTAACTAAATCAAAAACAGAAGAAAGGAATCAGAAAAAGAAAAAAAACACTAGGCTTGAAATATACTTTTTTTTTCCTCCATTTTTTACATTATTTGAATTAATTACAGGCGGAAAAAAAAAAACTAAAAAAGGCAATCAAGCAGTAGCTTACTCTTTCAGCGATGCTATGGGGATCAGTGGCCTGACCTCTCCTTGCCCTAACTCTCTGCCTCGCCGGAGCCGTACCACCTCCGGTAGATACCGACACCGGCACCGGCGCCGGAGATTGATTGATCGCTGTCGTCGGAGTTCCGTAGCTTTGCGACTGAATAGAACCGGTTTATAACATGTAAATAATACAAAAACATTGCCATTCAAAAATAATAATAATAATAATACAAATATATAAGAAAATTAAAAAAGAGAAATCTGGAAAAGATTCCTAAACCTGAGTGTGATGAAAATGGTGCTGATTTGCTGTCTGAGAGTTCCGTTGCAGAGATCCGGTGAATCCGTTGTACAGACCTTGAACAGAACCTTCTCCCCCCTAAAATTCAAAAAAAAAAAAAAAAAAAAATTGCAAATCTTTAATAATCATAGAATGAAATCTTGATAATTATAAAAAGGAAACAGTTCTAATTCTGATCAAGTCTACTTTCCTAATCTTTCTATCTGATGAGATCTCACATATTGTAATAGAGGAGAAAAGAAGAAAACTTACAGTAGTGGGAGATCTGAACGGAGGTTCAACGTCGGAAGAATCTGCGCTGCCTAGGCTGAGAGGGAGATGTAGAAGGCCGGAATCTCCGGCAGCCGGAGATCTGTTGAGGCCACCTCCGGCGAGACCTCGGGGAACGAGATGGTGCTGAGAGGAGGTCCCGCTTATCTGATGCTGTCTAAGGCGTGATGCAAGGAGAGTAGAGTCATCGTACGGATAGTGGAGATTATTATTATTATTCTCATGAGAATGAGAATGATCATCGGACAAATCTATGTGTTTGTTGGAGAGAGAGATGTTGAAGAGTTTATTGGAAGGGTTGAGATCCCAAGGGGATTTAGGGTTTAGGTCTGACCAAGAAGAAGGGAGGGTTGAGAGCATCTGGTCAAGGAAATCGTCGTGGTGATCGAAATGAGAGGGATTTTGGATCTGTTGTTGTTGTTGTTGTTGTTGAGTGTTTTGGAATTCTTGAAGAGTGATTTGTGAGGGGTTTAAGCAAGAGGGTATTGACTCCATTCCTTGCATTTCTCTACTGGAAGGTTGCTGCATCGATAGACGAACAACAAAAAACAAACGAGGGAGATAAAAGAGAGTAGAAAAGTAGGTTCGTTTTCTTCTTTCTTTGCTGCAACTATTTATAGGAAGATATGATTTTCCGAGAGAAATCCGTCGCTTGAGCGACGGAGATGGGATTTTCGTTTTGGATTGCAAGATCAGAGAGAGAGAGAGAGAGAGAGGATTTGTCTCGTACAATCCTGTATTTTGCTCTCTTATTATAAAGGGGAAAGAACCAGTTGCCAATCAAAAACTACCAACGCACCAATCTTTGTTGGCCGTTTGGCTACATGAAGTTTATAATCCAGGATTGTATAATCCTACATCTTCCAAGTTAAAACATGGATTGCATAAGCTAAAACCGTGATTTTTTATAGGCTAAAACTAGGATTGTACATTTTCAGAAATTTAAAATCGAAGTTTGACATATAAAATCAATGCTTTGGCTAATAATAGACTAATTACTCTTTCTTCCTTAATTTTTTTTTTCTCATTTTTTTGTCCAATTTTTAAGGTTTTTATAAGCCTAACAATCCAGCAAGGAGGTTGAGCATAGGGGGGAATAAAATTGGGAAGAAAAAGAAAAAAAATGAAATATAACAAAATGAGATTTACTAGGGTCAATCACACACGGCATTTCGCAGCTGATCTGTAGCATGTCAGACCCGCCAACCCGTCAATGAAGACAACAACAGCTTTTGTCTCTATCCACAAGGTGTGTGGTCTGACATGCGACTGACCAGCCGCGAAATGCCTTTTGCGATAGATCCTAGCAATTCCCTAAAAAATACTCTAAAAATAGTGATAAAAGAAGAACGAGAAAATGGAAAAGAAAATAAAAATAACACAAGAAACTCCTAAAAATTAAAGAAGAAAAAAAAAATATTATAGTGTGACATCCTAATAAGTGCAAATCCCTTGAAAAAAATATTAACCCTTAAATAAGAATATTTTTTTGTCATTTTGTTAGTCTTAATAAAATTTCATTAGAGATTTGGTGAGGCAATTTTTCAGAGATGAGTAAAATGAATAAAACAAAATCTAGGAGGTGTCTTGTCTCTCCTGAAAAAGTGAGCCCCCAAGTGCCTTCCTCAAAATTGTGTAGCAAATAAAAAAGTAAAAGCCTATTTGTTTTAGATTATGAAAACCCATTGCGGAGTGTACCGACAATAATCGGTTGGGGACTCCACAATAGGTTGTCATAATCTTAAAACAAACAGAGCCTAAGTAATTTGTTTTCATGAATAACGCTTGTGGGGACAAACCCTTTTCCTGTATTAAGCAAAAGAAACTCCCATTTTCACATGAAACAGGACGCATTCTTTTCTCTTCTTTCATGTCGATTGCTATTTCTCCTTTGCCTGTGTCCTTTAATGCTTATGCTTCACAATTCGTAATTTCTCTTTTCTCTGTGCTTGTCTGTGGGAGTATAGGAAGCTTCATCCTGGCCTACCCACAAGTGATTTCAGCATGTTCCCAATCGTGCGTCTGTGGGCCATCATCATGTGGATGCCACATTTGGAAAGTCACTTGATCAAACAATCCTACCCACTCGATCGAAGTAGTTGAATGTGGACTGTTACTGAGTATCTTTTAACTGTTCATTTGTAGGCAAAAAAAAAATAGGGTTCAAAATCATAGGGATTACATGTGGGTGAAGCGGATGAAGATTCTCTCACCATTGGATCAGACATCATAAAAAAAATAATAGTTTTGTTCATATTCAATGGTCAAAACTCAAAAGTCCTACCATTAACTTCCAATTTCTCTTGTATTATTGCATCTATTTCCCGAGGAAATAACAAACCAGAAATGAATGCAAAAGTATAAAGTCAACTTGGTTTTAAGAGTAGGTAAAGTTGAGGCGTATGAGAATCGAAATATGCTTTCACAGCTGGTTAAATAATAGAAGGCAAGGTGGGTTCGTCTAATTATTGAAGCATGGAAATATCTGGGGGTGAAGGTTCGTAGTTATTAGAAACTTACTTTTTTGCCGAGATCAAAATGCCCTCAGCCAGTTTCATCGAAATACAGAGCCGAGAGATCACTGTTTAGTTGCTTGTTTTGGGGGGATTGTAGGAGTTTCAAACGCATGAGATCTCTCAGAGATCTCTCGAAAGCATGTTTGGTTGTCGTTTACACATTTGACCACTAGACAACTTCTAGACATCATTATTGGTTTTTATCCTAGGTGGTGCCTGCCTGGCGGAGATGTTCCCCCCGTAATCTTCTCCCCTTTTTTCACCAAAATAGAGAAATTTGTTGGGGGAATTAGGAGAAATTCTTGTCTTATTCTTTTTCTCTCTTCCACCTATATTTTGATAATGACACCCTACATCTTCCGCTAATTTCCTCGCACAACCAAACACTACTCGTAAATCTCCCTCCTAATATTCTCCCCATCTTCCATTCTCTTCCATTCTCGTCTAATTCTCTTTGACTTATTTTTCTCCTGTTCTCCCAGCCATCTACAAGCAACCAAACAGAGCCCTAGCCGTTGGTTCGATTGCCGGAGTATAGAATGATCAAGAGTATACATTCTATTGGGAAGATCACACAATCGGATCATCCGGTTCACATTCATCAACATAGTCGTCTACTAGATCAGCGAGCAAGGTCCATCATGTATGTATGCTGATGAAGCATATTAATATATTTTATCGTTGATTTTTAATGTGGAAAAAGTACAAATAATTAGGATTGGCAATTGTTAACATAATCTCAATAGCTCGTTTATAAGTTAAATAAATGTATTTTATATTATGAACTACAATTACGACCTTCAAATGAACATTATATTATGGAGACTAAGATCAACACTCCCTTGTTTTGACTTCAAAACTCCTTATCTTACACTTTCATAATTGGGTGTTAGAGCCTCTTAGGACACTAGATAATTAGGATTGGCAACACATGATGTTTTCATATTTTATAAGATACTAAAAAGAGTGATACCGATAGTAACACTGAATAGGCGACCGAACAAATGGGGTCTCGCCACAACATCACAAGTGACGTCAACCACCCCTTATGTTTAGGAAAATCAACAAAAAGTAGATTTTTTTGCACAAAAGGCACATTCTCATTGTTGGGCTCTCCCATTTGGTCATATTCTCATATCATATTCCTATATATTTTTTTAAAAAAAAGGAATGAAATTAGGGGTGAAATTTGGGTCGGGTTGAAGCCAACCCTAGCCCAACCCGAGGACCTAAGACCTAAAACCTCAAACCCAACCCAAGGATCCAAAACTTTTAAATCTAACCCGACCCAACCCGAGCCTTTTGTCAATAAAGGAGCAATCCTATCCTAACCCGCCTTTAAATCTCTCAACCCTAACAATCTTTTTCTCTTTTTCAAATTGGGCCAGGATGGTTCGGCAACGTACAAGGCAAAAATAGAAAGAAAATATAAAAGAATAATGATATATGGAAACCAATTTAGGAACCTACTGTGGAACAAGCAACAACCTGCTTTATGCCATTTCTTAAAATGCCAAGACAATCTCTCTATGCCATGGAGTGTGTAGGGATTTGTTCGGTTCCACTCTCGGTTAGTTGGAAGCCGGTTCCCATAGCATCACACAAAAAAAAGGAAAAAAATAAAAATCCTAAGATTTTGAAATTACGATAAATTCATGGTTAAGTGCATGCATCTGCTTGATTAGGATGTGAGTTCAGATTTTGGATGATTTTCCGTGGGATTTAAAAATAATATATGTGAAATTGATGAGCGACTAACCGAGATTTGATTCCTATCGGCATGCTCGAAACCAACTCTTAAATACAGAATAGAAATTATTAAAATTTTCATCGTACGAAGACGTTAACTGTATTCAGACTGAAATACAGGACATAACCTTCTTGGATTAATCACGTTGATTATCTAAGCAGGGTCAACATTGAGACACCACATTTAATAGGTTTTTTTTTTTATAGAAGTTAAATTCATTCAAGCAAATTTTATACTAGGGACATTTAAATATTAGACAAACTAGCAGCCAATATGATTAGAGTATACTTATTTTGAGGGGTTTTCCAAAAAAATAAAGATTTTGAGTATATTTTAATTATAATTTTTTTTTGAATGGTAATGCATAAATATTAAGAAGGGAGAAAATTTCCCAGAATCGGATTGAGAGGAAAAAAAACAAAAAAAAAAGGAAGAAAAACAACTCCTTATCGGCCGAACCAAATAAATGCTATTGTTTTTCTAGTATTAGGTACATAAATATAATTTATTGCGTAAATATGTTCCATAATATAAATAGAGAAAAGGGTGACTATGGGCTAATTGGCCATCGATCCATCATGGGAAATAGGTGCCACTTCAGTGAAACTTTAGGAGACGATTGGTGCAAATAGTGCCACTTCTAATCTCCAGCTCATCTTGATTAGATTTACCCTAACAAAATTGGGTAAAGACGATTGTTCAGTGTTCCTAAGATGGGTTTTTGGGAAAACAATGCGAGGACATGGGCCACAAAAAGTAAGTAGTACGTACTCTTTGATTGGTCACAGACAGCGGGCCTACGTGGACCCGGCCGCATAACCCCACATGACATTTTGGGTCCAATTTGCGTGTAAACTACAATCTAAAATACATTTTTAGATTGAAGTTCCCACACAACTCTCACCCAAAATCCAATTGGATTGCTCACATAAGCTGACATTAGCTATTTTGGTTTGCATGTGACTCATCATGCAAAATCTAAAGCTTATAGAGAAAAAGATTGATTAAATATAACATGTATATTTGCATATCTTCCTAATTGTTATCAGGATATTGCAAGAATCTGTAGATAAGAGACGTGGAGCGCAACCATGTCTTTTATTTAGAGGAGATTTCTTTTGTTTTTTTGTTTTTTTTTAAATACTGTCCAACGTTAGAAAAAAATGGTAAGACGGTGCTCATTTTCAATATTTCATGAAGTTTACGCGAAGTTTCAGATTTCTCTCTCTCTCTCTCTCTCTCTCTCTCTCTCTCTCTCTCTCTCTCTCCCAAGGGTTCATATCTCATTTCTCGTAGCTCTTTATTCATCTTAATTGAACTACAAAAATTACAAGCTCTTCTCTCTCAGTGAATATCACAGTGTTTCTTCCAATGTTTTGAAGTTAGAGGTGTCACGTTAAAGAGTTTTTCAAGTACTAGTTTCTAATAATTTTTTTCAAGTACTATTTTCTAAATTTTAAAGTTTATGAAGATATTAAGGTTAGCATTATTTCACTGTGCATATATGTAACTGATATTCCCACTTCCTATAGCAGCATTTCCACTAATTACTCTATCATTTTCTCAGAAGAAAATTCGAACAAAAAGAGGGAGGAAATGTAATCATTTTTTTGTTTTTACAAAACTACAAATAAAATGACTAAATGAGATGAAAATGCATTGATGAACAGACGTGCGCGCAAGGGATGAAGTGAAGGGCACCCTTGCAAAAACATAGCCGCCTAAAGGGCACCCTATTGCATCACCCAACGCCATTTATAAAGACATTGAAAATATTAAACTAAAGGATTGACAGATGTCATAGATGGGTGACGTGAATCCAGTGGGGCGCCCCTGCAAGTGAGATTTTCAAAAGACTCCATTCAGATTAGCATTCTTCCTATAAAGAAAGGTTAGCATTAATAGGAAAGGAATGCTAAACTGAAGGGCACCCCCATTAGATCGACATCACCAGTGAGCATTTATATAATGACACTGAAAAAATGCAGAAGTAAAGAATTGTCCTCAATTGATGATGACAAACTGGCCAGCTTGCCAACTATTAATGAATCCCAAGATTACATAACTTGCTAATACAAACGCAACGTTAGCTAGTTTGATTTTTTCCTTAAATAACAGTTATTTTTACTTAATTGCATGGTTTAGCTATAATTATGTTTTCAACAGCCTGTTGTTGACTTCTAAATATTCTGGGTTTTTTTTTCTTGCCATGTTAGTCTATCTTGAATCAGAGTATTCTGCTTACAACTAAGCATGGATTTGGTGATATTTTAGGAATACATGGTATAAAATAGGATTGCGAATTTGTAATATAATCAGTAGGGAATTTTCTAAATAAATGGCTTAAAACAATTGAATAATTATAATAGATTCTAGATTGCGTATCTCTATACAGTATTTATTTATTTATTCCCTCTAGAAAAACTATAATAGATTCAAGATTGCTTATCTCTATCATGGTTTTAAATTTCAACCGAAATCCGGACCGACACCGAAACCACACAAAACCGAAAGGGTCATTTATTTCGGCCGAAATTTCGGAATGTCGGTCGAAATTTCAGTTTTTCCGAAATTTGACACAAAAAATCTGTTTTTTTAATATTAATTTAATGTTTCACCGAAATTTCGACCTAAATTACCAAAATTTCGGTAATTTCGGCCGAAATTTAATAATGAATAAAATATTGTTTTTTTTTTGTACCAGATTTCGGTCGAAATTTTGAAATTTCAAGGTCCGAAACCGGTACCGAAACCGAAATTTTAAACCTTGATCTCTATACAATATTTATTGCCAACTGGGGTTTTTAATAAATAAATGAGTGTATAAATCAGGTATAACATATAATAGATTGAATGTAGTAGTAGATCAAGTATCACAGATAATAGATTCAATGTACTAGTACAATTTTGTTTCAGACTGGGAGATTTTAAGCAGTAAATATGAGAAGTGAAGGTAATTCAATAGTCAATTGGTAAACAAGATCCCCAGCCAGTAATTCAAGAATATAGTTAGATAAGGCGAGGTTTTTTTTTTAATGAGGAAACGTGTCATTTTGCTGCTTTGGCCATTAAGGTTTCTTTTTGGGCTTTTGTTATCTTTAAATGTGTTCTTAATAAAACCCCTTAAACACTGTTTACTTAGTGACTACTTAAAAAGCTATATAGCGAAACAAAAGGAATCAGAATGCGACACCCAACACCCCATGTATGCGCGCACAAACGGGGAAAATTATTAAACAATAGAAACCCAGCATTAGGCTAGTGATATTTCCACCCCCTTATTGCAAAGGTAAATGATATTTCCACTCCCTTCCTAAGCATCTCCACCCCTTTTGTTTGTCATTTTATGAAAATGACTTTATTTTCAGGAGAAAGACAAAACAGAAGTGGGAATGAAGCCATTTTTAGGGAGACAGGACAGACAAAAGGGGTGGTAATATCATTTTCCCCAATGCAAAAAGGAAAAAAAGAAAAAAACACAACGTAAGTACTTAAATTAGGCTAGTGATATTGGCAATACCATGTTTTGATAATCACACTAACTCACCTGTCTTTTATTACTTATCGTATTGCACTCCCTAAAAGCTCGCATAAGCAAATTAAAACGGAAAAGACAAGGCGAGTTAGTACAATTATCAAAATATTCATGATATGGCATGTACAGAATGAAAACTCCATCCTAGAATCTACGAGAAATTTTATGAAAGCGTTTCACATGGTAGTGCCAATATCAGGAGCCTTAAATTAATATAAAGTATACTTTATCCTTATTTTTGACATGATATCCCAAGCCCCGTTCTCTCATGACATGATTTGAATGTAAATGTTGGTGCGCAATGTGCATGGGGAAGAAAGGAAGGAGACACAAATATTCGGTGAGGGAGAATTCAAGAGTAGGGAGATGAGTCTCTTTAGCTTTGCCAGGAGTAGAATTAGCTTTACAAAAGCTGCCTATTCTGAGCAAAGTTGTAGGTATCTGTCCTTTGTCTCGGATCAATCACATCGCAACTTTTTTCAGGTGAACACTCTTTAGTCTTTACACCGCATCATCCCATATTTATATTGTATTGAAAATCTATCTATTCTATTATAATACAGCTTAGACAGGGGTTTCACTGTTCATGATGAACTGGAACTCCTCCCCATCTAGCATTCAATCCTAAGGTGGCATGCGAAATCACTTTAGATTACTATTCGCAAAGCACTTTCTCTAAAAATTCGGCATTAAATCCCCAAAGAATTTCTTACTCTATCAAATAAGGAGTCGGTTTCCTCTTTCACTGTAGTTACCAGTTACCACCCATTTTTGGATTAAAAAACTTGAAAAAGATAATTCTATTCTCTCCAAACCTCTCCTTCCCTAAATCTCTCCTCTTTCCAAATGTTTAGGGTGGCGAAGGTTAATTAAAGCCTTAAAAATGCTAAACTCTCCTTGACCGAAATTTTTTATTGCTATTCCCTAAATCTCTCCTCTTTCCAAATATTTAGGGTGGCCAAGGTTAATTAAAGCCATAAAAACGTTAACTCTCCTTGACCAAAAATTTTTATTGCTATTGAATCTCCCTCCCTCCTTCGTTTAGTTATCGGCGATCTTTTTAAATTGCAAAGATTTCGAGATTTTATTTATTCACGATTGTTTGGGATTTGTCACTGAAAGCAACTCTTCCCACTTCCATTTTTTAAGATATTAGTTGGATCATGTACATCCTAAATATGCTGTTAGACTTTGTCTTTCCCATTACAACAGAGATATCATGCATTCCAGTTGCTAAATGTTTAGACAGGACATGGCAAGAACAATTACTTGAGACAGTATTAAAATCTAATATGATTTCCCACCTCAGTCTTAAACGCTATCAAAGTAACATGCTCTGAAGAAGGGAAATTATTGCAGGAATAATCGCATGATACCAAATTAATCACATTTTATGAGAAATAAGAGCAAAATAATTTAATGTGAATTGCCAGTGGCTCATTGGATGTGATGATGTTAGGCTGCATATTATTACAGATTACCCAACAACTGACTTCATCAATAGAATGATTGTAGGAAGTTGTAGTTTTAAGTTTTAACCATAAATTCAAATCTCAAAATCTAATTTGTTGTTAAGCTGGTCTTCTGAAAAGATAAGAGGAAACTGGCTCTCTCTATTCCATGAACTTTCTTTCTCGGGCTTCTATAGCAGGTAATATCTGTAGGAATGAGTAAAATTCAAGTTCCAACTTTTTATGGGTTTTGCACATCTTCATTTCATGTTTCACTTATAATTTTTCACAGAGAGGGCATGTTCTATATACAAATTAAGATTCTAGGCATGTTTATTTAGAGACCTTTTTTACGCTACTTGACGGTCGGGCATCATATAAAAACTCGTTTATTTATACCTTATTTATCATATCACCTGTACATGATGTCGTTTACTTTTTTTCCTTCTTGTCCTGTGCATTGCACGGGTTCTCTCCCTAGTTTATAAAGATAGAGAAACCTTGCTCATAATCTCGAATTGATTATCCTGTTTTCTAAAATAGTAACCAAAATGGTCTTCTATGATAAGGACATACCTTACAAATAAGTAATTCTAGGATAAGAAAGCCAGTGCACCCATGGTTAGATTCTACTAGCCCATTTGGTATCCCTTCGTCGTTAAGAAATAGAAGAGCACAGGATACTTGTCAAGTGCCGAGGTAGAACAAGAAGATTACGCTTGCTATAAGTTATCTCAAATTGCAAGCCCAGGAGCTATTTAAATTGGGTTTAGAACAGAAGAAATACAAGCGGTACGTCATAGATGACCATGACTCGAAAGAAAGAGAAATTCAAGGACCTAACGAAGACTTTTGCTTAGGGAAATTGTTGGAAAAGGGATGGAATAAAATACTCAGAATCAAGATAAGGAATGATGATGAGCTAGAGTGGCTGTGTTAAAATATATTAAGACTAAAGTATGAAGCCCTCGTGGCAAAATGCTCTGTTGAAACTCTGCTTGTCACTCAATGGTAAGAGAGAACAAAACTCACAATGTACAAAGATTTGAAACAAGCTATTCAAAAGAAAGTACTAGCAATACATAAAGTGGCGATTATGATTTGTTTTCAATCCTAACAACTAGTAGAAGCATTACAGCTTAATTCCACCACACGTCTGCATTAAGGCAAGGATTCAACTAGGGAAGAGGATTCAACTAGTGAAGCACTCCAGGACACAAATCAATGCTACCTAACAATTTTTGGGTCCCATACGGAGACATGATTGTGCAATCGAGAAGGGACAACCCATCCATTAGAGTAGGAACTAACAAAATCAAGGGTTTTACATAACTAGGGAGAATCCCAAATGAGGATTGATGGACCGTGCTACTAGGATCACCCAATTAAAGTGTTCACAACAGCAATTGACCATACTTGCCTAAAAGCCATCGTCTTCTTTATTACTATTTTCCTCCATTGAAACCATAAACCAGCTAAGTGTTAGGTACCATTAATACTAGGAAAGAGGAGTAAAAGCATCATGGGAAGCCGTATTAATATGACTTTGCAACTTCAAGACAGATATATAACCTAAGAATTGAATGCCAAACCTCACAAAAGCCCCATCATCAAATTTGAGATCACTAGCCATTCATGGTTCTTGGAATGTCAACATGAAAGTGCCAACTATTTGGCCAGTGAAGAGCGGTGCGGCTGAAACAACAGGAGCATGCCTCCCAAGCCAGAAAAAAAAGGATGACAAAAATAAATATATTAACTTGAGGATGACAGGACAGACAACTATTTTCCACTTTGCCGTCGTCGCTTCTTCCCAATTTGAACCTCACTTTCCCGGGCCTTTCCTGAACTTGATTTCCCTTCAGAAAGATCCTCAATTGCCTTCTTCCCCTTCCCATTTTGCACCTCACTTTCCTGAGCCTTTGCAGAACTTGATTTCCCTTTAGCAGGATCCTCAATTGCCTTCTTCCCCTTCCCACTTTGCACCTCACTTTCCATAGCTTTTGCTGACCTTGATTTCCCTTTAGCAGGATCCCCAATTGCCTTATTCCCCTTCCCACTTTGCACCTCACTTTCCATAGCTTTTGCTGAGCTTGATTTCCCTTTAGCAGGATCCCCAATTGTCTTCTTCCCCTTCCCACTTTGCACCTCACTTTCCATAGCTTTTGCTGGACTTGATTTCCCTTTAGCAAGATCCTCAATAGTCTTCTTCCCCTTTGACGAGCCTTCTTTCCCCTTTGCAGAATTAACGATCAAATTGGATTTACCGGTTTTTGGGGTATCAACCTTCGATTTGCTGCAAGCTTTTGAGTCCTTGTGTTTGCCAGCAGTTTTAGGTGAATCAACTTTGGATTTAACGGCGCCTTTAGGTGTGTCATTCTTAGATTTACTACTGGTATCATCTTTGGACTTGGGACTAATTTTAAGAGCATCCTCTTTGGATTTATTGCCAGAATTGGGAATGCCATCTTTAGATTCACTGCCAAGTTTAGCAGTGTCACTCTTCAACTTACAGTCAGATTTAGTTGCACCATCCTTCACTTTGGCACCAGTTTTTGTACTACCACTAATGGATTTACTGGCCAAAGTTGCTGTCCCCCTGGAATAGCAATTTACATTTTAGACATCTCTAAAAATTACTGCAGAAATGAATACCGAGATAAGAATGCATAACTTACCTCTTTAATGGTGTAGATGTTTTTGCTTGCTTCGTAGATGAATCCAAGTTTCTGTTTCTTTTCCTTTTTTGTGGCCTGTACATTAGATACAGGCATAAGAATAGCCAAACAGATTTGTCAGAACATAACCATCTCCACAACAATGGAAAGCCACCCAGTGAGCTCAAGGATTGAATTTCAGAAAGTACAACCATACACTTCCAAGCATGCCAATTTCATTTTTTTTTTTTATTAATTATAGGCTCATTAAGAACCAATTTTATAAAACTAATTCATAATTTTTTATTGTGAATTGTGAGAATAGCAGGATAAATTTGGCAGACGTTTTAAGTGGTAAAACGTGTGCAAGTATTTTTCACTTTTTAAATTTTTTAACAAATTTTGTAGTATATTTTTCGAAACGAAACACAATGTTCAATCCAAGGTTTTAAATTTCGACCGAAATCCAAAATTTCGGGTTTCAGTTGACAACGAAATCGAAATTCATGATACTCGAAATCGTAATTTATTTCTGCCGAAATTTCAAAATTTTGGTCAAAATTTCGTTTATCCTAAAATTTCGTCTGAAATTTAAGGGATTTCACCCAAAACCTGGATTTTGATAATTAGTTAATATTTTCCCGAATTTTCGGTATTTTCAGTCGAAATTTTATAGGAGAAAAAATAGCCGTAACTTTATTTCGTCGGATTTCGGACAAAATTTTGAAATTTCAGCCCAGGGGTGACTTGAGCTCCTCTGTTTCTGAACTGGCCTTTTGCAGCATGAGGAGATAAGGACAAGTTATGAAATTGTTCTCACACTTATCCATCTTCTCGAGCCAACAGCATATAGCAGCAGTCCATCAAATATTGGAAAGAGTCCCCGGGGCACAAACCAAATTATTCAATCCGGTTCTCTCGTCAGATTGATTGATTGATCGTCCCAGAGTTGCCGAAATTTCGGTTCTAGAAAGGACCGAAACGCATTATGAAACCGAAATTACCTTGGTTCAATCTAGGATAAATATGAAATGACAACGACAACAAAGGGAAGCATTCTTGAGACGGGGGGATGAGAGAAATAGAAGAAGAAAAACAGGAACCATTTTGAAACAGCAAGATAATACAATTTTTCAAGGAATTATGTGTCATTTTATGACAACATTTCATTTTCCAAACAAAAACAGGAAGGGAACTAAGACCACGGCTACGTAACAAAAGCAATTAAACCCCCATATTAGCCTTTCAAAAGAAAACTATAAGACAGAAAGGTAAGCTCCTTGTGTAAGTCCTACAGAGAAACTCGACAAGTTAACCACAAGTACGAAGTTATGAGGCAAGGTAAGCTCCTTCTGTAAGTCCCAAAGAGAAACTCAACTAGTTAACCACAAGTATGAAAGTCATGAGGCAAGGCAATTCCAATAAAGGTGAAAATATTCAGATGACTGCTCAGAGCCCAAACGTAACAAATCTAAACATATCAATAACATCCACCAAATGGCAACTGAAGCATCACATGGTTTGGCAAAGAAAGTAGACACTCACATTTCAGAAGAGTTAGGACCTGATGGAACCTGAAAACAAAGTCCATTAGCAGAGAGGAAGAATATTAAGCATAAGCCAAAACTAATCAAGAACTAGGCAGCACAAACCAACCTCAGCCTTGGCAGTGAAACTTTTAAGAAACTCCCATTTCTCATCTTTGAGCATCAACACCTCCTCCTCATCATCAAGATAGTGAATCTATAAAAATGATAATAATCAAATCATGCAGAATAACTTTCGAAATAAAATTAAAAAATTATAGCAAAGGCAATCCAGCATCGATGTGACCCATCTTACTGTGTGCTTTCCATTAGATTTATCAAAAGAATCAACAACACCTTCATAAAACCTGCACAAAAAGGTTTTAAAATATGAGAACAACATGAGAATCATTGAATTAAAAATATTCAATGTAAGTATTTGATCAGGATATAGTTCACAATACGTGATATAAAACGCTAAAGCATAAATGGAAGCTGAAGAACGGGGGAAAAAAAACAAGGCCATGCATAAGACGCAAATGAGCTCTCACTACCAGGCTGCCTCGTTCGCTAATCTTAGTTACTATTTGTTTTGGCCCCAATGCCCTTGGGAGACAGTAAATACAATGATTCCAACTTACAAATAGCAGATCTACATCTCGTGATGGTCCACAAGATCAATGGTCTCAAACACCACACCCGTGTGTTGCGCAACTACGCTCGGCACTAATCCAAATCTATAATTGTCATGTGCATTATTGAATACGAATATTGGAGATACTACTTCGAAAATTATGCATATATTATTGTTTTATTAGGTTATGAAACTCCAAATGTTGTACTGGGGAATAGATGCGTGTATGCCCGTGTCTATAACTGTAGTACATTATATCATACACTTAGGGGTGCAACTTGGGTCGGGCTCAACCCAAACCCGACGGGTTCAACACGATTTTGGCTCGGGTTGGGTTGCTTTTCTCTCGGATTGGGTTGGGAAAAGCCAACCCGATTTAAATTTGGGTTGGGTTAGGGTTGAGGCCTTAGTATCCCGACCCGGCCCGAACCCGACCTCCATCCTTCGATTTTATCATGATTTACTTAGGGTTATGTTTTTTTCTTCTTTTTGCCATTTGGCCGGTAGATGAACCCGAACCCAACCCACTTTGGCCCTAGATGAACCCAAACCCAACCCAACCCGATTTGGAAGCGGGTTGGGTTAGGGTTGACCATCCTCAACCCGATGCTGGGGTTGGGTTGGGTCGGGTTAGGGTTGACAGAATGCTATCTCGGGTTGGGTTAGGGTTGGCCTCAACCCGATCCAACCCGACCCGAGTTGCACCCCTACATACACTTTTATAATATATCCTAAGCATGAATCTTTCCTTTGTCATTCATTTTTCAAGGAAATTTTTAATTGAAATTTTTTAATTGTGGATTTTTCACACCTCACACAGTAATGGCTGCAACTTGGATCGGGTTTGGTTGAGCAATTGCTAAAAACTAAAAAGTGAATTGGGATAAACCCGAACCCAAATTAATTTTATGGTAAAAGCTCAACCTGAATTCCAAAAAATCAACCGGGCTGCACCCCTAGCAATCGGTGAGGCCCACCATTTTCACCACATGTATTGATAACCATGCATAGAATCATAGGCGGGGTGGAACTTACCATTATACACATCATGTTTTGATATGGTAGCGCCACCATTTTATCCCATTCTTTGTGGCTGGGGCGGCCCACCATCTCCACCCAAAGACATACATTTGGTGAGGCCCACCATTTTACACCCATGAGTGGACCCACCATCTCCACTCAAACCCATTCATGTGGGGCTCAACATTTTACACCCATGTGAGGCCCGCCATCTACACCCCAGATCCATTTTACACCATGTTTTGATTGGGTGGTCCCACCAACTCCACTTAAACATATGCATCGGGTGGGGCCCACCATTTTACACCACGCTTTGATGTGTCTGTGTCAACAACAAATCTCATGGCAGCCCTGTCCAAATGTGGCACCCTCAGGATGAAATTGTTTTGAACTAGAGCGTGAGGTAGACTAGTACACAAAACTGACTTTACAAAAATAAAAATAAGATAACCCTACAACTCATCAATTATTACGTGCAGAGAGAGAGAGAGAGAGAGAGAGAGAGAGAGAGAGAGAGAGAGATGCTGGTGATGATATGAGACGAAAGTGTGGTATCCAATTGTTACAAAAAGGGCCAATGAGGATGCTCATTGTGCATTCACGTGTATTCATCTCAGGGATGTCTTAATCCACAGTCCTTGTAGATTGTCCACTCCTCATCGGGGCTTAAGTACTTAACAGAGACTCCAGGGACTTCTCAATCCACAGTCCTTGTTTTAAATCTGACACTCCACCATGTGGCATCCAGTTATTTGCAACTAAATCCAAAAGAGACTCAACAATCAATCATGGCTTTAAACCTAAGGTAGAAGCAAGCATGACGCAAGATGTAACAATGACAGCCATTACAACGACATATTGGCAGATAATCAAGAGGGATATAGAACCCAAGGGAAGAGGGAAGAATGATGACCCCGGCAGGTCAAAGAAAACCAACTTATCTGGCTTCCAACCACAAGAGGGATGCAAGCATCTTGCAAGATGTAACAATGCCGGCCGTTACAATGACATATTGGCTGAAAATCAAGAGGGATGTAAAAATTAAGACAAACAGTAATTCTGAAAACATATTGTGGCAACTATAACAGGTTCAAGAAAACAAACTAGTCTAGTTCCCACCCACAAGCAAAATATCCAAACCCCTATTACTACTCCTCATCATACACAGCTAAGGTAATCAATTTACCTAGGCAGTCCTTAGTGATAGCCACCACAATATATCTAGTGGCATGTACCAAGAGAACAGGACCAGGAAAAAGAGGAACATATTTAATGGAAAATATACTTCATTTGCACACTAGCTTTCTACACACCCTGATGCTAAGCAACTGCTTTCGGCAACATTGTGGATGAAAAGTCAAAAACAATTACCACCAGTCACATGGACTAAAATGAAAGATAGGTAATTGAATATGGGCGTTTTTAATATTATTGCAAAACTTTGAAGAAAGATTGCTTTAGGTAGTATTTTTTTTATTTTTTAGCATTTTATTTAGTCTAGATATGGGGCCCATCCTAACTCATTTATCCTACTGGTTGAAACTTCTAGACCCCTTATATTTATTTTTCGTCCACTATAATGAACAAACTAGGGTCCACCAACTTAATAAAAAACGGGTCTCTATATAAATACCCATCACACCCACCATAAGACCCTAATCTAGGAAAAAATGTGAAAACGAACCACACGTTGGTCGACTTTCATCCCTCTCTCCTCTCCCCCCATCTTCTCAATTTCTCAACCCCACTTTCCCCTCTTTCTTCTTCCCTCTTGGTCTATGCAGTCATATTTCTCTTTTCCCCACGACTCCTCCCCTTCCTTCCCACCCCCTCTCGAATGGGTTCATAAACCGCTCCCCCTCAGTTGTGTTCATAAAATGCCCCCATTCTACTAATATATTTCTTTTTGTTTACCTTGATCTCTTTTCTTAATTTGATCTATTTCTTGATCTCCATCTCTTTCCTTGGTCTTAATCTCTTTCTTGTTCTTGACTCCATATTCTTTTTTCTCTTTATCTTGGTTGTGATCAGTCACTTACCTCTGTACTCTAGAGGCCCAATATGCCATCTCAAGTCCAAAATAGTAGCCCAAGCCTCGTCAGAAACCAAATTAGATTAGACCTTAACCTGGCCAAAATTCGAAAACGTGGGGAAAAAACTAAAGAAAAAAAAACAAACCAAATTGCACCCCTAGCATAAACTATACAATTAAAGATGTCACGCTAGTCATCCTAAAGAAATCTCTATATATACTAACTTCTCAAAGTCCCAAATAAGAAAAGGCCATTAATGATCACAAGAGAAAATAATAATAACAATATGTGTGCAAAGAAATCGATGGTCCCATATGGCAACAAACGAACGCATGATAAACACAAGATGCGGACTTGATTAAAAGTTAGAAAAGAAAGAAAGAGAAAAATAAATAAAGAAATGAGGTTGGATACCTGGAAGCGGAATCTAGTATCAATGGGTGGCAGAATAAGCCTTGTTAAGGTGGTGCTAGCGAACATCCCAATCTACCAATTGACCATTTTCAAATGTCACATACGCATAGTCAAGCATTTACAGCAAATTCATCGAAAACTACTATTGTGAGTTGGGTGGGGGGTATCTCAGATGAGAAGCGAAGTATCACCTTGGTTAGTTGGGAGGAAGTATGCAAAAACCTATTAAGGGCGGAGGATTGGGTATAAGAAGATAAAGGAGGTGAACCAAGCTCCTCTAGGAAAATCGCTATGGAGGTTTGGTGAGGAGGAAACACAGCTTTGGGCCAAAGATCAAGTATGGTGCCACTCCAGATCAGTGGCTTTAGGCAACCAGTGGTAACAATGTGGAGATACACTATGCGTTTCATACACAAGTTTGCGGAAGGAACACAAGTTTGCGGAAGGAGCAAGATTCAGAGTTTATTCAGGGGATCGGATAAGGTTTTGGCAAGATAAATTGTGCTCTCAGCTCCCCTTAAAGGATCTATTCCCTGACATGTTCCTAATAGCGGTGCAAAAGGAGGTCCTAGTGAAAGACAGTTTTGATCGGAGAGACGGTAGGGTCGTGTGGAGGCTGATATTCTTCAATAGAGAACTACAGTCAATGGCCAAGTTTCCCGAGACGCTAGAAGGGTGCTACGTTAAGCAATCCGGAGTGGATAAAAGGGTTTGGAACTAAAATTCTTCTGGGGTGTTCACTATCAAATCTATCTATCACCACATTTGTGTCTTGCCATGTGCTCTCCAAAGTAGCTAGAGTGTGGACTACCCAGGCACCACGCATGGTATGTACGTTTGATTGGACTACTCTACTTGAAAGGATCCACATGATTAACTTCCTACAAAAGCGGGAGATGCCGATCATTGATCATTGTGCCCTTGGTGTAGAGGTTCGGGCGTCGGTTGACCACATTTTTATTCATTGCAAATTATCCAGGGAGGTTTGGAGTAGCATCTAAGTAAATTTGAGATGTCTTGGGTGTTCACATCTTAGCTTGCAGACTTATTGGATGGATGGTCAGCAATGCCATGGAAGAAAAAAATGAAAGATCCTTTGGAATGTTTCTATCTAGCAACCATTTGGGTGCCATGGAAAGAGAGGAATGCTAGAGTTTTCAAAGGATTTTCAAAGTCATCGTCCTTCCTTTTCTTCAAAGTGATCGCCCTAGCAATTTCCTGGGAGAAGATTCTACCTTGCTTTAGGTTCGTGTATGCTTTCGACCTATGGAATGCATGGAAAGAGGTTTGCTTTAGCGCAGAGCAATGTCCTGTGACATTGCAGGATTGGGAGCCTCCAGCCCATGGCTGTTTGAAGCTCCATTTCGATGGATCCAGTACGGGAAATCTAGGTCCCGCCAGTATTGGAGGTGTTCTAAGAGATGAGATTGGGACCGTGATTTGGGCGTTTGCAGGCCCCATAGAGGTCACAGATGCCAGCGAGGTGAACGTGTTCGTCGTACATCAGGAGATAAAATTATTAGATAAAAAAAACTTTGAGAGAATAGTGGTCGAGGGGGACTCCCTCAATGCGATACGATGGCTTAGAGGCTTCCATGTTTATCCCTGGAGATTCGCCCAATTCTTTGATGAGATCCAAGAACGAGTGGGAGTCTCGTCGATCGTCTTCCAGCACATCAGAAGGTCCGCTAAAAGATGTTTGATTACCTAGCCCTAGAAGTTTTGCTTTATCTTGTTTATGCTCTCTTGTCAATATGTTAATTGCTTGTGTTAGTTTTATGTATTGACCATCTCGGTCTCACCTTTGATTTTAATGAAAATTATTGCCATTCAAAAAAAAAGTATGAAAAACTATAGGCATGCAACATCCACTCGGCACAACATATAGAAAATTGTCAAAATCATAATTACAAATGCATAAAAATAACACAAACACGAGGACCCAGCACTGATACTATAAATATGGTTAAGAAGTTTGAGTGTAACACCAGTATAGGACTGGTACGGAATTAGCGGAACGCCGATAGATTTTTCCAATTTCATAGGGATGCATTTTAAGTATATTAATTAGTATTATTAGGTACAGGTTGGTATAACATTAGTTCAAGTTTAGCTGAGAATATGTGAATATAGTGGTCTTAAACTGACAAAATGTCCTAAAACTTGAAATGGAAGAATGACAGATAAATGTGGATAGCAATAGCATGATAAAAGAAGGCTACTGATATTGGCACTACCATGCTTTGATAATTGCACAAAATCACCTTGTCTTTTATTATTTAGCCAGCTGTCAAATTTTATTCTAATTCCCCAAAAAAACTCTCGGAAGCCAATAAAAAAGAAATGACGAGATGAGTTAGTGGTGGTGCCAATATCAGTAGCCTAAAAAATACCACATCGTAGTGTAATCATGCTATTGCTATCTGATATTGGCACTACCATGATAAAAGAAGGCTACTGATATTGGCACTACCATGCTTTGATAATTGCACAAAATCACCTTGTCCTTTATTATTTAGCCAGCTGTCAAATTTTATTCTAATTCCCCAAAAAAACTGTCGGAAGCCAATTAAAAAAGAAAAGACAAGATCAGTTAGTGGTGGTGCCAATATCAATAGCCTAAAAAATACAACACTATAGTGCAATCATGCTATTGCTATCTGATATTGGCACTACCAGGCTATTGATATCCACATTTAGCTGTCATTCTTCCATTTCAAGTTTTAGGACATTTTGTCAGTTTAAGACCACTATATTCACATACTCTCAGCTAAACATGAACGAATGTTATACCAATCTGTACCTAATAAAAGAAGGCTACTGATATTGGTGTTTTGATAATCGCCCTACATCACCTTGTCTTATATTATTTACCCAGCTGTCAAATGTTATTACAATTCCCCAAAAAACTCTCGGAAGCCAATTAAAAAAGAAAAGAAAAGATGAGTTAGTGATGGTGCCAATATCAATAGCCTAAATAATAGAACATTGTAGTGCAATTATAGACAAGATCATAGTAAAAAAAACATTAACATCTAGAAAGCAAATGATGGGGACATCAACAACAACAATGCGAAAAAATTCAAGGTTTACAAGCGCAGACGTGGACGAAACTGATGGTGGAGACTCTATCATGGGCCACGGACATGGGCGTCCTTTTTTTTATTATTTATCTTCTATTTTCGTCATTTTATTTGTAGCCTCCTTTTTAGGCATCAAATCGCATCCATTTGACGTGTTGTTGGTATTATTAGAAAGGTTTTTCAATTACCTATCTAATGAGCCCAAGATCACATGATTTGGATGTGATTTGAGCAAGTTATGAGTGCTTTTAGGAAGTGGTACAGATCTATTACGGGATTACTATTTTAGGTAAGTTTTTATCTTTATATAGTTTTACTTTAGATTAGATGAATGATTGAGATTAGTTTTTAACTTTAAGTTATCTTCTAGGGACTTTTTTCTTATAAATACATCTTATGAAAGCAATGTAAGAGACTTTTGAATATTGAATAAGGAATTAAAGTTTTTGCAAAAGAAGCTATTGAAGCTTGGACTTCTTCTCTTCCCTCTTCTTGGTGGCTTGGAGCCATTCTTCTCAATCCCCACTCATTTTCTCATTTCTATTCTCCTCTCAAATCGCCATAAACAAGTAAGTCACTAGTTCTTCAATTATTATTTTTGTGTTCTTAAACCCTAAAATACAAAAATCCAAATATCTCCTATATCGTTTAAGATCTCATCTTGAAACTTTGAAGGATTTATTTTGGGATTAAACCTTAGCCATAGCAATCAAAATTCATAGTTTAACAACCCTTTTCAAGGCCAATCAAATTTTCACACCTTTCAATCCCCAAAACTTGCTTTTGGAGATTGAAAGCGTAATCGGCCAACGTAGCAGCCCCCTAAACCTGAAAATCTAATTTATTTCATCATTTAAACCTATTATCTTTCAACCCACAGCAGTTTACCCAGAATTTCCAGATCTGCAAATTACCAAAATACCCTTTTGGCCTAAATTGGACCGATTTGACCCCGTTTTGTTGCTGCAGAAATTTATTACTGTTTTTCATTGGATTACTGCTGATTTCTCATCTTAAATAAGGTTTAATTCATAGGTTTTGGTACTGTTTTAATTATTCTACCTGGTCGAATTTTTAAAACCCCGTCCATTATAGCCTAATTTTGCCCTTAACTAGTTGCCCGAAAGGTTTTCTAAATGTTGAGTACTTTGTGCAAGGTTTATTTAATTGCTAATTGATATTTTTCCATCTCTTATTGCTGTTTTAAGCCTTGATATTGCTGCTGTCCGCAAAATAAATTCACAATAAATCAACCTAAATGGTTCCCGTAGGTGCCTTTAGCCTTTAGATTCAGCACTAAGAGTTCCTAGAGTCTTTAACCCCATTAGGAGTGTAGGATTTTCCCTAATTTAGGTATTGTCCTGCATCAGCAATTATAGGCAAGATTACAGTAAAAGGAAAAAAAGAGCCTTAACATCAACAATCATGACTTGTAAATTTAATAATCAAATTGACAAGAAATTATGAAAGGCATGCACGTACTTCTCATCGTCTGGCCACCAAACCTTAATCTTCGAACCAACAAGGCTCCCATCAAGATCTTTAACACGAATAAGAGCTTCAGAAGTCTGAAATTCAAACAAACAATGAATCAACAAATTACAAATCCAGCAGATGGAGAAATATATAACGGTGACACTATATTTACAATTATACACACCGGGATAAAAAAAAGCCTTTCACGACCCTTACAAAGCAAAACATTGAAAGATTATTTTGTACAACAAATGCAACAAACCAAAGCTTAACAAGGATAAGAAGAAAAAAGAATATTGTAAACATCAACATTCAAAAGAATAAAGAAATAGAAAACTAGTGAAACAATACACAGAACATAATATAAGAGTCCAGCCACACAACAAATGTTAGCATTAGCCTATCGATCAAACACTTCCACAATCCATTAAACCGTAATAAGTAATTAATAGACTGAAGCTAGCAACGATATCATAATATACATCGGCATATGATGTCCCAACAGCAAAAGATTCATCATCTCCAACGTGAGACTCTACCCTGCTAACACAAATACCCAATGACCACAATAACAAAGAAAGTGCACAGATCTCTCATTACCAAGATAATGAACCCTATGAAAAGAAGGCAGCAACAGAAATAATGACCTCATAAGATTTTACAAGCCCAAAAAAACTTCTAGAAGTAAAAAGCCTTGCCAAAAATAGATTTAGCCACCTCCCTGCTGTAAACAACCCAAGAATTGAATATCATGCTGGAATTTCTACACCATAAGTATCAAACCCAGAAATTTTAAGGCTATGCGAATATCAGATTATCACAGAAATATTTGTGTACAAAGGATCTCAGGTTTCTGAAATTTCCAGAAAACTAAAATATAGACAACATAATATCCAAAACTCAGAGGTTGTTACAAACGAAAAAATTCAAAATAATAAAAGTCTGAGAAAGAACCGATCTATGGTTTGTAAATAACTAAATACTCTGATCTACAACAAAAAAAAAACACAGAAATTTCACAGGCAGAACTTTCAAGTACTGGAATTTCTGCAGTCAAAATTCAGGGGTTGGAGACCACCCTGAAATAAAAATCCCGCCCTAAACAATCACAGCACAGGAGTACCTTCAAAGTAGCAACAAATGAAGAGGAAGAGAATGTAGTAAGAGAACATGAACTGAAGAGGAATATGTGACAAAAATATTCAAGTTCTGAAACTCATCAAGTTGAGAAGAAATTTAAATCTCAGTAAATTCACGAACAACCCCTAGACTCCATTTTAGACGCAAGGCACTTAGAAAAAGGTTGCAGGTCAAACTAAATACTAATGGTTTCTCAGATTTTTTTAAGGGTAATGATTTCTCAATTTTTGAAAACAGAATTACACTCTTGCAAGAAGACAAATCCTAAATCAGTTAAAACTCTTTAAAATCTTCATAACTTCTAAATCCCAATTGGGCACTTTGACTGGATGTTGGCTAAATCCAACCTAGAATCTTCTGAAACCTTTATGTAAAAAAATTTCAACACTGATAGGCATTGGCATAAAACAAAACTGTGGCAGTAGAGGCAGTAGAGGCAGTAGAGGTAGCGGATTCTAATGTGTCAAAGACAGTATGAAAGAGCCCCAACACTCTTTCAACCGTTGAATTGTGCAGGTCATGCATGCGTTCTTTCTCTCCTCCACTCAGACACACATCTCTTTCATTCACCCTTTTTCCGGCCAATTTTGTTAGGCATTGAACCCAGACGCAGATTTTCATTTCCCTGTTGTTGTTCTTTAAATAGGTCTTCAGAGCTTTTGGATTGTTCTTAACCTGAATTTCTACATTATCTTCCCCAGCAGCATAACAACAACAGGAAACACTAACTAACATTTTCCAATGTAATCATCCTACACTCTGGAGTTGGCCTAAATTTGAAATTTCTAATTTCCACTTCAGTGGCTAAGTTGCCTTTGGAAGACCTTACAAATTATTCAAAAACAGCTAAATTCTCGAATATAATATTTAAACATTTGTCTATCCGCATCTGCCATGAAGAAGAACTGGGAGTGAATGTAACCAATACAGATTAATACTAGTAATATTCCAACTTTCCATAATAAAAGTTGCACTCAGTTTGGTCCTCTGAGTTTCCGAAACTACCAACTTTCTGAAGCATTCAGAGCACACCAAACACCATAGATGAACTTTCTTCTCACCTTTCATGGACACACTTTTTTCAAATTGTGTTGGAACACTAAATTAGAATCTATCCCAAGCCACATACTGAGGAATCCAAATTGAGAATGGAGACAGCTTTCGGCTAAAGAACATCGACCATTTGAGCAATTGTAACCTCGAGAATCGCAATAAAAGGCAGGATAACCCGCCATCCCTGTACTTAAATGTACAGAATGTAGATGCATGTGCTTGCATGGAGAAATAATGAAAAAGACGAGGATCGTGCCAATGTTTATAAACGAGCAACAACCAAACATACAAGCATGGCTAAATTCACTAAGGGGGGCTTAGAATATCAAATTTAAGAAATTGAAAATATTTCTATTCTTAATAATGAAATCAACGGTAGAGTAATGTTAAAAATGGACCAATAAAAAACAATTAAAGCTCACCGAAATGTATGATGATTTGCAAGGATTCTTTATAGGCCATCCACAACGAATTCAATAAATCTCAATAATAATCATGAGTCCTGCCATGAGACAGGATAGGGAAAACCCAAAACTGCAACTGAATGTGCATTGAGAATTTAACCAAGCACTGTCTACAATGTCAAACTCCAATTGCTCCCCAAACCATGTTGACCCACCAAAACTATTGATTATGAGGCTCGTATTTAGCTCCACATAGAAGGCATTACAACTGAACATACATTGAGAATTTGAGCAAGCACTTCCTAAAGTGTTAAACTTAATTGTTCCCCGAAACAACCATGTTGACCTACCAAAACTAATGCCAATGAGGTTCGTATTTGGCTCCACACAGAAGGCATTACAAGTGTCACACAAAAGCTGCTTCTCAATGACAGAAAGGCAATAGCTTTCATGCAAACACCCGTACCATGACTCCTCCAATGACAACTGTAATTCTCACAGAAGTCAAGAGTCCATTCCTTTCCCGCCAAACAAGCCATCAACCAATCAATGACATGCTCAAACCATTGGACCCACCAAATGCTCTCAAAAACTCACCAAAATCTACACCAGTGCCAATGGTTCCAAAAATATCCATTAGACAGAGCCCCATCCTTTCACTCCACGTAAGAGACTCCATCAACAAACACTTCCAGCACCAATATTGACAAAAAAAAAAACTTATAAAAAATAAAAGGATCTCCAACTACGATACCAGGATACTAGTAGAGGACCAATGTATCATGTGCGACATGACACAATACTGATACTTGTACCAGAGACTTCGTAGATAATTCTGCTGATCAAAATAATTTCCATGTTTCAAACCTGTCACCCTTTGAATTAACGATCATGTTTGTAGCTTGTTAATGTTACAAATTTGCAATCAAAATTTTGAGTATGTCAGTCAAAGATATACTAATCTTATCATTTGTTAGATCTATTCAAAGTTTATGGAATTTTATTAATAAAAATCTTGTGTGTTATCCCATGGCATGCGATACCCACATCTATATTTTGAAAATGCCAGTGTCGTATTCCAGTAACATGTCCGAGCCCTTATCCTTAACTGGGTAACATAATTCTCCATGCCCCACCAATGCTATTCTTAACCTTCAGTCCACATGCATGCACCAATCATCATAATGAATGTAAAAAAACTCTAAGGAAGTACTAGGGCAAGGGTGAGTACAGAACAAGTTTTCAAACTCAAAATGCCAACCTGCCCAAGTCTTAACAAGCTGATTCTAGCATGTCTCAGAAAGCATCTACTCAAATAAAATGTTACCTCTTCCATCACTGGAGCACATTTTTTCGTGGTTTTCTTCTTAGGGGATTCCTCCAAATGACTCTCATAATGAATTGATGATTTTGTGGAAGCCTGGGTTGTTGACACCGAGCAACATCAAAAAGCATACAGCAAGAATATTACAAGAACAAAAATTGGATCATAACTGGAATTTTACAGTCCTGATAGTCAGACAGAGAGTTTAAGATTGAAAAAAAAAAAAATCAAAGAAATGTTACCTCTTCCATCACTGGAGCTCGTTTTTTCTTGGTTTTCGTCTTAGGGGTTTCCTCCAAATGAGACTCGTCATGAATTGATGATTTTGTGGAAGCCTGGGATGGTGACACCGAGCAACGTCAAAAAGCATAGAGCAAAAATATTACAAGAAAAAAAATTGGATCATAACTGGAATTTTACAGTCCTGACAGTCAGACAGAGTTGAAATTTTTTTTAAAAGTCAGAAATATTACCACAGTCGCTGGAGCACTTTTTTTCTTGGTTTTCGTCTTAGGGGTTTCCTCCAAATGACTGTCATCAGTAATGGATGATTTTGTGGAAGCCTTGGATGATGACACCATTTTCTGTCCATGCATGAAAGCAAAATGCACCCATTATTATAAAGTTTGAAAAATGATGGCTTGTAACATCTTAGAAATTTAAAATGAAAAATAGGTGATCAGTCATAGATATTACCTTCTGACTCATTTCTTGTGTTTCACCCTTTTGCTGCTTTAATTTAGATCCTTGTCGTTTACTGGATGATCCACCCTCTAATGCATCAAGTACCCTTTTCCCTGAGCGCCGAAGAGGTTTTGCTTCTGAATCACTTATACCCTCAACTTCCTTTTTCGAGCCAACATCCACGGATGGCATGGCAGTATCCTCATTTGCATTCCCTGAGTGTACATTCTTACCGTCAGATTCCTTCTTCGACTTCAAATCCATCAATTGTGTGGCATCCCCTATCTGACCACTCAATAAACTTTCCTGAATTTCTGAAGAAGAAGAAGGACGATCGGCTTCTGCATTTACACCTGCTTTCTTCTTTGGTCCAAGGCGGGCCCTTTTGAGACGAGTTGCATCAGGCAGGCTTCGAGTAGGGGACTGTGGAGCGATATTTATTTCATTATGTGATCCAGTTGATGATGAAATCTCAACTTTCTTTTCATTTTCTAATGGCACATTTGTATCCTTGGTAGATGGACATTCAGAAAGTGAATTACCAGCTTCCTTGTTGGTGTGAACATTTTTTATCTTTGTCGGTTCAATACCCTCTTTTTCACTGCCAAGAGTAAGATCAGAATTCTCCACTGATTGCGCAGAGGAATAGGAATTAGCCTTCCGACCCCTCCTCATGCTAACTTGATCGGGCATTGTTTCAGGTTTCACAGTCGTCGGAGACTCTTTGGAGTGATTACTACGGCGAGATCGTTCGGGCTCATTTTTTGGAGAATTTGTATCAACCAAGGAATCATCATTCTCAGTCTGAGCAGTACCATTGCAAAGAGTAACCACTGGTGTTGGTGGTTTCATCAAAACAGGATCAGCATCCTGAGGACATGTCGCTTCTGGCACCATCTTTTTAGCCTCCTGAGGACATGTCGCTTCTGGCACCATCTTTTTAGCCTCCTGGTCAGTAAACAACACAAACATTGCGTAACTGTTCTCAAATTTCAAGTATTTAATAAAATCTTATTGGGAAGCTGAAAAAATACCGGTACAGAAGAAATACAATCCAACAAGATTACATACCGGCGGCGCTTCATAAGAACCGGTCCTTTCAGATAATTTAGTCTCATCTGCCTGAAGAATGCAGTTAATGAACAAGAAAAATCAATTAGCATGAAGATTATATTCATGTCAGATGCACTTATTGCAAGACCAATAAGCAGAAATTAGAATCAATCACAAACAGTGTTTTAAAACACAGACCAAACTAGTGGGACCTACTTAGTTAGACCAGTCCAACCGTCCGAATTGGCAAGTTAGGTGCAAAGAAGGTGGTCCACTGAAATGTTAAACTTTGCCTCTTAATTTCAAATTATTACTTTTATATCTAAAAAATGTACGAACTAAACAATAATCAATTTACCAACTTAAGATTTTAATTAATAGACAATCTAATTTAAGGCTCCTGATTTCTTAATTCCTTTGAACTTTCTCAGTTAGAAGTTAAATAATATTTTAAAATTTAAGATATCATGAAAGTTACTAATGGAAGTAGGGGGAGTCTGGAGGGACAGCTAGTGATGTGAAATATGTGATTCAGTCATCTTAGCAGATATTTTCCTTTTGAAATTTTTTTTTTTTTTTCAATGATCGCCAATTTTATTAAAAAAGCCGAGGTGGTCGGATTACAAACAGACTGTGAAGCACGGGTGCTTCAAATTGCCTAAAGTACCCGTATCGGGTGCGTATCCGACACGGGTGCGCTCGGGTGCGTCCCGGGTGCGTGTCGGGTGCGCACCCAATTTAAAAAAAAAAAAAATTCCAATTTTACGGTGGGGTGCGGGTCGGGTGCGGTTGGGGTGCGCACCCCGACGCACCCGACACGGTTTTTATGTGTTTTAAAAAAAAAAAAAAAAATACGGCTGTCAATAGCAATTTGGGGGGGGGGGGGGGGGTTTAAGTTATATAAAAGGGTTTTTATTAAAACCCAAAACCCACCGACTCTCTCCCTCACCCTCTCTGCAACTCTCTCTCCCGTCTCTCTCTCGTCTGCAACTCTCTCTCTCTCTCTCTCTCTCTCTCTCTCTCTCTCTCTCCCCGCGTCTCCTCTCTCTCTCTACGTCTCTCTCTCTCGTCTCTCTCTCTCTCTCTCTCTCTCTCTCTCTCTCTCTCTCTCTCCGTGAGAGATCTCTCTCGGCCCGGCCCGAGCTTCTCTCATTTTCTCCTCTCATTTTCAACTCTCCGTGAGAGATCTCTCTCGCCTCCGCCTCCTCCTCCGCCACCGTCGGTCGTCGGAGCCCTAAGCTAACCCTACAAAGGTACTCTCTCTCTCTACTTCTCTCCTCTCTTTTTTTTATTATTATCTATACTCTCTTTCTCTCTCTCTTTTATTTTTATTTGTGATTTGCATTATTCTATTTGTGATTTGCCCTAAAAAATAGCCTAAAGTCCTAACCGATTGTGAGTCACATAAAAATCAATTTGGAGCTCACAATCGGTTGGCATAATCTTAAAATGGAATGTGATTTTGAAGCCCTAAACTGATTTAATTTTCAGTTTGGAGGTCACAATTGGGAATTTCGGATTTAGGGCTTTGGGGCCTAAAGCCCTAAATCCCAAATTTCCAATTGTGAGCTTTCAGGCCATGTTAATTTGAGCTTGTGACATTCAATTGGGAGCCCTTTAGGGCTCAATTAGAGAGGTTAGGTCATTAGGGCTTTAGACTTGATTTATATTATTTTTCATCTGAACCATCAAATGCTAGTAGACTTGATTTATATTCTTTTATTGGTAAGAAAAGATAAATAGACATTATGATCATTAATTGTCCATAAAGCTTATCACTTATTATCTGAAAATTGCAATCTTTGCATAGTTTGGTTTCATTTTCTTGATTGGGAACGAAGATATAAGAACTGATGAGCGATCAAAACATAAAAAGCTCAACAAATGAATATATGCTCTTGGAAGATGAAAATTAGGGAATAGACTATCTTTTTGCTAGCTATTACATTGGAACAATTCAAGGAATTAGAGGACAAGTTACTCTTCATGGTTTTGCACTGTAGTATTGTGTGTGATTTTGCTTTGGTGGTTGCCAATATGGCAATATCTTTGCATGCTTGAGAAAGTTATCAATGAAATAACCTATATTCACTAATCAGCTTGGTTGGTTGGGATCATGGGTCACAAGGCTGGTGTAATTCAGTAGTTGATGTTTTTTCTTAATAATCTTCTCCCATTGTTAATTTCTAATTTTGTCTCAATACAAGTGCCACACCACCCTAATCTTGTTTCCTCTCATTCTTACTTGACTCCCAAAACTAAATTTGTGTTTGTTCTTTTAATAGAATGTCTTCATCCGGGGCTAGTAGCGCCGCCCAAGACACAAATGCACCACCTTCTACTTCTACTGATGAAGACCTCTCGAAGCCCTTATGGAGGTATGCCACTAGATTTGATAAAGATCCTAAGGGTGGAGGGAATGTGAGATGGGAATGTAATTTTTGTCATAAGAGTTGGAATAGCTCCTACACAAGGGTTAGAGCGCACTTGTTGAAGGTATCAGGACAAGGAATCGGAGCGTGTCTTAAGGTGAAAGCAAATGACCTACTCGGAATGCAAAGGTTTGAGGAAGAATGCAAGGAGGCTATGAAGCAAAATGCTCCCAAAAGAGTGCCATTGCCGCCATCATCAAGTAGTGGATCATTGAGTTGCCCAAGTAGTATGTTTGTCCCTCCAAGTTTTGATCTAAAGAGGAGGAAGACAAGTGGTCCAAGTGGAAGTATGAGTGCTATTGAAAAGGCATTTAACATGGCGGCCCGCGATCAAGTACATGGTGAGATTGCTCGGATGTTTTACTCCGGTGGCTTGCCATTTCACCTAGCAAGGAACCCACACTATGCGAGTTCATACTCTTGTGCGGCCAACAATCAAATTTCCGGTTATTTGCCTCCGGGGTACAACTTGCTAAGAACGACTCTACTACAAAAAGAGAGGGCAAATGTTAATAGGTTGTTGCAACCCCTTAGAGAGACATGGAAGGATAAAGGGGTGAGCATTGTTAGTGATGGATGGAGTGACTCACAAAGGCGGCCTCTCATTAACTTTATGGCGGTAACCGAGGGTAGGCCTATGTTTCTCAAGGCGGTAGATTGTTCGGGGGAGACAAAGGACAAAAATTTCATTGCCAACTTGTTGAAGGAGGTAATTATGGAAGTTGGGCATGAAAATGTTGTCCAAGTAATTACCGACAACGCCGCAAATTGCAAGGCGGCCGGGCAACTTATTGAGGCACAGTTTCCTTCCATCTTTTGGACCCCATGTGTGGTGCACACCCTCAACCTTGCTTTGAAGAACATATGTGCGGCGAAGAATGTGGAAGCAAATCAAGTTACATATGACGAATGCAGTTGGATAACGGATGTTTCGGGAGATGCTAGCATCATTAAGAATTTCATAATGAATCATTCCATGAGACTAGCCATATTCAACGAGTTCAACACTTTGAAGTTGCTTGCCGTGGCAGAGACTCGATTTGCGAGTGTTATTGTTATGCTTAAGAGATTGAAACTCTTAAAGCAAGGTCTTCAAGCAATGGTTATTAGCGACAAATGGACTTGTTATAGGGAGGATGACATGGGAAAATCGAGGTTTGTAAAAGAGAAGGTGTTAGATGACATATGGTGGGATTCTATCGACTACATACTCGCATTTACATCCCCCATCTATGACATGCTTAGAGACTGTGACACGGATACGCCTTGCCTTCACTTGGTTTATGATTTGTGGGATACCATGATAGAGAAAGTAAGGGCGGCAATATATAGGAAAGAAGGAAAGAGGAAAGAAGAGGAGTCCAAATTTTTTGACGTGGTGCACGAGATTCTTGTTGCTCGTTGGAACAAGAGCAACACTCCACTTCATTGCTTGGCTCATTCATTGAATCCAAGGTTAGGTGACTTTAAATTTATTTGGATTATTAGTTATTTATGTTTATTTCCAAGTTCTAACTTTTGACTTGAAATTTGAAGCTAAATTAGTTTTTTCTTTCTTAAAGGTATTATAGTGAGCAATGGCTTAGTGAAGATTCAAGTAGGGTGCCTCCACATAAGGATGCAGAAATTTATACTGAGAGGATGAAGTGCTTCAAGAGGTACTTCACCAATTCTTCGGACCGAACAAGAGCTAATGTGGAGTTCGCGCAATTCTCCATGAAGTCCGGATTATTCAATGATGTTGATTCCATCAATGAACGGTTCACTATCAAGCCTCATGAGTGGTGGGCCATCCATGGTACATGTGCCCCTATGCTTCAAAGCATAGCTTTGAAGATTCTTATGCAACCTTCATCGTCATCTTGTGCCGAGAGGAATTGGAGCACTTACTCTTTTGTGCATTCTCTCAAGAGGAACAAGATGACTCCACAACGAGCTGAAGATTTGGTTTTCGTTCATAGCAATCTTCGGCTTCTCTCAAGACAAACTCCACAATATAAGCAAGGAGAGACAAAGATGTGGGACATAGGTGGAGATACATTTGATTCCTTCGAGGATGTAGGGGTACTTGAAGTTGCTAGTCTTTCTTTGGATGAGCCGGAGTTGGAGTCCATTGTTTTTACCGACGACGTAGAGGACGATGTTGTCGATATTGGAGCTGAAGCCTGAAGCGACTGACTTCTAGGATTGATGATGCATTGATGCTTTATGTTATTTTGGTGCTTTATGTTATTTTGGTGTTTTAATGATGAACTTAATCACGTATGAAATGAAGAGTAATATTAGAATTTTCCATTTTGGTGAATGGTGATGTTATTGTTATTTGATTGCTTTCCTATTTTTTTTAAAAAAAATTAATAAAAATTATTATTATATTCAACGCACCCGAACGCACCCGCACCCAAGTTTTTTGGAAAATCACGTACCCGCGTACCCGTGTCGTGTCGCACCGCACCCCGCACCCGTGCTTTGAAACAGAAAGAACAGAGAGAAAAGTACAAGGGCACCAAAGATAAGTCAAGGAGGAAGGGAGTCAAAAAGAGCCAAAGATTCCTTTGACACTCCCAATCTAGCTAATCTATCGGCCAACTCATTAGCCGATCTACGAACATGATGAAAAGATAGTACCATAGATCTGGAGCAATCTGAAATTTAGTCAAAGGTGAATCGAATCTCTAAGGGTTCTTTAAAGATCCATTGAGCCACTTAATTACATTTAGGGAGTCTCCTTTGATCACCACGTTGTTCAGCCCATGTGATGCCAATAGTTTGATGCCTTGGTGAGCAGCACGGACCTTAGCTTCTGTAGCATCCGCAACCCCTATAGGCCCTGCAAAGGACCGCAACCACCTGATCATTCCTTAGAACCCCCCCCCCTCCCAATTCCGACCGAGCCTAGGTTTCCCAAGCTAGACCCGTCTTCCACTTTTGGACAACAACTTGCTTCTTCTCCATTCCCAAGCAAACTTCCTTCCAACCCTCCCAGAGATCATATGCCGAGACAAAGGCAAAGGATGGAATAGATTTCACCCAAGCGATAGTGAGGGCAATCACTTTAGTGAAGAGAGAAACGGAACTCCTCGCATAACCTTTGAAAAGTCTCGCGTTTCTTTCCTTCCAAAGAACCCAGATAGTGGCAAGAAGGGTTACGTCCCACAAAATTTTCCCTTTTTTCCTCCAAGCGGCCAGAGACCAATCCTTGTAGAAGCTCCATGAGCGATTGAGGAAAAACCCAATTAATTCCAAACCGGTTGAGTAGTTTACCCCATACATCTCTCGCCACTTTACAATATTAGCAGGTGGTTAGCTGACTCTCCTGCCTCGAAGCACATTGCACAGTGATCAATAATTATCATCTTCCTTCTCCTCAAGAAGTCTATTGTCTGAATCCTCTCAAGACAAGCCGCCCAACCAAATAAGCCCACCCTAGGAGGGACTGGGATATTCCACACTTTACCAATTTTTGCAGTCTCGGGGCAAGCAATGAGTTGAAAATAAACGGACTTTACAGTTAAATCACCTGATGAGTTCCAGAACCAAACCCTCTTGTCCTCGCCATCTTGCTTAATATATCCCTCTTCAAGAACTTCCAGCATCTTAGCCCTAGAATGTCTCTCCAAACAGTCCTATCCTGCCGTCTGAATCTGTCCTCTGATACCCAGTGACTCGAAGAAGCACCATATTTAGCCTCTATGACTTTCACCCAAAGATGATTTTCCTCCTTACCATATCTCCAAAGCCATTTCCGTAGAAGGGCTACATCCATTTCTTTAACTCTTCTTATCCCAAGTCCACCACTCTTCATCGGCTTGGACACTTCTTTCCATTTAACCAAAGGTATCCCTTTCTTGTCTTCTGATCCGCCCCATAGGAAACGTCTTTGGATCTATTCGATTTTCTTGGCTACACCCATACGACAGTTAAATATCGCCATCTGATAAACGGGGATATTCGCCATCACAACTTTTATAAGACTAAGCATGCCCCCTCTCGACACCAAGTTCTTTTTCCAATTATCAAGTCTACTACCCACTCTTTCGATAATATGATTCCAACAATGCTTCTTTGCTCTGACTGCTCCCATCGGCAAACCCAGATAGACTCAGGGGAAACTGTCCATTTCACACCCGCCAGACCACAGAGTGCCTCCACCTCAACGTTAATACCAAAAACTCTTGATTTTGAAAAATTGGACCTTTGCCCCGTAATTACTTCGTAACACCGCATATTAACTTTCAAGTTTAATACACAAAGCACATCAGTAGATGAGAAGAGGAGGGTGTCAATCTGTATGGAGGATCTGCTACTCTCTTGCTAACGGAAAGAAGGGGGAGAAGTAAAAAAACAAGTCAAAAAAAGTTCCCAATGATTTCCGGCATTTGAACTAATGAGCTCTGAGGGGAGGAAGAAATATGCATGGAGGAAGAAATCCGAATGGAGGAAGAAAATCACTCCAAATGGTCTTCCCCCGAAGGTAAATCCTGGAAGATGGCCAGGAGATTGGACTTGTCCATCTTGTCATTATCATAACTTCAAATGGTGCTCGAGATGCCGGTGGTGCTCTCAGCACAAAAAGAAAAGAAAGACATCGGGGTCCATTTTTTCTGGGTCAAATAATCATCAAGCTTGGGCCATTAACAACAATGAGGACGAGTCGTGGCCGGATTCTGGAGAAATTTCCCTCCAGAGAGACAAAGGGGGTCCGACCTTATTGTAGCCAAAAAGGAAGTGGGATCTCGAATTAACATCTTAAAAGCATGTTTAATTGGAAGAAGGAAGGACCTAACGGGAATTTAGATGAGCATTGGGTGTGGGCTAAAAACCTTTGGAGCATCTCGTCCCTTACTTGCCTCTGTTTATTAGTGAAAGATGAAGTCCTCTTTATGTTTGAATCAATAGATCAGGCGTCTAAAATTCTGGCCAAAGGAGTCGAAGCATGTGGTAATCAATTACTATCCCTGTCAACTTGGTCTCGGGATTATATTCAGGGAGCGGAAGAGCTTTGGGTCAACTTCTACGGAATTCCGCTACATGCATAGGCAACCTCAACTGTGGAAGCTTTGGGAAGCTTTTTTGGTCAAGTTCTGGACGTAAGAATGAAGGGAGGACATAGGCAATGTATGAGCTTTGTTTCGGCTAGAATCCTTGCCCCCAGATGGAAATTTTCTTGTACCTTTGTTCTTCTCTGGGTTTCGAATACGGCTTTCTCTATAGGAGTTGAACTCTCTTCTTCCTTAGGAAGGTTGAGTCAATCGGTGGACCCTCTCAGAGCCTCATGTTTCCCTCCGCCGAACCCTTTAGAACTGCCTCCTTTGGTTCATTCAGGCTCCCTGGTTCTCACTCGGCGGCCTTGGTCCTGCCGGAGGTTAGCGAGAATCAGGCGCCGACTGGTTGGAGGTCTTTCGGAAAAAAGACCGTTGTACCCTTGGATACCTCCCTGTTGAATTCAAATTTCAAACCCCATAGGAAAATTAATCAGAGTATCCCCACTTTACCCCCGCCCTCCTGTCTTCCTTCCTCTGGCCTATCAAATAAATCTGTGGAGGGGCCCTCGATTCCAAGGCTTGTGGGTCCTACGTGTGACAGGACAACTTGTCCTGGAAATTTCTACCCTTCGCAGCGATCCTAGGCATGTACGCTACCGACCTGGAAAAGCAGAATCGAGGTACCGATTCGCGATAATCGGTGAGGTCAAAAAGGAAGTGAGGTGTTTCTCCTAAAGGTGGCTCGAATCATCATTACTTATAGTATAACATTTATGGTATCTTGAGATATCTGAAGGGGATGATTTGTACAGTGTCAGAATCTATGCTAGTGCCTTTTTGTCGATGCTTGCATTGTTATAGGTATTTTTGTCTTATTATACCCGGAAGCCGAAGAGTTAGTATCTTTGGTCAAAAGTGTATCTGGCTCCATAAATGCTTTCAAATCAAGCATGGAACCTCCCCTTTTTCGTGGTTGATGAGGGGGCGGTTATTGTAAGTGGTTTCTGGTATTAGTAAGCGGTTACCCCCTTAATATAAGAACCTTTAGAAGCAAAGCATTGCAACGAAATTCCAGTCCTAAGGCAAGCTTTTCTAAGAAAAATGGATCACCAGAATCAACCCCCCCCCCGGTCCTCTTCCTCGGTCACAAGTCGAAAAAGGAAGCGCCACATGGATCAGTCAGACTTGGAGGAGGCATTGTTAAGGACTAGGGGCATGAATTACGATGAAGAAAAAGCTTCTAAGTCCTTTCCTACACCTAGGGAAGGCATCAGTGAATTTGCAAAAAGGGAATGGACTTTATTTAAAAGAGAAGCCAACAGGAGAAGGGAAGTCGTTTTTAGCTTAACTGGGACTTATAACGTGAAAGAAACCCATAAGCCAATCCATAAACATCCTCTTTTCGTTAAACTCTTGATGGACGAAAGAAGAGAAAGGTGGGTTGGAATGGGAAGCGAAGAAAGAGGCAGGGATTAGGAAGCTGGAAGAAAAGATGCTGGGTGGAAATACTTCGGAAAATAGGACTCTAAATGAAGCAGACAAAGTATTGGAAGAAGAAATCTTCTCTCATGAAATCAAATCACTTCTTTTGGAATTGGAAAAATATATAGCTTGGAGGTGCCTTCTATCGAGTGTCTGCGGAAAAGTTTTTGGGTAAGTAGTATCAATCTGGTAATTTGTTAAGGTCGGTGCTATCAGGATGAATGGGACTTAGCTTGTAAAAAAAATCGATGGCATATAGAGACGAGTATGGGGCCTCAAAGAAATGTTGCTAATGGCATGGGGAACAAAAATGTAGAAATGTTACTGTATTTAGATCTTTTCTATTGATCTTACCATTTTTGGGTTCTGGGTATGGCCAATCCAGTTTTTTTGATATCTTGTATTGCAGGACGGGACTCCTGGTCCATAATGCTATTCTAATATTAATGAAATATGTCATCTTTCAAAAAAAAAAAAAAGAGGAGGGTGTCATCAGCGAACTGAAGATGAGAAATGATTAGCATTTTATTTAGCCTAGATGTGTGGAATGTCCACATCACCTATGGTCCACCATACCCATCTTCCCCATGGCCCACCTTCCTCACTTTTTTCCAAGGCCTACCATCACCTAAGCCTTAACCCACATATTACTTAATAAAAACACGGACTTGCTATTATTTGTAAGCGGGAACTTACTATTTTTAGCATGCACGGACTTACTATTGTTAGTAAATCCGCAAAAGACCCCTCCACCCACTTTAAAAAAAATCCCTAAGGTAAGAAGCCCTAAGACTTAGAAATCTTGGAAAGAAAGTGAGAAGAAACTCCTCTTCCGTCAAAGTACGCCTTTGCTTCCCTTGTTTGATAGCTCGTACTTTATTTTACTTTATGAGATATGGTTTGAGAATTTTGGATCTGTATAGAACTCTGACCTTAGATTATAGCGGAATGGATTTTATGAGATTTTCATTCCTGTTATCATAATTTGTTCTGATATCCATGCATACTAACGGAGCTGAGACCATGGTCGTTGCCACATCACCAGCTCGTGTTACCACATCACCAGCTCATGTTACCGGGTTCGGGGCATGACAGTCTATTTGCATAAGGGTTTTAGTGGCTAGATTGTCTCATGATGGGCTTTTTGTGTTTTTGGATGTATCTGTCTATTTGCAGAGGAGAAGCATATAGCTGGCCAACACACTTGTTTAGATAACTACATCTCTAGCAAAAAAAAAGAAGGCCCGTGAGTCCGTCTTTGTTAGCAAGAATCAACATCAAAACTGGGTCCCGGTACCCACGGTCTAGATGGCATTCACCCGTATATCGATTCTATCAAATTAAACTTCGACGAAATTTCGCGACGTAACCTCGTGCCAATAAGAGTGGAGATAAATCTAAAAATACAATGTGTTAAGTTAATAAATCATATTTAAGGCTGATAGGTAATATCTGTCAAGACAAAGTATAGACAATAGTGTAACTCACCAGTCTCCGAGTTTTCAAGGTGCCTTAAAATGGAAATCTAGTGGTGGAAGAAGATTCTAGGAATGTCCTTTTATGAGCAGTGAACTAGACAGCTCGTCTCTGGTAGCTTAATTTTTCATTTGGATTTGGAATAAAAGCTTTCTGTTAAAAGAAAAGGAGAAAGAAAAAAAGTTGCTATTGTCAAGAAAATTAAACTTGGGTAGTAAAGTTAAAATGTTAGCTAATAATGCCAACGAAGTAGATGAATAAATTATAAAACTAATGTCCCTAACATGTTCATGTTATTAAAGAGTTGCGGAACGCCGAAAAAACACAGTTGCATAAACAAAACAAAATATGGAAGAAATAATTAACAAACAGCCTTTAAGTATAACAATAAAATTAAATGTAGACATAGAGAATAATAATAATGATTAACGCACCAAATGTTGCCTTGAAGCATTTAAATCGCTATGCTCCAGGGCATCAGAAGTCTCTTGGCATACAAAGGCAACAATTTCACTGTAATCGTCCAAAGAATTGCCCATAGATTGCACTTCTTGCATCAGGTAAGGTTTGAGCTTCTCAGCACAATTTTTAATTACCTTCTCTCCCAATCTGCGTGCAACGGGCAAAAGAACCTGAAACAAAGACCAATTCCGATCAGGACTGCTGCACATAGAAGATGCAAACTCAACAAAGTGAAAGGGTTTCAAGCAAGAGCTAAAATTACCTGATTTTCCTTCTTCACACTACCTAAGAGGCAAGAGAGAAGCTCCGACGAAATTTCTTCACTCTCCTCCAATACCAGGGTCATAATTGTCTCCATGGAGGAAACAACATTGCCTGGATGACTTTCCCTGGAAGTTAAACACAGTATTTTGTCGAATCATGAGTATACATTGCCAAAGATTAAAACCATGCATTAAACAAAAACACACAAAAAAGCAAGTAACCAGCAAAATAAGTGAAGAATCTAGTCATGAGGCAAGGATTTTATGGCAACTAAATAGCAAAATAAAATCTGGTTAGAGTTTCGGAAACCAAATCATTTAAATGCACAAAACAGTAAAACTAAAACTACAAGCCAAATTAGTAGCGCGGGTCAAGGAAGATGAGTAGCACTTTAATCAAAGAAAACTGTGTCTTGCATGCAGTAGAACAAACTATTATACTAAACGATTGGCTAGAACCACATTTTCCGTCTCCAAAAGAAAAAGTTGCCACTGCGCTCAAGGAAATTACAGTCATGCCAAACAGATAAAACAGGAGACAGCACCTTGCAGACCATGATCCATAAAAGAAAACAGTCATAATGTGTGGATCTTAAACATAGCAGACAGGTGCAATAAACTCTAAATAGTATTTATTCAAGTATCTATGTCGACATGTACTGATTCTGCTGACAAAAGATAAGCTCAGGTTCAGAATTTACTGAAAAAACTATGCAAACCAGTACGGGAATTAACCGGTTCGGATACCAGAAAGATAGAATTTCACAACCACAAACAATGAGGTAATTCAAACCCTAGCTAAAACCATAGGGTACTTAAAAGGGGACCAACATGACGGAGGGAACCAGAGTGAGTATTGGGTTTCTTTTTCTGTGAAAACCAGAACCAAAGAAAAGATAACTTGAATAAAATTAAGATTTTGCAATGCATCAAAAAATCAAAACCACGGAAAGACAAAACACCCTTGAGTTTTGTTCCACTTTTTTTTTTGGGGAATAGCAGCCAATAATATTAATGCTGCACTCCTTTCGAATTCTAAAATTTTGTAATGCATCAAAACCTTTGCAAGACCCAACACCCAAAGAGTTTCTAACACACTTTTAAACTTCTAAGTTAGAATGAAGTGCTAGAATAAGCAAAAATACATACTTAAAAATCATCACATTAGCATAAATGCCACTCGTACTGGTTTAACAATATCATAACCTAGTAACATGCAACCATTCAAAAATAATAATAACAATAATAACCTAGTAACATGCATTGTCACACATGTATGATAATCAAACACATAATACATTTCACATGTAATTTACATAAATATTAAAAAATAATTCATACAGCACATTTCACATGCAATTCATATAAATATAATTATGTAACACACCCACGATTTTGGATTCACTGGGTTCCAATTTCAGAGTCCTGGTATAGTATATCCCATAAGGCAATGTAGCTTACGTAACAAAGGATGATCACAAGGAACTTTCCATGTTCTCATAGGAGTAATATTTGAGTTAGGAATAGGTTGATTGCAATAGGATTATTAAATGGTCCATGTAATGATAGAATTAGAATTTTTTTTATTTGAAATGATAGAATTAGAAGTTTAAATTTAGAAAGTTGGGAAAGCCTCTAAGAAACATGTCATTTTCTAATATAAATTAGCTTTAGGTCTCGGTTTTCGATCAACATGATAATTTACATTTTATTAGGATTTTATTTTATTTTTTTTATTTACATATTTATGGTCCTGGATGTGGGGGGTGTCCACATCAACCAATGGACAACTTTACGGGCCTATTTCTCATGGCCCACTACCTTAACCATAAACCCAAACTCACTTGAAAGGCCTTACTTGCATTTTTATGCTTTAGGAGTAGTTTATTGATGAACACAAAACGACTGAAATATTTCCGTTTCTATTCCCACCGAAACTGAAACGAATACTGAAACCAAAACCCTAAGCGCATTTGTAGCATACTATATAAGTATGTGTTACATAATTATGTTTATATGAATTGCTTGTGCAATGTGGTACATGCATTATGTATAAAAATTTATACGAATTACATGTGAAATGTTGCATGTACTATATTATCAGACATGCGTGGATAGGGCATGCCACTAGATGTTCGACGATGGTTTTATTTTTTTATGGCAAGATGTCTGATGTTGTTAAACAATTATGGATGGCCGTCTGCTTATATGATGATTTTTAAGTATGTATTTGCTCTTATATAATGGTTTCTAAGTATGGATTTGCGCTTATTCTAGCACTTCATAAAGCTTCATATTAAAAATCTATCATTTTTATATGTTTCCATACATTTCCATGATGTCAACATATTCCACTGAAATTTCCAACTGTCGAAATGTTTCCATTTCTGCGGTGACCGAAGCCGACACTGAAACCGAGATTTAAAACCTTGCCTTTGACACTCTTATCACATTGCCCTGATCATAGTAACCGCCAATATTTCAAGCCTAGATAATGTATGGTCTTTAGCCCTTTTTGCAGCAGAGATGGATGAGATTGAAAACCAAACTTGAGCTGGTGGAATGCCATCTTCCAATAAGGTGTGACGACTTATATACTCGGATGTCTTGCCTAGAAGATCTCTTGTGTGATGTTACGGTATTCTTCTTTTTTTCTCTCCTCTTCTCACCTTCTCCACGCATCTCTCTCCTCTTTTTTTCTATTTCTGACTTGCACCATCAACCTCCATTAACAATCATTTCCATCATCTTTAAACAACCAATCCATTGGCAACCCTTTAAGGCCTTAAACCTATGTTTTTCCTTCACCTACAACCAGTCCTCACTCATACCAATTACCGAACACATTTCCATTTAGCTCGTAGCCCTGCGTCAACCTAAAACCCCCACCATAAACCTCTGGACATATTTAAAACCAAGATCTGCCTTGCGATGTTAAAAGATCCAAGAAATGACCTCTAAAGGGCCATTTTTTTAACTGATCTAACAAGGGCTATTGCCTTTCAATTCAGCCATTAACCCAGATTCCTTTCCTATCAGTTTAGACCATTACAAGATCAAGCAACAATCAAGAACCTCTAATCTGATTGTATAGATACCCAGAAATTTACCCAAGAACCTTCCTAAATTAACCCAGACCTTGCTTACAAACATGCTGCCAAACCTATGCTAACCTCTGATTTGTGGACACGGACACGGGTGTCGCATGTCGACACGGACACAGAGTGTCGGACAAGGCAAGTTCCAAAAATTTAGAAACGGGGACACGGCTAATATAGAAAGTGCATATAATCATGATTTGTGGACACACATTCGTGCGCTGAGTTTTGACACGGATACAGGGTATCTGACATGGCAACCCCTAAAAATATAGAAATAGTAGCACTAATACACATGCATACATGTAAAGTTATTGGCACTTCTAGCAATACATTTAAAAGTGTCTAAAGGAGTGTCAACACGTGTGGACACGGGTGTCGTGTCGGACACTGCACGACACGTGTGTCAGCAATAAATTCAAAGTGTCGGCCAAATCATAGATGCTAACAGCCCACCTTCTAGGACAGCTCGAGTTTTAAGAATCACAACCAGTACTCTACTTCCCCCCATACCCATCCCCTACCTTATCCCTGTCCTAAAACCCCCCGTAAACCCAATTCCAATTGCTTGTAGAGTCTACAACTTTGAACTATTTATTATCTAAGCCCTCACCACCTTTTTAGACGGCTACACCCAAACCGCATTTGATAACCTATTATTAAATCCCTTGTTTCAGCTCAATTACACACCCAATACAAACTACAACTGTCCTAAAAACCCTGTCAACACAATTCCAATTGCCTGTAATCAAACCCCTCATACCCTTTTTTTAATGGCAGCAAGAAATATATTAAAAACAAACGGGAAAATCCCGAGACCGAGATTGTCACAATACAGGTACGAACGATACAACAGTACAAATAAGAAACATTAAAAAAAAAAAAAAACAATACAATATCAGAAAAAACTAGGCCCCATCCGAAGGAAGAGAAGGGAACTAAAGAGCAATAAAATATCAAGGAGGAAGGAAGTCAAACAGCTCTAACCCCTCCTTGAAAACCCCATCCCTTGCTAGCAGGTCGGCTTCACCATTGGCAGACCTGCTGACGTGCTGAAAGGCTATGATTGAATCCCCCACTTGGTCTTGAATCTCGTCAAAGAACGGGGTGAATCTCCATGGGTAGGAACGAGATCCCCTGAGCCATCAGATTACATTCAATGCCTCCCCTTCCACAACCAATTGGGTTAGGGAGTCTCGAATCTCGATCTAGAAGTTTGATACACTGATGAACTACTCGCACCTCCGCCTCACTAGAATCGAAGACCCGTATGGGACTCTAGACACCCCATCTTACCAGCCCCGCCTCATCACTGAGCATATTGAGAATTCCAGCTGGACCCGGATTTCCCCCATCAAAGTTGTGCTTCAATGGGTCAGGGGTTGGAGCCTTCCATTCCTGGGTAATTGAATCCCTAAGCTCTGAGCTGAAACAAAGCTCTCCCCGACCATTCCATAGGTCAAAAGCAGACTCAAACTTGAAACATGGAATGGTTTTCACCCATTATATGGTTAAGGCGATCAATTTCAAGAATATGAAAGAGGAGCTCATGGCGAAGCCTTTAAATACTCTATCATTTCTCTCTTTCCATAGAACCCAGATTATTGCTAGCAGAGATACATACCAAAGGATCTTTCCTTTCTTTCTCATGGGTACTAGCGGACAACCCTCTAAGAGATCAATGAGCTTCTATGGGAATACCCAGGATACTCCAAACCTTCCCAACAATTTACTCCATACCTCCCTCGGCAATTTGCAATGAATGAACATATGATCAATCGATTCCCCAGGATCAACACAAAGAGCACAGTGGTTAATGATCAACATATAACAACTCCCACAGTAGATCCACTGTCTGAATCCTATTAAGGAGTTGTCTAGCCGAAAGCGCATACCCTACGAGGAGCCTGGCTATTCCACAGTATTCCACACTCTGGCTACTATAGAGGGTGCAGGGAAAGACATCGATTGTTGATACAACGCTTTGGTAATGAACTCCCCTGAAGAATTCCAGATCCAAACCCTTTGATCTTCACCTGACTGCTCGATGTAACACCCTTCTAACATCTCCATGAAACTGGCCACTGAAGGAAGCTCTCTGTCAAAGAATGCCCTTCAGAAATTCAAATACAGCGAAAATTTGTCCCCTCTCCTTTTTTCTTTTTTTTTTTGAAATGGGACTTTGTCCCCCCTTCTCTCAAAACAATCTCGCACGAGAGCCTTCCTTATTCACTGCCACAACAAACAAGCCCAGAGAAAGTGCCTTCAAGGGCAGCTGATCACCACCAATTATCTATCTAGAACCTTATCCAATCCCCCTTGTATACTCTGAGTCTAATTCCTTCCTTGAACTTGTGCACGAGGCTCGTAATGTCCCTCCAGACTCTCACCCGACTATCTGAATATGTCATCAGCCTCTCAGCGTCTCAGCGAGGAGCCATATTTAGTTTTAATCACTCAAACCCCACATATTTGAAGCTTCCTCACCTCCCATACCATAACAGTCTACAACTTATGATAAGTGGACATAATTTCATGTGTCTAGTGTCGACACAAATAGGAGGCGTCCGACACGACAACCCCTAAAAATCCAAAAACAGGGACACGCCTGCACGAGTACTGACATAAAATTACAGATTAATAATCATAATTTGCAACAAAATAAATATAGTATTCATTTTACAAACTAATAATTCTTACTATTAAACACTAGTAAGCCTCGAAAAAATATTAGATAATCATATAGCAGTGCATTCATTAATCTAATCTAGTTATCTTTAGTCTCCAAAATGCATCGAGAAACAGACCAATTGGAAGAGTGTTTGTTTAGTGCTTAGGTTTGGGGAAGGGGGGTTAACAGCAAATATTAGCTAAAGAAGAGTTAATGATAAAAGAGGAGGTAAACAAAATATTTGATAACAAATAGAATTTCATTTCACACACTACAATAACGTCTCGACACGCCCGCATTAAGTCTGACAATTTTAGTAGTTCGCCTACAAGTGTTGAAACGAGTGTCAATGCGTGCCAACACGCATGTCAGTTGAAAATCAAAGTGTCAACTAAATCATAGTCTACAACTGCAAACTCTTTATCATTTAAACCCTCAATACCAATCCTTTCTACAGTCAAACCCTATTCGATAACCTATTACCTTTGTCTAAAATTCACCACCCATGTTTTAGACCGGTTACAGACTACACCTGGCCTAAAACCCCTGTCAACATAATTCCTATGGTAGAGGACAATATTCTGAGGCAAAGCGCTTCAAGAAGGAAAACAGTCCCCAATGAACAGATTTCAGTACGGGCAAAATTCTTTCCAGATAAATAATTGGAAGAAAAGCACCCATTAAAATGATGTTGCTTAAGTTGTTACATAAGCATAGTTTTATACATGCATACACACGACTGGTTAGCATGTATTACTTAATCGCTAACAGCCAACAATCTTGAGAAGGAACCAAACAAGAGAAAAATCTAGAGTACGTAAACTTACGACTACAACAATTAGTACAATCGATGCACCAAAGAACCAGCTGCCAAAGGTGCAGAATACAGAATAGTCAATCTAGTTCAAGAATGATTTCTGTTAAAAGCTAAAGCTGCAGAAAAATCATGACCTCCAAGAAGAGGAACAGGCTAAAACAGCCTGCAATGTATATAATAATTCCATATCAGGAGCTCTTCCTAAATAGAAACAACCATTACGATGGCAGAACTAACAAAAGTACCATTGTTAACTTTTGTTACCTTATGGCTCTTAGAAAATGGTGGAACATCTCAAGAATCAAAGCATCACATTCGAGGTCCAGCATCACAACACATGACCTAACATTTGCCAGGGTTTCAAGAATTGAAACCCTCTTAGAATATGAGCGACTGGACATATCAGACAAATCTTCAAAGGCCATAACAATCAACCTGAAAATTTCCTGAAAAAAAATAAAATGGACACGTACTGAGAAAAGTATTTGGATATGCATGAAAAATACAGAACTTACGGCTGACAAACAGAAGGGAAAATATAGTGGTGAAAACATGATAACCACAACTTTAGTACCTTCATTGATTCATCATCGTATGGAGCATCTGGTGCCGTTATTCTTGTGATCTCACTGATGCATGATGCCACAGCAACTTTTACATCCACATCTGAATGTTTCAAAAGTTCTTTGGCTACCAATGCATTCATTGACGGTTGGAGGGCATTTAGTGTTAACTTGGGTGGTGATTGTTCCACACACAACAAACAGCCCTCAACTTGCTAGAAACCAAAAGGATAAATTAACCAGTGAATCGAGAAGAAGCAAATGCAGTTCCTAAATGACAGAAAACAAATAAATGCATAATAATTAATTAAATGCCTTAAAATGGCTTAGCTTTAGGGATTAAGCATTCATGCCATGAATGCAATGTCACAATATGATGAAGCCCACACATATGTGCATATGGATAATGCCCCGGGTACTGGAATTTATAATATATTAATTACAGCATATCTACAACTAAATAATCAAAAAATTAAAGTGCATATACAACAACAGTAACAAATAATAAGCATGATAATTATTGCAATGAGTGTGTCTACTATTTGATGAGTGATACTAATGCAGCAACCTGAAATATCCATGTGGTGTCCACTACTAGGACTGGCACCATATCATGTTAGAAACAGTATCCTGGGCCTGCCCATGAAGGTATCACCGTATCAGGGTATCAGCGAACAAATGGAAAAGCCTCAAAGTAAAGGTATACAGAAAAAAAAACTATTACACATTCTCATTTACAAAGGAGTTTAAGAATACTCAGAAGTTGGATTCATATATAATGCCAAAATGGCAGAAAACTAAGAAAGAACTGTAGTTTCAATACAGTCTCAACCTTAGAATGCAACTGAATATACTTTTAGCAAGCCGAAAACACAAGTGTTGGGTGTGGTCCTATAGAGAATAAGACAATAACACTGTCATAATGTAAAATAAAAACAAAGCAGAACCAGTAAATGCAGGCAAATGATCTAAACAAACTTTCATCCGGATCATGGTTCATCGATATTATGGAAATATATATTTGCAATCATCATAAATCATTTATCAGACAAAAAAGAATTAAAATACGAACCTAGCAACGAAAGAAAAAACAGGAACAGCATTTTTTTTGAGCGGTAATGAAGATTTAATTTCAAAACAAATGAAAGGAAAACAAGAAAGAGCCAAGATATTGCTATGTATGAGGTGTCCCAACGAAAAGAAGAAAGTAGAAATACAGCAAACAAAAAAGAATTAAAATATGAACCTAGCAATGAAAGAAAAAACAGGAACAGCATTTTTTTTGGGCGGTAATGAAGACTTAATTTCAAAAGAAATGAAAGGAAAACAAGAAAGAGCCAAGATATTGCTACGGATGAGGTGTCCCAACGAAAAGAAGAAAGTAGAAATACAGCAAAGAGAGACCAAATAAGGAGAATGAATCAATGCTGACTATATTGCTCCTTTCCATCCCACCCTAGCCAATTCATCTGCCATCTCATTTGTAGACCTCGGCACATGCTTGAATCTCATTATGTTGGGTCTCTCATTTCTATTTTTTTATTGGCATTACTATAGTGGGATTTCAAAAAAATGAACTTCATTTTAAGCTTCTCATTAACTGCAGGAGTCCCACTGCCGCTAGCACCCTCTTTAGCACTCCTTGAGCTAATCCCTCATTATTTTCGCGCATTAAGCTCAGGAATACGTTTATTTGTGGGGCAATCTGTCCGCATAAATCTACCACTTCAAAGATATAATAAGCAAGTCTCCAATGTCTAACAAACATTCTAAGGCAGATGAAATAGCATCTGCCAAATTGAACTCAAAAAACATTAATAAATTAAGCTCATCAGTTTGGGTATTCACCTTGGATCTGAACACTATTATGATTATTCCCAGGTTGATAGGGAAAAATTGTGAAGCCTCCTTAACCAAAATTCAATGTATACCACTTTTTCCACATCATTCGCCTGATGATGATGACGAGATTATGGAACGCATGGTTTGAGGCCCCTGGTTGACTCTTTTGCTTAATCCTCTTCGATGGTACTTTTGATTGTGTTCCAAGGAAATTAGTAAGGGGAGCAAGCAAGTTTGCTGCACAAGCAATAAATCTGGTAATGGTAACGAGGGGATTGCCAAGTGGAAAAAATACCATTCGAATTGCCTTGATCGGATCACATAGCGTTAGCGGAGCGGTAAACTTCACAGCAGGAGCAGTCTTTTACTTTACTACAGATAAACCGGTTGGAAAGCAGGCCAGGCGGTCGATTGCAACACGGGCAATCATCATCCAGTTCGGGTGTGACATTTCCTGATCTAAAATTTTGTTAGTGAGCTGGTTCTGTTCGGTCTCTCCCTTAACCGAGGGGGGTTCTTTTTTCTTGAATGAAAGAACAACGAAACCAACCCGGTCAATGAGAAAGGAATAGGAGAGCGACTGGGTCACTAATGGCAGGCTCAAGAAGAGCGGACGGAAGGGCAAAGTCTCTAGTGAAGCGACTAAAGGAGCACAACGCGACAACGCCAGCGAGGCTGTAGACGGTCCCCTCCTGCTTTGGCCTTGGCCAGATCCCCCATCTTTTTGCCTTCGCGAGTTTCCCCTATTCTCGGGAAGATCCAAGCCAGGTCCCCCGACACCCTCCTCCTCCATGGCACTTAAGGTTCTTTTTTTTCACTTTTTGTTTAGGCATGGCACCAGCTCTCCTCCATGGAGGAGTTATGTTATACATATTCTGCTTGTGATTGTGCCAAGAAGAAGCAGCCTGAACTAGCTAATCGGGACAGTTCGAAAGAAAGAATTTCTAAACTGAGACAGAGCCAATGAATGAGCTGAGTCTATACCACTGTTTCCACATCATTCGTTCTTTAGTTCAAGAACATTCTATAAACTAAGGGAGAGGTTTGTAAGAACAGATGAGCAGAATCTGATCAAAAAAACGCAATTTAGTAAGGGGCTGTCCTTTTTTCAACAAAGAAGCTAACTAGAGATAATCAATAATTGTTTACAAAAAACCAGGTCAGATATGAATAGAAAAACAAACGCTGCTTGCAGATCAATTTGTAGAAACACCGAATACATATGGAAGAATTTACAACGAACTCCCATAACATCCCAATCAATGTCAGTTATGATACAGAATAAATGAGAACGTGTTCCAATCTGTTACATAGAGTTAAAAAATCCAAGGAGCAGTCATCCATGAACTTACCATGTCTTGTTCAAATGTCAGGTATTGCAGATTGTAAGTCACACTAAGAAGAAATGATGAATAGTTTGATTATCTTTGTCTGTGGGAGAAATTAAAGGAAGTTCAAGAAATAAGAATGAACACCATTCATAAAAAAAGGAATTGGAAATTTACTAAAGACACCTCCTGCCAGTTGTTGAACTAGATTTAAAATCATGTCCAAGTTTAGCGGCCGTACTTTGCTCAATAGTTTTCAAAGTACATCATTACATAACAATAATCGCATGAATTGATGCACACAAATTGTGTTGAGATTAAGAAGTCCAAGCCTTTGGTATCAATAAACTTAATGGATATAATATTTGGAGTTTGGACAGCAAGTTGAAAGTTAATGTCACAGGTGCTATAATAATAAAAAGTGGGGGAAACCTTTGGCTTCGTACTTAGGATGTGATTATAAATATACTCTTTCGAGGCTCTCTCTCCATCCTTCTTAGCATAAAGCAGCAACAGGTGCTTCACAGGAGCTCTGCTACAGCTAAAGAAGAACTTTATGATTGGTTTCTTTAGTTTTACAGTTAGATTTAGAGTAACCTTTTGGAATGATGAATTACCATAGTATCATCACTTGAACTTCTTGTAAATGGATTTGAATCCAACATCCAGATGTAGACTCTAACCCACTAGGTAAACTTGGCAAACTTTCTAAAATAAGTCCAAAAAAAAAAAAAAGCTGAGTAGTCTACAAGCATGGTGTTAAATTTCGACCGAAATGGCACTTACCCGAAATAGGTAATTATTTCGTACAAAATTTCGGAATTTCAGTCGAAATTTCGTTATTTCCGAAATTTCGTGCGAACTTTTAGGGATTTCGACCATATTTTTAGATTTTTTAATTATTTTGTAATTATCCCGAAATTTAGACCGAAATTACCGAGATTTCGACCGAAATTCCTAGAATTTCAACCGAAATTTCAGGGATTTCATTAACAAATAAAATATAGTTTTTATTAAGTTGCCGGATTTCGAGTGAAATTTCGATTTTTGTGGGGCCTGAAACCGGTAACGAAACCGAAATTTGAAACCTTGTCTACAAGTCACAAAAGACGCGACCAAATGGGTCATACTCAAATGTCTACCCTCCAGAACACCATCTCACATAGGTTCATCAGAGACAAACAGATGGATTTGAATAAAGCCACAATCTCACACATCAGATATAAATTCTCCCCCAGGTACAAAATGAGATACTTGCAAACCCAACACAAATCACGTGACAAAACCTCATAAACTAAAACCATAGTGAGATCCTGCCCTAATTCCCCAAATTCTTTTCACCCATTCTATACAGTATCTCATAAAGCCATGCATTTCCCTAATCTCTGCATATCAAGGAACTAACATCCTCTAAAACTTCCAATGCCGTAAAGAGTAAAACTGAAATACAAACAAACAAGAAGAGGGGAGAGAAAAAATGCAATTCGACATGGAAACAAATGTCTCAATCAAGCATAAAACCCTAAAAGAACCAGAATCAAAAACCCTACAGCAACCCCCATCTTCTACATTCTCGCTCGGATTGAGACAAATAAGGATAAAGGAAATAAAAGAAAAGAAGATAGATTTCTTGAAATAAACAGACAAATGCATTCAAACACGGAGAATGAACAAAGGATTAAAAAGGCTTACATCGAGAAGAGAGAGAAGTTCTTCGAATGTAGAGGGAGGGTTGAGCAGTTTGTTTCCAGCCTCGAAGAGCTTCTCCTCCAGTTCTTTCTCCGCAGATGCCATTCCTCTTGCTCTATATCCTCCAAGATTCAAGGACCGTTAAAACTCACACCATTGAAACCCTAACCAAACCCTAGAAACCACATTTACGATCTAGGGTTAAAAAGAAAGAAGACACATAAAGGTGGTGAAAACAAAATACTGGGGTTTTTTCACAGAGAGAGAGAGAGAGAGGGCAATAAACTAGGGTTTTCAGAGAGAGTTGGGCGAAAAAAACTAGGGTTTTCAGAGAGAGAGAGAGAGAGTTAGCTTTATTGGGGCGCGAGGTTTTACCTGTATTTTTTGGAGGCGAAATGAAATGGATATTTTTAGGTTTTTCCCTTTCTTTCTCTCGAGTCGTGAATATGTTTGCTCAGTGTTTCTAAGAAATGAAACGAGTCGAATTAAGTGAGAAGAATTCTAAAGCGTTTTAAAGAGAATCGGGAATCTCTCGGATTTCGCTCGTTACAATGACTTAAATGACCTTAAATGGTTTGCTGAAAGTCGCGTCTGTCCGTGTCGATCTGTTGTGTAAATTAAATGGCGCGGGTGGGGTCGCCCTCGCTACTTAATTTTTATTCAGACCTGCTAGTGGCACACGCCTGTTCTGCTCAATTTTTCAGTAGAGTTTTTTGTTTTCTGATTTTTCAGGCTTTTCTTGCCCTATCCTAAGTTCCTAACTCAGTCCCTGTAATATCTATCCCTCTACCACTGTCCCTCACCGTTGGGTAAACAAATAGTCCTGAATTTTTATAAGAATTTAACTGTGGCATAATCAGGACACCACTTTTTTTTCTTTTTTCTTTTTGGTTGGGGGGGGGGGGGGCGAGGGGGGCATTTCAATATTTTTTCCTCCTTTAATTCCATTCTGCTGTAGTTTTCTGCCCCTTTAACTACATACATTCTTCTGAACCAAATGTCGGAATCAGAATATGATACCACCATCAATGCCTCGTTAGTAGAATCCGTAATCGATGTTGCATTTAAAGGGCTTAAAAGAGCTTATTGAGAACAGTAATATTCTACTGACAACCCTTTAAATACTACACGACAAGATGCCTCGCCCGTCTTTATTAAATATGGAAGCGTTGAAATCATTTCCTTTTATCTTTTATTTTCATTATGTTTAAAGAGAAATCATAATAAGAATCAAATTAGGATGTCGATTTTGATTTATTATTCCGGCAATCCAAGTGGAGCCACTGAGGAGTTAAAACAGTTGCTTGTCTAAAATCCAAATTGTTACTCTGGTGGGCCCATGTGTCGCTTGAAAAATATTTATCATCGGTTTATCTTAGCCTACTAATTGCTTGATTTTTTCCTTCTTTTTAATACGAGACCGTTGAGGCTATTCTTTATTGGATAGCAACTAGGTTTATTTTATCCTTGGATGAGCTATTTGTGAACCTCCTTGGTTAATTTTGAAGAAGAAATACTATCGGAATTACCAAGGGAGAGAGAATTAATAAAAAACGTTAAAGAAGCACATTGTTTCAAGAACGTGAAAGCAACACTACTATTATTCACGTTGAACCAGTATTTATATTCATAAGTTTGAATAATAAAAGGACTCTCACTAGATACAACTAGTTATCAAGGATAAAAACAAAACTACTCTAATAGTTATCCAACTACAACCGACTCAATTGTGTAAACCAAAAAGAAACCTAAAAGGACTCTCATGAGTCGGTGGTGACATGTTCACACTATCTGTCCTTTTTTATCATGATGAGAAGAGTCCCAACGAGTGCAAATGTATGAGCAGAGGTAGCCTATCCCAAGTTGTTATTCTAAATAAACAAGGGGTTTTTGAAAAATAAATCTTCTACTTTGCGTAAATTGCAAAAACAATATTCTACTTTCACAATTTGCAAAATAGAGTCATCAAATTTGGCTGAATTTTGCAAATCAGGTCATGCCATCAATTTGTGACCAAAACACTAGCTGGGGGTTAGTATGGATTATACATAGACGATAGTTGGAGTCCGCGACTCTCCTAGGGTTCCGTCATCTAGAATCTCTGGGGAAGAGGATCAAGGGCGGGGGAGAGATGGGCCTAGCACGAACGAACATAACTTCCCCGTAGGTCGTTTTACCAATCAATCGATTGGACCGGAAATTGGGATTTGTGATCCGAGCTAAGATCGGTTCTGGATCATGGGATCTTTTTCTATCGGCTAGAATACCTGTGACAGTCAAATGATATGTTTTGATGACCTCCTCATCAAAACATGAAGTGCTAATGGTGGGCCCCACCCAAATGCATGGGTTTGTTTTGAGTTGGTGGGGCCCACCATATCAAAACATATCATTGAGCACATCACGGGTATTTTAGTCATTTTACAAGGTAATTTTCATCTTTTCGGATATAAGGACATTTTGGTTTTTTTTATGAGTTAAAAATCTACCATGAGTATTTTGGTCACAAATTGATGGCACGACCTGATTTGCAAAATTCTGTCAAATGTGGTTACTCTATTTGTAAATTGTGAAACTACAAGACTGTTTTTTTGCAGTTTAAACAAAAAAAAATACCTGTTTTGTGAAAAACCCTAAAGTTATATTTGGAAAACACCCCCAAAACAGGCTCCCATGCTGAAAATAAAGCAGGGGGGCAAATGGCTGATCGAGTAGCCCATTGTCACCTTTTTTTTTCTTTTAAATATTTGTGGGGATACGCCTTCTCTCTTTGGTTTGTCTGCACGCGTGTCACAATGGAGCGCATGTTGCTTTTTTTAAGCAAGGGATCCCATTTTGCAAGCAACCCTCAATAAATTTATTCAAGCAATATAGCCAAACCTAGAAACTGCTTATCCAACAAAGTTGGGTGGGCCTAAATATGACTTTCATTTGGGCTCTCATAATTACCCCCTCAACATGATATCTTTATCGTTGAATGGTGGTCATTTCTCTTTTTTCTTTCCCCTGCTACCTTTCTCTTTAATTTCCTTTTTCCAATTTATAGCTTTAGGGTGTTGGTGCTTGATCACTATGATAATTTCAGGTCAGCAGAGACCCAAATTGGGCCGTACAAGTGGCAGAGGCCTAAAATGGTTTGGTTTTGATTCATGCAGGTGGGCCCTAAAGTTGTAAGAAGATTGCTAGCAACACTTGCCCTAAAGTTTCTTGATCGGTTCTGAACCCAATTTACACCTGACAAGTATGTGCCAATGGTAATCTGGTCAAGCCCAAGGGTCAAGTATTGATGATTACATGTTAGAAAAGCAAGCAAGTGAGAGGAAAATGAATGAAAACTGTTGTTTACAAGGTGTATCCTTTTTCTTAGTCAACTTTTATTTATTGGGCCCACCTCAATTTTCTTACTTCTTTTTTTATCAAATTTGCCCCATTTTCGTTCCCACCTCTTCCATTAATTCAATCATTTAACCCTCCAACCCTCAAAATTCGTTGATGCTTATATGCAATTACGCACTCAAAATATAATCACCTAAAATTGATATCAATCCAAGAAGATCAGAAGGTACAGATTAGTCATAATCTCATATACGATTGAGAATTAGTCTTCATTAGCATGTTCTATATCAAAGGATACGCGGAATTGAAGAGATCACTGGTTGAAAGTGCTGCCGAGATTAATTTTAAATGATCAATTTACAATAATTCAAATACAAAAATTATCCTCCTCTCATGAAAAATCCCCAAAATGCTCTTAAAATCCATTTTTTCCAATTATACTCGTGATATTTTGAAAATTCCCATCTTAACCAAGGTGCATCTAATGCACTTGAGGCAATAATCCCATAAAGGAAATCCTACCCTGTTATTTTGATGGAAAACCATATGTTGTTTCCATTAAAAAAAAAATCCCCCCCCCCCCCCTCCTCTAACGTTTGGATACGCATATTTTAGAATCCTGGTTTTCCTCAAAATTGTAGTCGGGAGACAAGAGAAGAAAGAGAGCAACCGTCGTTTTCTGATTTCTAGCCCTTCTTAGAGTTCTTTCCGACAGCAAGAGAGCTGGCGGTCGTCCCATATTTCTAAGTTTTAGAAATCGCAGGATGCGGGAGAGATTGCTGAAACCTGATTTTCTCACTTAAAATCCAAGAAACGCTGCCAGGACAGCATACCAGCAGCTTGATCACCCTCTTTTACACTGTTTTCAAACTAAAAACCTAGATTCTGAAATCCACGTATCCAACCGCTTACCGTCAGAATGGTTCACTACTTGAGGATATATTCACCGCCTTTAACGTTTTTCCTTACCCTTGAAAGTTACCAGAAAACGTTGCTGGGACTTTATCCGTCGAGAGGGGGGGGGGGGGGGGGAGGGAGCGAGGGATATCATTTCCCCAAAAAAAAAAAAGAGGTTTTCTGAACATGACAAATAAACGAAATGTTTGAGAGATAATTTTTTAAAAACAGCAAAGGCTAATTTTTAAGGGTGATGATAAATCAGCACCCACTGTAGGATAATTCGCACCACTTTAATGTGAATTGACGTCAAAGAGCTTCAAAGTCTATCACATACCTGATACCTCCTTTAGAGAGACGCGAATTATCCTACAGGGGGTACGAATTTATCATCGTCCATATTTAATCATGAAATTCTCTCCCAAATCAGTGCGATGACTGTATAACAATTCCATTAAAAAGGAACACATCACATTAGTTGTGAAGCATTAGCCAAAGCGAGGTCCACTCCTATCAGGTGTACGGTGGGGATCGCATAAGGGGGATGCACGGATGGTGCAGATCACCTACAATGTTGGGTAGTACATTTTTAGATGATCAGGACTGTTAATCTAGTGTGGACCATCCGGATGGAAAATGATAGAAAACGGCAATTTGCTGATGATCCCACCTTTTTTATTAGGATCTTGAAAATGGACGATAAAAAAAAAAGCAAAAAAAGCTGGGCTTATGATTCTAATCCATGCGAATTTTAGCTGGGCTCCAAGACCAGATAGTGTGAAGTGAAAAAAGCTGGTAAAATCTTTTACAGAAACGAAATATAATTCCTCGAGCATTTAAGTCTAAATGTGGGTTGTTGTTATTTCCAATCTCCATAATCTTTCTGATAGAGGTTCTGCTTCTATTACAGGTTATAGTGCAGGCGTCCAAGAATTTCTTAAGCAACAGCAAGCAGTTGCTATTTGTTCTCTCGAAGCTACTTTAATCCTATAGAGTTATAAATTTGTATCATGTTGGGAATATAATCCTTAAGGAGGAGAGGAGAGGAGAGGAGAAAGGGGATGGGTTGATTGCCGATTTCTGGTGAGGTACAGGAAAAAGAAGAGGAGAGAGGAATGGAACTAGAAAAGCAAAGCTGATTGTCACGTATGAAACAAACCCAAGGTTAAAGTGAAAATAAGCAACGCATTTCAGACTCTAGTTATATATAGATACATCTAAATCAATATGTTGCATTAGGGCAGTGGACCACTTCTAGCGGCCGTTGTGCTAGCCCCACCTCGACCCACGACAGCAAGGACATTGTCTCTTATTACATGGGCAGCCCAACTAAACGGATATCAAAATACAAACCACACATGTGATCTTCTCAATTATTTACTAACAAAAAACAAGTAGGAATCTAACTAACTAGCTTCAGCCCATGGTGTATGAAGGCGTGGGTAAGTTGATAACTGTGCTCTTGATCTTTGTCATCATGCTTATACTATTTGTGATTCCCTGCGATCCTATGCCACTGTCTCTCAAGCCCTGCAACCAGAGAGTATATCCTTCAATACAAAGCACAGAGGAAATTCGGAGCTTTTTATACCCCTATGAAATATTGTTTTTTGAGTAGCTAAGCTGGGATTGAACCTCCGACCTCAAGGGTTAGATAAAAAGCCTCAACCAATAACCAACTGAGCTACAAACCCAACCCTGTGGCTATGAAATATCACTATACCTGGAATGGAAAATGATCTGGTCCACGAGCTGGTGCTGAATTGATCTGAACTGTTCCAGTCTCCATAGCGTCACTAACCAGAATTGCTTTGTTTATGTCTCTTGTGAACACACAGCCCTGCATTTAGGTCGGAACTATCAGATGACTTGAGAATAAGGAAAATCCTACCAATTTGGTGATTTTTTTTAATCAAAAGAGCAGTAGTTCAGAGTAATATTTGTAAAAATCGAAAAAGATCAGCCATTCTCTATTTTATCATGTCATTTTCGGTGTCGTAGCTACTAAAGGGTCCATTTGGATGCCACAGAAATAGTGGTTAACAGGGAAAGGAGAGTAAAATGACTTCATTTCGCCATACCAGAGACCTTTGGCTGTCATGCATTGTTCATTCTACTCTCCCAGTCTGCAAAGAATTTTCCAAATATTTCCTTCCAAATCAAGAGAAAAGGGAAAGTAAACAGAGTTTTTACTTCTACTTTATTTGTATTTAGAAAATTATGTCATTTTACTTCTACGTCTAATTAACATGAATATAAAAGGAAAACATATTCTTTTATTTGAGAACAACTAAAAATACAAGTTTTAATATTTGTCTCTCACCCCTTGCCGATAAAACTGATATGATAGAAATGATTTTTACTATATATAAAAACTATTAGACAATTGAGAAATAAAGAAATAAAAATTGGCGAACACCATTGTGTAAAATTAAACCAGTCTCATATCAAGACAGAACATGTCAGTATAAACTTATAAGCTGATGATGTGGAAAATCAATGGAATTTTGGAGATACTGAAGAAATAAAAGTACACAGCAGAGGGGCAATTTCATACCTGTAGGCCGAAATTGCTAGCATTGCAGTGGTGGATGCCTTCTTCAACAGAGTTGATTCTGATAACTGGCAATACGGGCCCAAAAGGTTCCTCCCATGCAATCCTCATATCAGGTCGAACATGATCCAACAACAAGGGCCAGATGAGATTGCCTTCTCTCCTGTACTCCTGGCAAAAAGTAGCACCCTTCTCCTTGGCATCCTTAACCAATCCTTCAATGAAATTAGCCGATGATTCGGACACAACTGGAGTAATATCGCAGTCCTCTTCAGGGGGTCCGACTGTCAATTTCGCTATTTTAGCGTTCACTTTCTCCACAACAACATCAGCTACAGATTCCATTACCAAGACAACCTTAACAGCAGTGCATCTTTGTCCACTGTAAATACGAGAAATATAACAGTTGGAAAAGTTTTAGCCAGTGATTCAAGATGGGTTGCACTCTAGCCTATGAACTGTGGAAATAATTATAACAGAAGGAGCTGAGTCATGTTTACCTATAAGAGAAACCTCCTTTAACAATACTGCTTGCCACTAAATCAAGATCTGCATCTTCAAGCACAATGCATGCATCTTTACCTCCCAGCTCCATTTGGAGAGGGATCATGCCGGCTTTCTTTGAAATTGCTATTCCAGTGTCTCCGCCAGTGAAGCTACAAAAAGAAATGAAATTAGCGGAACACAAGAAGATGGTCATAATCATATACGCAAAGGAAATTGGAAGCCTATGGGCTGTTGATGACCCGAAGGTGAGTGCATGGTTACCTTATGCAATTAACTCCAGGGTGCATTGTGAGAAAGTCGCCAATTTCAGAGCCTTTTCCTGTAACACAGCTGATGAGGCCTTTAGGGAAGCCAGCCAAGTGAAAGCAATGCACCATGTGCAGAGCAGCTACAGCGCCCTATGAAAGATAAGGAAGATTTGAGAATAATTTGATTTGAGAAAAAACAACAACAACATATAATCAAGTTTGATGCATAGGTTTAAAGCCCTAGCAATACATCCATGAAAAATATGTACCCTCCTATAATCGTCTATTTATTAAAGATTGAGTTGTGATTAGGCATGCTTAAGAAAATGATACCTGGGTTGGAGGCTTCAGCACGAGGGAGTTGCCGGCGATCAGTGCGGGACCGATTTTTGAAACTGCAAGGTTGACGGGATAGTTGAAGGGCGGGATTGCTAGAATTACTCCAAGAGGAATCTACATTGGAATTCAATCAAAGTTCTTAAGGAATCGAAACATAGAAGGGCAGCACCAACAACACCACATAATTAATTTTCAAACATGGTTAAACAGAAAGCAGAAACTCAATCTTCTTTTCATAACTGAATTATTTGAATATTAACCTCGGGCACCATGCAAATCTAAAAAAATTCTTTAAGACAGGGCTGTTTAGCATGCCATTTAAGAACAATACAACCTTATTCAATCATAGCAGCATGCCAGTTTAGCTGAATTGGGTTGTTTCAGCAAGAGTTATGCTTAACAAGGGCATTCAACCATATACAGTTTTGAACTTTTTTAATTCCTCAGTAAACTATGCCTCTCTCTCTCTCTCTATCTCATTTTTTGAAAAACTCTTGGCCAAATTAAAGACACTACAAGAATTGAAAACTAAAGTAAAATAAAACATATTTTTTCAGCTGTGTGTTGCATTTTTTTTATAGTATCCTTTTCATTTCATAGTAGAACTTTAAATCCTGTTGTAAATATTTGTTTACATTTCTAAATATTTTACTTTCCAAAAGCATAAGAATACTATTTTCAGTAATATATTAAGGAAAGTGATATCCGCACTCTGACCTTTTGATAACTACACTTCTCATTTTATTAGAGAGTTGCTTGATTAAATGTTGATAAAATTTACTACGGAAATGTAATAGTCTTCAACAAATAGAAATTACAAATGAATAGATGATTTTCATTACTGAAAACTAGGAGTCCCAATATCATTTTCCTATCTTAAGTTTGGTATGATGTTATTGTATTTTTTTATCGGGGGCTGATATTGCTACAGATAAATTTAGGCCACAACTGGATAAAGAATAAAAGTCAAGGCGATTGTGTCATTATCAAAACATGGTGGTGCAAATAAAGAGGCAGTGCAGATATAACTTTCGGGGAACTCTATCTTGTTTTTCATTGTAACAAGGTGAGTTCACCCAATTATCAAAACATGGTCGTGCGGATATCAATAGCCTATCCCCCCCCTCCTCTCTCTCTCTCTCTCTATATATATATATATATATATATATATATATATATATATATATATATATATATATATATATATATATATATATATCTAGAGGAAAGTGTTAGTGAGCTTAAGCTCACCAAACTTATGGTGAGCTTAAGTGCCCCAATCACATGGGTCCCACATTTTAGGTGGTGATCCAAACCATTCATTTGCAAGGCCCTATCATAGATAGGGTGTGTACCAAAAATCAGCTCCATAGGATCATCCTAACCCCTCCATTTGTGGAGGACAAAAATGGGCAGATTTGTGGACAAATAATGTCTGTCCATTTTGACCTCCACAAATGGATGGGTTAGGATGATCCTATGGAGCTGATTTTTTGTACACACCCTATCTATGATAGGGCCTTGCAAATGAATGGTTTGGATCACCACAGAAAATGTGGGACCCATGTGATTGGGCGCTTAAGCTCACCATAAGTTTGGTGAGCTTAAGCTCACCAACACTTTCCTCATATGTGTATATATATATATATATATATATATATATATATATATATATATATAGAGAGAGAGAGAGAGAGAGAGAGAGAGAGAGAGATGGTTTCTGCGCTCGAGCGCAAATAAGCTTATCTATGCTCGAGCATAGAAACAGGGAGGGGCCACATTTTGGATGGGATCCAAAGCATTCATTTGATGGGCCCTTTCATGGGTAGGGTGTCCACCAAAAATCAGCTCCATTGGATCACCTTAGGGTGTCCATTTGTGGGGCAAAAATGGACAGATTTGTGGACAAACAGTATCTGTCCATTTTTTGGCCCCACAAATGGGCACCCATTGGTGATCCAATGGAGCTGATTTTTGGTAGGCCCCCATCCAAGATGGGCCTTCTAAATGAATGCTTTGGATCACCCCCCCCCCCCCCCCCAATGGCCCCACCGCCCTGTTTCTGTGCTCGAGCGCAGAAACCCTTTTCTCATATATATATATATATATATATATATATATATATATATATATATATATATATATATATATATATAAGTGATTGTGAGCGGCCCCTCATATAAGCTTATATGAGGTGACCGCTAAAAACATGGTGGGCCCACATTTTTGGGGTGATCCGAACCGGTCATTTGATAGGCCCTGACGTAGATAAGGGATGCCCAAAAAATCAGCTCCATAGGATCATCCCAACCCTTCGTACTGTGGAGGTGAAAGAGGGGAAAATGGATGGGTAAGTGGGCAAATTTATACCCACCCAGCTTCCCCTCTTTCACCTCCACAGTTCGAAGGGTTGAGATGATCCTATGGAGCTGATTTTTTGGGCACCCCCTATCTATGTCAGGGCCTATCAAATGACCGGTTCGGATCACCCCAAATATGTGGGCCCACCATGTTTTTAGTGGTCACCTCATATAAGATTATATGAGGGGCCGCTCACAATCACTTTCCAATATATATATATATATAGAGAGAGAGGAAACTGTTGGTGCGCTTAAGCTCACCATACTTATGGTGAGCTTAAGCGCCCAATCACATGGGGGCCCACTTTGTTAGGATGATCCAAAGCATTCATTTGAAAGTCCCTTACATAGATGGGAGGTGTACCAAAAAACAGCTCCATAGGATCATCCTAACCCCTCCATTTGTGGAGGACAAAAATGGACAGACACAAATCTGCCCATTTTTGTCCTCCACAAATGGAGGGGTTAGGATGATCCTATGGAGCTGATTTTTGGTACACCCCCTATCTATGATAAGGCCTTGCAAATGAATGGTTTGGATCACCACAGAAAATGTGGGACCCATGTGATTGGGGAGCTTAAGCGCACCATAAGTTTGGTGCGCTTAAGCTCACCAACAGTTTTCTCATATATATATATATATATATATATATATATATATATATATATATATATGAGAAAACGGTTTCTACACACGTGTAGATAAGTTATCTATACACTAGCATAAAATACAGTGGAGGGCATATTGTTTGGGTGATCCAAACCATTCATTTGATTGGCCCTCACATAGATAGGGTGTCCATAAAAAATCAGCTCCATAGGATCATCCCAACCCTACGATTTGTGAAGGGCCAATCAAATGAATGGTTTGGATCACCCAAACAATATGCCCTCCATTGTATTTTAAGCTAGTGTGTAGATAACTTGTCCACACATGTGTGTAGAAACCGTTCTCTCTCTCTCTCTCTCTATATATATATATATATATATATATATATATATATATATATATAATGGGATTTGCTAGCCTCATTTCGCGGATGGGCTGTTGCATGTGAGAGCAGCCACCTCGTAATAGCAGCCTTTTCACTTTATTATCTCCTAGCTGTAAAGTATGGAAAATGGCAGGTGGCCCACTTGAACTTTAAGTCATCTAGCTCCCAAAGGGTACCCCATGACATAGTTTTGGTCCCTACAAACCACAAATTTAATGGTCCATGCAGACCAACCAATATATTTCTAAGAGTAAATATAAAAGAAGTATACACACAAATTGCACCCACAATTCAATTTGAGTGCACAGCCAAACTAGTCATAACCCTTAGCTTTTATCCGGAGAACTAAAACTGCAATTAGAATATGGGAAAATAATAACGATTATTAAGTAATTATAACATCGAGAAAAGGGAAAGCTATGTTGGCTTGTTGAAAGTTGCAACGCCACAAAAATAGCCATGCTATTTAGTCTAGAGCCATTCATGCATCTGGACCATTATTGGGCCCATCTTGTATGGCCAGAGCTAATTATACAATCCTAACCACCCTATTGATTGTTGACGAATGTTCATTTTCGCTACTGTTATCAACTGCCGCCTAGAATTGTATGAATGTTGCAACATTTGGGCCAGCCAGCCAATCTACATTAGGGACCACTAGATGTGACAGTTCAGAGTTCACTCATGTGTTATATAAAAGGCTTCCACAACTAGCCGCACTCACATGGATGAGAAATGAGGAGATATCTACATTCCTTATCATTTGTAAGCAAGCATCGCGTTGAGGGTTAGGTGTTGCCCTTTCTTTACAAGTGCAATTGACATCAGATTTATACATTCATCTGGTGGGCCACACTCTGGGTGTCCCACTGCCTATTACTCTTACCAATCAGACAATGGTAGCTGTCTTATTTGTTAACTTTAAGAACAAAAATGTACTATAGGTCACTTCCTGTTTTAACATTCCATTTAACAAAAAAAGAAAACGAAAAAGGGAGTAGATCACTCCCTGTTCTAACATTCCATTTTCAAAAAGACGATCAGACAACTAAATCATCCAATTGGTCATATTTTTCTGGCCTACTTGAAGTGGGGCTTATCTCACAATCCGACAGTAAAATACTGACATCAAACAGAAAACTTAAAAAATACAAATACACAATGGTAAAAAGCTTTATATGCCTGATAAACAGTGTCAATCCTAACAATCAATTTTTTGGTCCCACAAGGGGACATGTATATGTAATCAAGACCGTTGATCTTGTGGACCATCATGAGGCGAATCACATGGTCATGGACCCATGCAGAATGAACATCCCATCTGTAATGTAAAGGGCTAGAAAATCAACAGTTTAACATTTCTTGACAGACCCTTAAAAGAAGGCCTGATGGATCAAGGTGGTGTCAACACAAATAGGCAGAACTTGTGTTCTCCGGTTGGATTAACAAATCCAACCGCCTCTACATCCCACAAGCTGGGAGCAAAAATTGGCTGTCAGGAAACCTTTCTGGCATTTTTTCATAAATAAAGGACCTACATTGCAAGTAATTATCAGTTTATTATATAAAGACCAAACAGGGTACTGAAATTTGGCAACGAAATCTCATAAGTTCTTATACGATAGTGAGAAACCATTAAACTAGCTAAAGGTTTTAATTCAACACTAAACCCAAGATTATAGATAAATAATCAAGAAAAGAGTAGATACCTTGGAAGTTAGGCAGTACTTGTTCCTCTCATTGCCCGGGAAACTGTCCGAGACAAGACACTTCCCCTCTCCTAGTACCCTAACACCTTCTTCAGCGCAGTAAGAGATGAGATCTCCCGACCTAACGACCTTCACAAAATCAGAGAACAGAGTCATTAAAGAAATCTGACAACTTCAATCACTTCAATCCTACTTAACTTCAGAAGAATAACGTTAAAGAACATTTTAGATAGTTTAATTTACCTCAGTGACTGCATCCTTAGCTGGTTTTGCGATCTCTTTGACAAGGCATTCTGCGATGGGGGTTTTGTGCTCTTTGAGGATCGCGGCTGCCTTGTGAAGGAGCTCCGCTCGCTTCCACAAGGGGATCTTTGCCCATGCCTTTTGCGCAATCTTTGCAGTGTCCATTGTTTTGTTAACCTCTTCTTGTGTACAAGCTGCTCCAACACACAGTCGTTGATGAGTCCAAATTCATTACTTTTTACAAAACCAGATTCCAGATTTCCTAGTACCGGTCCGAGTTAACTCGGCCGAGTAGGCAACTCGGTTCCAAAAAGCGAGTTGAGAACTCGGCTAATTCCTCTTTTTTTCCTATGGCAGGAAATGCTCATTTTCGATTTTACTTCAAAAATACTATAAAATCGATTTTACAGCCGTGCAGTCATTGAAATCGAACGATTTTATCACCGCGTCAAATGTCAGAAATCGCGGTAAATTTCCGGCAAAAAGACGTTTTTTTTAAAAAAATGGTCGGCAAAAAGACGTTACCTATTGATCTAAAAAATCACAGGGAATTCATGAACTTTCAAGCATCTCTCCTCATCGAAACCTCAATTCCAACTAAGATGTATTCAAATCCTACAAATCAAGGATAATCCTGTTCCGCAACAAGCGATTTTCAGCAAACCTCATTTTCTAACTAAAACGCTAAATTCTAAACCCATAATTCAAAATTACAGTTAAAATTAGAGTTGAAATTCAAAGGAACAGATCAACACTCGTAAATACCAAAAAATTTCAAACGAACACGATAATCTCCGTCACTATTCCTCACAGAAACCTCAATTCAACTAAAAAACTCGAAGAAAAAGCCGAAAAGAAAAGGAATGAAGGAATTAGAGCTGACCTTGGACCTTGTACTGAGGCTTTCTAGTGGTAGGGTTAATGATCGCAACAGATTTTCCCGATGATGATTTCTTCCACTCTCCTTCGGAATAGTATTTGTAGACATCTCCGTCAAAAATCTCTGCAAAAACACCAGTCCCTGCCATTCTTTTAGAAGAAAAGTAGGGCTTCGAAAGTAGGCTTATTCTTCTTATTCTTCCTAGGTTTTTGGTTTTGAGAAGTGTGTTTAGCGTTTGAGAGAGAGAGAGAGAGAGATAGGGTTCGTTGCAGGGTTTATATGGGCGAGGCGGTGAACCACGATTCTCCGATGACCTGGGGCACACCTACTTTAGGTGGTTGAAGGCGTGCCAAGTGAGCGGATGAGATAGTACCAAATGACACTTCTTCTTGTTTAAATTACACAATTACCACTGGTGCAGGAAAATGAACGCCTCGTTGTAGGTGCAGTTCTACTGTCAGTCGAGGAGAATGAAATTTTTTCTTGGTTTGGGTACTTTGATCGAGACCGTTGATGAGAATTTGATCTCTTCTCGTGGGATGAGAAATAAAGTCCCTGGTCCCACCATTTTGAATAAAAAATCCATCCATTTACTTTTTCAAAGTTCTTTTCCGCCATTAACAAAATTGCTGACACCTTGAGAGGTACCAGGTGTCCAATGATGAATGACTCAAGGCAAAAATCTCGGGGAAGTCACTGGTTCAAACTCTTTTCTTAAATTTGACCCTATTTTTTTAGTATACGGAATATTCGAGTATTCCCTTGGTACAATCTTAAAGAAAGATAAACGATAGTTAACCCCTTTTGGTTGTCTCTATGGGGTGGGGTCCCATCTTAAACTATGCCAATGAACACTCTTCTCACGGTTAATTTCATGGGAGCCATGGTCGCAGATGCAGACAATGCAAAATGGAACCCGAATACATTAATAGACTAGTGTTTGCAGTGGCAAACTATTACATAAGATATGAAAGAAATTCCAGAACGTTTGAAAAGGATACAGAGCACAAAAAATACATTTTGTAAGCTAACATAGACAGAGATTAGGGTGCTATTCAATGAAGAAAGCACACTTTAGGAAAGTGTGGTTCAGATAGCTCAGCTGGTTAGAGCAAAGGACTGAAAATCCGATGTTTTTTGGCAATTCTATCATGGCACCGAGGAATAGAGCTAGGACTACCTCCTCGACGCCTATCCGAGAGGCATCTCAAACATTGATTAGGGAGGAATCCGGCTTTCATTAATACAACATTCTTTTCATCCGAATGGCCCCAACTAGAGATGGAATTCCAGAACCTAAACAACTCAATTGAGAGCTTCATGACTGGTTCAAGGGAAGGTCCACCAATGATAGATAGGCCATTCCCCCCATCCAATTTCATTCATTTTTTTTTCTGATTTTTCATCGTTTTTTTATCCATCAACTCACTTGCCTAATCTACTACAAAGATGACCAACAGTGAGATCTACACCAAATTCAACGGTTGGATCGTAAATATTCTAACAGTCCTCACTTCTCTCCAAAATCGCTTTGCACTCTTAAAGCTGGAAGACAGAGGCAATGTTTGGAGTTTGGAGATAGCTGCAAATTTGGGCTGTTTAATTGTGCCTAGTGAAGAAGTAAAAATAATATATACAAGTGGATCAAACAAGATCAGGGAACGGTCAAGCTCAATACCGAAGCCTCACTTGACCCAAATTGAGAATCCATTGTAGGCACCATGAGGGACTTAGCAAGGAAGGTAACCAATTGCCATGATTCTCTTGATACTGACCCTGAAAAAAAATCTATGCATTGGAGCTGAATGCAATCTTTTAGTGGATCCTTCTAGCTAAAGACAGGCAAATAAAACACATCTGGCAACAATGGGCCGGATTCGCTTAATGATGTCAATACCATAAACAAAGTCCATAAATGTCCTTGGAGAAAATTGCCAACTTCATAAAAGATAAAAGATGCATTTACATCATTCAATTCGGGGAGGTCCATCATACACTTGGAGAGAATCCAACTCGGCCGTGTATTACTTAAGATTGTTCATATGGATAGAATCGGGAGAGAGTATAATCGTTTGTAAACATTCTATATTTGTTTCATATAACTATACTGGTAGGGGTCCGCCGAACCCCGGCCTATCTACCAAAATAAAATCTATAGAACTTTATTACACAGAATATTAGTGGCCCAATTCAGAGATGTGCTCGTGAATAGAAGGAAGATGAAGATACCATAGCAGATTGGAGCCGAAAGAGCATGAGAAATCCATGAAAATAAGTGAAAATAAATACTCTACTTAAAATTGAGTTTTTTTCTTCTTGCTTTTCAGAGGCTTTTCATGCTCCTCTCACACCCATGCTCCCAATTCTCCCCCTCTCTTGCCATCTCTCACAAGTAGCCCTACTGGTTGGGGTTACACGCAAAAGCAAATAGTCCCACATCGGATAAGTGAAGTGGATGGGGACGGGTTATAAGGGCATGGGCACCCTCCCTCTAACAACTAGCTTTTAGGGGTGAGTTCTACCCGGTTAAATTCTCTACAAATGGTATCATAGCTCAGGGCGTGGTAACCCCGGTTTGCCTCCGAGTGTGGGATTGTCCCTCGGGGAAGATCTTGAAAACCCTGGTGTAATATCTCGTAGTTCCCATGTTGCCGCTGTGTGGAGGGGCGAGATGGTCCACGTTGCTTCCGCGTGGAGGGGAGATTGGTTGGGGTTCCACTCAAAAGCAAATAGTTCCACATCGGATAAGTGAAGTGGATGGGGACGGGTTATCAGGGAATGAGCACCCTCCCTGTTAAAGTATAAAAGATTAATAACACCTTTCTCCAACAACTTAAGCTTTTGGAGTTGCTGGTAGTTTTCACATGATATCAGAACAAATGCCTGGGTTCAAACCTCCTTGATAGCAAAAATCCACATGCAATGGCCAAACCCAAAAGAGGGGCCACATGTGCCACGTGCAGGCCAACCCAAAGAAAGAGGGGCCACACGTGAGGGGGAGTGTTAAAGTATAAAAGATTAATAACGCCTTTCTCCAACAGCTTAAGCTTTTGGAGTTGCTGGCAGCTAGCTTTTAGGGGTGAGTTCTACCCGGTGAAATTCCCTACACCTACAATATTCCATAGAATATTTTTCCGTGGTTGCCAAACATGAACCCAAGACCTATCATTAGCGTATAGTGATGCTGACCACTACTGCATGCACTTTTCATACATTGCAATTACACAATAACAGGAAGCGAAATGACACATTGGCCCATTTTTTTCTTCCACGGGACACCCGTTGTAGTGTAAAAGCATATTCATATATACACTTAGAGGGGGCGGGCCTAGGGAAAAAAAAGGGGGCGAATATAATATATCACCTCGCTGATAGGAAATGCCCCTAATTTTATATCGATTCAATAGTCACTCGTTCGAGTTGACTCGACCCACTTTCCAGTCGAGTCTAGTTTTTGAACCATGACAAGAAAAGATTCACAACCAACCTTATCAAGAAATTGAATGCCTCCTTACTTACTCACACTTCAATATGGTTAGGTCTAACAGTCCCCTCAAACACCCAATTCCATCAAGAAACTAAATATCACAGCTCCTTGAGACAAGACACAATGTATCCTTTCTATTGCTAGAAGATGATGAAAATAGCAACATGACACACTTCTATCAGCAGAAGAGATGCTGTTGATGGACCACAAAATAATAGTAAGTGAAGAAATAGAGGGAACAAATTGTGTCCATATATAACAAGTCCCCACCCCTTTCTATCTTCTTCAGGCATGTAACAAACAAAATACCAACCCTTCTACCACAAACTGACATCCCATTGATGGACCATAACAAAAACAAGCCAAAAACAAGTGGAATACAAAGCTCTCCACTTCTTTTTTTATCTTCTTCTAGATGCTTGGCAGAGAGTGAGGGAGACAATACCAAACCAATGACCCCTGTGATCTAGCACATGGGCTAAGTCTGGCCAAGTAATCCAAAGAGCCTTGGGACATATTGAATTGAGTCTGACCCTTGGGAAATAGTTTTATTTATTGTTAAAAAATCCATACTCGGATAAGAATTAAACAAAGGCAAAGCCGAGTCAACTCGTGCGTGGTGTCAATGGGTGATGGCGTGAGAATTTATGGTGAATAGGTCCAAACCGAGTTGACTCGAGCAGGCCTAAGATTGACTCGGTGTGTCTGTACGTAGTAGAGGTTTTATTCTAGGTTAGCTTAATTTTGCAAGGAATTGTAGTTTGATCAAGATAGGAGTAGCTTTCAACGTTAAGACATGGTGATACCAAACGGCTTAATACCCCAAATAGGCTGGGTCCGGGACACAATACAACAATTCCATGATTTCTCAATGTTGATTAGTGCTCTGTTGAGCAAAGGAAATTGTTAAATTAATAGCAAAATAATGAAATAATATGGGATTTGCTAGCCAATTTCGCAGAAAGCCATTTCACGGATGGCTTTTGCATGTGAGAACAGCCACACAGGTTGACTTTTTGGGAATATTTTGTCCTATTCATTTGAAAGGGATTTGCTAGGGACCATCCCATAAGGCATTTCGGGGCCGGCTGTTGCATGAGAGAGCGGCCACCTCAGATGAATTACATGAATAAGACAAAATCAGTTGAAAAGTGAGCCTATGTGGCTTCTTTCTCATGCAACAGCCGGCCTGCAAAATGCCTTCTGCGATGGTCCCCAAGCAAATCCCTATTTGCAAAAAATCATATTTACTTACTAGTTTTTGCCAATAGTTATATCTAACATCTAAACTATTTGCATATAAGATTATTTGCAAATATTTGTTAGAGGTATCGAAAGATGCTCTAAGCCTCATATGAGGCAAGCCCAACCCGAATGGATGCTGCCTTACCATAACACTAACGTAACGATAATAAAATCACGTGCGCGGTCCGCATTTAGAGGCCCGAGTTTTCTTTTCTCTGTGGCTACGGTTTAATTCTGAAGTTCTAAATTTGGTTGAGTAGTGGCATAGTTGTTAATTTTGCTCAAACAGGGGGGTGATTGAACCGCCTCTGAGATGGAATAAGGAATCCGCAAAGGGTTTGATTCGGTGTTTGGTCGGCGGGTGGATGGCATGCTGTTGACGGGTTGCTATGCGTGTCTCGCGTCCAACTAGGCCCAGGCCAGCTCAAACCGCTGCTGCTATCCAAGCCAAAGCTCAGGCCTGGCCCGGGTCTATAAGGCAAACCCGCATGGACCCGGTCCATGCCGAGTGGACATCCAATTCTAAAGACAAGGGAGTACAAGCTAGGTGTCCAACTTGGTCAACTTCTGAGAATTTTGGTTGAGCTTTTAGCCAAACAAAAAAAAAAAAAAACCCAGGTCGGTTTCAGGTTGATTCCAATTCATTTGTTAGCAAATGATCAACCCAACCCGACCCAACTTGTAACCCCGTGTAAGGGTGTCAATTTTAGCTCGGGCTCGGAAGCTCGCTCGAATCCTAAACGAGCCGAGCCCGATTTAGGCCAGGCTCGGCTCGGCTCGTTAAGGCTCGTTAAGAATTTAAAATATTTAAATATATATATTATATATTAATATATACATTAAAAGGGTTGTCCAGGGAGTGAAAGGAGGGGGGCAAAATATTTCACTTCATTTTTGGAACCCCATTTGTTACTAGGACCACCCTCCGCAGTGTAAAAAAAGTAGTCAAATTACACTAGTAGGGCTGTCCAGGGAAGATGAAGGGTGTGAACTTAATATAACCCGAGCTCGGTCAGGCTCGCGATGAGGGGTGTGAACTTAATATAACCTGAGCTCGGTAAGGCTCGCGAGCCTGACCGAGCCGAGCTTTTGAGCTTAACGAGACGAGCCGAGCTCGGCTCGGCTCGGCTCGTTTTCACCCCTAACCCCGTGGTATAAGCATCACATTTGTAAGATAAAGGAGTACAAAAATCATCTAATTGGGCTGGGTTTGGGTTTGGGTTTGGGTTTGGCAATTCTGATTGGAACTCCAAAATGAGACTCGATGCATCAAGGGCCTAGGATCATCTAATCAAGGTGGGTTCAATGCCAATGGTTCAGAGTTGTGGTAACGGGTCAGATAAATGAATCCGACTATGTCTACATGGCACACTTGGGGCCCAAAAAGTGGCAGTTAGATTGCAATTATCATTAGTATTTCTTGAAATTCTTGTTAACACCATTGCAAGAGAAAATTAAAATGTAGAAAGAAGTTAGCCAGGCATAAACGACTTGAGGGGCACTTCCATGGAAGTGCTCCTCTTTGGTGACCACTACGAAAATTACACATGCAATGCTAGACCTTGCAAACGGGCGGGTTGGGTTGGGTTGGGTTACCCGTGGGTGCGGGTCAAACGGGTTGGGTAAAAAATGATCTGCATGTCTACAGGCCAGCACTTGGGTCAACCCACGGGTAACCCCCAATTTTTTGCCAAAGAGACTTAGAAAAAATGCCTGGAGTACCTCCATTGCAAACGAACCCTTGTCCCTTTTATACTAGGTTGTATTTCCTCTTAATCTAGAACGTCCATTTCACCTCGTCTCGTTGCGTCTTGAGAAGTTGCCATTTATAGCACATTTGGCCGCCACTCGCCGCTAAGTGGGTTGGTTGCTAAAGCTTTTTACCCTGAGATCTTGGTTGGCCATCGAGTGGTGCATTGCTAGTGCATATCTTAGTAGGGATTACATTCTAGTCAACGGGTGATGGGGGACCCTTAGGAGTTGCAGACCTTTTTGGCATAATACTATTGTAACTTGTTCTAGAATCATCAATAAAGCTTAACATTTGCCTACACTCGCCGCCAAGTGGGTTGGTTGCTAAAGCTCTTTATCCTGAGAACTTGGTTGGCCATCGAGTGGTGCATTGCTAGTGCATATCCTAGCAGAGATTCCATTCTAGTCAACGGGTGATCGGGGGCCCTTAGGAGTTGTAGACTTTTTTGGCATAATCCTATTGTAACTTGTTCTAGAATCTCAAGGTTCGTATTGATTGCTTCTCAATGAAGTAACACAAAATACCTGGAGTACCCTCCAAAAGAGAAAAATCCCCTCTTTTATCTGAAAGAGGCCCTTTGTTGCAAGTTAGGGAATGCGGCCAGTATCTACTCAAACAAAAAGAAAAAAAGAAAGAAATGCGAGTATCCGCGGGTTCGCCCGTCCCAACCCATGTTTTGCCATGTTGGGTGATCTGTGGGTCAATTTTGACAGGTCACTCAAATGCCAGCCCATATACCCGCAAATTTGCGGGTGAGTTGGGTCGACCCGCGGGCACGGGTCGATTTTGCCACGTTATGCAATGGGCTCAGTTGGAAGACAATGTGGGATAATTTGCTTTTCGTGTGGAGGTCCTCCACACACGGCTGGAACGAGGGGACTACGAGATCTTCCTCGAGGGACTTTTCCGTCCTTGGAGGCATACCGGGGTTTGTCAGGACCCTGTAGAGCTCACCCTAAACAACTAGACGATAAGGGAAGGGTGCCCAAACCCTTTTAAGCCCATCCACATCCTTCAACTTTACCGATGTGGGATCTTTGCTTTCAGGTGGAACCCCAAACAGAAAATACCAGAATTTTGCATTTCACATTGTTGATTGTGTAAACAAAATAACTCCAATCATTTTAGGGGTTTAGCATTTTAGGGATGAGGGTTTGGGGACTTAGAGAGAAGATCAGGAGGTATCAATTGGATACATAGACAACACCGCCATAAACCCCAATAAGTAAAAAATCAAAATCAACTTCAAGAGTGATAAACAGAAAACTCCAACCCATTTAAGGTTTTAGCGTTTTAATGGTTAGGGTTTTGGGGAGGTATCGATTGGATAGATTGCAAAGGCAGAAACTCCTTAAAATTCTCCCCTTATTCGACATAACCTTTAAAACGAAGGTTTAGGCAGAGAGAGAGAGAGAGAGAGTCTCCTTAAAAGTGTCCCCTTAATCGACTTAATCACAACCACCTTTAAAAACGAAAGTTTAGGCTCAGAGAGAGAATAAATCTCCTCTTTGGATTGCGAGAAAAACATTTCAGATACAATTTTATTTTTCTTGGAAAAAATTTTCTTTCCAAAATTTAGAGGGGAATGATATGATTGTGGTTAATTTAGAGGGCCTTTAAATTAACCGGGAAAACAAGTCTACGTCTGGTTTAGTGATTTAAAATTCTCTGCCTCTTGGTTTCCTAAATCCTGGCCATGGATGGTGGTGACGTCTTGTCTACCCAAACGACAGATGGTGTTCAAGTAAAGAGCAGTGACGAGATAGAAATACCTGACTGTTACAGATTTAAGCCTTTTGATCATGAACTATTCATCCATTATCTTCAAAACAAGCTTCTTGATCGTCCCCTTCCTTACAATAAGATCAACGATGTCAATCTTTACGATCACACCCCTTATGATCTCGCAGGTATGTTTACATAAGCATTCATATTTCTTTTCTCTTTTTTCTTTTTTTTTACTTTTCTTATTTACCACTACGGTATTTTGATGATGGCACTCCTCAGTACGGTATGGCCCTTACCATAGGATGATCCAAAATTTCCATTAGATGGGCTACAGCCTAAATAGGCTGTGCCTAACGCTCCAGCTGATCCTAACCCTCCAATGTTAGAGGGTTGATCCTGACCCTCTATAGATGGGAGGGTTAGGATCGACCTATGGAGATGATTTTTGGGGCTACTGAGGCCCATCTAATGGACAGTTTGGGCCATCCTATAGTGAAGGCCATACCGTACTTTTAATAATGTGAACAGTGCGATCATCAAAATACGGTAGTGGTGATATCATTTCCCTATTTTTATAGTATGTATGTATGTTGTTGTTTTTTTTTTCCAGTTTACAAGCTTCAATTCTTTGTATAAATATTGTTTTTGATTAAAGTCAGTTTTTGTTTATTAAAATTTAAAGAGAACTACAAGCCTTGGGAGGAGAAGCAATGGTACTTTTTCACGCACAGAAATCGGAAGTATCGGAATGGGAAACGTCCACGACGGGACGGCGGAGATGGCTATTGGAAAGCTACCGGAGGCGATAGGGAAAAATGGACAGATTTGTGAAGGTTTATACACATCCATTTTACCTCCACAAATCATAGGGTTGGGATGATCCTATGGAGCTGATATTTTGTGGACACCCTATCTATGTGAGGGGCAATCAAATGGATGGTTTGGATCACCCAAACAATATGCCATCCACTGTATTTTAAGCTAGTGTGTAGATAACTTATCTACACGTGTAGACACCGTTCTCTCTCTCTCTCTCTCTCTCTCTCTCTCTCTCTCTCTCTCGTGTGTAGATAACTTATCTACACGTGTAGAAACCGTTTTCTCTCTCTCTCTCTCTCTCTCTATATATATATATATATATATATATATATATATATATATATATATATATATATATATGAGAAAACGGTTCCTACACATATGTGTAGAGAGTTCTCTACACACTAGCTTAAAATACAGTGGGGGCCCACATTGTTCGGGTGATCCAAGCCATCCATTTTAAAGGCCCTCACACAGATAGGGTGTCTACAAAAAATCAGATCCATAGGATCATCCCAACCCTACGATTTGTGGAGGTAAAATAGATGTCTTTAAACCTTCACAAATTAGTCCATTTTTTGCCTCCACAGTTCGAATGGTTAGGATGATCCTATGGATCTTATTTTTTATGGACACCCTATCTATGTGAGGGCCTTAAAAATGAATGGTTTGGATCACCCAAATAATGTGGCCCCCACTGTATTTTAAGCTAGTGTGTAGATAACTTATCTACACATGTGTGTAGGAACCGTTCTCTCTCTCTCTCTCTCTCTCTCTCTCTCTATATATATATATATATATATATATATATATATATATATATATATATATATATATATATAGAAAAGGGTTGCTGCGCTCAAGTGCAACTAGGCTTAGCTGCACTAGAGCACAGAAACAGGGGGTGGGGCCATTGGGGGGGGGTGATCCTAAGCATTTATTTGGAAGGCCCCATCATGGATGGAGAGCCTACCAAAAATCAGCTCCATTAGATCACCTTAGGGTGTCCATTTGTGGGGCAAAAAATGGACAGATACTGTTTGTCCACAAATCTGTCCATTTTTTGCCCCACAAATGGACACCCTAAGGTGATCCAATGGAGCTGATTTTTGGTGGAGACCCTACCCATGAAAGGGCCCATCAAATGAATGCTTTGGATCCCACCCAAAATGTGGCCCCACCCTGTTTCTGTGCTCGAGTGCAGCAAATGCATGCTCTCTCTCTCTCTCTCTCTCTATATATATATATATATATATATATATATATATATAGAGGAAACTGTTGGTGAGCTTAAGCTCACCAAACTTATGGTGAGCTAGCTTGCCCAATCACATGGGGGCCCACTTTGTTAGGATGATCCAAACCATTCATTTGAAAGTCCCTTACATAAATGGGGGGTGTACCAAAAATCAGCTCCATAGGATCATCCTAACCCCTCCATTTGTGGAGGACAAAAATGGACAGACACAAATCTGCCCTATTTTTGTCCTCCACAAATGGAGGGGTTAGGATGATCCTATGGAGCTGATTTTTGGTACACCCCTATCTATGATAAGGCCTTGCAAATGAATGGTTTGGATCACTCCCCAAAATGTGGGACCCATGTGATTGGGCAAGCTAGCTCACCATAAGTTTGGTGAGCTTAAGTTTCCTCATATGTATATATATATAGAGAGAGAGAACGGTTCCTACACACACGTGTAGATAAGTTATCTACATACTAGCTTAAAATACAGTGGGGGCCCACATTGTTTGGGTGATCCAAACCATTCATTTTTAAGGCCCTCACATAGATAGGGTGTCCACAAAAAATCAGATCCATAGGATCATCCTAACCATTCGAACTGTGGAGGCAAAAGATGGACTAATTTGTGAAGGTTTAAAGACATCCATTTTACATCCGCAAATCGTAGGGTTGGGATGATCCTATGGATCTGATTTTTTGTAGACACCCTATCTATGTGAGGGCCTTTAAAATGGATGGCTTGGATCACCCAAACAATGTGGGCCCCCACTGTATTTTAAGCTAGTGTGTAGAGAACTCTTTACACATGAACCGTTTTCTCATATATATATATATATATATATATATATGAGAAAACGGTTCCTACACATATGTGTAGATAAGCTATCTACACACTAGCTTAAAATACAGTGGGGGCCACCTTATTTGGGTGATCCAAACCATTCATTTTTAAGGCCCTCACATAGATAGGGTGTCCACAAAAAATCAGATCCATAGGATCATCCTAACCATTCGAACTTTGGAGGCAAAAAATGAACTAATTTGTGAAGGTTTAAAGACATCCATTTTACCTCCACAAATCGTAGGGTTGGGATGATCCTATGGATCTGATTTTTTGTAGACAACCTATCTATGTGAGGGCCTTTAAAATGGATGGCTTGGATCACCCAAACAATGTGGGCCCCCCACTGTATTTTAAGCTAGTGTGTAGAGAACTCTCTACACATGTGTAGGAACCGTTTTCTCTCTCTCTCTCTCTCTCTCTATATATATATATATATATATATATATATATATATATATATATATATATATATATATATATATATATGAGAAAACGGTTCCTACACATATGTGTAGAGAGTTCTCTACACACTAGCTTAAAATACAGTGGGGGCCCACATTGTTTGGGTGATCCAAGCCATCCATTTTAAAGGCCCTCACATAGATAGGGTGTCTACAAAAAATCAGATCCATAGGATCATCTCAACCCTACGATGTGTGGAGGTAAAATGGACGTCTTTAAACCTTCACAAATTAGTCCATTTTTTGCCTCCACAGTTCGAATGGTTAAGATGATCTCATATATATATATATATATATATATATATATAGAGAGAGAGAGAGAGAGAGAGAGAGAGAGAGAGAGAGAGAGAGAGTATGTGAGATCTCATAAGATCTCATTGGTGGATTGTGTCAAGATCTCACCGTTGGATCATCTTATTATACTAGGCAAGTTGGCTAGTAGAGGTAACCTAGATAGATTAGGAAACTAGATTTGATTAAGATAACTATGGAAGGAGATATGTGTAGAATATTCTAACCTAATTCCCAAAAAGCTATCAGAAGCCGATTAAGGAAGAAAAGACAAGTTGAGTTTGTGCAATTATTAAAACAAAAAAGTAGTGCCGAGACCCGGCTTCCACATATTTGTCCTTTCGGGGTGGGGGGCCTTTTTAGTCGTGTATGCATCCCACTCTCTTGCCTTTGCTGGGTTGGAAAAATGTTTTTGGTCCTAAAAAGTAAGTCTACTGGCTCTTCAGTTCACTGCCCGCTGCTCTCATTAGCTGAGCGGAGCAAACTGGGGTGTCTACACTTAAGAATGGGGTATCTACACTTGAGATTAGCACGGCTTAGTTTGTGAAATTTGTACTTTTGGTGTCATCGAATTTTCAAAATATTATTATCAGAAGGGAAATGATATTTCCACATCTTTCTACATTTCCAAATTCCAACCCGTTTTCTGCATTTCCACTTCCTTTTGTTTGTCTTTAAAGCTTGAAAATGGCTTACCAACAAAATGGTTGAAATTCTGGGCAAGGGGCTTCAAATATTATTACCCACTATGAGAATGATAATTTCTTATGAGGGTCCAACCAAGATGAATGATGGTTGAGCAGGATGCAATCTCATTCCAATACAATGAGGCTCGGACAAGTACTCCACAGTGGTCTCCACCATTGATTGATATAAAGTTATAAACCGTCTATGGATGTATATTTTTTTACTTGTCAAATGTGAACCATTGGCTATATATAAGTTTGACCACCAGTCATGAATTTTGAGCCATGGATATCCATAGCAAGGTCTCTCCAATGGACAGTTCAGATCAGGGAAAGGTGAGGCCCCACCATGCCATAGTGGGGACGCCTCATTGTATTCCAATGAGATCGTGCCCTAACCAAGCATTTCTCGTCCCACCAAAACCATCTTATACCCTGTAAACAAGAACGAAACAAAACAAGGGATATTAACGATACTGTGGTAATGTTATAATTGTGAGAAGTGAATGGTTTCTAGTTCTATAGTTTCAAGGGGGGAAAGGAGGATTGACACCAAAATAAAATATAATAATGATATTTCCATACCCTTTTTCCAGTATTTCTACCCTCTCGTGTTTGTCTTTTTCCTAAAAATAGCTGCATTTTCACCCCCTTTTGTCTGTTTTTTTTTGAAAATAAAGTAATTTCTAATGGCAATTTTTCAAGAGCTTCATAAATAGGCCTGGGAAATCATTCATTACCATTTTCTGTTCTAATCCTCAGGTTAAGTACGTAATTCTTGCAAGTAACTAAGAAACAAACATCAAATAAGTAAGTAATTCTTGTAAATAACTATGAAACAGACATCAAATACATTTTCAAATAAAACCTACAAGAAATAAATGGAGAAGAATTTCTGAAAGCATTAATCCAGCTTCTTTACATCCACTGTAATTCAAATATAGACAAGGGAAAGAAAAAACAAAAAATGAAGAACCTACAAAAAATCTATTTTGAGCTACAGTTACAACTTACAACAAAGACAATTTTGCTAAATGCATATTTTACAGGGTGCCCCACTAACGGACCTACCCAAACCTCCCCATCTCTGCCCAATGGAACACGCGTTATATTAATATGTGGCACAGAAGAATCCTTGAACCAAGTTGCTTGAAAAATATTATCATACAATTGAAACCAGGAGCATTGAAGAGTTGAAAATGGCCTACCTCATGAAATACAGATCTGACCACTTTGCTTGCAATTTACCATGACACTCACTTGAGCTTATTTTCTTGGAGGAGTCATTTTGCTTCGCCCTTTGGTCAACAAGATCCTTTGCATTTCTGTTCTCCTTTGCTTTTTTCTTCACTAAGGGGAAGTTTCCACTCTGAGGCAGGGGAATGGTTGGTGTTGTTAAATTGAATCTAACAGTATGATAATATTATTTCATGTTCCCGCTCTTGATCAGAGATTGTAACAAATGTTCGGATTCTCTTTTTGGTGTACTCATCTTCATTTTCTCATTTTCGGCTTCCTTCTGAGCTTTCTTCCTTTCAAGCTCAATCTTCTTGCAGTTTTCCACATGGGCATGCCCAAACATTCTCACAAAGTTAAGAAGCGTAGAAATAACTGCATTTATAATTCAAAAGAACAGTGTTTGAGAAGAGCCAAAGGGGAGACATTCATCAAGTATCAAAGGATTTGCGACTACATTCACATGTTGAACAAAACGGATATGCTGGAAGAAAACAATGAGTTTCAACTTTCAATCATGACACAAATACATGCATGCATGGGACAAATATAAAACAAGAAAGTTTAATTCAAGAATGAATATATATATATATATATATATATATATATATATATATATATATATATATATAGAGAGAGAGAGAGAGAGAGAGAGAGAGAGAGAGAGAGAGAGGTGGTGGAAGTCCAAATATCTGCCAGGGCTTGCTATGGACGAGCATGCATCAAAATCCACTCCCAAGGGATAACCCTACAATTTGTGACTGTTAAATAGACTATGAGAAAACAATGGAGAAGTGTTATAAAGGTCTGCGGAGGAAGGGCTATAGAAGTATGTAGTTGAGAGGAGGTATGAGCCCTTGATGGGTGAGAGGAAAGGATTGATATGGTAGGGTCTAAGGTATGGAGGGTGGTGTCTATGGCTGAAAGGAACTTCAGAGGGGGTTTGGGACCTTGGGTTTCGAGTTGGTGTTGGCAATATGATTGTAAGTTCTACGTCGACTTCTTATGTGATGGCATTCCTTGTGTGAGGAGTTATAGAAACATAATGGGATAGTTCTGACTAATGGGATCACTTAGAATTGGTGTTGTGGATCAATCTTCTTTGACACTAGGACAAAAAATTGTCTCATGAGATATTGTCATTTCGGTGGAAAATGAAAAGGGAAAAAAATTTAGTGACGCAACTATAGAGAACTGCCTACCATTTTTATAGAATGACTACGCCTAAACTTTTGGATTGAGAGGGATATTGAAATAAACTGGCGGTGTGGATGGAAGCGTTAGGAAATCACCTCGCTACCCGATTAGGGGTGGAGGAAGTTCTCAAGGGCTCTGAGTGGAGGAAGAAATGTGGGTGGAGGAAGAAATTTGAGTGGAGAAAGAAAACTGCTCCAAATAGTCTTCCCCCCAAGGCGATTCCAAGAAGATGGCTGGGAGATTGGAGTTGTCCATATTACCACTATCATAACTTCAAATGGCGTTCGAAATGCCGGTGGTGCTCCCAGCTAAAAAGAAAAGAAAGAAATCGGATCCTCTTCCTCCTGGATATATCAATCAACAATCTTGGGCCACTGTCAATGATGAGGGGGAATCATGGCCGGATTCTGGAGAAATCTCCTTCCAGCGAGAAAAAGGGATCCCGTCCTTATCGGTAGCTGCTAAGGAAGTGAGATCTTGAATGAATATCTTAAAAGCATATTTGGTCGGTGGAAGAAAGGACCCAAATAGGACTCTGGATGAGCTATGGTTGTGGGCTAAAAGCTTTTGGAGTATTCCGCCCCTTACATGCCCCTGTTTGTTAGCGAAGGATGAGATCCTCTTTATGTTCGAATCAGCAGATTAGGCGTCTCATATCCTGGCCAAAGGAAGGGGAGCATATGGCAACCAATTACTATCCCTCTCAGCTTGGTCTCGAGATTACATCCAGGGAGCAGATGAAACCTGGGTCAACTTTTATGGAATCCCCCTACATGCATGGACAACTTCAATGGTGGAAGGTTTGGGAAGTATCTTTGGTCAGGTCTCGAGGGTAAGGATGGAGGGAGGACATAGGCAGCGTATATGAACTTTGTTTCGGCTAAAATTCTGGCTCCCGATGGAAATCATCTTCCTTTGTTCTCCTCTGGGTCTTGGATGGGGTTTTTACTATAGGTATTGATCTTAGCATGGGTCAATCCTTGGATTCCCATAGAACCTCAAATTATCCATCGCCGAACTCTCTTGAATTGACATCTTTGAATTGTCCCAACGTCCCTGGTATTCGGCGCCCTTGGTTCTACCGGAGGGGATTGAAGATCAGGCGTCGTCCGACTGGTTAGTGGGTGAAAAGACCGTTGTTCTTGTGGGTCCCTCTCTGTTGAATTCAAATTTCAAATCCCATAGGAAAATTAGTATTTCCACTTTGGCCTTGCCCTCCCATCTCCCTTTCTCTGTCCTGGCAAATAAATCAGTGGAGGGGTACCTGCCGAACATTCTTCCAACGAGACCTGTGGGGCCCATGCGTGATTGAATAACTAGGCCTAGAGGTCTTTACCTTTAGGAGCTATCTTATGAATTCTAGATGGATTAGGTTTTTTGGGAATTCAAAAAGTAAGTCAGTCGTGTACGCTACTAATCTGGGAAATCAAAATCGAGATATTAAATCGTAGTCATCGGAAAGGACAAATAGGAGGCGAGGCGTTCCTTCTAAAGGTGGCTGAAGCTATCATTACTTATAGTAGATCATTTATGGTGCCTTGGGATATCTGAAGGGGATGATTAGAAGCATGTCAGAGTCCATGCTAGGGCCTTTTTACCGATGCTTACATTAATATAGGAATTTTTGTCTTATCACCCTTGGAAGTCGAAAACGTAGTATCTTGGTCAGGAGTGTATCGGGCTCCATAAATGCATTCAAATCAAGCATGAGGCTCCACTTCGTGTGATATGGGGGCGGTTACTGGTTTTAGTAAGTGGTTTATGATCTTATTAGGCGGTTACCTCTTTAATATAAGGAACATTGGAAGCAAATCATTCCAGTCCTCAGACAGTAAGGAAAATGGAACATCAGAAACAACCCTCTCCCTCTCCCTCCCCTTCCTCCCTCCGGTAGGTCTGAGTCGGAAAAGGAAGCGTCCTTCGGATCAGTTGGACCTGGAGGAGTTTCTACTAAGGATTAGGGGCATGAACTACAACGAAGAACAAGCGTCAAAGTCCTCTCCAACTCCTAGGGAGAAAATTGGTGAATTCATAAAAAGGCAATGGACTCTATTTAAGAGAGAAGCCAATAGGAGAAGGGAAGTCTTTTTCAGCTTAACTGGGACTTATAACGTGAAGGAATCCCATAAGCCAATGCATAAACACCCTTTCTTCGTCAAGTTCATGATGGACGAAAGAAGAGAAAGGCGGCAGGATTGGGAAACGAAGAAAGAGGCAGGGATTCGGAAATTGGAAGAAAAGATCTTAAGTGGAAAGGCTTCGGAGAGTAGGACTTTAAATAAAGCAGATGAAGTGTCGGAAGAAGAAACTTTTTTTGACGAAATCAAATCTCTTCTTGTGGAGTTGGAGAAATGTTCAGGTTAAGGGTGTTTCTTTGACGGTTTTTTTGTCTGTTGCTCGGATAGATGGAAAATGAGCTTTTTGGGCATATTGTCTTTGGTTTTATGAACATTTGATGCTTTGTTAATATTGGTGCTAACAAGATTAATGGGATTTGGCTTGTAAAAAGGACTGATGATATAGAGAGATGCTTTTGGGGCCCCAAAGTAAAGTCTGCCAATGGCATGGTGAAGGAAGAAAGGAGAATGTTACTGTAAATGAATTTGTTTTGTTAGGTTCTACGCTTCCCTAGTTCCGGGTATGTCCGGTCCAGTTTTATTGATATCTTGTATTGCAGGACGGGACTCCTGGTCCCCAATGCTTTTCTAATATCAATAAAAAATGTCATATTTCAAAAAAAGAAAAAGAAAAAAGAATTGGTGTTGTGAAAGGTGAGAAAGTTAGGTACAATGGAAATTTAGCCACGGGATGAAGAGATTGAGAAGTTTTTGCTACTTGATCATATCCTAGCTGTTTTCCATCAATCAACCCTATCTAGACTCCACCACAATACATCATATATATTACAAGAGAACGACTACACAGAAAGTTACTTTCACGACCAATGGTAAAAGGCAATTTTTTTGTCCCATAGTGGGCATGTATATGAAATCAAGACTGTTGATCTTGTAGAACATCATGAGGCAACCCAAATGGTCTTGGTCTCATCCGGAACGGTCATAAGATAAAGGACTGACGAGACGGGCACAAGATAATGGGCTTCAAAATCCACAGCTTAGCTTTCCTTGGAGGAACCTTACACGAGGCTTGATGGATCAAGGGCCTATGATCATTCGATCAAGGAGTTTTCAATGGCATTTAACCAGACTCATGGCTGTCGTTCGGATAAACAGATCTGGTCGCGTGCACGAAGCAGTAGTGGGGCCTAATAAGTGTGTCTTATGAGGAGCGTAACAGCCCTTTCTTTTTAGCATTTTCTTATTACATAATTACAATGATGTGTCATGCATGATTCATGTATGGGCAAATAGTGCTCCAAGCATTATTTTTCACAAGAATGTGAGAATATATATTGTACACAAATATAAACTAACATCTCTCTTGAAAGATGAGTCTTTATTTAAAAAAAAAACAAAAACAAACATAAAAGAGTAGAATGGGGAACAGACATAAAAGAGTAGAAAGGGGTTAAGCTGACCCTGCTTCCTCATTTTGATAATGTATACGGTAAATGAGCAATACAAACTAATTTGATTTAATTAATAACAAAATAAAAATTCAACTCTTCAAAACAAATCCAACAATATGTCACAGAATGAAAACAAAGATTAACTCAATCAAATGGATTGATGGCAAACAGATGCCAATAAAAGGTGAGTATAAAATATTATCAACAGAACACGCTGAACTAAACAACAACACGATTGTTCATCAATTTTAAAATTTGCATGTGCTTATACAGGACTGAACCAGAAATACTGAGAAATGAATTATCCACACCGTAGCATTATAGGATTACAGTTTGAAAGGGAAAGAAGAAGCATATTAATACAATATTCTGTTAATAGATATCAGATGAAGAGTACATGGTTTTATATTTCGACCGAAATCCGAAATTTCGGGTTTCGCTCGAGACCAAAACTGAAATCGGTAATACCTGAAAAGGTAGTTTATTTCGGCCGAAATTTCGTTTACCCCGAAATTTCATCCAAAGAATTAAGGGATTTCACCCAAAAATTGAGATTTTTGATAATTATTTAATATTATCCCGAAATTTCAGCCTAAATTCTATATGAGAAAAAATAACTGTTAATTGATTTTGTCGGAAAAATTTCAGCTTCAGTGAGGACCGACTGAAACCGAAAATTTGAAACCATGCTTGAAAAAAGGAAATGATTTAGTGACCTTAGATGAATATCGTGGATTTACTGACAGAAAGAAAATGATAAATGACAATTTAGAAGGCCAAAAAAAAATCATTATACTTTTCTTATCTTGTTGGTTTCTAATTAATAGAAGTAGAATAGACTAGTAAAAGGTAACAGGCTAAGAAAGACCTTGCTCAAATGGGCAACGAGCAGGATCTTCTCCAAAATAAACGGCCAGTGCATCTGCATTTCTGCCCTGCAGAGAACCCAACCCCAAACTGTGTCAGGTTATATATATATATATATATATATAAGGAATGTACAAATTTAAGTTACTTTCATTGAAGAAATTGACATACCACCCCGGAATATAGTGAAGTTAAGGACCTCACTTCAGCTTCAGCAACAACAAGAAATTCCTTCAAAGTCTGAATAACAAAAAAAACTTCAAAAGGGCAATACATATAGAAGTAAAGAACTATAGACCGAACAGAGAACAAACATCACATATACATCAGAAAAAATGGAATACAATAATTTTAAATATGTAATGGAAGAACGATCTAATTATCATACATAAACTTGTAACGGTATCCCATTGTTGTCTTATTCAATGGCTGTCAGAGTTGCGAAAATGGAAGGATGAATTACATTATAGATACATGCTTCCTTCGTAAAGGATGTGTTGATATTCATCCAGATGTCGTATCTTTTTGCATTTACAGAAGAAACATAGAAATACACAGCTCATAAATTATAGAAAAGAAAAGCATTTTTAGAAATTAATTAATGTTAGACGTGTACAAATATTGTCACATTATATTGCAATTGCCAGATTCAATTAGAGCTTTGTGAAGAACCTTCAGTATTTGTTTAAACTAATCTAGCATGGAGTGCCGAGTTCGTGCTAGGCATCTGCACGGCCTAGATGAGGTTATAATTGATTGGAGAGCTCCCCATTGGAAGTGTCATGCCTTTCAATTGATCATCGACAAGAGTCTTCTTTCGACGTAGATCAGCCTATGTACTCAACAAGTCGAGCCATTTCAAGCGGTGGAGAATGAAGACTGAACTTCATTAACAACCAAAGATGAGAACCAAAGGATCCACCTCCAGCACTTTAGTTGGTGTCCATGTCTTCCTTGATTTCATAGGGAGTCTAGGAGTCGACCATGATTAGTAAGACTTTGATTATTGGTTTGCTTTGAGTTATTTGTTTGAATAGCTATGATTTGTGGCCACGGACACGGAGTGTCGGACATGGCAAACCTCCTAAATTTAGAAACGGGGACACAGCTAAAATAGAAAGTATATATAATCATACTTTGTCGATACGGATTCGTGCGTCGATTTTCAACATGGATATGAATTGTCTGACACGGCAACATATAAAAATCTAGAAATGGTGACACATACATACACACAAAATTATTGATTATTAAACAAATACGTGTCCACACGCCCACATTAACTCTAACACTCCAAGTAATACATTTAAAAGTGTCAAAAGGAGTGTCGACACATGTGGACACGAGTGTCGTGTTGGACACAGCAGGACACGTGTGTCGTGTCGGACACAACAGGACACGTGTGTCGACAATAAATTCGAAGTGTCGGCCAAATCATAGTTGAATAGCAATTGATGTAACAGATTGTGATTTCTCTCCAAGTTATAGTCGAAGTCCATTAGCTGCCATCAAATTCTAATAGGAGTCAGTGTCAAATCCTAATAGGGGTCTTGTTAGTTTTCTTTTAGTTAAAGGAAGGGATTCTAGAATGAGATAAAAAAATTGATGAATAAAGATTATTGAGCTTTACAGCTCATGCTGTTGTGTCGATTCATAGCTTCTTCAACAGTGTTTCAAAATGTGGATGCGGGTACAAACGCACCCAAAACAAAAACTCAGCACAACACAGTTGAGGACTCAGTTGACGCGGTCATGAAAATGTAACATTTATACATGTCATCAGCCATTTCTTTGTCATGCCCTATAAATATAACAACGAACAAAAGATCAACATGGAGAAATTTGTTTGACAGAAAAAATTGCAAGCATTAACTACCTTACGGAAAGTTTGTGATACAGGGCCATCATTTTCGGATGCTGCTAATTCCTGTTCAACTTTCTCTAATCCTTTGCTTATGGCTTGCATCTCTTCGGCCAAAGTTTTCAATTGTATCTGTATGCCAATTAGTTCTTTGACTCAATAAGATGCCAACCAGAATTTTATAAAAGCGTTGAAACAAGTTACAACCATAATTTAACAAGAATACCTTTGATGCAGCTTCCAAGCTGACAAGGTCCTTCTGGAAATCTAGAAGTTCTGGTAGTTTCTCAGCAAGCACCTATAGCTTCTCAAGTGGAAACAATGAGGGGAAAAAATTTCTGCACTAAATTTATTAAGATAGGGAAGCTTCAAGCTCCACCCTACCAATAATTGACATGGTAAGATGTAAGGAAGTCCTTTCTTTAAAATACATTTAAATTGCTTCAATGCCTGGAAAGCTAATAAAATTGGCAGCACACACAAATGAGGACAACTCGCTACAAGAAGCACCTACTGATTCACAAATACATTGAACTTTAAATAAACATCACCAACAAGTAATCCATAGTATATCAAACATAAAAGAGCAGCACATTCAGAAATCGGTATCCCTTTTTGTTGGTTTGAAGCAAGGTTTTAAATTTCGGCCGAAATGCTGAAATTTCGGTTTAAATTTCGGATTTCGGCTGGGGGCCGACACCAAAAGTACATATTTCGGTGATACCCCAGATTTCGGCCAAAATTTCGGCATTTTTGAATTTTATAATTTTGTTCGAAATTGAATTATTTACCAATTCGGCCAAAATTTTGGTTTCGGCTATGGCCAAAAACAATACGGAAACCCAAATTTTAAACCTACGTTTGAAGCTAAGAAAAATTGATAGCACTCAAATGAGGATAACTCAGCTACAAGAAGCACCTACTGATTTTAAAATACATTGAACTTTCACTAAATGACGCCAACAAGTAATGCATAGCATATCAAACATAAAAGAGCCGCACATTCACATATTAGTATCCCTTTTTGTTGGCTTTCATTTTATTTATTTTTTCCTTTTATGAAAATAATGAAAGAAGTAATTAATAGATGACGAGCAATACAACATAACCGATGAGTCAATTAGAAAAAGAAATACATAAAAAGATAAAAACACGGAACCAAGAAAATGGATAATGCACTAGGAAGGTGACTAGACACTTCCGAATCAGCTTCACAACACCTGGGTTTGCATTAACTATGGAAGAACAACACTTGAAGCTGATTAGCCAAACCCAAGATTCTTCAATTGGATTGACAAGTCTTCAAGGAAGACATGTCCTCTTTGATCCGCAATATATGATTATCTTCAACAATATAGGATCCTTCAAATTTGGAGTCAATCTTATTTCTTGTGTCTATGCATGTACATATGCTTCACTAGAATCCTTGATTCCCAAATATGCCAATCAAACATCAATCAAGTAGTCATTATGATAAACCCAACACCCACGAAACCTGGATGACCAAAATTAGACCTATCAAAATTAAGTTTGAAATGATCTGCCCATAAGCCGGTAACAGCTTGCACCTCTTCGCATCTATCGCATTGTGGATGTTTCTTTTATCATCACCTCCCAACTTACACCTTAAATCCACCTATTCTAAAATTCATTCCTGATACTATCCCACTAATGAAATGCCTCCAAATCTGTTCCCTAATTGTGATATTTCTTCCCAAGTGAACCAAATCAGTAACATCGAACTTACTCTCAAACAGGATGAGCCCATGTGATGGGAAGGAAGCAAACACTCCTGCTTCAAGAAGCTCCACAATCAACATTAGAATAACTGAATAAACACTAAATAAGGAAAAAAAATGCAATGACGAAAAAGGGAGCAGAAGAAACAATAAACAAGAAGATGGTCCATCAATTTCTTCGAAACTCTGCACATGATGCATCGGTTGGGAATGCGTCGTCTTTTTTGGATAGTTAAGGTGGTCCATGGCGGGTTTTTTTTTATCAAGTCTTGTAGTCCAACAAAAAGTAGGTGAAATGTCTCGCTGAAACCTGCAAACCTATCTAAGACCCAACCAAAAAAACCAGTAGGTCATAACATCCAAATCCTAGAGTTTGGAACCAACCTATGAAAGTGTACGACCTCTAGAAGCAACGAAAAACTCTCTAGGGACTCAATTTCAAACTTTCTCAGAGAACACGAAAAGGAGGATTTCCAAACAACCAATCCTCTGTATCAAAGACCTCACAAACTGTGACCCACACACACACACACACACACACACACACACACACACACACTTTGCTCACCCTAGCTTCCTACTAAAGCGGGCTAAAGGCAAACCACCACAGCATAAGTTCTCCATGAACCTAATCGTACTGCTCACACCTACCCTAACCTGATCCCAAGTTGTCCACATTGTAAACAGCCTCCCAAGTATCTGATTGCACCCTTGGTACCCCTAGATTATTCCAATGTGTTCTGTATATTTCCTTCCGACTAATGACTTCCATCCATAATGCATCCCCCCTCATCCCCACATCTCTAGAACCTCTTGCCCATTAAAGCTAGATTGGTTTCTTTTAGCCTTCTAATCCCTTGACCCATTTTTGAATTCCAGTCCTCTTCCCATCGATTCTAACCAAATGATATTTTCAGTTGTCTTCTCTACCGTTTCCTAGAAAGTCCTATATAGCTTTTCTAGATGATCCACTACACTTGTTGGACAATTAGTGAGAGTTACAATATATATCCAGCTAGGGGTGTAAACGAGCCGAGCCGAGCTTGGCCAGGCTCGGCTTGGCTCGTTAAGCTCAAAAGCTCGCCTCGGGCTCGAACCAGGCTCGGCCAGGCTCGCGAGCGGCTTGCGAGCCTTACCGAGCTCGGGCTATATTATGTTCACACCCCTCATCTTCCCTGGACAGCCCTACCAGTGTAATTTGACTATTTTTTTACACTATGGGGGGTGGTCCTAGTAACAAATGGGGTTCCAAAAATGAAGTGACATATTTTGCCCCCGCCTTTCACTCCCTGGACAACCCTTTTAATGTATATATTAATATATAATATTATATTTAAATATATTAAATTCTTAACGAGCCTTAACGAGCCGAGCCGAGCCGAGCCTGGCCTAAATCGGGCTCGGCTCGGCTCGTTAAGGATTCGATCCCAGCTCGAGCGAGCTTTCGAGCCCGAGCCAAAATTGACACCCTTATATCCAGCTATGATAATGTCATTTTCAACAATGAACTCACCATTAAAAAAAATTTATAAAGGAACTCCTCTCTTTTTGACTTGCATACCTCTTCCCATCTAACCAAATGGTATTTTGATTTTTGAGATTTTATCTCATGTGTGGCTGTAAAGTCAAGTGTTTTTTTTTTTGAAGTACAGTGCGGCCAACTTTGTAGGATGATGCAAACCATTCACTTGTTGGGCCAATATGTAAATAGGTTGTGCCCCGAAAATCATCTCCGTAAGATGATCCTAACCCTCCGATTTATAGAGGTTTCCATAATGTGCAGGCCTTCTATAGATTGGAGGGTTAAGATATGGAAATGATTTTCCGGGCAGAACCTATTTACGTATTGGCCCAACAAATGAACAGTTTGGATCATCCTAAGAAGTGGTCCGTAGTGTACTTTTTTGAAAAAAATACTGGATTTTCCGGCCACACACCATATAAAATCTCCTCCTCTAAGATCCCATAGAAAATCCTTTCATGTCTTCCCCAGATGATCCACTACACATGATGGACAATAAAAAAGTGATATAGTGATATACGGGCTGCTTGGATGCATGGAAAGTTTTTCCCAAGAATTTTTCCATGGAAAATGATTTTCCAGCATTTGATAAACTTTTTTCTATGGAATTTTTTTCCAAAATCGAATATCTTCCCTACTTTCAAGAGAAATTGCAAACCTACTAGACCCTATAATTTGTTTCCATGAAAAACTTTTTCCATAATTTTTCCCCTAGATCCAAACACCCCCATACTGCACAAGTAGGTTAGATAATAACAAATTCATCAAGGCAATCCTACCACCAGGTAAAAGATATCCCCACTTCCATAATGCTAACTTATTCTCCACTAGAGCTCATAGTGATTTTGTTGGTTTCCAACACATTGGGGAAGACCCAAGTATGAAGAAGGAAGCTGATTGTTGAGATGCTAGTTTCCAACACACACACACACACGCGCGCGCGCGTGCGCGCACAAAGCTGATTTTGCCCAGAAAGGGCTAGACCGCATAAAAAAGTTAGGAAAAATTATGCCAATTCTTTTCAATTTCAAAATAGTTACCTTAAATAGCCAACGCACTGCTAAAAGGACCAAAAGGAATGATCTAGCAAGAAAATGCGGAAGTCACATAAGAGGAGGCTAAAAGCATGGTTTTATATTTCGTCCAAAACATTTCGTTTCGGCCTAAATATTTTGATTCCGGCTGCTAGCAAAATAAAATCCACTTGGATTCGGAAAAATAAAAGATTTTGCCCGAAATTACGAAATTTCAAGATTTCGTTAATGTTTCGGTCGAAATATGCAAAACATACAACTTTTTAGATAAAACGCAAAGGTTCCGTCAAAATGACGTCATTTCTACAGAAACACTGACAAAAATCACTTCAGTTGCTAAAAAGAAAAGAACAATAAGATTTTTTTTTCTTTTTTTAAATGGAAGAAAAGAACAATAAGATTCTTTTAAGATATTTCTAAAAAACGAAAAAATAAATAAAAAGAAAACTTCAGAGGCGAAGAATCATACCTAGATTTCAGTTGTGATTTCGTATCGAAATGTTTCTATGATTTTACAAGATTTTGGCTGAAATTTCATACCAAAATTGAAATGTTTCCATTTCGCCGGTGATCGAAACCGAAACCAAAATTTAAAGCCTTGGCTAAGAGTAAATATGGCCAAGGTCAAAGAATGCACTCCAATTTCTCCTGGCCTTCAAATCACTAATCCTTCAATAAAAATGAGATATTGCTACTTAATCACGACATGGAATTGTCCTTAAACTTTTCTATATCTGAGAAGCATAAGATTGTTCAAATAGTTAAGCCCCATTTTTGTTTGCAAATTGCCACTGGTTTGGTCTACCTCGAAAACAATCCAAAACGAACTTTTAATAAATGATTTGGCATAGTAGCCGCTCAATTTCTATTTGTGCAACCCTATTCATATTATGCATTTTTTGTAACTATATCATAAATTTATATAATGCATGTACATATGCATACCTATGCTATGCATGTTTGCATGGACAGACATATGTAAGCATATATGCATATATAACTGCATATGTATGTATACTTTGTATACATATAAAAGTTGTACCTTGCAAAGATAATGCATGAGAGTCATCTTGTTGTTAAGGGCACGTGTATCAATGAGTTTAAGGAGGCTATCCAACCTAAAGCCAATAGCAGAACCTACAACCATGGAATATGAATTTTGTTATACAAATGAAGCAAGAACAACAAGATATTTGATTCTAAAGCCAATAGCAGAACCTACAACCATGGCATATGAATTTTGTTATACAAATGAAGCAAGAACAACAAGATATTTGATTCAGAAATTAATAAATGGTGTTTTACAATGTACGAGTAGGAATGTAAGGCACAAACCACATGATCCCATGGGCACGAAAACTTCAAAAACAAAATATAAGGCAATACAACTAGTAGATATATTATTTGCACACTTAACTTTTCCCCCATGCAGACAATTGAGGAGACTTGGACACTCCTTGGTAACATGTTCAAATAAAGTGCTCTATTGATGCCATCAAGACTCATTCCATGATGAAAATCTTAGCTTTATTAATATTATTAATATTATTATTATTTTATTAATATTAATATTAATCATTATTTTTGTTGATCTCGCTTTTGTGAGCTCACCTCTACACTCAGTATGTTGCATGGATTCTTTGCCCCCCTATGCCGAATTTGTGTCTGCACGACTCTGCATCCGAATCGGACATGGATTCACGTGGGACACACCCGGATTCTTGTCGTAGTCGTGTCCTGCACGAATCCTGTTTTTCCTGGGTGAATCCGATTCATCGTTGTCTCTTTTGAAATGCAAATCCTGTATATTTTCCCTTTAAACGTATTTTCTTCTGAACTTTTTTCATATGAAAGCACAACCCGTACTCTTTTATAAAAACCCTAGCGCCTCGACCCTCGAACATCGACCCCCTTCCTCCTTCAACTCTCTTAATACAAAACTTGCCTCAACCCTCTACCCTCAAAATTTTCATGAATATATATGTAGACACACATAGGAATGATAGATGCAAGGGCCGGAGAAGGGCCCTTGAATAGATCCATGTCATTTTTAAAGTCAATTGACAAACTGAATTCGGTTGCATTTAATGACGTGGTTCTATTCAAGGGCATATAGATGCAAGGACCCTCATTATACAAGGGCTAAAGAAGGGCCCTTGAATAGAACCACGTCATTAAATGCAACCGAATTCAGTTTGTCAATTGACTTTAAAAATGACATGGATCTATTCAAGGGCCCTTGCATCTATCATTCCTATGTGGGTGTGCATATATATTCATGAAAATATATATATATATATATATATATATATATATATATATATATATATATATATATATATATAAGAAAATGAAGTATGTGCAGCTGCACAGATAAGCTATATGTGCATGGCTGCACAAACCATAGTGGGGGCATCCAAAGCATTCATTTGGAAGGCCCTTCCATGGATAGGGTGTACAAAAAATCAGCCCTTTAGGATCACCCTAACCCTGCCATTTGTGGAGGGAAAAAATGGGCAGAAACAGTGTCTGTCCATTTTCCCCTCCAACTTTGATTGGGTTAGGATGATCCTATAGGGCTGATTTTTCGTACACACCCTATCCATGGAAGGGCCTTCCAAATGAATGCTTTGGATCCTCCCAAAAATGTGGCCCCCACTATGGTTTGTGAGCCATGCACAGATAGCTTATCTGTGCAGCTGTACATACTTCATTTCCTCTCTCTCTCTCTCTCTCTCTATATATATATATATATATATATATATATATATATATATATATATCTGTGTGTGTGAGAGAGAAAAGGGTTCCTGCACTCGAGTGCTGGAAACAAGGGTGGGGCCACATTTGGGGGGTGATCCTAAGCATTCATTTGACAGGCCCCATCATGGATGGAGGGTGTAACAAAAATCAGCTCCATTGGACCATCTTAGGGTGTCCATTTGTGGGGGAGAAAATGGACAGATACTGTTTGTCCACAAATCTGCCCATTTTTCACCCCACAAATGGACATCCTATGGAGCTGATTTTTGGTGGACACCCTATCCATGAAAGGGCCCATCAAATGAATGCTTTGGATAGACCCCCCCCCCCAATGTGGCCCACCTCTGTTTCTGCACTCGAGCACAGAAACCCTTCTCTCTCTCTCTCTCTCTCTCTCTATATATATATATATATATATATATATATATATATATATATATAGAGGAAACTGTTGGTGCGCTTAAGCTCACCAAAAGTTTGGTGAGCTTAAGCGCCCCAATCACATGGAGGCCCAATTTGTTAGGTGATCCAAAGCATTCATTTTAAAGTCCCTTACATGGATAGGGGGTGTACCAAAAATCAGCTCCATAGGATCATCCTAACCCCTCCATTTGTGGAGGACAAAAATGGACAGACACAAATCTGCCCATTTTTGTCCTCCAAAAATGAAGGGGTTAGGATGATCCTATGGAGCTGATTTTTGGTACACCCCCTATCTATCATAAGGCCTTTAAAATGAATGCTTTGGATCACCTAACAAAGTGGGCCCCCATGTGATTGGGGAGCTTAAGCGCACCATAGGTTTGGTGCGCTTAAGCTCACCAAACTTATGGTGAGCTTAAGCGCCCAATCACATGGGGCTCACTTTGTTAGGATGATCCAAAGCATTCATTTGAAAGTCCCTTACATAGATGGGGGGTGTACCAAAAATCAGCTCCATAGGATCATCCTAACCCCCTCCATTTGTGGAGGACAAAAATGGACATACACAAATCTGCCCATTTTTTGTCCTCCACAAATGGAGGGGTTAGGATGATCCTATGGAGCTGATTTTTGGTACACCCCCTATCTATCATAAGGCCTTGCAAATGAATGGTTTGGATCACCACAGAAAAGTGGGCCCCCATGTGATTGGGGAGCTTAAGCGCACCATAAGTTTGGTGCGCTTAAGCTCACCAACAGTTTGGTGCGCTTAAGCTCACCAACAGTTTCCTCTCTCTATATATATATATATATATATTTTATTTATTTTTTTTTAATTTTATTTTTATATATATTTTTTTATTTTTATTTTTTTTGAAAATTTTATTTTATTTAAAAATTACCGAATCCGAATCCTAATTTTGGGGGTTTGCCGAATCCGACACCTCGAATCCATGCCGGATCCCGACACGCGAATCCAAATCCATGCAACACTGCAAATAAACTACCATAGTCGACCCATTTTCCATGGTTTACTTTCAATTTTCATATCCCAAGGCCAAATATTAAAGAATACAAGAATTTTTAAGACTGCTTTTGTTAGTTTCTTGGGGGGTTCTCTAAATTTTCCCACAGCAATTGATTAACCATTTCATGATGCTCATGTAAGCTGTGAGTTACTCAAATAGATACGCATGATGTTAAGTGGTTTTTAACTGATTATCTGCTAGATAACATTTTGCTAATTGATAATGACTGGAACAATGTTTTAATTCTTTTTTAAGCGGAATTTTCTCCATTTCTTATTAAATTCACTTGTTATTTATTTATGCATACAGAAACATCCCATGTCTATAATTTTTGAAGCAATAGCGTTAGAACTTTCACTTGGAACCCAGTGCCAATTGCCAAGTATCCAAATAATAGCATCGTTAGGCATTGTTGCCGAAATTTGATATACGACCCCCAGTCTTCCAAGCGAGGGTACCAACTGGATATTTACAAGCTTGTTACAAGCAGTTCATTGAAGATCAATCTAAGCCCCTACCATATGGGAAAACTTACTTGCAAGATAACCTACTTGCAATTTGTAAACTTTTTTGCTAATTGAAAAGGATTGGAACAATATTTTATTTCTTTTTAGGCATTGTTGTCGAAATTTGATATAAGGCCCACAGTTGTCCAACCGAGGGCACCACCTGGATGTTCACAAAAAGTGTGATGCTTCACATTAGGTTAATTTTCTTTCAATCCTTGAGATCCTCTTACACTTTCTTCTCTTCTCTCTTTCTCCTAGTTCCCCTTTCTCTTCTCTTTTTCTTACCCCCACCCCCCCCCCCCCCACACACACACCCACGCACCCACCCACCCCACGCTAACCAACACCCCCCACGCCACTCGGTTGGGTAACTCCTTTTTTTTCTACCTCTATCTCCCATCTTTCTTGATCTTGGTCTCCTTAGTCTTGATATCTTTCTTGATCTTGATCCATTTCTTGATGTATGAATTCACATCAATTTGTTATCAGAACCTAATGTTCACATCAATTTGGTATTAGAGCCTAGGTTAACGTCATCCAATATCGAAACTAGAAATATGCAAACAGGTTGGGCCCATATTCTAAAAAAAAATCTAATCTCTAACAACATAATATGATCATCACATAACCAATTGTGTTGATGCAACCCTCTATTATAATTAAGTAGGTATAGTTCTTGATTCTAGGATTTACTTGGCTGACAGTCTCAAGATAACCAATTTTCCATACAATTTGTAACATGCAAGTGGATTTTGATCCATATGCATGGTTTCTTTTCAGGTCGAAATCCAGAGAAAAGATATATGGGAACTCAAAGAAACATAATTTGGCATAAACCCGATCATAGAAAATCTGCCATGCAGTTTCTACTGCCAACCACTTTTCTCGCGTAGTTATATTTTTGCATCACAACTTGGGAAGTTAAAACCATCTTTAGTCACCAACAAAAAAGTCGATAATTTCTTGATAGGTCCATTCAATATAGATTAAGAGAAACAGCATGAATGGAGATTAACTTATCAAATCAATGTTATATTCATCAACGACTTGTTTGATCATCCCAAGGAAATTGCAGCAAACAGCTCTATTTTTTCCTTCGGAAACAACGATAACAGATTTATTAGAACAAGAGGAACAAAACATCTTCAACAGCTACTAAAAATTTATGATAAAAGACAACTACCAGCATGCTAGCAAAACATATAATAAGAGGGGCAAAACATTTTCAACGGCTACTGACAATTTATGATAATAGACAACTATCAGCATGTTATTATGATCTACAATGCATTAGCAACTCTTTAACTACCATTCAAAAAAAGTTAACTCTTTAACTATATTTTTTAGGATGTTAGGTACTGTATACATCATGGAGGACATCTTGTCCCCCAATTTATCCATTTTGCTTCTTTAATAAAATCAGTTACTAGTTATCTTTCAAAAAATGCATTACCTACTCTTTTAGAAGTTTTCCATATATTATAGTTTCTAGGTGATTTATCAGTTGTTTGAATGGGAAATAAAAAATGGAACCTCCTGATAGCTTTTATATCAGCATCAAAGCACTGCATTCAGTAATTACTATGAAAATTGTAAGCAGATCAAATTTCAGCTCACCCCTTGCAGTTCCCTGGTTCAATGCATTTCCCAGTGAAAGAATTGTCTGCATGATTCTCTTCAATTTGGCAGATTTTCTGACCTGATGATCGCAAGACTTTCAATGGAATATGAGATGCCAATCTTTGACAAGACCATAGAATTAAAGCAAGGAAAAATAAGTAGGATAAAGACTTGCCTCTTCCGCTGCAGAATTTACAATGTTCAGACTCTTACTAAGGTCAGACACCTGAAATGAAGAGCAAGAGCAGAACAGACGAAATTTAGTAAGAAGATTTTACAAGGAAAAATACCTATGAAACTGGGTTTATGGTTTCCACTAACCTGGGAAGAAAACTGAATCTTGAAAGAGAATACTCTAAGTTTAGATTCCACACGGGGTACTTTCATCAACTCTAAGAAAAACTGTTTTGCAAATATGTAATGCAGGTCAATCAATGAACAACTGTAGCACCTTAAGTACCTAGGTATAGGTGCAGGTGACAATTACAAAATGTGCACTGGTATGTAGATAAAACAACCTCAAAAAAAGAAAAAAAGAAGAAGAGAGATACTTGAATATGGCTAAGCTTATTCATTTTGTGTACAACTTTTAATAGATATAAGAAACTAACTATGATGAAAAAAATTGCAAGACAAACTAAAAGAATAGTCTAAGAGTTCAACTAGTGTTTTTTTTTTGTTTGTCAAATGCAAGAAAAGGCAGAGGAAACAACAGAGCTACACAAGAGAATAAACAAAGAAAATCAAATCAAGGCGGAAGGAAATCAAACTCCTCAAAAGCCTCCGTATGAACTCCAGCCCTAGCAAGCCTATCCGCCTCACCATTGGCAAATCTCCTTATGTGGCGAAAGTAGATAGAAGCATCGCCCACAATGTCTTTTATCTCATTAAAGAAATCAGCAAACCTCCAAGGAAATATGTGAGAGCCAGTCAACCAACGAATCACGTTGATGGAATCCCCCTCAACCACAACTCGATTTAGATCTTGACCCCCTAGAAGCTTTAAACCTTGGTAAATCGCCCTCACTAGAATCAGCGACACCAATAGGTCCCGCAAAAGCCCACCTCACCACTACGTCTTCGTCTCTGAGGACACCAACAATGCAAGCCGGCCCGGGTTTCCAAAGCTAGAACCGTCAAAATTGAGTTTAAGGAAACCAATAGGAGGAGGCTCCCAAACCTGAACGATAGAAGGTCTCAACTCCGAGCTGAAACAAACCTCGCTCCACTAGTGCCATAAGTCGAAGGCAGAAACAAAATTAAAGCTGGGCAGAGACTTAGCCCAGAAAATAGATAAAGCCAGTACCTTAGAGGAAAGATAAGAGACACTTTTAGCGTGCCCCTTAGAAATTATAGCATTCCTCTCTATCCACACCACCCATATAACTACAAGGAAAGATATATTCCACATGATCTTTCCTCTTTTCCACCTAGGCACCATTTGCCAACAGTCCAACGCATCTATTAGATGCTTTGGGAATACCCAAGAAATTCCAAATCTCTCCAAAATGCCACACCAAATTCCCCAAGCAACCTTACAGTGAATAAATAAATGATCCATTGTTTCCCCATCTTGAATTCAAAAGGTGCAATGATCTACAATCTACATCTTTCTTTCCCTCCAAAAGTCCACTGTCTGGATACGATTTCGAATAGCAGCCCAGCCAAAAACGCCAACTCTAGGAGGAGTTGCGATAGACCAAACCCTAGCAATTCAAGGGAAGGCTAATTGTACCATGTATATTCCAAATTAACTAGTATGGGCAAGCTCATTGTACACATGGCACACATGTTTGATCGGAAATTATGTTGCATGGATTCTTTGCCCCCCTATGCCGAATTCGTGCCGACACGTCTCCGCATCCAAATCGGAAATGGATTCACGTGGGTCACACCCGGATTCTTGTCGTAGCCGTGTCTTGCACGAATCCTGCTTTTTCCGGGCAAATCCAATTCATTGTTGTCTCTTCTGAAATGCGAATCCTGTAAATTTTCCCTTTAAACGTATTTTCTTCTGAACTTTTTTTATATGAAAGCACAACCCGTACTCTTTTATAAAAACCATAGCGCCTCGAACCTCGAACATCGACCCCCTTCCTCCTTCAACTCTCTTAATACAAAACTTCCCTCAACCCTCTACCCTCAAATTTTTCATGAATATATATATGCGCGCGCGCGCGCACACACACACACACATATATGAGGATGATAGATGCAAGGGCCCTCCTTATGCAAGGGCTGGAGAAGGGCCCTTGAGTAGATCCATGTCATTTTTAAAGTCAGTTGACAAACTGGATTCGGTTGCATTTAATGACGTGGTTCTATTCAAGGGCCCTTCTTTAGCCCTTGTATAACGAGGGCCCTTGCATCTATCATTCCTCATATATATATATATATATATATATATATATATATATAGAGAGAGAGAGAGAGAGAGAGAGAGATTATATGGTGGCCGACCGTGTAATCACAAGGGCAGAGAGAGAGAACCTGCCACCTTGATTTTAGATCCAAGAAAAGTCAAAAAGGGGGCTTTTGATGGATTTAAAATCAAGGGAGGGGGTGTTTTCTCTCCGACCTTTACATGTAAAGGTCGGCCACCATATAAAATCTCATATATATATATATATATATATATATATATATATATATATATATATATATATATATATAGAGAGAGAACGGTTTCTACACACAAGTGTAGATAAGTTATCTACACACTAGCTTAAAATAAAGTGGAGGCCCACATTGTTTGGGTGATCCAAACCATTCATTTGATTGGCCCTCACATAGATAGGGTGTCCACAAAAAATCAGCTCCATAGGATCATCCTAACCCTTCGAACCGTGGAGGCAAAAAATGGACATATTTATGAAGGTTTATACACGTCCATTTTACCTCCACAAATCGTAGGGTTGGGATGATCCTATGGAGATGATTTTTTGTGGACACCCTATCTATGTGAGGGCTAATCAAATGAATGGTTTGGATCACCCAAAAAATATGCCCTCCACTGTATTTTAAGCTAGTGTGTAGATAACTTATCTACACTTGTGTGTAGAAACCGTTTTCTTATATATATATATAAATTTTGAAAATTTTATTTTATTTAAGAATTACCGAATCCGAATCCTACTTTTGGGGGTTTGCCGAATCCGACACCTCAAATCCGTGTCGGATTCCGACACGCAAATCCAAATCCATGCAACACTTGGAATATATGATCTCATGGGCCACCGCTAAGCAACACTAAGGCTATAAGTCCCATGTTGATCAGAGATCACATCGGTCAAATCAAGAGATGAAAAATTCATTGGTAGAACTCTTTTTGGAAAACCTTAAAAGGACCGTTTGTTGGGTTTATTGGGGAATCAACGGTAATTTACTGGATTCAAGTGGTTGACCAGATCAATTAACCCAATCACCTACAACATCCTTCCAAGAGCTAATGGGTCATGGATATCTAAGTTAATTTCTACAGCGCTTTCCAGAAAAGATAATTAATAAAATATGTTAATATGATCCCGGAAAGTCAGCCCCTTTTCGTTAGAGTAGTTCAGGTTATTCAATAAGGAGTTTAGGTCTTATGTGGTCAATTGGTGGAATACCAATTTTTTAAGGGAGCCCGAATTAAAACATTTATGCATGCTTAGAGACCTCAAAGCAGCTCTTCATAAATGGAATAATTAAAGAAAAGATGGAGTCCCAAGACAAAATGGAAGTCTGCTCCCCGCTATCTCTCTTCGATAGAAGTAGGGGGGTGTTGAAAAGGAGTGGATAGACATCAATGATCAAGACAAAAGGTGTAGGAGATAGAGACCAAGGACGTTTGGTTGAAAGCAAGAGACCCCAATGCAGACTTCTTTCATTGCACTACTACCTCTCAGGGTACAAAAACGATAATTTCAAAGAGAAGTGGGCAAGGAAACTTTTGAAGCTAGGAAAGGGATGGAGGAGGCCATTATAAACAAATTTTCATCGCTTTTCTCTCCGAGCCTAGTGTGTCATCCATGGATTTATAGGGACTTTCCTTCTTCATCCCATACCAATAAGGACAATCTCAAGGTACCTTTTACGAAGGAGATTCATTGAGCATTTTTGTTAATTTTTTTTTTGAGAGTTGACAAATATATTCATACCAACAAAAAATACAACGGGGACCGGTAGTCCCACTGGATGTACATAGTACGAATTACCCAGGAGCATTCTCCTAGGCCAAAAAAAAATCCATTCCCCCTTGAATTTAACTAGCATCTTTACATTTTCCTTTACAATTTTCCAAAACACTAAACGAAATTATCCAGCACAAGAGCTTCCCATGGAAGCCCAAACCTTCATAGTGGATGGTCGTGGTATCTACATTTCCTATCGCTATAGAATGTCTTCTTCTAATCACTCCCAAAGATCTTCAAGCAGGAAGGCCAATTTGCTCTATTGCCTATCCAACCTCATAGTCCTGAACCATTATCGACGGTTCATCCGTCAAAAAGGAGAGGATCTCTAACTTTTGAGAGCATTGAGTTCCCTTCTACCTCTTCCTAGGGTTTTACCTGTTTTTCCCGGAGTCCCTTTTTCTATATCTAGGAACATTTTCTTTGTTTCTTCAATATTTTCCCGATATTCTATTCCAAATGATCTCCCAATTTAGTCATTTTTTCGAACTCCTCAGAGTATACCCTTTCTTCTGAATCAGATGAAATTCCTCTTTCCTCTTCTGAAGTATCATCCTCAGGGGATTCCATCCCTCCTTCTACTAATAGCTGCTCCCTCCTCTCAATACAGGATTTAATTTTCCTTCTGAGTTCCACTTCCATTGAGTCTCTCGCCGTCTTGGAACCTTCATCCGGGGGTATTATCTCCTCCTTTCCCCTTTCTCCTGCCTGATTAGTCTCCGGCCATTCCTTACTTTCCTGCCAATGCTTTTCATGTTGTTGATTGGGTAGGGGCATCCTGCCTAAGTTTTGAGAGCTGGAATTTCTTGAATTCTTTTGCAATTTCACTTCTTGATAGGGACGCATCTTGAAATCTTCCATGCTTTTGTCCCCGACTTCTTTTTTTATGCACCCTTCCTCTATAATACTTACCCCTCCTTCCTCCTCATCTGACTGCCACGAACTACCAGACTTCTCATATTCATCTAGAATTTTTATTACATTTGAAACAAAGTGTTTCCTTTTTTGGTTTTTTCTATTTGAGGCACTTCTCCTCCACCGATTTTTATGAAGCTTGTGCCCAACTTTCCTACCTTCTCGGGGAGGGTACGAAATTTTGGTCTTATCAAGGCGGCTTAAAGAGGGAATCTTATTTTCACGGAACCTATGCACTTTGCATTCATTTTCACCTTTCCAGATGAGGTGACTCTTAGCAGAAGTTCCGGAGTCTCAACGGCGCGAAATCTTTTTAAAACCAAAATTCGCCTTTTTATCCTTACCTCCTTTATGATTGTAGGCAGCATTTTTAAAAGTCTGGCGTTTTACCAGGGACCGATTAAGACCACCACAATTTGGGTACTCCTGACCAGGATCTACAGGAGATTAGCCATTTAATGCTACCTGTTCAGTAGTCTCTATCCTTGGCCTAAGGGATCCAGCTAGTTAGGTATCAGCTACCGAGTGGTTAGGTGGATATTTGAATTTTGAATTCAACGGTTCCTTTTGACCCAACGGTTCTTGCCTCAACCTACCGGGTTTTTCTCCCCTAGAACTATGCCTTTTTCCGGTGCCAGGGGAAGAAGGCAATGGTATTGTTTCCCAGTTGGCTAGTTGATTGAGATGATGCTTCCTCATTTTCCGCTTATGGCATGCATTTCACTTGAACAAGGAAGGATTTGTTATCCACTTTTAACCTAACAAAAGGTGGTATCAATTTCCAGTGCTCTGTTAGGACTTTCACTGAGGCAAAGGCCACACAATAGCCATGGTTCCCTGATTATTGAACTTTAGTCACCTGCCCGAAAAGCTTCCCCAAAGCTTCAATAGTTCATAGTGACCATGCACGGGGGATATCATAAAATCTGAGGCATAACGTTTTGGCTCCAGAATGTGTCGCTGGATTCTAAGAGAACAGGGAGGGATATATTTAGGCCCCCGTCCCCCCCCCCCCCCCCCCCCCACGTAGAATTCGCAGTGCTTGTTGTTCAGAGTCAAATCTAAATAACACCTCTTGGTTATTAATAACAAGTGGTTTTGGTAGTAATGGTAGGTGCCACTCTTCAATAACCCACTGCCATATCTCTTCAAGGTCCCATGAACCAGATTTCATACATCCAATCAGACATTTCTTGAGCTCCTTTTTACGGTCACCCACTTCTTTGCTAGCCACTTCAATTTCTGGATATTTCCCCAGGGTCTCCATGCCAAACGGAGTAGAGGTCTCTCTCTTGCCTAGTCTTGATCCGTCTCTTTCTTCCTTTTCTTTCTCCTTTTCTCTGTTTTTAGAGCACCTACGGCATCTATTACGCGAACCGAAGTTGTAATACTCACAGGTTCCACAGGTCCAATTGACTGAATGATTTCCAGTCCAATTTCCTACTTGTCGTCTTCGATTCAGAAGAATTTCTTCCGGTGACCTTTCTCCTCTACTTCCTGTAATTGATTCATAATCACGAGGGCTCCTCGGCATTGTTCTGGGAGATGGTGACCTACAGCCATTACCCAGAAGAATTAGGTTTCTCCTACAACACTCTCTGTCAATCTCCAACCATTGCAGAGCTTCAAAAATCGTATAACCAGCCTCTATAATATCTTGGTATAGGCTTTAAGACTTTCTATTCTATAGCCATAGGTGCAGGTTCCGTTCGCTATGTTCCTTCAAAGATAGAAAATATCCGTAGGACTTACCGGTCGTTTTCCAAAGTATTCCCTTACACCCATCTAATAATACCGATGCCGAAGCCTCAATAATTTTACCCACAGCAGTCTCTAAGCATCAGATTTTGATGCTTACAAAATTCACATATCTCCGCATTTTTGTTAATTTTAACAAGGGTAAGCACCCGGGTCCTTATGGATTTTCTTTGGATTTATTCCAAAAAAATTTTGGACATGATCGAGCGAGAAATTATGAAGGTTATGGTGTTTGTTTATTGCCATCAGTTGGCTACGGCTTCCCTTACTCCTAGGGTAAGGATCACCAAGAATATCAGGGAATATAGGTCTATAAGCTTAGTTCCGGTGAGTAATAAAGTCATCTCAAGGCTTTATCATTGAGGATTAAGAAGGCGATGCATTTCATAGCAGCACAATACCGATACTGTTTGTTTTTTTTTATAAAAAAGCACAATACCAATACTGTCCGTACCATAAAAAATATTAGCAGAACTATGGCAGGAAAATAATTGGCATTACCAACCTTGTCCCTACGGAAACTAGAAACAAATCAACTAGATAATAAACCTACAAATCTTAATTTCGTCTTCCAATATATTTGATATTAAAAGTTGTTTGTCTGCATGTGCACACACACAAAATATGTATGTATGTATGTATACGTAAGACAGCACCTCTCAAACAAGACCCATGGACCATTTTAGATCCTAATCCTACCCAAGCTCAACTTCCAATTTAAGTAAATCGCTGCAGACTAAAACTAGAAATGAAAAACCTCTAGAAATGGAAATAGATCTCATGAAATAGGCTCTCTCAGAAAACCACCTATAACAGTACTAAAATTCAAACTAAATCCAGGACAACGACAAGTCATGGTAAATCAAAATGGCATGGGAAAACCCAATGTTCTGCCAACAAGTATGTGGCGGCCCCCGATGACTTCAGCATCGTGTCATAATGGTCATGGTGACATCACCAAGAGGAACATGTTGTGGCCTGTTTTTCTTATCCTTTCTTATGTAAATTCAAATTGGGCAAGGAAGTTGGTTCAGAGGCTTGCAGGGCCAGCAGGTCCACTACTTTGCAACAATATGCCGATCCGAAAATGAAATATTGTCAGCTTTTCACAGTTACATTTACAAATGAATGAAACTAATGCAAGTTCTCTTTTTTCTTGAACATAACAAGGTAATTGAACCAGAAAAAGAATTATCCAAAGGTCTAACATTGCATAGCAAAAGAAAAGCCCATTGCAGTTGTGTCACCTAAACTGACGTCTAAACATGAAATATCCTGTAGATAGTTAGAAAATACTCATAATTCTCATTCTACTGACAACTTTAAATGCTGACTAGTTGTCATGATTAATTATTATTACTAGAAAGTGAAGATAAAAAAAGAAGAGGGAAGGAAGCCAACACACCTGTTCACATCTTCCTAAGCTTTCTTTATCACCACTGAAACCCTAAAACATGGAATGACAAACACCAGCTAAAAGGAATAGAAGATAGAAATATAGTACTTGCATGTAAGTGAATTTCAATTCTTTAAACCAAAGAAAATGGAACTATTGATGGTGTCAATTAAATCGAATTTGACAATATAGCTCTACCTTAAGTAGTTCCATGTCCTCTTTTGTTGGACAGTACTTTATGAGGTTATCTACCTGGTCAACATCTAAAGCTGAATCATCCAAGGCAAGCACTGTACTCTGTAAACACCCATTGAAAGAGGCAGGGGTGAGACACACACCAGGAACTTTTTATATAGTACATTTTTGGGATGGAGACATCCAGAGATTTTGTATAAAAGTATTAAAGACTGATCCATGCTTGGAGAACGGACACTACACTAGTCAGATCAAACAAGATGAAGAGCACGACCCTAAAATCCAAATGAACAGCCATCAAAGTTTACAGAAACACCATCCTTCACAGGATTTCACTAGCTTGACCATCAATAACTTTACAATACATTGATATTGTATGAGAACTGATATAGGACATATATGTGATTACAAATTTGTGAGGAACCTCCTGTTTGAAAATTATAAGCAGTGACAACTTACCATTAAATCAGGCAATGGCATCTTAACCTTTGAAAGCATGATTTCGCAATTATATGCCCGTCTCATATCAATCTGCAAAAGTGCATGCAGATTATTAAATATCAAATGGAAAATTGAGGCCATTGTCATGAGAATTATGCCATCAATAAGACGTGAAAGAGAAATTTTTGTGGGCCTAAGTGCACGAGTTATTTTGGTATGGTTTGATGAAGGGTGAGGAACACATCGACCATGGAGGTCGCTTCCTCTACTAAGAGTAGCTACTTTTCAAAAGCTCATCACAAGACTAATCTCAAACCGAAGATTTACTGCACTTGTCTCCAACAGTGATTTTGTATGCCTTTGCATTTCCACCATGACTTTATGTGGCTTTCCCCACCATTTTTTAACTTTTAAGAGTTTATGTCCATCCGAACCCACCATTCATTTTGTTAAAGTATAAAAGATAAATAACGCCTTTCTTTTTTCTTTTTTTTCTTTTTTTTTGAATGGTAATAAATAACGCCTTTCTCCAACAGCTTAAGCTTTTGGAGAAGTTGGTAAGTTAACATGGTATCAGAGCCAAAGGTCTCGAGTTCAAACCTCACGGATAGCAAAACTCCACATGCGATGGTCGGCCCAAAATGGAACCACATGTGCCACGTGTTTGCCAAGTGGGCCACACGTGCGGGGGAGTGTTAAAGTATAAAAGATAAATAACGCCTTTCTCCAACAGCTTAAGCTTTTGGAGAAGTTGGTAAGTTAACACATTTGATGTACATTTTCCAGGAACACTAAAGATGGTGGATTCTAAGTTCAAACACGATCTTTGGAAAAATATTGACACCTCTGATGTGGATATTTTAATATTAAGTAGATTTTCCGAGAACACTAAAGATGGTGGATTCTAAGTTCAAAAACGAACTTTGGAAAAATATTGACACATCTGATGTGGATATTTTAATATTAAAATTATCATATTGTAACTAAAAGTAACAGACTAATTTAACTGACACATAAAATCATCTAAATAAAATGTAATAAAAATATATATCATAAAATCGCATCCCCTTTGATGCATGTCTCTAAATGTGGCTAAGGTGCATGTTGAATAATTGAAGCCAACATAGCAGTTTAGATGGTGTTGGGTACATAATATTGCAAATTGTTATCAAGACCAAACCCAAAACGACTGTAACATAAAGCGGTTTGTGAATTGTTAGAATTAAGAGGGAGCTTCAAAGTCTAGGATAGATTATATAAAATTATGGATGGTCAAAGTGTCAAACAATGAATGATCATATTACGCATGAAACATAAAAAACCATATTCGCAACAATTTAACACCTTCAATCTTTTTCTGTTTTGCTTTACTTTTTAATTTTTATAAACCTATTCCAGCACCTCCATTTATCTAGTATAAAAAGAAAAAAAGTAACTGCATTATAGCTTCTAGATAACAAACATAATTGTATGGTTAGCTGTGCACCCATCAAGGTTTTAAGTTTCGGTTTCGGAATGCGTTTCGGTCCTCACCGAAACCGAAATTTCGTTCGAAATCTATCGAAATCAATTTGGGCAATATTTTATCCCATACAAAATTTCGGCTGAAATTTTGGGATAATATTAAATAATAAATAAAAAACAGATTTTTTGGAGTTATCCCTTAAATTGGCCGAAATTTAGGGGAAAACGAAATTTCGGTCGAAATTTTGTAACATTTCGATTTCACCCAATTTCGATTTCGGTTTCGAGCGAAACCCGAAATTTTGGGTTTCGGTCGAAATTTAAAACCTTGGCACCCATTGACAGAAACAGTGAATCATTAGAGAAGTCTGAATCGCAAGTCTGATTCACTAATTCACAATGAGTTAACCGTGAATCTATGAGTTGCAATTCTCAGATTAGAACTTGACCTCTTTGTCATTCAGTTTTCTTAGATGTGTGCGCCAAAAAGGGTTGCATGAGTGGCAACATATTCAGATTGGTTGTTGCTGCTTCCAGCAAAACCTTGTAGCAACAGACAATGTAAGTTTTGCCGTAAACTGTCAAACAGCCCCTAAAATCTATTGAGTGGAATAAATGCTAGGATGTCACCTTCGGTTTCATACAAAGTTACCAGATCATAAAGGCTATTTAGAGGAGTCAGTTGTGAGGCATGTTAGTTCCAAAATAATTCCAGGCAATGATTCCTTTCATTCTTCAATTCAGTTTAGTATAAGAGATGTCAGGAGAGAAAATCCAGTGAGTTTTGGATGATTGGCATCCTAAGAGAACAAAAAGTTCTCAAGCTTCAAATTGTTTGCATAGTTCTACAGGTATATCAACATAAGCATACAAGACAGCTAACAACCACCACACTATTCAAAAAAAAAAAGACAACTAACAACGACCACCACCAAATCTTAAATCGATGGGTGAAGCTTGGTAGAAGACAACCTCGAGTAACAGGAGACAAAAAAATGTGTCACCTAATGTAGAAAAAAATGACTAATTACCAAATGGATTTTGTCAGATTTAGGCCCAAGTGATGCGCGTCGATTTGATTTTTCACCTGAGCTCCCGGTATTTGGCACTGCAGCAGAAAAAAGACTCTCCAGTTCTGACAAGTCAAACTCTGGAGCCCTAGCAGACATTTAACAGTATGATCATGAGCTTACATCGGCTGCATAAATCAATAAGCATGAGATCTAGGGAGAAATTATCCCCACGCTTAGTATAAAAATAATAAAGACCCAATGAGTGAAGTTCTGATACTTGGAAAATTCGTCAGACTTTTGTGACTCGGCCCATAAGCTTCCCTGCATTGCCCTTGTTACTTTAACCCAATGCAATGGCTTTAGAGAAGCCCTTTTTGAAGTTGATTGAGCTCCTAATGGATTCCTTGGAGTTGTAGAACGTGTCAAACCCCGCCCATTTGCACCAAGTGGTGGTGATGGGGTTCCAACACCAGCACTGGCTCCTCTACTGCCAGCAGGGGTGGATTGAGGAGAAGCAGCACTAGATCCCTTTGTAGGTCCCTGACCTCCAAGAGGAGGTGGAGCAGGTGGAGCAACCGGAGGACTTGGAGAAGCAGGGCCACCACGATGCTTTGATGAGAGAAGGGGGGGAGGGGGTGGTGGCGGTGCCAAAGGACCTGAAGCAGGTCCAGAATGTAAAGGTGGTGGGGGAGGGGGAGGAGCGCTGTGTGTAACAGCCGGCTTCTTCATGGGTGGAGGGGGAGGAGGAGATGGAGCTGATGAAGCGGTCTTAGGTAGAATCTGGGGAGGGGGAGGGGGAGTTGATGATAAATTGGTCTTGACTGTAGATTTTGAGGTGAAAGGTGGGGCAAATGAAGGATGTGGAGATCTATCCAAGCTAGAGATAGCAGAAACCCCCAGTTGGGAAGGAGGAGGCGGTGGGGGAGGAGGGACTGACATTGATCTACCGCTGCCTGGTGAAGAGATTCCAGCAAGTGGAGGAATTGAGGGAAGCATAGGAGGTACCACTTCTGAAGCTGACGGAGGCCGAGATTGCTTTTGTGGTGGTGGTGGCGGTGGCGGTGGCGGGGGGGGAGTCCAGCTAGGAGGAGGAGTTGCAGAAGTTCTACCAGTAGGCCCTATTGAAGGAGGGGTTACTGATGGTTTAATTGGTGGCGGTGCAGAATAAATGGGCTTTTTAGGCTCAGGTAAACATGTCGTATCAGCAACTGAAAGGGGTGGAGGTGGAGAAGCAACCGGTTGGAGTGTAGGAGCTTCAGAAGCTTGTGACTGTGGTGTAGGAGCTTGAGGAACTAGTGTTTGTGGTGGTTGTGGAGATGAGATGGGTTTCACAAACTGGGGTAAAAATGTCCCATCGGCAGTCGAAAGGGCTGGAGGTGATGGAGGAGGAGCTAATGGTCTTACATGTTCTGGAGATGAAATGGGTTTCGCATGCTCAGGAAATTTTGTCCCAGAAGTAATCGAATGGGATGGAGGTGGTGGAGATGTTGTCACCGAATGAGTGACTTCTGCACTTCCATATGCAGCGTGGTCATGCAAAAGAGCAGTAATGCCTAAAGCTGAGGGTGCACTATGATATCTAGACATAGGCAAAGGTGAGCTTTGTAAAGAATTAGAATAAGAAACTGGATTTGATAAAGATGATTGTGGAATCCGTTGGGAAATTATTTTAGATTGGGCAGAGCGTTGAAGTGCAACCAGTATTTCTGGCGGCTGAACCTTCTGTTTGGTTGGTTCAGACTCAGGAAATGGTTTGAGCAACTGAGCAGATTGCTTTTTCGGTGCCGAGGGGGGTGATCTCTTGGTTTTATCTTCTGAAACATCAGATTTTAAACTTTCTTTATGCGTATCGGGGCTCAATTCCTGTAGCAAAGCACTACTCTCTATACTCTTTCGAGAACTAAGCTCCAACTGTTCTTGGAATGCATTTGATGAAGTTATTTGCTGAAGCATCTGAAGTGCCGCATCCCCTTGTGAATCTATCCAATCCACACTGCTAAAGATCTCTTGCACTTTAGCAAATGCTTCCATCGGAAGCCCTTCCTTCTCCTCGGTGTTAGCCAATTCCATACTGATTAGAGAAGCAGCAGCATCCATTTCTGAAAGAAGAACCTTCACCCAAAAACAAAAAAGAATTTGCTAATCACATTAAAAACACTAGAATGCAGTTAAATTCATTCACGAATGAGAGATGGATACAGACCTCTGCTCTGAAGTCCTTAGGAAACCTATCCTTAGCATTCCACAAAATGTCGATTTCATCACGATTAAGCATCAAAATATTCGACCTAATGAAGGCTGTGTTGAACATGACTCGAAACATCATCTCCTCACGTTCCAGATCTTCATCCAAGCTAATGCACTCAAGTACAACGTCACCTTGAATATGGCACTGAATGTCGATTTTAACTAGCTCACAATCAGACTGGAAATAATAAACATAAGAGTCAGAATACTTCTAATCTGCCTTGTGAACTATGTGGTACTTGGACAAAATGGTAGAAGTTCAGTTCAATATGATACAGAATTACTTCTAATCCCCAGGGGAGAAACATTACGAAAGATATTGATCTCAGTTTTCCTGAGAGCAGTTTCCTATTAGCTAAACAAGTATCTACAATTGACATAAGTTGTGAAGTCCCAAACTACGAAATTAAAACAAAATATATTAATTGAGAATATAAAATGAAAATATTCTTCTTAAATTTCTTTGTATTTGATGCGAGTTTATAGTTTTTAACTCGAATTAGTACATTGGAAAAGCAATAAGGCATGCAACATCAAAAGACCAACCTAAGAAATACTAACAAAATAAACTGAGTGAAACTTGAGAGGATTTCATTTCTAGTATACCAAAAAATAAATAAATGCAAAGGTTTAAGACAAATAAAAGAAAATTATTAATAACTACATGAATTTAGAATCACCTGTTTGTAAAACCGAACACTTTTGCTCTTCTTTGGCGTAGAGAACAGAACCTTAGGAGTCTGATCAGTAGCAGCAATAAAGGGATCCTTCCCATAAATCCGAAATATCGGCCGACAGCCTCCCTCTCCATTAAAGTTAGGAATCATTCTGAGAATTATGCAATCTAATGTAAGCGCCCTATCCAATGGTGGCCATTCCGTACCCACATTCCTCCTTGAAAGATATTGCAAGTATCTCAACTGTGATGGTTGTGGATTCAATGGTGACAACAGCTGCAAAAGCTCACGTGGAGCTTGCTTGTATATCATGTCCAAAGTCTTCTGCTCTCCCGTATGATGTTTTCTATAAATCAAAAGCCCTGCTAGCATGAATGCCAGAACCGGCCACCCACCCCGCTCGCAGTGCATTAATATAATATTCTGCGGACCTAGAGAGAGCCAGCTCTCACTCGATCTCAAGAAATGGTGGATCATTTCCATCGTAAGTAATGGGCACCCTTCATAATGTCGCGGATAGTCCATTACAGTCATGTCATACTCGGACAGGATGTTGGAAATCTGGTTATGCCTTTCTCCCTCTTTGAAGCTGAAGACCATGAAGGTTGCATCAGGAAAATGGTCACGAAGTTGACCCACTATACCTCCCATGTATACTTTATACTCATCGTCTTCCAAAACATCAGTGGAGAAACAGCAATCGAACACTGCATTGACAGAAGAGAAATCTCGAATTCAACTATTTCAAATTTATTTTAACTTAGAAAATGACAGAAATACACTCAGTTCCATTTTTTCTATTCTCTATTCTATCAACTGAAATTTGATATCTTCAAAACACATAAATAATGTAGAGCAAAATGAACAGAGAAGAACCAATTCATCACAAATCAAGCCTCCAATGTGCACAATGCACAGAGCATTTTAATGTAGATTAGGAGAAGAACCACAGTATCTGAAAATTGAGGTTTCTTTTGATTTCTTCCAAGTTACTAAAAGACATGTTCGGTGGGTAGATAAAATTCCACTCTGTCAGAAGAGCTTCTATTCACACTATGCAGGTTTTACTCAAAGTGTGTACTGGTTTAACGAATAAAGTTTGTATAGAAAAAACCTTGACATTGGGATGTGCCAACTGGAATTTCATTTGGAGGTCAGCCATGGTAAGTTTTGCCTCCGTAAGTCTAATTGGATCTTCTAGCACAGATCCTTCATTTCGTTTCGTTTTGTAGATTGTTAGTGTTCTTATTCTTCTCAGAGTTGATATTAAACTTCTTTTCTTCTTGTTCTCCTATGCATATTGGTTTTTTACGCCAAAAAGTGGTAAAAGAATACGACTATAAATTTCACATGCAAGAAATTGTACATTACACAAAACCAAAATGCAGAACCATCAACGTGAAGAATAAGATGTTTCCCAAATTCCAATGATCGCATCACAATATAACAAAATAATAAAAACAAAAGCAATGAAATCTACATTCTACAACACTGAATTCAAAATTCTCAATGTCAATAAATATCATTGACAATGAAATCTCAAGCGATTAAACCAAACTCGTGCAATGTACATAAATGCTAAAATTGAAAATCCTAAAATAGAAATAACAAAGAGAGAAATGCATAAGAAAAGTCATTCGCTTCTCGCATTATGGAACAAATCAATCAATAATACGAATCAAATCAAACGAAAAACCCAAATTATCGAATTTCAATGCATTCCGACATACCATAAACTCCCTCCGACATCTCCAGAAGTCCATCTGGAGGCTTCCGATAGAATAACTTTAGAAACCGCGCCATATACGAGATCTGACCAAATCACCAGAAGAGGAAACCCTAGAACAGGAAAGAGACGTAAAATTCGGCGAGAATTAGACCTAAATAAGAGGAGATCTAAAGGAGAGAGGGGGAAGAATCATCATCTTTTTTTCTTTTTGTAGCAGGGAGTGTGGAAACAGGAATCAGAGAATGGATTTTTGCTGCAACTTTAAGGAATCATCGTCCTTTTTCTTTCAGTTATATAGACTTCGCTTTCGATGGGAGACAAACAAAAAGATCTGGAAATGGCGGAATTGCTAGGTTTTGCGTGAGATTGAAAGGGTTTTTTTAAAAGGGAAATCTCTCTCTCTCTCTGTTATGATGATGTCTTATTTTTTATCTTAACATAAATCAGATAGCTGGTATTTTAATCAGGCTGTTTGATTTGATTTGATTTGATTTGATTAGAGTTTGTGGGGAACTTTGTTGCGTTCGGCACGTGTGCTTCGGGGAGGGCGACAGAAAGAGATAACTTGTTGAATGAGGGTGTTTTGGTCATTTACGCAAATAAATGGAGGGTGAGTTTGTCAATTCTGAGTTTAGAGCGGTGTAAAAGTAAAAGATCCGTTTGTATCCGCATATTATCAATCACACCTAACGCGGTGAGTCCCTTCTCACTTTATTTTGAGGAGACAGAAAAAAAACAGGCGGCGTGGAAATACTGGAATAGGGGATTATGGACATAATAATTTTCCAAGGTTTTCCACTAGGTTTTCAATTTTCCTCCAAAAAAAAAAATTTTAAAAAGAAAGAAATGATAGATGTAAGGGCTCCCTTGCATGAAGAGCCGGGGAAGGGCACTTGATTGGATCCACATCATTTTCGGTAACCTTTTAAAATCGGTTGAGAAATTAAATTCGTTGAACCTAATGATGTGGATCCAATCAGGGGCCCTTTTCCAACTGCGAGAGCACCCCTTGCTTCCATCATTACTCGATAAAATATAAAAAGAAAGGGATTAGCTAGGGAGCATCTCAGAAGGCATTTCACAGGACGGCTGTTGCATGAGAGGGCAGCCACCTCATATGAATTAAATAATACAAAACCTTAGCCTGGCTGCACTCTCATGCAACAGCCGTTCTCCCATATGCCTTTTGGATGCATGTTGTTTAGTAGTAGAAGGAATGTGAAATGATGTCACTTTTAAGTAAATAATAAATAAATAAAAGTAAAATTCCAGTGTACTTTCTTCCTTTCCTCCTCATTTGAGACTGAAACGAAAATGCCCTTCATGAGTGCTATTTTGCAAACTTGGCCTAAAATTCATATTCACACCCTCATACAAAGGGCTTAAAATTCATATTCACACCCTCATACAAAGGTCTCTAATCGGCTATTCCGTGTAAACCATTCTATAGTGGGGTATGTCTGTCTTCGTTAATATATATCTCCCCTTTCATGTAGTTGTTTGCACCGTTTGCACTCGTACGCGCAAGTGCTCTTTTTGTCTGATTTTCTTTTTCTTAGATTTGGCTTGGTGTGCCTTGGGCCAAACTCATGGGTCTAAACTAGTGAAAAGAAAGTCCAGACTGCACTGCACGTGCCCGAGATGTGAATATGAGAAGATGAAACTAGGGTGATAATAAATTCGCACCCCCTATAGGGATCATTCCCACCCCTTTAACGTTAATTATGTGGCAGACTTTTTTTTACGTTTAAAGGGGTGCAAATTATCTTACTGGGGTGCGAATTTTTCGTCGCCCTAAAAATAGCCCCAAACAAAAACAGTGGTGCTTAATTATCCGAGCGTGATGCTAGAAGAGGAATGCTAGACCCACAGGAGCCCTTGCAAAAATTCAGGGAAAGGGCACCGTGATTTCCTCCGCATCCTAAATTGGTTTCGACCAATAAAGGTGCCCTTTCTCTGATTTGTTGCAAGGGCTCCTCTGAGTCTAGCATTCCTCGTACTTAGAATAAGTTCATATTATACAATAAAAACACGGCTACTGATATTTGCACTACTAAAAGCCTTGTCTTTTATTATTTAACCAGCTGTCGAGAGCTATAACAATTCCCAAAAGCTCTCAGCAGCCAATTAAAAAAGGAAGAGTACAAGGTGAGTTGGTGTCATTATCAAACATGGTTGTGCAAATATCATTAACCTAAAACATTTCAGAATAACCCACGACAAATTGTCCTATGTCATCAACTAAACAACTGTTCGATCTTGATCTTAAGGTCTCTGGTTTTACAACTATTTCGACGTTGGTTGATACAGAACTTTTGTGCAATCAAACCACACATATTCATTGTTTTGTCGATTTGCCTAGATCATAATGTGATCGTTGAGGATTTGATTGATTTTGGGATAATCCAACCTTGAATAAAACCTTGTTCTGGATTACATGTTGTCGCTGAAATGTTTTTGTCTTTTGTTTGTCGACTTTATTTTCTATCTTGAAATTAATTTTGTATGTGTCGGTTCCATGTCATACTATCACTGAAGAAATTATCTAGAGGAATTATAAAGTGACAGGCACCCTTGTAAGAGCCCAACGACAAGGATGCCTCGTTGGATCCACGTCACTCATTGCAAACGGACCATCCTACCTCATGAAAAATGACTAAAATACTCATATCTAAAAAAAAATGGTTGAAACGCCATTATCTCATGAAAAATGACCAAAATGCCCATCTCATAGAAAATTACCAAAGTGACCATATCTCGTAGAAATAATCAAAATACTTAGTGAGGTATGGGTGAATGAAAGATGAGGGTATTTTGGTTATTTTAAAAAGATAGGAGTACTTTGGTAATATTACGTGAAATAGAGGTGTTTCGTTCATTTAAAAAAAAAGATGTGTATTTTGATCATGAGAAGAGTATTTTAGTCATTTCTTGATGAGGATGGTATTCTGGTCATTTCCTGTGAGAAGGTTATTTTAGTCATTTACTATTTAGGTAATGATAATTTGGTTATATAAATGTGATATGAGCATTTTGGGATCTTTTTCCTCTGTAAGATTTTTTTAAAACTGTCTTTCATTTTTTATTTTATTTTTATCATATTTTTCATTTTATATCAAATTTGCTATGAATACACTAACTTTGTATATGGATATTTTGGTTATTTTCTACGAGATAAAGGTATTATGTTCAAATTTCCATTGAGATAAGGTATTTATAAGAATATTTTGGTTATTTTCTATGAGATATAGATATTATGTTCAAATTTCCATTGAGATAATGTATCTTGATCATTTTCTATACTATAGGTAAATATGTTGATCATTTTTCTATGAAATAGGGCTCATTTGGTTAGTTTTTATCATATGGGGGTGTATTGTCATGTTCTGTGAAAAAGGGGTGTTTTGGTCATTTTGTATGAAATATGAGTTTTTGGAGCTTTTTTCCTATTGAGGAATTTTTAAAAAAAACCATGTTTCATCCCGGGCAAATGAAATTCCATCTCCCATATGGAGTATCAGACTTTCAGTTGCCCTTATTTTCTAGGTTAGTTTGTCCCACTCAGTTGTCCAAACAAATTGTGAACGAGAACTTTTTCTAGAATAAGTTTTGCCCCCTAAAAATTATCCTACAATAAAAAAGATCCTAAGTGTGTCAAACTAAAACACTGCTCCATAGCCATGCATTATTTCAAAAATAAATGTTTGGAGCATAGTTGCCGGAAACTCCTTGGGCGGGTGGGAAACCCGTTTCCCCTAAAACGCGTTTCTTGTGGGTGGAAAACTTGTTTCCCCTAAAACACGGGAAATGTGTTTCAGAAACGTTTCCAAAACATGATAAAAAAAAATTTGGAGAAATGCTTCCGAAATGCATGGGAAACATATGAGAAACTTATGTAAATAATGTGTGAAACGCGTGATAAACGTATGCAACACACGTAGAAAACGCATGTGAATTGTGTAGGAAACATGTGTGGAACCTACGAAAATCATTTTGGGAAAAACACAACAAAAATTGTGGAATAAAAATTGAAAAAGAAAGCAATAGCATATATTGTAATATAAATGAAAAAAAAGTAAAATTCAAATAGAAATTTGAAATTAACAAAATTTAAATCTACAAAACCATGTATTTCGTATTTTCCTTGTGTTTCATGTGTGTTTTTTCTATTGTTTTTGAAACGCTTCTAATGCGTTTCCGAAGACGTTTCTCATACGATTTCCCCTATATTTTTTTCACGCATTTCCCGTTTCCGTTTCACACCCCTAGTAACTATGCGTTGTACCATGGTAGGCTTCAGCTATCCGAGCAGTATGTGTGGACTTGTTCTACAATAATGAAAAATGTCTATTGGTGCAATTCGAGTCAGAGGACTTGCCAGAGGGTAGCAGTGTGTCTAGACGTGGCCTTGACTCTAGATGGATATAGCAATTGTGTGACACTAACGGTCCAAAAGATTGGTTCACGTCATGGGTCCAAGCATTGGACAGTTTGATTGTCGGCATTTGGCAGACTTCTATGTGGCATGGGCATGCCTTGTACTTGGACAAATTTGCATAGGGCTGTATGTATTGTGTTTGGTTACTTGTGATGCAGGTAGATCACAAGAAGTGGGCTTAAAGTGGAGCATGAAGAGTGTAAGCTACCACCATGGATGCGCTTGAGCGGCTTGTAATTCTTGAACATACATAAAAAGACAAGGGGTGGCAGGTGTTTAGGGATTTCGAGGCCTTGCACGCGAGCAGGTCAACCTTAGCATACGGTATTCTAGGGCGCCTCAACAGGCGTATCAAATCAATCCTGGATCACATCGAATCTGGTCACCATGCTAGGAGGTAAGTTCTTATTCTGCATCAAGTTTGATCACTCTCAGAATGGCTTCCAATCACTGTATCACTCTTTAAATAAACAGAAAAGTAGTACAAAATAATACAAAATTAGAGTGGAATCTCTAATCAAATTCTACACCGTTCTAAGAGAGAGCATGAGCTTCTTGGAGCTTAAGTAGAGTCTCTTCCAAGCTCGGTCTCTCACGTTCGGATGCCGCTGTACAAAGAACACCCATCAAAAGAACACGTTGAAATGCAACTGAATTGTATGACCCGTTCAACCGAGGATCTGCGAGTGCACAAGGATTTCCTCCTTTAAATACCATATCCCTTGCCTGTATTAGTGAAAACTCGCTTGACTAGGTCAAATCAATTCATTTTACCGAATCATAAGAAAACTCGTATTTGTTCATATGATAGGATTTTAAATTCCAATTTATTTAAAGAAAACATGTATTTGTTCGTGTAATAGGATTTTAAATTCTAATTTATTATTATAAATATTAAACTACCGATTGCATTGTAGTTGTTCTTATGATTACCTTAGAAACCAATAAATTTCATGGTCATTTTATGAATTATGTGATCTGGTGGTACTCATTCTACCAGATCATTCTACTAAAATAAGTTCTATCAAAATCTTGTTTGAAGAACATTTTCAGGTTACTAAGCAGTACCTCGTTTACCAGATATCGCGAGCCAGAAGCACTAAAATTGACTGTCTTCCTGCCTGTCAGCAGCTGAAGAAGCACAACCCCAAAACTAAAAACATCACAGGGTTTTGTGGCCAAATCATTGTCCAATAATCCATTGGTAATTCCATTCTTGCAGTTCGATAAGCCGTAGTCTGAAAGCTTGGCTTCCAGCCTCTCATTCAGGAGTATGTTTGTTAGCTGAAACACATTGATGTTTAGTAAGATGCATGCCCAAGAAAACCAAAAACCATGACCAGAATGTACGTAAGACCAATGATCACGTGCAAAAACTATACACCAAAATCTAGAGTGGAAATCATTTCAACTATCCAGTTGGTTCACATGGCATAGTCCATTTGATCAGACATATGCCAAAATTTGCACTGACAGAATGAGCCTGACCATCCAATCTATCAATTTCTTTAGGCCGTGGCTCATCCTCGATGTGGCCTATCAATTGTGCAATCCAAATTGGTCAGATGCAATGACTCTTGTGTTTTTTTTGGTTGAAGAAATTCACGAATAATTAGGAGACACAAGATTATATATCCACATCAGAGGTCAGAAGTTGCCCAGAATACTAAGCTATGTTTGTTTTGGATTTTGAGAACCATTGTGACTCCAACACTGATTATTGGACTCAAAATTAAACACAATTTTGAGTTAAATAACCAGTTTTGGATTCACAATCAGTTCTCAAAATCAAATACAAACGAGGTCTATGAGTTTCTTGTAGAGCCCGTTTGGGCTAAAACGGTCAGCCAAATCAATAGCACTCCTAGGGACAAGAGCAAAATAAGTGGTCTTGAGGTCGAGATGAATGGGTCATCTGCTAACTTTTGACGTATAGCTAGAAAAAATGAAAATGAGTGAAATACACCAAATTGTTCTACAATCTTTCATTTTAGTTTTGGATTTTGAGTCCACAACCGGCAAAAATGGGTGTTTGGTTCGCAATGTAGAATCAATTTGAGTTCTAAATTGATTCTACAACTATGAACCAAACACCAATTTTTGTCAAGAATCGGTTTGGACTCAAACTCGTTTCTTAAAATCCAAACAGACAGGGACTTAGGGAATTACCTTCAGGTTTCCATGAATCATTTTTTCCAAGGGGTTTTTCTGTAAGAACCATAAACCTTGTGCAGTCCCAATCGCAATCCATAGCCTTTGCTTCCATGTTAAAGCATTTGACTTGCGGTTACCTGATTGATAGGAAGTATTGCATATTGGTCAGCAAAAAAAAAAAAAAAAAACAATCAATTTGAGATTAATTATAATGAAGATGACCATGATATCTATTATAGGATTACAAATATACATCATGTTGATATTCTGGAAATTTGCAGGTATAAAAAAGAGCTCACCTAAAAGCCAACTCTCAAGATTGCCATTAACACAGTAGTCATAAACCAACCACTGTTCTCCTCTGTCGCAGTAATCCAATGTGCTGACCAGATTGGGATGCTTTACCTTTGCCACCTTTCTTATCGCATCAGAAAAACCTTGAAGCTTCATTTCCTTTTTAATTCGCTTCACTGCAACCTTCTGCCCACTACGCATCATTCCTATAAAGACTTGACCTGTTTAAAATTAAATGAATAAGTAGCTTGCAATAGCCTTAGGCCCTGTTCGTTTAAGATTATGGCAACTGATTGTGAGAACCAAACCTATTGTTGGACTCAAAATTATGTTTAAATTTGAGTCCAATAATCGGTTTAGAAGTCAAAATCGGGGTGTCATAGACTCATAATCTTAAACGAACAGGGCCTTAGTAGTCTGTTCTGTTTCTGTTAGTGATACTGGTAAACTCCATAGGAGAAACTGAAGCATTGTGAAATGACCACACCAAATTATGCTTTGTGACATTTTATAGTTGCCAGATATTGCTCAATAGGTGTTGCCCCAGTTGAGAGCTGCAAATTTTACACATCGCACTTCACTAATGGTGTTTGTTCTAGATTGTTTCCTCTGTTTAAATACATGGAATTCCAATCATACCTAATGTCCCTTCTCCAATCAAGTTGGAAATGTTGAAATTATTTGTAGCTTTGGAGATTTCTTCTTGCGAAAACATGTAGAGACCAGAAAAGGTAAATGGGCTTGCAGTTGCATAATCATCCGCTAGTGATTTCATGACTGCAACTGCAACAACAAGAAAAACATATATTAATTATTTGATATCCGATTTAGGCACGTATGACCGAATAATTTTAGAATTTATACTCTTACTCTTTTCTCTAACCTGATAAATTTTCTATGTCCTCTTGGCTTGAATCTCTCAGTCGTTTAGTTGTTATCTTGTAAAGAATAGGAGCCAATACCACCAAAAACAGTGCCACCATAATTGTTGAGACAAGGAGGATCTTAGGGCCTATTAAAAGTCCCTTACCTTCCACATTTAATCAAAATATTTGTTAGAACTCAAATTTTGTTGCATTTCTAGATCTAAATGGCAATTTTACCTTGTCCGTGTTTTTCTGTAGGCCATGTAAAGCCTGTAGAACATGCAGAAGAAGATTTAATCAGTCCAATTACCCAAGGAGGAAAATATTATTTCATTCATTGAAATTATTATTAACACATAAAATAATGACAAGACCAAGTAAGAAACAACATTCGGCATTAATACTCAAAAAATATCAAAAAAAAGGAAAAAAAGGAAGTCAATCTTGATTTTATTTTTTGGATTTTCTTATTAAAAAGTTCATAAATAATTATGGGTTAAGTGTTGAAGTTTCTAATAAAAAGATAGATCAGTATCCTTCCTCACCAAACTGTATTTCTGCATGTATTATTTACATGCATATGTATGTTTTATATTTGATAAAATAAAAAGGAAAAATTAAATATTTCATCACATAATGGTGGGTTGAGATTAAAAAAAAAGTACAGAGAGAGAGAGAGAGAGAGAGAGAGAGAGAGAGAGAGAGAGAGAGAGAGAGAGAGAGAGAGAGAGAGAGAGAGAGAGAGAGCTTACTTATCTCTTCCCATAAACAGGAAAAAATCACTTGAACCCAATTAACAGAGCCAGCATTAGAGCTTGCAAGAGCAACAAGTAGAGATTGGGAACATACACTCCCACTCCATGGTTCCCCTCCTCCCTCTCCATTACCTTCTTTCAGAGCTTGCAGAGATTTCCTATATGAATCCAGGCAACTGAAACAAGCGTCATTGCTATACTGACCCATCGACAAGTTTCCACACTTTGATTGAAGGACATTGAATCTATCTATCCCAAGTGAACCCACAATCGAATTGACATTTCTTGAGCACATGCTCATAGGAGATGAAGAAGAGATGAAGTCCTGTAGTCTACAATTTGAGAGGTTCATTTGAGTATGGAGCCCCTGGAACATGTCAATACAGTCATTAGCTTGAATTGGATCGAGAAAGATGGATTGAGAGATGTTGGCTTTTATCGCCATTGCCTCGAAGAACTGTTGGAGAGCTGAGTGACAACATGAAGGCAATGTTTGAGCTTGGTATGAGTTCATGGAGTCGCCCAAGCACGCCGCTCTTCCTTCGAATGAGATTTGCTTGAAATCTAACGTACATGTATCTGAAGAAAATTGAAACTTTGTTAGAGATTGTGGAGAATTTGGACTGTGTACTTGTGTTAGAGAAGTGGGTGTTTGTTGTTGTATGTGGGTTGTGGTACTCACTTGATTTGGTTAGGTGGAGATTGCATTGAATGATGGAGATCAAGAAAAAGATGGTGTAATTCGCCATTGATGTTGGTGATTGAAGGTCTGGTTTTGGTATTGAAGGTTTGGTTTGTCTTGTAGATGAGAAATAAGAGCCGTTGAGATTGGGATTGTGAATTAATAAACCTGTGTGGCTTCATTAGCACTTAAATGAGGGTGGTTTGGTAAGAAAATAAAGAAAACCATCAAATATAGTTCCCTCAAGGGAGAAACATCATGGGCATCTTCTCTTACTTTTTCAAAGCTGGTAGAATTTTTTGAGAGGAAATTACACTGTTACTAACAGACATGGTCCCAATCTCCCAATTGACCATTGACTAAGGGCCTCTTTGGACACCCATAAAAATATTTGTATATGATCTTATATGCAAATTGTTTTGAAGCTAAATACAATTATTTGCAAATAATGGTTTTACTAGTTTCAGAAATGTTATAGTAAACCATATTTGCAAACGAGAACCAACTCTGGAGGCATCCGAAGAGGTCCTAAAACAATCCGATGAACAACTCAATTTCATCAGGTGACTTTGTGGGGCACTAGCTGGCCAATTTTAGTTTTTCGTGGTCAGTATTGCCAAATTCATTCCGGACTATTAATAGCTTGTGGGTATTGTAACAATCTCTACAAGTAACTAGGAAACTGTAAGAGCAAGCGTAGTGCAATTACTAAAACATGGGTGTGTGGAAATCATTCGCCCTTTAAAATCAATTTGGGCATTTGCATTATTTCCCAAAGTCCTTTCCCTTTGTGCAGTACCACTGTGAGTGGTAAATTAGTTAGAACTAAGAAGGAATGGGTGCCAAAGTTAAGAGATCAATTCCAAGCTCACTTATAGAGGGACAATCATATGAGGCCGAAAAAGAGCCAAAACTCTCTCTCTCTCTCTCTCTCTCTCTCTCTCATAGTTTTAAAACCAGCTACAGTTTCTAACAAAACACATATCTCCAGTGTCCCAAGTGGGTGGGGGGCAACTCTCACAAAATTACGAACACTAGCTGAAAGTTTTGCACCTTTTTTATTCATTCAAACTACCATTCTTCTTACAAGTGTTCTCAGGCCGGCACAAAGAAGACAAGGAGACACAAAATAAAAAAGGGACACCCGTCAACCATTGACTTGAATCTAGCGGTTTATGGAAGAGTTTCATGCAATAAATAAAGGAAGTTTGAATGGTTCCTAGTGTTGTTTGGGAACTCCTCACCATCTGGACAAACAAGATCTAAGATAGATTCCTGGTTTTGTATATGTATGTGCCGACCCACATTAAATGAGGACTAGATTGGCTTCCATGAAAGCTGGTTAGCTTTAAACTCCATTCCATGATAAGCGTGGCTTCAAATGGCCAAATGGGCCAGCTAGCTGGACAAGTGTAGCCCGATTCGATCCATATGAGGCATCATTAGGTCACAATTTTGAGTCTAATATTCAATTTTCGACTCTTACAATAAAATTAAGGAAAAATTACATTTACACCCCCTATAGTTCTGACACATTCAATTCTAACCCTGACTTTCAAAACGTGACAAGTACACCCGTGAGGTTTCAATTTGTATCAGTTAGACCCCTCCGTCAATTGTCCGTCAGTTTAACCTGACGGAAAGACTGAAACTAACCATGGTTAATATTTTAAGGATAGAAATACCCTAATTTGCAGAGGGATTAGGGCTACGCCATTTTCCGCCGTCGCCTCCACCACAGACAATCAAACCCTACCCATGGCTACATCAAAACCCACATTTCAAGAAAAAAAACTTTGATAAAAACAAAAAAAGCCCTAAAACATTACGGTTTTTGTGCAAATCATTATAATGATATGAATGGAGACAAATAAAACTCCTAAATTGAGTGTTTATGTTGATAAATAAACAAGAGTTTGAATCAAACCCTAATCTTTTGTTTTCAAGTATGAAAACCTAATTTTCAGTTGGGGAAGATAAGGGCATTTTGGTCATTTCCCCCTCGCCGTCTGCTCCGTCACGTTAAAAAAAACTTCAGGGAGTGTACTTGTCACGTTTTGAAACTCAGGATCAGAGTTGAATGTATCAGAAACTAGATGGGGTGTATCTGTAATTTTCCCTAAAATTAAGGCAAACTAGTAAGATTAGATCGAGAAATTATATGGTGACCGCCCTTTACATATAAAGGGTGGATAGAGAAAAAATCAATCACTTTGATTTTCAATCCCTTGATTCGAACCAGACTGACCCACTTCCCATCTGACATCAGATGAAGAAGAAAGTGGTCCAACGAATCCAGCTGAGCACAGATCCACTCTTCGAATAGCAAGCAACAATACAATAGCAGCTCAACCCGATCCGTTCAAAACGGGTACGATATCAACGAATTTCGGGGGCCTTCCTTCGGGCATAATTTAAAGGCTGGCTTCTATGCCTTTAACAGAACAACTTATAATTAAAATGGATGGAAGCCGCACGCTGCCTGTCTCTCCACCCGAACCGCTGGGTGGGAGGCTTGCGACCAACTAAGAGTCTGCGAAGGAAGTACGCCACTCGAGGGAAGGCATCAAGCAATGAATTCTTCTCACCGAAAGCCCTGCCTCCAAGCCCGGAACGGAAGTAAGTCGGCACTCGTACCAATAGGAAATAATCCTACCTCTCCCTGCCCCTTGTAGGGCCACCATCCCTGGAGGAGAGAAGGGGATCACGCTGGACCCCTCTGGCGTACAAGTTAAAAGTCGAAAAGGGGAGTTTGACCCTCATAAAAATCAAGACACTAATTTATCATGAAAAAAATATTCTTTGATCCCACACATGGTTACAGTAATTATGCGGAGCTGATTTCACCTCCATGGGACTAAGTCGGTCGCCCAAACTCAGCCCATTCACTTCCTTGAATTCAGGATGTAGGTAAAACAGCCTTATTTTTGTCAGCCAAAGTTTGGTGTATCAATTAAGGACAAGTTGGAAACATTTTTCTTAAAAGTTAATTTGGCCATTACATTATTTTTCAATGCCTAATCAGAAAATACTTTTCATCTATATAGGGATTTAATGATTTATAGGCAAAAAATCCCAAAAGAAAAAGATGTTTTGTTTGATGACCCAAATAGATTATCTGGTGGGCCATGCCTAAATCATCTCCATTGTCAAGTAATCCTAACCCTCCAATGAATGAATATTTCTCTCATTTGGGATAAATAGCTTTGCTTTATTCGAAGTTTCGAACCACCTTCATCCGATTGTGATAATTGTGGGCCCATATGCCTCAAAATGGACGGTTTGGATCATTCAAAACTTTGCCACGTAAACCAATGAACGGGTATCACTCTATCCTTTCTTAATGGCTGCTATAAGAGCAGAAATACAAGCAACAAGGTGCCTCTCTTTTCTAATCTCACCGCTAGAGCTTCTCTTCTATCTCTGGACTTGGGGGACTTTTGAATTGGAATTCCTGGAATTTCTGCTTTCTGCAGATGGCTTGCAGACTTGCAGATTCGAGATTCAATTTCACTGTAACCAAATTTCCCTATCTCTAAGCTCCAAAATTGTTACAGGGGCTTTTGTAATTACTGTTTCTTCTTCTTCTTTTGTCTTCTTATATACCATGTTTGATTTCAGGTCCCCCATCCAAGAGCAGTTCGTAGTAGTGCATCTGCACTGAAAAATTCTCCTGGTATGTTCTGGTCACTTTTTTAAAGAGCCCTTTTTCGTTTTTTGTCGGTCTCAGACAGTTCAATCATTTAATAAGGAACTTTTTTCTTTGTGATTTTTCATACTTTGGGTTTGAATTTAACTTCTCAAATAGGAATTGGGTTTTCTTTGATTGAAGGGATAGTTTGATGAATGAGTGCATTTTCATGGGAATATTGATATTAGATAAGTCATTTTTTAAGTGCTGTGACATGGTTCATTTACTTACATTGTTCTTTTTTCATCTATAGTATTATTGGTAGAAGAAAGTGAAAAGAACTATGTATTGCTGTATATTGATATAACTGACTCTCATGAACGCAAACTAAACGTATGACCATGATGGAAAATCACCACTTATGTCTCGCATTGTGATGACTGGATGATATATTGTTCCTTTCTACATTTAAAGAATGCATGCCCTTATCGCCTCTTTTGATACCTCTACAAATTCTTTGCACATAATCTTATGTACACATGGTTTTGAAGATGGATATGATTTATTGGTTGCAATTTTTTTTATTTTTTGTTTTTTTATCTTGTTTTTTGCTAGGTAAGCTGGCTTGAACCCACAACCTTGTGGTTGCCCCGACAAGGGACCTTCCAAATGAGATATGGATCATTCCATTTGTTTGCAAATATTGGTTATAATGGTTTTATAAATGATGTACTCAATGACTTCGAAAGAGACCTTGGTGTCCAATTTGTAAATAAGATTAACTTAGAAGCTAGAACTAAATTTATTTGTAAATAAGAACCATTTTTGGTGGCATCTAAAGTGGTCCTTAGTCTCTAATTGTATCATCATGATAGGCAAACAAATATGCATAGTGTGAACCTAATCCCAGTTTGAGACCATTGGTAGTTAGTCTAAGTCAGTTTATACATATCAAAATGGGAAACTTCTAGAGGTTGCGAATTTCATCACTTCCAAGGAGTAGCTTTCGTACTTATGATCTGCTGTTGCACTTTTGCTATTGTCATAGATCCAATAACCAAGAACTTTTTTATTGTTTGGTTACCTTTCAAAAAAAAAAAAAAAAAAAAAAAAAACCAAGAACTTTCTTATGCCACCATTATTCTTGGCTCATACTTTGACCAGCCAAAGCGTTCATTTGATGGGTCCTGACATAGATAGGGTGTCCCCAAAAAATCAGCTCCATCGGATCATCCTAACCCTTCAATCTACGGACAAACCTTCAACTGAGGGGGCAAACCTTAAACAAATTGAAACTACAGGGGTGTATTTGTCACGTTTTAAACTATAGGGGTGGAAGTGGATATGTCAGAAACTAGAGGGGGTGTAAATGTAATTATCCGTATTTTAAAGCAATAAGGAATCTGGCAATCCAATTTTGGGTTTTGTACGGATTCTGATTCTATACATAATGAGTTCAGTTATTTTCCAAAAAGAAAGAGGAAAGTTGCTATCCTGACATGCTAACCATGTTGACATGCTCTGACCAGCCGTTTTAGTGTGTCAACATGGTCGGCGCATCGGGCTAGCATCCTCAACAAAATGTTTGCACTTGAAACACAAAATATGAAATAAATCTGTTTATCTATTTGAGGTTCTCTTTTGCTAGGCCGGGTTTCTTCTGGGTTATTGTATTTATATAATTTCCACCCATCTTTGCCAGTTTGCCTAGACAACTTTCTTTGTTTTTCTTTCAGGTTGTCCGAAGATACTGCTTGGCACCCTGTTCGGAGAGAAGAGATTGAATCATCCATTGCTTTACGCAAGGGAATTATATTAGGATATGGCATGTTTCGACCTTGGATGTCTATATCTCACTGGTATGATATGTATGAACTTCAGAAGGCGAAGAAGAACAATGTTTATGATGTTTGTTGGCAACCTAATGTGTATATTCTTCATAGTAATTTTAGCATTTCTGAATTTCAAGTATTTTCATTTGATATTAGCATCTCTCAACATCATTAACCATCCTGGTAGGTTGCTGTGGCATTTCGATTTGAAAAAGTTCAGACCAAATGAAATTAAAAGGGTGGAGATAAGCTTGGCATGTGTCTTTGCATTCATTGCAATTGGATGGCCATTGATTATCTACCAGACGGGGGTCATGGGATGGATAAAGTTCTGGCTGATGCCATGGATTGGGTATCACTTTTGGGTATTACTTATTTTCTTCTTATTTATCGTTTAACTGTATTATTTGTAACTCATGTGAATACTATGTTCATTGTTCAATATGGAACTTTTCTTGGCTTTCTCTGGGTGGTTTTGATGTGAGCTAGAAATTTTACTCCTGATTGGTAGCATCTTATCATTCAAATTTTAAGTTTCAGTTTATCCCTAATCTCAGTTAACCCATATTTTTCCAGATGAGTACTTTCACAATGGTCCATCATACAGCTCCTCATATACCTTTCAAATCATCAGAAGAGTGGAATGCAGCTCAGTCCCAGCTTGGTGGGACAGTTCATTGCAACTATCCTCGGTGGTAATCAATTTATCCTACTTTGATGCTATTGTCTCTTTGGCTGTTAAAATGGGTGAGAATGTATTCTTAGTTCTTACCAGTTGCACTCATACACTTACCCCATCTGACTATTGGGCAGGATCGAGATTCTCTGTCATGATATCAATGTGCACATCCCACACCATATTTCTCCGAGGATACCGAGCTACAACCTCCGGGCTGCACACCAATCACTCCAAGAGAATTGGGGCAAGGTAAATTTGATTTTCCTTAGAAACTGATTTTGTGTACAACGAATCTGATTCACTTACATTTTCCTATTTTTGGGGCCATCAACAGTATCTCAATGAAGCGACATGGAATTGGCGTTTAATGAAGACAATAATGACAACATGCCATGTTTACAACAAGGAACGTAATTACGTGGCCTTCGATGACATTTACCCAGAAGATTCCCAGCCAATTACATTCCTTAGGAAAGTGATGCCTGATTATGCATGGCTTTGTAGCTTAGTTTCCTGGTCCCATTTGATTCTTTCGTTTTTTTACCGAAATACTGGTATTCTCTTATTTTATTGTATATCTTGTTGGCTTTTTTGTCTACTAGTATGAGGGAAGCTACAGGAGAGTTTCATGTACGTCCATTACTTGCCTTTGCTTATAAAGTTGTCAGATGCCAATTAAAAAAATACTGTGCCCAAACCAAAAAAAATAAACATTATGTATTGCTTCACAGAAAGTAGGTTACAACGAACCCTTTCATATGGCATGTCTGCTATATAATATATGGAATCCAATATGATTTTGTGTGGCTATATTTTTCCCCCCTTTTTCCATGTTCCAAGTGAAGAAACATTATTTAGTTAAAATACTCTGGCACCTATAATATGTATTTGTATGTGTTTCTGCTTATAAAATAAGAATTTCATGGCTTAAGTCCTAAATTAATTGACCTACAATTAAAAATTCAGCGTACCTAGGGACTTACTGTTACATAAGGAACTATTAAAATATTTTTATGATAGAGTTAGAAGGACAGTGGAAAAATTCAATGTACCCATCATTAGAGTATGAGTGATTAAATTTATTTAGATAAGAGTGGTGAAAAGAAAAGAGCTTTGGACCAGTCAACCCATGTGACAAGCTGAGCAAGAAGAAGGTTCAGCTCATATCTAACATAATTTCTTGGAGCCCCACTATCACTGATGTGCATTGGACAATTTGTTTATCTGCTGACAGTGATATAATCTTATTAGACCTGATAAGATTACCAAGGCCTTGTTCGTTGTGTATTTTAAGTCCAAAGCTGATTATTGGACTCTTATTTAGATAAGAGTGGTGAAAAGAAAAGAGCTTTGGACCAGTCAACCCATGACAAGCTGAGCAAGTGGAAGGTTCAGTTAATATCTAAAATATTATCTTGGAGCCCCGCAGTCACTGATATGGACAATATGTTTATCTGCTGACAGTGATGTAATCTTATTTGACCTGATAAGATTACTCATGACATGTTCGTTCTGGATTTTGAGTCCAAAACTGATTCTTAGACTCAATTAAATGCAGTTTTGGGTCCAATAATCAATCTGCTGTGGACTGATCTAATAGGAGCAGGGCCTTAATGAAGATGGACAAACTATTAGCCGGTTGCTTATTGCAATTTAAAAAATAATGACAAGAAACAACATAGCTTTGAGCGTGGGTTTCTATTTGTCCTTGGGTGGTATTGAATGGTTGATGTTTTTCATTAATTATGCAGCTTAATGTCCAAGTTCCAGTTTGATTTGGGTTCTATCCTCTGTCACGATTCCTTTTACCAAAGTCATTAATCAGTAGCTTGGAACTGCAGAGCCAAGTCAGTTTGGACTGAAAAATTAGCATTTACAGGAGAATCAAGCGCATTGTAAGAATTGAATCTGTATAAACCCAGAGGCCTTTTTCAAATTGAATGTGAACAATACCAATTTTGGGGTCATAAATAGGGAAGAAATTAACCAAGTTTAGAGAATGGATGTGGGTATGGTGGGAAGCAGTTTGGCCCCACAATGGAACTTGTTTTTAAGCTAAAGCAACTTCACTGAACATTTAAATTACATGACATCATGGTCTGATGGGAAATCGAAAATGCCTGAAATTAAAGCAAACATATCAACTTTCATTCAAATTTACTTCATGTAGTGAAGGAACTTGGCAGTTGTACCTGCTCACATGCTCCTGGAACAATCTTTTTAAGGTATAGCTGTTGTGGAATCAAACAGGGAACATGGTTGCCTAGATCAATGGAAAAAAGAACCAAAGAGCAGATTACATATGGATTTGAATCCAACTTCAAAAGAAATAGGTGTAAAAGAACTGGTCAACCCAAAAAAGTAAAGGAAAAAATACGTACAGCTGACAGCTTTCTTTAGCACAATCTTCAAAAATAAATAAAAGCAAAATTGATAAAGAGAAAGCCTCTCAAATTACAAATTACAAATTGTGGTAGTTAAGCAAGCCATCTGTTTTTACTACAAAGCCACTCATTCTACATCAAGAAATTACACCCAAATCATCAGATATTGCATAAATTCTCCAAATCAAACTCAAATATACTTCCTTTTATCAACTAACACTACACTTTCCCTCCCCTTTTTCTCTTCACTGAGATTATAAAAGAGCCATGAAACTTGACACAGAAAATACTCAATTGAAGAAACAACTTCTGTTACACTAGATAATTGGAGAAGGCCTAGTCTCCCACACATCATACACATTCTCCTCACTGTGAAGAACAAAGAGCCGACCACCCCCAATTGAAAAATCACAAATTGAACCTCCATAACTTCTTTGTAGCCTAGATGTTAACACCCAATCTGGCCCACAAAAAACCGAGATACTATCATTCATGGACAAGAAAAGCTGGCCTCCATATGCTGCTAACTTGGGATAACATAACTCATCTGGCATGTTCCCTTTCATAAGCCTACTTCTCGAACTCCATCTCACACTCCCACCATTTATCCTCAAATCCATGAACCCTAAATCATCATACTGATTCACCATACAAACAGAGTTATTCTCCTCCATCACAGTGGCATCAAGAACCCTCTTCTCATCAACAGTGCGAGGAGCCCCAACGTCAGACCAAGACCAAACCATACTCTTCTCTCTAAAATCTATAAGACTTATATAACAATTATCTTTCCTAGGAAACAAAGTTGCAACCATCAAACAATTACTACCATCAAGCCATTGGAGTTTGTCAGCATCACCAAGTGACCAAGCAGGAGATTCATAAAAGAAATCAACTTGTTTTCCAGTCACTTGATCCCAAACTCCAATTCCATACTCATTACTCCTACCTCTACAACTAGCAAAAATTCTATAATCTGAACTAAAACTCAAAGACCCAGCAGTAAAACTCTTAAACTGATCATCATGGCTTACCTGAAACTTATGTCTAAGATCACCTGTAGAAGAACTGAATAGTCCCATCCCTCCATAACCGCAGCCCAATCTCTCACACGCACTTATAACAATGTTATCTGAATCAATGTACCCAACGTCGTTAACTCTCTGATAATCAAGATTAATAGGTGGATGCTCTTCAAGCATCCAATTATAGACATGAACCATACTGCCATGGGCAACACAGCAGCCGCCATCGGGGCCCGCACGGATGGCTGTGCCGTCCCCGGGCGCCTGACCGGATACCGAGCTAGCCAGCCGGAGGCGGTTACTGTCGAACGGCCCCCACTTTGCGGCCCTGACATGATCAAGTAGGCCATAATATAGAGCCTCTCTGTAGAGTAGTTTTTCAGGCATGTTGGCTGGGATGTGGAGTTCGCCGGTCCGGAGAAGGTCAAGGAGGACGGAGAAACATGCCGGATTCCGGTCAATGAAGTACTCCTCATGATCAGTTAAGTTCCAGTGTTCGTCCAGCATCGCTCCGAGCATCGAATTCCGGCCGGCGTTGGCAAGAGTTGTGGAGGATGTCTCAAATATTTTGCCCCCAACGTTTAGTCTCACCCTGTCTCTTCGAATTGCCATTGTTTTCGCTTCAAATCTTGAAGACCCAGACGAGATTTTTGAAGAAACGTGGCTGGAAAGAACCAGAAATTGAAAGAGATATGAAGATATTGATCTCTAGAAATGGAAAACTGATGAGTAATATTTGTAATTGACAGGATTATAAGGAAAGGGAACGAGGTTAAATGCTGAGAATTGATGAGGCGGATCAGAAAAACTGATGAAATTGGAACAGAAAAGATTAGAAATTTTGTGTAAACAAAAGCAAAATATGAGATTGAGGGGAAAACTGAGAAAACAAAGCAGGGAAAGCTGATGAAACCATGAGATTACTGAAGAGCCCTTATAAAATTGAAAAAAGTGGGATCTGGGTATTTATGAGACAATGATTTGGGAGATGGGTATTCATGTTGGTGTGATTTGGTGAAGTGGATTCGGAGATTTTGGAGCCGGTCTGATTTCGAAATTGATTCTTCTTCTTCTTCTTCTTCTTTTGCCCTGTTTTTATGGGGTTGGTCAGTCTTTCCTAACATTTGAAACTTACTTTATTTATCCGAGTAGCAGGTTAGTTAAGCCTGCAAGTTTTTCTCATAAGGTCAGCTCTGTCTCACTTACCGCAAAAGAAAGCCGGTCATTGGTCTCTCCGGAAAATGAGAATATAGTAGACTTAAAATTCAAGTCATACACGGAAAGTGAGATACCAGACACCTTAAATAAAATTAGCAATTTAATTTCATGTTTTCTTCCATGAATTAGAGAAAAAGTAAAGCAAATTTGATTTAATTATCCATCTTGAGCTGTTAATTTGATTTAATGGGTATTTTATTTCTGTGGCCCTTAATAACAGCTGACAAATTCAAGTCATACCCCTCTACATGAGCTGCTGGATCTATTCAATTTCTTTTCAAAACTCAATTCCAAATCTAAATACAAAATGGGAAATATCCCAACGTGCCGTTATTTTAAAAAAATTACTTAAATTAACTTGGAGGTAATCGGTGGGGTTTCCCCCTTCTTTTGATATCAATTTAATTCTTTGACATTCAAAAAAACAAGTTGAGGTACCATTCCTTTAGCTCTCGTAAAAATATCACGAGAAATGATAAAATAGTTCGTACTATATTTATGAGATCCCATGAGTGAGTTCTTAACCTAACTTTTAACTTTCATATGAAAATCATCACCCACCTGATTGCTTTGGTGGTGACAATCCTAACCATCCAATTTCCATTAATTAGTTGGCTGAGATCATCCGCTGTTGGCTGTCGCTTGCCTTAGTGGGGCCCAATTGATGAACAGCTCAGATCGCCCGATGTAGATAGTGGAGATTGCTCATAGAAGAATCTAAGGAGAATATGGCTATATATTTTGGTAAGGTTGTTTGCTATCATTATGTAGATAAGAAAAAAAGAGATCAGTTACATTGCTTGACATTAATGGTATCATTATTAGTAGTTTGCTTCACCTTAAAGAGACAATCTCTTAAAAAAGTTAAGTGATATATTCACCCCAATTTTTTACTTGAAACATCCCCCACTAGTGTATTTATGGCTATTCTTTTACAGTAGAGGGAGCTGTGCTAAGTAAAAACTAGGGCTGCAACTCGGGTCGGGCAGGTCGGGTTTTGGAGAACCCAACCCTACCCGAGAAATATCTTGGGTCGGGTCGGGTCTGGTTTTTTTTCGGAAAACCCACGATTCCCAAACTCGGCCCTAGAGATGATAAATCTCGGGTCGGTTCGGATTTTTTCAAGTTGACGCAATTTTTTAAGGAAAATTCTTGTTTGGCAAGGCAACTCGACTCATAGAAGCAGAAATTACACTCGCATCACACTTGAATCAAACAATGTTGTAATTACACTCGCATCACACTTGAATCAAACAATGTTGTAATCAAACAATGTTGTAATTACAATCAAACAATGCTGAATCAAACACTTGAATCAACTCAACTCATAGAAGCAGAAATTACACTCACATACAGTAATAGTGGGTGCGTGGGTTTTCACTTTTAACTTTTAACTAACAATAGAAAAAAATGTACATACTATAACTTATATAACTCGGGGGTCGGGTCGGGCCCCTTCAAACCCGGCTTGACCCGAGATTCATGCGGGCTTTTGAATGCTCAACCCGGCTCGACCCGAAACCCATGAAACCTGAACCCAACCCAGGCTATTTTCTGGTTGGGTCGATGCGGGTTGAGTAAAACCCGGCTCGAGTTGCAGCCCTAGTAAAAACAGGAGGCACATATTATTTCTACTAAAAAACATCATTATTGTTTATTGACACGCTACACTAACTTTGCTCTTAGACACTCTAAATTGAACTTTTTTTGATAGATTATTCTAAGTAACTTGAAAAATGGGATTGCATTGTGTAGATACTTCTATGAGCATTTTGGCCATCATGAATAGAAAGATGGTATGCATGGCAAAGAGACAAAATGAAGAAGGTTTTATCATAAGAAAAATGAGGAGGGAATATCGAGTCTCTTAGATCACTATTTTGTTTGATTTGTTTAATGGATTGCTTTGAAATGTTTCACTTAAAAACGAAGAGAGAGATTGTAGAGACAATAGAGACAGCACAATGATGCGCGCACTCCACGACAGGAGTAAATTTCTCGATGAAAATCCCGAGGCCCGAGCTCAATGAATGACCGGGATCAATGACACGTGTTAATGCATGTATGCATCATGAATATATCTTTGTTTATACGTTTTAGGCCAAAGTTAGGTCAACCTACTTAATGGAAAATGGAAAATGGTAAAAATACTAGCTTTCCCAACATCCACTCCACTCTTTAGGCCTGAGTGTGCCCCGTAGCTGTGACTGGATTACTAACTGGCCAAATGTCCGTTGAGAACACCCTGATTGGGTGATCTTAAGCCCTTTGTCACGCTCTGACCCCACCGTGTAAATATTATCCGGTTCTAGGTCTTTTACCCTCCTCAGTTTTGTTTTCCAGCAGCACTATCCTGACCCACCCCGTAGGGACCCGTCCCTTGGAGATGCTGAAAACACGTGGAGAGGGAGAATCCACGACTTTTGTTCCTTTTCTGATGTGGGATCTCACACCCATGATCTGTCAAGCTCATTTATGGCCCTTTCGATCCAAAGAAAAGTTTCTGCTGGAGATGAGCTTTCCAACGTTTGGCTAACTAAATTTTTATGGAAAATTTTCATTGTTTTCTAGGAAAATACCTACCCTATTGGATCTAGATCTTCTTTCCATAAAACTTCTTTCAATAAGTGTATGTTGTAAATCTAGGATCGGGGCAGTCAAATTTCATGCAAAATAAGGATCTGTAATGTCATGATCACAAACAATGGATCTATAAAATGGAGGCTTAAGAGTCATCAACTGGGATTGGATTTGGATGCATGGCATATCCATAGTGGGGCCTAACAGATATGGTTTGAATCGGTTGAAGCTTATATATATTCTTCCAAGGAAAAATATGCACATTCGTTAAAAAATACCCCCCATTTTTTATGGGTTCGATGGATGTGCAATTTTTTTCAAATAAAAATATGAGCAGCTAGAATGATATAAGAATGGTTTGGATCATGAATCGGGTACCCAATCTAAGATTGTTGCAGGTGAAGCTGGTAAGCAAGATGGGCTTAAAAGGTCACCCATCCTACTTCTATTCACCCAAATTTTACTTGCATGTTGTCATTTTATTTCCCTAACTTTCCATTTAAAGGCCATAAACACAAGAGGGCTGCGATTGCATAGCTCATCCTTGACAAGGCCTGACAAATAAATGGTTGGATCATTGAGTAGTTCGGTTCCAATTGTAACTAACACGACGTGAGAAACATCAAGCCAAAAAGACATGTTTAAAATGTCATCAGCCTAACAAAAAAGATAGAAAAAGAATGTAAAAAAATAATATAATCGAGAACTAGTTTCTGATTTATTTCAGCTTATGAACTATGGCAAGAATGGTCAATGGTGTGTGGTAGTAGGAAGGCGAGGTCGGTTATTGCTCTTGTGTGGGAGCCTCCTAACATCATATTCCTAAAATTGAACTTTGACAGCTCAAGCACGGGAAACATAGGACTGGCGGGGATAGAACGCATCCTAAGAGATGAAGATGGCAATTATGTATGGGGTTTTTTCACCCCTATTGGAGTCACTGATTTTAACAAGGTGGAGATAAGGGTGTTCACCAAGAAAAAAGGATGTTGGAGAAAAATTGTTTGGACAGAGTAATAGTGGAGGGCGATTCTTTAAATGTGATCGAGTGATTAGAGGGTAGAGCATCCCCTCCGTAGTGGTTTAGTCAATGGATTGATGAACTATACAACCGGATGGCATGCTCCAATATTTCATTTCATCATGCAAGGAGATCGGCAAACTCTGATGCCGATAGGCTAGAAAGAGATGGTTGCTCGAGGTCGGATTTGGAAGTCTTCGATTTCCTCCCCCCTTGAAGGTTTTTCTTGTATTACGTCGATCTTCTCGATCGCAACGATCGCTAGGGGTTTCCCGTGTTTCTTTTCCCTTTAATATAATTCTTTGCCATTCAAAAATAATAATAATTAAACAAGAACAGGTAAAAAGAGGAGATTTAAAATGACTACATATCATTAAAAAATTATTTTACATCTAAAATTCTAAAATACTTGTCAACACATTTTGTCAAGTTCTATGAAAAAAATAATAACCCATGATTCAATAACTCCACATCATATTTATGAAATGTTTGTTTACTGCATGCAATGCAATGTAATGCTAGATTTCAATTCAACTCATCTTAGATTTGGAGTGCAATGCAATGCAACTCATCTTGAACCCATGATTCAACTCATCTTACTACATGCAAGTATTTTGAACCCATGTGTTATTATTTACAAAATGCAATGCAAGATCTCAATTCAACTCATCTTAGAATTAGTACACCCATGCAATGCAATGCAAGATCTCAATTCAACTCGTCTTAGATTTTACCCAAGACCTTAGTATGTTTGGATACATAGCATAGGGTCGGATAGTCGTGTAATAAGAAGTCAAAAGAGATGAGACAATCATTGGATTTGTCTAGAATCACCTATGACAGAATAATGGAATAGACTTACAGTAGTGTTTGGTTGCACGACATAGACTTGGAGAATAGAGGAATAAGTAGGGGTGTCATTACCAATATAAAGAGTGGAGAGAGAGAGAGAGAGCATATATATTCATAAGATTTTCAATCAAAATTCAACTATTTTTGTATAATTTGGTTTGAAAGTTAGACGGAGGGGACATTAATGCCACATAGGTATACATGCAATAATTATGTAGGAAACATTTCTAAGAGAATTCAAATTGCAGGAATCTTCATGAAAAGTTAAGAGGAAAAATGTATCTATTTTTCTTACCTTTTTTTTTCATGCACACACAACAACAACAGAAAAAGGAAACTTGAACCAAATTTATTCAATTTTACTTAAAGATTATTTTAAAGAGATAAATAAAATCAAGTTTTCTTAATTTTTCGAAGGTTTAAAATTGGGCAAATGATGAAGAAAATGCAAAGATTATGCTAAATTGTTAATAAAGGGTAGATATTTAAAAATTATGAAAAAATGGCTGTCAGGTGAGAGAGTATAAGTATTATGACAAATATACCCTCACTTTCATTCATTTTCCCACCATTTCTTAAGCTCATTTTCTTTCTTCTTCCTCACCTTACCCAGGGAACGTAAAAAATACAGAGCCATTCCCATCCTTTGGAAGGTCTAATCCCCACGTTTTTCTTTCTTCTTCCTCTCCTCACCCAGCCAACCTGAAAAATACCAGTGCAGCCATTGTCATCCTTTGGAAGCTCTAGTCCCCACGTTTTTCTCTCTTCTTCCTCATTTTTCAGAGAATCGTGTAAGAGGTAATTTGCAGAAGAAATGGCTATCGGGTAAGTAATCTCACATACCCATTTCGGATTATATTTTTTTTTCCTTTTAAGGGTTGGTCGATTGTCTAGCTGCTGAAATCGATGATCGAGATACATTTAAACTAATTAAAAAATTAGATTTTGATTTTTTCGGTTCTTCCAGTATGTGAATTGCTTCTGTTTGGTACACAAGAATTTCAGTTCTTTCAGTAATGATAATAGATCTTTGATGGTCATATGTTCCTTTACAGCCGTTGGAATACATCGAGTATGTGCTGGTTTAGTATTAATTTGTAGAATCTTCCCCCTTTTCATGCATTCTTTTGAGCTTGCCTCATAGTATTTAAATTTTGTTTGATTAATCTCATTCTTATATTTTTCATGTATTTGTCACAAATTCATGTTTTTCTTTAGCTATCATTGGACTGCATTATGAGAGTGGGGTCTTGAGTTCATTGGTGGAAGAGATTTTAATCTCTTTTCTTTTTCTTTTTATTTTTTTGAAACTAAGCCTTTTCTTTTCAGGATTTAGAGGAGGAAATAACTGTCATGTCTTATTGGCCCAAAAGAATTATGATATTCCTTCGTTTGATAGCTTTACCAGTGATTTTATTAGATGTTTCATAGTTAGTACTAATATATTTCATAGTTGTGTGCTTGAGTATATGATCCAGGTCTCTTTGATTCGGTAGAGCATCAAAGAATGGAATGATTCAACAGTTACCCTTATCACGTATAGATCCCATCATATCAATGCTGATATACTTGATAGTTGTGTGCTTAAGTCATGTGTGCCAATTTGTTTGGTTGTTGCCGTCATTCCTTGAAGGTGTTTATTGTAATTTGTTAGAGAAATCCATCCATCTATTGTGTTAGCAAATGTGGGGATGCTTTCATCATATTAAGTATTGTGAATGAGGTGGGATCCACAATTGGATGATCAGGATCGAAGATCATATCATCCATTCAGTTGTTATACTAAGAATAGGGGAAGAAGAGATATAGAATGCCTTACCATTCATTTAGATAGTATTGGAAGGAAAGATCAAGAGGTGGGTCTGTTCTGCAGCTTCTCGTAGCATTTTTTTCGAATTTCTGTTCATAGTGCTTAATTGAATATGGGATTATACATATTAATTGAACAGGGAGTTAGGACTTTAATCTGATTTTTTTGCAAATAACAGTTATTATAGTTTTAGAAACAATATAGTTATTGCCTTCGAAAAAGGATTTATTGTCCCATTTACAAATAAGAACTAATTTTTGTGGCAGCCAAAGAGGTCCATGGAGTATGTTCATCATCTTCTTGTGCCTGATTGGATGATCTTAACCATCCAATCAATTGCCTACGAATGAACAGTAATAGAAATTTGATAAGTTTTGATCCATATTCAACAACTCAAATGCATTTAATCAAATAGTTTGAATTTTTCATTATATGTGATTTTGGGGCCTTGGAGGATCAGAGACGTACTCTGCCCGATGGGTGGTATGAAATGATCTACACTAGAGCTCGATATGCACTACATATGCACACCATTGTAACTTAATGAGGTTGCTGCTCAATCGATCTTTCCTCTTTAACCTTAAAACCTAGAAAAACTCTTCTTACATATTAGTAAATGCATAGGAAAGGTCATGTTATTTAATATTCAAAAAAAAGAAGGAAAAGAATAGGTTGATTCAAGGAAACGATTATGGATCACTATCACCGGCTCGAATTTTAGATCCAATCATATTTTCCCCATAATTCCATTTTTTATGATTATTTATGCGTGGTTATTTTCTTATGTTCTATTAGGCTCAACATACAAAATTTCACATATGGCAGTGAAAAGTAGTTGAAGCTGTGTGATCTTTTGTATAAGATTTTGAGGATGCTGCCCATTGACCCAACAAAGAGGAACTCTTTCCAGCGCTGCATATGCAATGGGGACCTGGTTCTCGTGTATGAGAGGCATGACATCATGAAGGCCATCAAAGTATGTGAAGGTTCAGAGCTCCAGAATTGATTTGGTGTTTTTAGGCATTCTGATTGGGTTGGGAGGCCTTTTGGATCCAAGGTGCTGAGCAATAAGGGGGGATTTGTTTATCTGTTTCCTCCTACTCCTAGTTGTGGACTCTGGTTCTAAGCCATAGTCCCCAGATTTTATATATTGTGGATATTAGCTTTGTGATTTCATACTTGGAAGTTATCCCTGGCTGTCTGGTTCTTGAGTCGGGCACTGGAAGTGGTTCTCTAACAACCTCTCTTGCAAGGGCTGTTGCTCCTGTTGGCCATATCTATACATTTGACTTTCACGAACAGAGGGCTGCCTTAGCCAGGTAATCCATTGACTCACTGGATGACATTGATAGAATAATGTTGCTGTCTTGTGAGACATTCGATATGCCAGTTTCTAATATGTATCTTTGTTTTTCTTATTCCCTGTTGGAAATATAAAGGATAGTCTTTGTTATTTATAGATCTTTTTTTTTCAGTAAGAGTTGAGGATAAAATGGAGGGAAAGAAGAGGGAATTTGTGGTTCATTTGGCGGGAATTGGAGGCGAGAAGACAGGAGCTGCGAGAGCCATTGAAAACTTTGCCTTTTCCCTTTTTTCCTGCTTCGGAGAAGACGAATGAATTGGGTAGTAAATGGAAGCGAATCTTTTCAAAGGAGATTATGTTTGGACCCCGTTGTTTTATGCAGGGCACCCCCTTCCTTCCTGTATTTGACTACTTTGTAAGGTAAATAAATGAGAAAATCATACATGTGCATAAGTTGGTGCTTGGTGGTTGTCACCTATCCCTGCTCACTGTGACATTCCGTTTTTGGAATCTATAAGCGCTATTGAAGAGTCAACAACTCACTAGCCGTTTCATCGAGTCAATCAGCATTTGGACCTTTTAATTACTAGCATGTTTCATTGGATTTAGTATTGCCCAAAAAAGCCTATCAGTTCTTATATTTAGCTGTTTATGAATGCTAACCCAGTCATGATGTGAGTTTGGACCGTTTGGTAATTGGTTGAATAGTGCCCCAAGTTAATCGTTAACTTGAACGACTCGACTAGGTTTTACTTTGGCCATGTTTTTTCACTACAAAATCAATCAATTTTTTTTTCCTTTTGGGTCGCCTAAATTAGTAAAAGGTTGGCAATGTCAGTTCATAAACTCGTACAATTAGGAGGAATGATAGATACAAGGGAGCATACAATCAAATGTGGTTCCGAGGTATCAAATGTGGTTCTGAGGTATCAAATGTGGTTCCGTAGAGGTTGCGAGGTAGAAAATATGGTTCCGTAGTGGTTACGAGGTATAAAATGTGGTTCCGTAGTGGTTGTGGGGTATAAAATGTGGTTCCGTAGTGGTTCTGGGGTATAAAAGGTGTTTCCCTAGTGGTTAGGAGGTATAAAATGGGGTTCCGTAGTGGTTGTGGGGTATCAAATGTGGTTCCGTAGTGGTTCCGGGGTAGAAAATGTGATTCCGTAATTCTTCGGAGGTATAAAATGTGGTTCCGTAGTGGTTTTGGGGTAGAAAATGTGGTTCCCTAGTGGTTCCGAGGTATGAAATGTGGTTCCCGAGTGGTCCCGGGGTAATAAATGTGGTTGTGTAGTGGTTCCGGGGTAGAAAATGTGGTTCCGTAATTCTTCGGAGGTATAAAATGTGGTTCTGTAGTGGTTGTGGGGTAGAAAATGTGGTTCCCTAGTGGTTCCGAGGTATGAAATGTGGTTCCCGAGTGGTCCTGGGGTAATAAATGTGGTTCCGTAGTGGTTCCGGGGTAGAAAATGTGGTTTCCTAGTGGTTCCGAGGTATGAAATGTGGTTCCCGAGTGGTCCCGGGGTAATAAATGTGGTTGTGTAGTGGTTCCGGGGTAGAAAATGTGGTTCCGTAATTCTTCGGAGGTATAAAATGTGGTTCCGTAGTGGTTTTGGGGTAGAAAATGTGGTTCCCTAGTGGTTCCGAGGTATGAAATGTGGTTCCCGAGTGGTCCCGGGGTAATAAATGTGGTTGTGTAGTGGTTCCGGGGTAGAAAATGTGGTTCCGTAATTCTTCGGAGGTATAAAATGTGGTTCTGTAGTGGTTGTGGGGTAGAAAATGTGGTTCCCTAGTGGTTCCGAGGTATGAAATGTGGTTCCCGAGTGGTCCTGGGGTAATAAATGTGGTTCCGTAGTGGTTCCGGGGTAGAAAATGTGGTTTCCTACTGGTTCGGAGGTATAAAATGTGGTTCTGAGGTATAAAATGTGGTTCCGCAGTGGTTGTGGGGTAGAAAATGTGGTTCCCTAGTGGTTATGGGGTATGAAATGTGGTTCCCTAGTGGTTCCAGCGTATAAAATGTGGTCCCGAAGTGGTTCCAGGGTTGAAAATGTGGTTCCCTAGTCGTTCGAGGGTATAAAATGTCGTTCCGTAGTGGTTATAAGGTATAAAATGTGGTTTCGTAGTGGTCCCGGGGTATAAAATGCGGTTCCCTAGTGCTTCCAGGGTATGAAATGTGGTTCCCGAGTGGTCCCGGGGTAATAAATATGGTTCCCTGGTGGTTCCGTGGTAGAAAATGTGGTTCCGTAGTGGTTCCGGGGTATGAAGTGTGGTTCTCTAGTGGTTCCGGGGTAGAAAATGTGGTTCCTTACTGGTTCGGAGGTATAAAATGTGATTCCGTAGTAGTTACGTGGTATAAAATGTGGTTCCATAGTGGTTGTGGGGTATAAAATGTGGTTCCCTAGTGCTTCTGGGGTATAAAATGTGGTTCGAAAGTGGTTCCGAGGTATAAAATGTGGTTCCGTAGAGGTTACGTGGTATAAAATGTGGTTTCATAGTGGTTGTGGGGTATAAAATGTGGTCCCGGGGTATAAAATGTGGTTCCCTAGTGGTTCCAGGGTAGAAAATGTGGTTCCGTAGTGGTTACGTGGTATAAAATGTGGTTCCATAGTTGTTGTGGGGTATAAAATGTGGTTTCGTAGTGGTTCCGGGGGTATAAAATGTGGTTCCCTAGAGGTTCCGGGGTAGAAAATGTAGTTCCGTAGTGGTTCCGAGGTATAAAATGTGGTTCCATAGTGGTAGTGGGGTATAAAATGTGGTTCCGTAGTGGATAAGTGGGTATAAAATGTGGTTCCGTAGTGGTTCCGGGGTAGAAAATGTGGTTCCGTAGTGGTTCCGAGATATAAAATGTGGTTCCGTACTGGATACGTGGTATAAAATGTGGTTCCATAGTGGTTGTGGGGTATCAAATGTGGTTCCGTAGTGGTTCCATGGTATAAAATGTGGTTCCCTAGAGGTTCCGGGGTAGAAAATGTGGTTCCGTAGTGGTTCCGAGATATAAAATGTGGTTCCGTACTGGATACGTGGTATAAAATGTGGTTCCATAGTGGTTGTGGGGTATCAAATGTGCTTCCGTAGTGGTTCCATGGTATAAAATGTGGTTCCCTAGAGGTTCCGGGGTAGAAAATGTGGTTCCGTAGTGGTTCCGAGATATAAAATGTGGTTCCGTACTGGATACGTGGTACAAAATGTGGTTCCATAGTGGTTGTGGGGTATCAAATGTGCTTCCGTAGTGGTTCCATGGTATAAAATGTGGTTCCCTAGAGGTTCCGGGGTAGAAAATGTGGTTCCGTAGTGGTTCCGAGATATAAAATGTGGTTCCGTACTGGATACGTGGTACAAAATGTGGTTCCATAGTGGTTGTGGGGTATCAAATGTGCTTCCGTAGTGGTTCCATGGTATAAAATGTGGTTCCGTAGTGGTTCCGGGGTAGAAAATGTGGTTCCGTAGTGGTTCCGAGATATAAAATGTGGTTCCGAGATATAAAATGTGGTTCCGTACTGGATACGTGGTATAAAATGTGGTTCCATAGTGGTTGTGGGGTATCAAATGTGGTTCCGTAGTGGTTCCATGGTATAAAATGTGGTTCCCTAGAGGTTCCGGGGTAGAAAATGTGGTTCCGTAGTGGTTCCGAGATATAAAATGTGGTTCCGTACTGGATACGTGGTATAAAATGTGGTTCCATAGTGGTTGTGGGGTATCAAATGTGCTTCCGTAGTGGTTCCATGGTATAAAATGTGGTTCCCTAGAGGTTCCGGGGTAGAAAATGTGGTTCCGTAGTGGTTCCGAGATATAAAATGTGGTTCCGTACTGGATACGTGGTACAAAATGTGGTTCCATAGTGGTTGTGGGGTATCAAATGTGCTTCCGTAGTGGTTCCATGGTATAAAATGTGGTTCCCTAGAGGTTCCGGGGTAGAAAATGTGGTTCCGTAGTGGTTCCGAGATACAAAATGTGGTTCCGTACTGGTTACGTGGTATAAAATGTGGTTCCATAGTGGTTGTGGGGAATAAAATGTGGTTCCGTAGTGGTTCCCCATGGTATAAAATGTGGTTCCCTAGAGGTTCCGGGGTAGAAAATGTGGTTCCGTAGTGGTTCCGAGATATAAAATGTGGTTCCCTAGTGGTTGCGGAGTAGAAAAACTGATCCCGTAGTGGTTACGTGGTATAAAATGTGGTTCCATAGTGGTAGTGGGGTCTAAAATGTGGTTTCGTAGTGGTTCCGGGGTATAAAATGTGCTTCTCTAGAGGTTCCTAGGTAGAAAATGTGGTTCCGTAGTGGTTCCGGGGTAGAAAATGTGGTTGTGGTTCCGTAGTGGTTGTGGGGTAGAAAATGTGGTTCCCTAGTGGTTCCGAGGTATGAAATGTGGTTCCCGAGTGGTCCCGGGGTAATAAATGTGGTTGTGTAGTAGTTCCGGGGTAGAAAATGCGGTTCCGTAATTCTTCGGAGGTATAAAATGTGGTTCCGTAGTGGTTGTGGGGTCGAAAATGTGGTTCCCTAGTGGTTCCGAGGTATGAAATGTGGTTCCCGAGTGGTCCCGGGGTAATAAATGTGGTTGTCTAGTGGTTCCGGGGTAGAAAATGTGGTTCCGTAATTCTTCGGAGGTATAAAATGTGGTTCCGTAGTGGTTGTGGGGTAGAAAATGTGGTTCCCTAGTGGTTCCGAGGTATGAAATGTGGTTCCCGAGTGGTCCCGGGGTAATAAATGTGGTTGTCTAGTGGTTCCGGGGTAGAAAATGTGGTTCCGTAATTCTTCGGAGGTATAAAATGTGGTTCCGTAGTGGTTGTGGGGTAGAAAATGTGGTTCCCTAGTGGTTCCGAGGTATGAAATGTGGTTCCCGAGTGGTCCCGGGGTAATAAATGTGGTTGTCTAGTGGTTCCGGGGTAGAAAATGTGGTTCCGTAATTCTTCGGAGGTATAAAATGTGGTTCTGTAGTGGTTGTGGGGTAGAAAATGTGGTTCTCTAGTGGTTCCGAGGTATGAAATGTGGTTCCCGAGTGGTCCCGGGGTAATAAATGTGGTTCCGTAGTAGTTCCGGGGTAGAAAATGCGGTTTCCTACTGGTTCGGAGCTATAAAATGTGGTTCCATAGTTGTTGTGGGGTATAAAATGTGGTTTCGTAGTGGTTCCGGGGGTATAAAATGTGGTTCCCTAGAGGTTCCGGGCTAGAAAATGTGGTTCCGTAGTGGTTCCGAGGTATAAAATGTGGTTCCATAGTGGTAGTGGGGTATAAAATATGGTTCCGTAGTGGATAAGTGGGTATAAAATGTGGTTCCGTAGTGGTTCCGGGGTAGAAAATGTGGTTCCGTAGTGGTTCCGAGATATAAAATGTGGTTCCGTACTGGTTACGTGGTATAAAATGTGGTTCCGTAGTGGTTCAGAGGTATAGAATGTGAATCCGTAATGGTTCCCGGGGTATAAAATGTTGTTCCGAGGTATAAAATGTGGTTCCGCTGTGGTTCGAAGGAATAAAAGAGTGCTTCCAAGAGTAGGGAACTTATTGTTCCAATTGTGGTTGTATCATTGTAAATGGTTGTTCATATATTACTTTGTATTCAAATTTTATGGGGGTTTAATATTGGTTCTTATCCTAATAGGGTTTGCGAAAATGGTGGAAAGAATGGCTTCTTTTATGTTACACGTTGATGGGTACTTGAAGGATAAAGTATCATTTGAGTATATTGGCGGGACGAAGATGTCTTTAATTGTGAATCGGAATATAAAATTTAAAGAATTTGAGTCTCTAGTTCACCAAAAAATCCATACCACAGCAACCGGTATCTCACAATCTATACAATGTCGATATGTCGTGGATCCATATCAAATCGTGTTGTACGACATTCGAAATGACGATGACGTAGCTATGGTGATGATGCTTTTTGAGAATAGCCTCTTCAATTGTATGAGCCTGTACATAACCAAAGAGTACAGAGTAGGAGGAATTAGTTCTGCACCGATCCCCATCCGGAGGTAAAATATTCAGTAAGGTGGAAATTTTCATTCTTTGAACTCTCATTCCATTACACTATTAGGTGATGTGAAATTTGTCATTGGTCAGGAATATGAGGGATCGAATTCAACATTATGAATATCCTATTTTATATGGAAATATTTGTGATCCTTCTTCTCGTCCTCTTGAACCGCCATTGAACCTCATAAATAAATCCATCCGTGCAGCGTCAGCAACATCTAATCGAAATGACGTTGGTGCTCCGAAGAACATACAAATATTGGGCAGAAACCGAGAAGATACCAATATTCCTCGGAATCCGAATAGATATTCAGTGGACTTGAACGAAGACTATGAGGACCCTATTTTTAATGTGACAGAGGAAAATACATGGTAACATATGAGCACTGCCATGTAATCTTGTAATTACTAATTACATTTACTTCGCCAGTTCTATGTTTCTCTCATACAATATTCATTCTAACGTACTCCCTACTGTGCAGGCACGATGCAGAGTTCAGCAGGGATTTCCATAGTGATATGCATGTTAGTGATGGCATTGAATGCGAGGATGGTAATAGTATAAAGGGTGATGATTCATTTGGTGATGATGACTTCGTTGAGGACAGTGTGCGCGAAGGTGACTTTGGTAAGGAAGATGAGTGCGAAGCTGTACGCCCCCTCGTTGGTGTACAGAACGTTGTGGGCGACCCGTTGTGTAATACATATAGAAGGGAGCGGTTGGAAGTAGATGAGATGGTTGTAGATGAATTAAATGAGGGACGTATAGGACTTGAGGAGATGAAGGTGGGGGGAATCTTCCCGAATTTGATGTATCATTGGTGTATCATTGGTGTTGGCAATATCATTGGTTTTTACTCACTACCGAAAAGTCAGTCGGCCCACATTGTTTGGATCATCTAAATCGTTCATTTGATACGACATCACATATATTGGGTGTGCTCAAATAATCAGGTCCATCGAATGGAGGTAATCCTTCCATCTGTGGACGAACAAAGTGTACATACGATTACTCGAAAGTCTGAACCTAGCGTTGGACTTCCCAATGACGAGAGCGGAAGCGCAATATCACTTCTTTCCCGTCCGGACGAACAGTAGACTTGCAAAGTCTACTGGCCGTCCGACGGAAGTCCAGTAGACTTTGCATCTCTAATTGGGATAATTCGGAATTCCGAACCAATTTCCGGACTTCCGACGGAAGCCCAGTAGGTTGGCAACTCTACTGGACATCATTCGGAAGTCCCGACGTTGGGTCGGAGTTCCGAGGCGGAATTCCGAAGGAGTACTCGGATTTCCGACGGAAGTCCAGTAGACTTTGCATCTCTACTGGGCATCATTCGGAAGTCCGAGTGTTGTTTAGGCACTCCGAGCCCTTCGGACTACCGATTGAACTTCGGTTTTCCGAATCGGAATTCCGAAACAACTTACGGACTTCCGACGGGGGTCCAGTAGACTTGCCAACTTACTGGACATCATTCGGAAGTCCGGACGTTGGTTCGGATTTCCGACGCGGAATTCCGAAACAATTGCCGGACTTCCGACGGGAGTCCAGTAGGTTGGCAAGTCTACTGGACATCAGTCGGAAGTCCGGAAGTTGTTTCGGAATTCCGAGTCGGAAATCCGAACCAACGTCCGGACTTCCGAATGATGTCCAGTAGAGTTGCCAATCTACTGGACATCATTCGGAAGTCCGGTTGTTGGTTCGGATTTCCGACTCGAAAATCCGAAACAACTTCCGGACTTCCGACGGGAGTCCAGTAGACTTGCCAACCTACTGGACATCATTCAGAAGTCCGGACGTTGGTTCGGATTTCCGACGCGGAATTCCGAAAAAATTTCCGGACTTCCGACGGGAGTCCAGTGGAGTTGCCAATCTCCTGGGCATCATTCGGAAGTCCGGCTGTTGGTTCGGATTTCCGAGTCGGAAATCCGAAACAACTTCCGGACTTCCGACGGGGGTCCAGTAGACTTGCCAACCTACTGGACATCATTCGGAAGTCCGGACGTTGGTTCGGATTTCCGACTCGGAATTCCGAAACAACTTCCGGACTTCCGACTGATGTCCAGTAGACTTGCCAACCTACTGGACTCCCGTCGGAAGTCCGGAAATTGGTTCGGAATTCCGACACGGATTTCCGAAGTTCAATCGGTAGTCCGAAGGAGTCCAGTACAACAGCATATATGGTTCCGGACCGGGTTCATGTACGTTACTACACGAGGATCTACCAATTCAATGGGCTTCATCACATGTATACATCATTTCTGGCGCAAGATCATTCAGATTATATATTAATGATGATCATTTGGGTGATGAACTCGTAATGTTAAGAACTTGATGTTTAAAGCACATATCTTTTGTGTCGGATGGAGAAAAGAGTGGAATTGTGGAACATGTCAGTTTACCGGTCCCCACTACATTTTTCATCTTTACCCCAGTACAAAGAGCTTTTTCCCGATCCTGGTCACTCAGAAGCTTTTTTGTGTTTGTTGTTTTTTAAAATATGTTTTATGAGTAAGCTGGGGTTAGGCAGGACCCCGACCAGATATATTTATGGAAACCAAAGATATACATGAAGGAAGAAAACAACCTCCTTACATAAAAGGGGGGAACAAAAAGAGGCAAGAAGCCCAAACAACAACATCCAAACACAGGACAGAACCTGCAAAAACAGCCCAAAACAAAAAAACAAAGCTCGAAGTGATTTCTTTGCGTTTGGTAGGGGCAGAATAGCTTGGAGATGAAGGGGTGGATTTCTGATCATTGAAAAGATTTGCCCAAGGGAGACTTGCAGACCATATAGATCAATCCTCATCCAGAAGGTTGCTATTCAAGGACCAGATGTTGAAGCCATTCCTCATCCACGACTTCTTCAAGTTGCCAGAAACGCTGAAGAGAGCCCGGATTTGGAACAAGCCTTACCTGCAAACAACCACAATTATCATAATGAATAAGTAGAACATTTTGGTGTTTCCCAATTGTGTGCAAAATATCCACTCACCCTAGCAGGTTGATTTCCGCCACCTACTTCAGGAACGAGGAGAGCAAGTATCGGATCACCCGCGAAGCAATTGAACTCTAATGCATGTACAACCAACAACAATGACTCCCAGGTAAGAATGTGAACAACTTATAGGGATACTTTCCCATAGACCCCATTCAACATTTCCGAAAGTAGGGAAGCTCGCATAGCTGTAATATCTTTCTGGGTGAAATCGAGGCTAGCGTCACGGGTAATGTATTCCATCTCTTTCAAAACGAACAGCCCACAGTCGTGGCTGGAAAACATCAAGCAAAACCGAGAAGAAGAATTAATCGTTTACGGAGGTATCGTAAACTGAAGTAATTGCACGTAACATACCTGTTACCTTGTAGGGGCCGATCGACCACTACATCAATGGGGAATGCACTTATATCAATGTCTTTGACCATTCTGAACCATTTAACAAAGTAATCGACCTACAAATCAAGAATTCCGTACGTTAGGGCAGTAGTAAGAAAAAATTAATTACTAATTGCCATACGAATCAAGAGTAGTACTCACAAGGGGTTGCACCTTCCTACAATCTGTGTGACTGTAAAGAGAATCGTAAAGAAGGAAGGTACGATGCCCCATATCCAACACGAGAAGTACCCAATGAACCATTTCAATGTTAATTGGAATGAGTACTTTTCGTATCTCTTGAAGAGGGGTGTTCTCTACACGAGTTACGAATCTGGAACATGCATCGGGACGTTCACATCTTTCGTCAAGAATAACTTGCTGCAACCAAAAAAAGAAATGTTAGAATTGCCCGCAGCTTGGGAAACAAAAATCACTACTTATAAGTTAATTTAATCTCACAGGTAGATGGGTAGCAAGGCAAATGCATGATCCCTTTTTTTTTGTTCGCCAACATTCGTCTCGCAAGTTCAAGTAATCCGTATATACATTAACAATCTACATAACAGACCATAGGTCAACGAGAAGGAATTCTAAGAAGATATGTGTACCAACGCATTATTCACGCTTTACGTTACTAACTGAACCATATAACATCTTACCGGAGATGATATCCACCCTCTACGATCGGTTAGTATAAGCAAGTCTTCTTTACACATGTGGTACCCATCACTGTGAATGACTCTCTCACTGCAAATCGAGTAAAAAGTCAGCTACCTCTATGGTCCTTTGGTCATATAATTGTACTTAAACAACCTATGTATGCAATTAATCGGAGATATTAGAATTAAAAAACAATGTAGGTTGTACGAAAATTTACGTAGGTGGTAGCGCTGCCAATGCATCCACCTTCATCGCTGCAGGCCCGGTGATATTGCGAAGAGCATACATGCTTTTCCGGTTGCTTATGACATACGGTGAACTGACTGCTCTACTAGGTTGTAACTTCCTTCGACGTTGCTTCACATTTTTTTCAATGCTCCCAATAACTTTTTCATCTTCTTTCTTATTTGATTTCTTACTCTTACTGAGGTTCAAATCAGGAGTGTCAACCAAGATAACCATTTTAGCTGCAGCATCCCTGACATCCCTAGTAATTAGGCTATCAATAGAGATATGTTCTACGCTATCATCAACTATGTGTTTCCCCATATCATCTACAAAAACACCATCCCCTACTTCCCCCTTCGCAGTCACTATCTCGGGTTCCCCATCCATATTGTCGGCCTCTCGTTCCCTCTTTCTCGTTATCTTCGTTGGGATATTATTCCCTGACTCCAAACCTTCCCTCTTTCTGGAACCTCTCCCGAACAAATGAATTTTTACCTCCCTCATTTCACGTTCAACTCTGGTTAACCTCTCCAACAATGAACTATTTGTAACAGATTCATCTACTTCGGACTTCCCATGTTCCCCTCTTCCTCTCGTACTTCTCCTCCTTCGTTCCCTCCTCTGATATGTCGCAATTGGCCTCATTGGATCCCTCAGTACAGGCAGAGTTTGACCCCTGCAATCCCCCACTGGGACCACAATTGAACCGACTGAATCGCAAGGAATACTACCATCGTCGTGTTGATCATCGAGTCGAAGTAGAGATTCTTCCCTTGCCGTAGCTTCGACCCTCCTAACCACCTGGAATACATTCCATATTACTAATTACAAATACGACTGTAAAAATAACACGAAAGACATACAACGACCAACATGCATTATACTCTCACCTCTACGGCTTTCACCGTCCCATGAATAATAGAGTTAATCAACTGTTGATGCTCCATCTTCTTCGTATTCATCTGAGCGGTCCACTTAAATAGACGCGGATACGCATCAGGAGAATTAGGTGCCCATAACGTGGTATGCTCAAATAGCCATACCTGATATCAAAGTAGATTAGATCCGCATAAGATAGAAAGAAAAAAACTATATGCAATGAATGGAAAATTACCTGTAAAATGATAGAGCAACCCAATATATGTCCCTTTCCACCGAGTGCAGCATGTGAATCTAATGATCTGACCAAGAACTCATGAACGGGAAAAGCCCATGCAACATTTCCTATAGTCTGCAGATCAATATACGGGAAGAGGCAAGAACATGCCTTCTGGTCCCTCTGCGCAAACAAGACAGTGCTGCAGAATAACAATATCAAATGCTTCACAGTCGACTTCACCAAGTCTTCTTCGTCTGAATCCATATCGGCATGAATAACCTTCACCACCTCGTCATAGGTGGCGGTTGGACCCCCAAACCTCCAACCATCCACAGTATCACTGCTAGACCAATCAAATTGCGGCCTTTCCCCAATCATACTTAAACCTAATATTTTAGCTACATCACTAACTAGAAATGGGAGTACGATGCCGCCCAAACAAAAACCTTTCCGTTTGGGATCCCATTTATTTACCATTGTCGTCAAAATCTTCTTCCGCAACTCGACATCTTCGAGGCCCTCATGCAGAACCAAATCTGTAAATGGGGTATCCTTTATGAAATCCCTATGCACATCCCGTAACCGAATATTTTGTAGGGACTCGTGAAAGCGTGATGGACAGCATCTAGATAAGACATATTTCGCCTGCAAAAATGGCACTATTAAACAGTTGAGCGAGAAACAGCAGGAGATGCAGACGGAAAATATAACAGTTACTCACCATCACGAAAAAGGAAACAATTGTTGGGAAAGATCAACAATTTTGTTTACTTCGTATGTATCTGTCGAAACCACCAACAATCACTTGAAACACAATATTAGTCTATTCAAACACAGTATTACTCCATTGAAACAACAAGGATAAAGAAACCATATGTAATCACTTTAAACAACACAGGGCTCCCCAAATAACTGGAAACAACCAGACGTAAAGATCATGAACACCATATATGACAACCGTAGCTAACCCCTTCAAATTTAAACAATCAAACATCGGTTCAAACAACATATGGCTCCCCAAGTAATAGCAACCATAACAAACCGTACGAGAGTCAAGCAAAACCATTCAAACTTAAACCACCAAAAATCACTTAAAACAACCATAGCTATATAGATACTTGAATCAAATTCATAAGAACCATCATAAACATACCATGCAAGCAAGATACACAATATAACGATAATATCATATAATCCATCCATCCATAATAACATATCAAACCCGTATATAACATAACATCCATGAACCATTAAAAAAAAAAAAATTTAAAAGAAACATAACATCCATCTATCCATAAATCAACCACAGCAACGCTCTAATGATCTGGGGGCAACAGATGGTGGACCAAGTTGGTCAATGAAGAAAGCTGCTCCGTGAGTGAGGTGACCGCTGTGCCCAAGTCCTGGCGGAGGGTGGAGATCTCGGTGCGTACCCCAGTCAAAGCTTGCTGAGTCGCCAATTGCTCTTGATGATGGGATTGTAAAAGCTGATTAACCGCGGTAAAGTGCCCGTCAAGGTGCTGACGATGTGCACGAAGCTCCTGCGCAACAAACTCCTGTGATGCAAAACGCTGAGCCGGCTGACGACGAGGGGGAGCAGGGCCCTGTATATCAAGCCGCATGGCCTTTACAGTTTTAGCATTGAACACAGTTGCGGGACTAAGGCGTTCTTCACCACCTTGTATCAACTTCTCATGGTTGAAGACATGCGTGAGAAGCATCCCGAATGGTAGACTAGCCAAGGCCTTTGTCCTCGTGTCCTCCATGAACCTAAGGAGGATATAGCCAAGGTGAAGGGGCGTGCCGCGAAGAAGTCGGTGCATAATAAAAGCCTCAAAAGGCCGGACCATGTCAGCATTGCCTCCGCGAGGCGTGATATTGCTCGTCAGAATCTTGTGTAGGACTTTGCACATAGGGGTCAGGGAATTGTAGGATACGTTGGTTGACCCGTCAGTAGGTGGGCCTTCGCAACCAAGCTCCCCATAGGCGGCGACCGGATCATCTATACAGGCACTAATGTCATCCATGGTTCCGGGCCAAAAGTAGATTTCGTCGCCTGTGGTGGGAAGAGAGACAACTTCACAAAACTTTTGAACTGTCATATGGATGGTTTTGTTGTTTACTCTGGATTGGAAGACCTTCAAATCTCTGTCGAATCTGTAATTGGCATAGAATTGCTTGACGAGAGTCGGGTACGAGTCACAGTGAATTTCGAGAAAATTGACTCATCGAAAGGCCAGAAATAAGGGTTTCACATTATAAACTTCGACATCTTTAAAAATGACTTTCCTACCTCGGAGTATGCCCTTCCTTTCTATACGACCGAGGGACCCAACCTCTACATCTGCATCCTCATTGCCCATATCCTCATCGGAGGCAGGAGGACTAGGGGAGGGCTCACGGATAGCCTTCCCACGCCGTTTGCGGGTAGAAGACCCTGCATCTACATTCACATTCTTCTTTCTTTGCTTCGCGCGCTGCATGACTATAGGGGTTTTGGGTTAGGTGGTTAGTGGGGTTCACAAAGTAAAAGGGGAGCCGCTTCCGGTCCTTATCTGCACAAAGCAGGAGAATAACTTGGAGGGGAAGATACTTTAAGTAGGAGATAGTTGAAAAGTTGAAATTAAAGATACTTCAAAGAAAACCATGTTTCAGAAAGTTTGTACAAACACACTATTTAGAGACTTCGAACCACTTGAAACCAATGTTAGGATAGACGAACTACGGAACCACATATTAGAAAGTTCACAAATATGATTAGTGGAACCACATATTAGAAAGTTCAAACCACAATAACTGGATAGATGAAGTACAGAACCACAAATTACACAGTTTGAACCAGTAATACTGGATACAGGGTCCATGGAATACTGGTTCCAATTTCGGCAGAATAAGTGGTTTCATGGATGCAACTTCCATGGAATAACGGTTCTAACTTTCAAACCCCTAATTGAAACCCTTCAAACAAATTCAAAACAATGTAACCATTGAAAAGCATTGAAAACCATGGAAACCCCAAATGATACCCTTGAAACCATTGGAAACCTATATGCAACCATTTAAACCCTAAATGAAACCAGCCAAACCATTGAAACCATAAATGCGAGCCTAAACCATTGAAACCCTTTCAAACAAAAATTTTTACTATTGAAACCCTTTCGAACTAAAATTGGTTCGAACTATATACAAAAAGAGAAACCAGATGAACCTATTGAAAAATGCCAAAATAGAGGATCCTTGTTACGTGCAGAATCTGTACCACTTATTTAGTTATTTTCCTTTATGTTAATTTTCCCGTAGGGTCACTCCCATCTATGTAATGGAGTTGGTTTTGAGTGATTGTGGTGTCAGTTATGGAGAGTAAGTTAAATTTTGGTCCCATCCCATGTTTGGTTGCCTTTTACCACTAGGTATTTTTTAATCCCACTCTTCTAATCATTACTTCTGGGGTGAAATTTTTAATCCCACTTTTGTAATGATTGAAATGTCATCCCATCCCAAGATAACCCCAGGAACAAAAATAAACTCAGGAACCAAAAATAAGCTTCAGCAAATATTTTTTCTACCCAACAGTGCAAACAACCAAACAAAGGTTTTTTTTTTCCCAACATATCTCCCAGGGTATTTTTTTCTCCCACATAACCAAACATGGGATTTTTATTTTACCGGGATACTTTTACGACTTTTTTTTTGCCACCTATCTCCCAGGGTATTTTTTTCTGTCACATAACTCCCAGGAACAAAAAAAACCTGGCAACCATACAGAGCACAAAGAGTTCTTATTTTGGTGTTACATTTCTTGTTTTTGGTGGAGTTAAGACAGAAGCCTCTGGTTTGGCCATTTCCCACTTTTAACCTCGTGGTTTGGAAGTTACCAACGACACCACCAGGTATGTGGCATGCAACAAAAGCGAAGAATCCTAAGATCATCTCCTGCTGACTTACCAATTCTCCTATCAACTGTGGATGCACGTTATCAAGAGTTTTGGCATAGGTAGGGTATCTCAAGGATCAATCAAGAAAGTCATTCTTAATTGGAGTATACGCCCTTTCGGCGAAGCTGGTTGAATCACATGGAAGAATGTCCCATTTGTTTTGATATGTCAACTTTCGAAATAAGGAACAACTGAATAGTGAAGGAGCGCGAGAGAGAAATAGGAAGAATACTGCTAGATATCAACATTGTTATACTATGGGGAAGAGGGAACAAGCTCAAACCCACAAACACGGTGACTGATATTCTAAGGGGTCGGACAACGAATCTCATGGAGAAGAGTGGAAAACCTAAAACCTCACTAAAGTGGTACACCCCACCCCTTGGATCAATCAAATTCAATTTTGACAGAAGCTAAAAAGGAAGCCCGGGCTGGGTAAGGATTGGGGTAATCTTCCGTAACTACGATGGGTAAACAATCCCATGCCATTAAAAAAATATCTTTAAAAATCTTTTCTTTTTCTGTATCACTGGGCATATGTGATGCAAATGAAGTAGAAGCCCATGCCTTAATTCTTCTTCTTTTTTGAATGTTGAAGCTTTCATTAAAAGGAAGAAGACCAAGATGGTCGAAACTCCAAAGATTACAAGGACAGAAAAACAAGAGAAGCCCGTGCCTTACTATGGGGGCTGAAATGGTATTCGAATGCTAGACTAGAGGCACTGATCATCGAAGGGGACTCCTCTAACCCCATCGCTTGGACTGCTACTAAATCGTCAGGACCTTGGAAGCAAGATAACGTAATAGCAGAGATTAGATATTTGTGCTTATTCTAGCAGTTCCTAAATCTCATCTTACATGTCCAGCATTTCCATAGGTTTTCATGATTTTATCAGGATTTCCAGCAAAATTCCGAACCAAAACATTTATGTTTCTCTCACAACTGAAACCGAATTCAAAACTGAAGTGGGGTATAACCATAACCTTGGTTGAGCCTCGTTTAGGCCTATAAAATGATATGAAGGGAGACCAATTGTCATCGCAGGACAATCCTCCCCTACCAAATCTCGTTGACGTCCTTTTCTTTCCTTCAGCATACCACCTCCTTCAACGATTCCTCCATCAATTCTTCCGATGAGGAGCTCGATCCTCCCATCGACTCTTCAACCGACTGGGACACTCCAAGCGCCCATTCCTTGTTGCCCATATTGCTCTTTCCATCATAGGGCCTTCAACTAATTGTAAGGTTGAGACTCTCCCATCCTTGCCATTCTTCGTATGTACAATGGGGAACATGTATGGGAACCACTCGCCCATGGTACTTACCACTACAAGATGAGGTATGGGAACTACCTACCTTTGCTGCACATGAGAACTCCATCCCTTGTATCACCTGGTAGTCGTACAAGGGCATTGTCGTGAGGTTGATGGAACTCTACGAACTTTACTTCCACACCTTTTCCACCCTAGGGTGGGCCTCTAAGTTTACGACCTTCACGGGTGTAAAGTCATTCGCAAATTGTAGGCCTAACGGCATACCATCCTCCAACACGAAGTTGCGAGTTATGCATATGTACACTGAAGCCTCGTGGTCTTCCCGTTAATGAGCACGTCCAAATATCATGATTTTCACAAAAACCCTAATATTTTAGGGCTTTTTTTGTTTTTATCAATGTTCTCTTTCTTAAAATGTGGGTTTAATGTACCCATGGGGTGGGGTTTCATTGTCTGTGGTGGAGGTGACGGCGGTGGCCGGAGATGGCGAAGGTGGCGGTGGAAGGAGGTGGCGGTGGCAAATGGCTTCAAACCACTGATAAGGGTATTTCTGTCCTCAATATATTAACCATGTTTAGTTTTACTCATTCCGTCAGGTTAAACTAACGGACCGTCAACAGCGGGGGTCTACTAAAAAATGTCATAAAGTTGAGGGGGTGTCATTGCTAACTTCCAAACCACGGGGTTAAAAGTGGAAAATGGCCAAACCACAAGGGGTGTATCTGTATTTTTCCCTTTTTAAAAAAAAATACATTAACTACATGAAAGTTTCATTATAGATGTTGAAGAACAAAAGGGACAACAAATATTCATCACAATGCCAATTAGAACTTCAAATCATCAACTTTGTTCGAGGCTAGCATTACCTTAACCAACAAAAAGAAATTCAAGAACATGAGGGAATCTTAAAAGGGAAAAAATACAGCCAAAGTTGCTCCATGATTACCAGGTTGTTCTGTAACTCAGTATGGATCAGTTTTTCAAAATGCCGATGGGGTGAAAATGCAGCGAAAGTGAATCCTAGTCGACTTGGTTGATGCGGCTGAGTACTTGGTTGATGAGACTGAGTAATCGGTTGACTCCCCCACATAAATCAGGACAGTCAGAGGAGCTTTGATGGACTTTGTAGGACAAAACGCGGACTCGGCCAAGAACACAGCCAAGTTAAAAAGAGTTCACTTGGGTGAGTCCATGATGATGTGGGGGAGTTTTGAAACTATGGCATGGATTAAACATTTAATGGAATTGAAGGGGGTAATAGAGAACAAGTTTGAGAGGGGGTAATATAGAACAACTTTGACATGGTTCTTGTCTACTTCAGTTTCCATTTGCTAGAGTGCTAAATTGTTGCATAGGTTGTCATAAGTTTGAGATGGAAAATATTCCTTTTTTTCTTATATTTACTTGAAGCGTAAGCTAATCTTGGAACTGATATTAAGTGAAGACATCTCTCTCAAGAAAGTTTTGGTAAATGCTTCTAAAAGTAAGTAGGTCTGGGAAAGTTGTATTGACTTATAAATCCCTATCGTCGAGTTCTGAACCGTGGGAATCGAACCATGACTGAAGTGGTAGTGAAATGGCAAGGAGCTGAAGTTGAAGATGCAACATGGGAGCGCTACCATGATCTATTGAAGAGGTTTCCAGATTCAAACCTTCAGGACAAGGTTGCTTGAAGTGGAGGGGAATGTTACGTGCACAATCTGTACCAGTTATTTAGTTATTTTCTGTAGGGTCAGACCCATGTATGTAATGGAGTTTGTTTTGAGTCATTGTGGTGTCAGTTATGGTGTCCTGTTACTAGTACGTGGAGTCAGTTGTCGTACTTGTCATTTGGAGAATTGTATTCTACTTAAACTCTTCTCTCATGAATGAAAGATATACAACTTTCTTCTCTTAAAAAGTATACTCTTTCATGGAGGTTGGCTCCCTCCAAGTAGCCATTTTTCACCATAGGAAAATCCAAGAGAAAGACGTAACAATCCTTGCAACCACAAATATGAGGGTTCGAACCAGAAATAGTTACAACCACAATTGAACCAAAATTGACAATTGAGATAATTATTTCCACAGAAGGAATAATAGGAACCACTATTTTCAGACTTCGAACCACTTCAAACACACTATTAGACAGTTCGAATGAAAATCATTGCTTACAAGGATCCTTGGAACCATACTTACTGGTTTCAAGGGTTCGAAAGTCTCAAAAATCCCAAAATAAATGCTTATGCCTCTTTCCCTTCTGTCAAAAGAGTGCAAAACAAAATCGATAACGGTCCTTCTCCCAATAAAATCAAATGAAACCCTTTGCAAACATAAATAAAACCCTTCACTACCAAAATGAAACCCTTCAAAACCTACAAATCCTGAATCAAATCCTAACAAACCACAGTTACACCTTTCAAAACAAATGGAACCCTTTTGAACCCTAAATGAAACCCTAATTTGGTTTCTAAAATTGATTTCTTTCAATCCATCGAAACCCTAACAAAATGAAACCCTTTGCAAACCATGGATAAACTAGAAATCAAATGAAACCTTTTCAAACCCTAACACAGGAACTAATTATAGCTTTATACAATTTCAATAATGGTTCCAAGTATTTCATCTCCAACACCCAAAGAAGAAAACCCAAAAAATGAAACCCTACATTAAATGGTTTAAAAAATACATTGGAGAGTTGAAGTACGGGTTTTGGCAAGAGGAGCTACACTTTCCGGCGACAACCTAAACTTTCCGACGCGTATGCAACCTTCCCGGCAAGAATAGTATTTTCCGGCGAGGTCAAAGGGAGAGAACGAGTGAAAAAAACGAGTGAAAATAAGGAGAAAAAGACTGAAAAAGGGTAAAAGAGGGTGAGAGGGTGAGAGGGTAGAACGAGAGGTTAAATGGATGGAAGGGTATTTTACTTATCTTCCTCTCCCAACCGTCTCTTTTCTCCACCGACGGTGACAAGTCTCGTCTGAGAAGAGAGGTAAAAAAAAAAACAGTGTAAAAGATAAAAAACGAAAGTAAGAAAAATTAACTTACAAAAGGGTATATTTGTCTTCAAACACAGTTTCTCTCACCTCACACCCCTTATTTTATAATTTTCGAATCCCTACCCTTTATTAACAATTTCAATAAAACTTTGCATTTTTTTCATCATTTGGCCTTTAAAATTTTGTATGAAATTAGACTACTAATATTGACAATGTTTTGATAACTGCAATAACTCATATAGTATTTTGTTATTTAAGCATCTACTAAATGTTATTACAGTTCTCAAATAGCTCTCATAAGCAAATTAAAAAAGAAAAGACAAGCTGAGTTTGTGCTGTTATCAAAACAAGGTAGTGCTAATATCAATAGCCTAATTTTATTTGAAAAATGTAAGTAATTGTAAAAGAAAGGAAAGTGATATATTGGCAAACTTTTCTTCCCTGGGCCACCCTCTCCCTCGAGTGCATTTATGACTGCTCTCTTTACACTGCAAGGTTGAGCCCAACCGTAACCCAACTTGAGATAGCATTCCATCAACTCTAAGCCAACCTAACACGAACCTAGGGTTGAGGATAGTCAACCGTAACCCAATCCGCGACTAAATCTCTAAACCCTAACCCTACCATTCAACCCGAAAACGGGTTGGGTTGAGTCGGCTCAGTTTCACCTTGGACCAAACTGAAAAATACAATAACCTGAAGAAAATCAAGATAAAATCAGAGGAGCTCGGGTTGGGTAAGGTCGGGTTGCGAAGGCCTCAACCCTAACCCAACCCGAACCCGAAATTAATTCGTTTCGGGTTGGCTTTTCGCCCTAACCCAACCCGACACGTCGGTTGAGCCCGATCCAAGTTGCACCCTATCTTCGTAATGCATCTTCTTCATCTACTTTTCGTGTCCCTCACTCAAGTCCCTCTCTAATTTCACCGTTGCGACAGAAGGCAGAGGCGTGTACAGATCGTGGGAGAGGAAAAGAAGAGAATAAATGGAGTGCGTGTTCGGAATGGTAGGAAATGGTTTCGCTTTAGTGGTTGCGGACTCATCGGCCGTTAACAGCATACTTGTTCACAAATCCAACGAAGACAAAATCATGCTTCTCGATTCTCACAAGCTCTTGGGTGCTAGCGGAGAATCTGGAGACAGGTACACCTCTCTCTCTCTCTCTCTCTCTCTCTCTCTCTGTTTATTAAATAAACAAAACCCTAGAAATGGATTTGTGTTTTTACTATCTCTCTCTTTAGATTTGCAGAGTTCAATTTACGGAATATATACAGAAGAACGTTCACTTGTATCAGTTCCGTAATGGAATTCCTTTGACCACGGCTGCCGCTGCCAATTTCACCCGAGGCGAGCTCGCCACCGCTCTGAGAAAGGTCCACTTTCCTCTTCTCTCTCTCTCTCTAATCTGTTTTCTATTTACCGCTTTAATTGTTTTAGGGTTTTGTTGATTTCTGGATAGTTGATTTTTGTAGGGTTGGGGTTTGTTTCTTTTCTGATTCTTGTTAGGGTTGTCTCTATGATCTTTTCTTCTCTGAACTGGGGAAATAGGGTTTTGGTTTTGTTTTATTTGGCATGAATTCTATAGTTCTGATTATGGTTTTGGATTTATCTGTTGACATGTTTTTTTCTTACCAACTCCACAAAGTAGAATAGTGCTTAGGGTTAAATGTATTTTCATATGTGTGTCTTGAAAATATGTTGAGATACAGTATAGAGAAAAGTGTTCCTGCGCTGCAGTGTAGGGAGCTTAACTGCGCTTAAGTGGCTTATCAAATGAATTTGGAAATGCATAGTTCTAGTTGATGACTTTTCTGCAACTAGTTAAGGCTCTGGGTTGAGTTCCTGGATATTTTCATTAATGGCAGTGGTTATCATCTGAAGGGTTTAATTTCCATTAGTAATATATTTTCAGTTGCCTTGGCTTAGTAAAATCCAAGCTTCACTAATAGTTCTTGTAAGATTATTTCTAAATTCATATGCGGGAATGAGTTTAATGGCGCGCTAATATTAAGGGCTCAACATACTTGGTAGAATAATCAACTTAACTGGGTGATTTGTGCATTAGATAGATCTATTGTTTCTAAGGAATGGGAGATTCACATAGGAATGTTCACACAATGGCTCTTCCATAGCCAACACCTACCCATTGTCCAATCCTCTTTAGTACAATGGTGCAGGGTCCGGTTCCATTAATTGATTTGATTTGATCTAGCTTTGTTAGAGGTATTATGTTTCAACAAAAAGTGGAAAAAATGTTGGAGTGATTTTCATTTTGAGGGCTGAAAGGTGTTCCCATTAATGAGCACACTAAACACACTCAAGGTTTAGATAAATCACTGGAGGTACAGGTTTTGCTGAAATGAGAGAGCTCTTCTAAATGAGAAGACAGAGCTCGATCAAAGGTAAGAAAGATGATCCCTTTCCAAATTGGAGAGCTTGGATCGTGTTGAAGAGGGATGATCAAATATTGTTTGAAGATCAGAGCTCTTCTAGAATAAAGTTGAAGGTGGGGTTCAAAATATCCTTAAGTGTGAAGAAATCAGGGAGAGAAAAGTCTAGGGCTTTTTGGTTTAGAGAAGGTGATAGGAACATGATGTTTTTCCATCAGTTTGCGAATACGACTAGGAAAAATGGTATTCTATTTGTCACATTTGGAGCGTTTGGCTGGAAGATAGTGGGGAAATAAAAGAAGTGACAATGGGCTAATTTGTTAACATCTTTCCTAAGAAAGATTGGCGGCCTGATATTGACGGGCTTAACTTTAATGCCACCACCCCTAGGAACAGTGGGTGGTTAGAAAGATTTTGAGAGAAGGTTCGAAAAGCTATTTTGTTATAAATTCGAAAGCTATCATAACCAAGAAAGAATAATGATCTTGGAATAAAAAACCTATGGTTAAGGAATAAGGTGTTTTCGGAAAATTGTTAATGCCAAGTTCGTGAGGAAAGTGAAGCCTTTGGGTGCAAAATGAAGTTATAATTGATATATTTTCCTATGTCTAACAGAAATTTTGAGATATGAAATTCCTTTTTTCATGGGTGGTGACTGGGTTTATATTGATGTTAGGTGTTCCTTGGAATTGGGAAGACCCAAATCCCCCTTGCCCTTCTGGGCACCCTTTGCGAAGGTTTTGAGGATGGATACTCTTGTTTGATTGGGGACTCACGAAAGGGAAGTGCCCCTTGCTGATTATTGACAGATAAGGGAAGACCATTATGTAGGTAGCTTTGATTCCACGTACTGTAAGACAACCAAGTATAGGAATCCTTTAGGTTTAAAAGGGTATATTTGATATGGACGATCTTGGTAATGATGGTCAAAGGCTGGACAGTTCACATGGGTAACTGATCATGCACAAGTTTTACAGGTTGTTGCTTAAGTTCTAGAATTACTTAGGATTCAGAAGAGAATAGGCTGGGCATCAAAGTTAGGTCTATAACAGGGTGTTAAAGGATAATCTAAATGTAGGATTAGGTCTGGATAGGGCAGTATTAAAGAATAGTTGTGAAAAAACTGTAACAGATTGTAAGTCTGTAGCAGATCTATTCAGATTTAGGTTTCTGGGTTGAAATAAAAATTCAATGACAGTTGAGTAGGGATTTAGATTCGGTAAATGTTTATAGGGTTCTATCAGGTTCTTGATGTAAAATTAGGTTTATAAACTTAAGGTAATGGGACTGTAATGTAAGATTTGAATTTCTGGGCCAGATTGGGAATTTGTTATGTGTAGTGTTTGGGAGGTGTCATGGTAAGAAATAACAAATGGGTGGCAATGATATGTTTATCAAAGTTAAGAATAGGTTTGAGGGCAGTTAGGTAGTTGAAAGTGGGAAGAGGGTATGTTAAGGTTAGTGCAGTTATGGTAGGGTTTAATGGGAATAATGGTTTAATATTTAGATGAGGGTTGAAGATTTAATGGTGTGAGGTTAAGGTTTAAGGTTGGGGTGAAGATAAAAGAGGCAAAAGGTGATCAATGGTGGATGCTCATAGAAGATGATTAATGGTTGCAGGTTTATGAAACTAAGAAGATAAAGACAAAGGTTGCAGGTTTAGGAAACAAAGAAAACGAAGACAAAGGATGAAGCCGAAGAGAGCAAGAAAGCAAATAACAAAGCACCAATGTGGATCACATTCGCAAGAGGTAGCACGTAACTGCTTGGGAGCTAAACTCACTCTTATTCAATCAATTAACATGGTAGCTAGGGCCATAGGCCATTACATTTATAGAGAACTCCACCCCCACAAAAAGTCAAGGGGAGGATGATTCGGACGCCTAATATCTATCTACCTCTAGTTGCAAAAGAACAAAATCCTATTCCAACTAGAACTCCTATAAACAAAAGGATCCTTACTGTGAAACAACCAGTTACTCCAAAAGCTTAAGCTGTTGGAGGAGGTGTTATTTAATCTTTTATACTTTAACACTCCCCCTCACGTGTGTCCCCTCTTTCTTTGGGTTGGCCTGCACGTGGTACATGTGGCCCCTCTTTTGGGTTTGGCCATTGCATGTGGATTTTTGCTATCAAGGAGGTTTGAACCGAGGTTGCCAAGGCGGGAATCGAAAGCGGTATTCGATTCGGGATTCGAAAGCAGGAATCGAAGGTTCCTCGGATGGTGGGAAGCGGGAATCGTGGGTTTGCCAGAGAGTCGTCGGGGATTCGCCGGGGAATCGCTGAGAGTCGTGGGGAGTTGGGATTCGCTGGGGATTCGCAGGGAATCGCCTGGGAATCGGGGTTCCTATAAAGTGGGAATCGGGGTTTTCATAAATTGGGAATCGGGGTTCCCAAAATTGGGAATCGGGGTTCCCCAGAATCGGGGATTCGAATCGAATCACGGTTCGGATTCGCGATTCAGGGATTTGCGAATCCCCAACTCCAGGTACGAATCCTGCTTCTCTGGTTTGCACCCAGGCATTTGCTCTGATACCATGTGAAACAACCAGTTACTCCAAAAGCTTAAGCTGTTGGAGGAGGTGTTATTTAATCTTTTATACTTTGACACTTACTAACTTTCAAAAAAAAAAAATCCTTATTACAGGGACACTTTCCTACTACAAACAAACTAGTCATCTTTCTTGAAACAAAACTCTAACACAACTACGACTCTTAGCAGTAGACTTCTGCCAACACTAAGACTAACAAATCTAGTAGTACTAGGGTTCCCTTCAAAGCTAGGAAACCTGCTATTCAATCCCCATGAAAATTTGAATGGGCCTTCTTTGTGGCTTAATTGACATGATGTCACCCCATGTGACAAGAAAGGTTTTAAATTTCGGTTTCAATTGCTGCGAAAACTGAAACTGTTAACGGTTTCATGAGAGAGGAAGATGAGAGGAGTTGGAGAGAAGGAGAGTGTGTGTGTTCTCCTTCTCACAAAATGTATAATATATTTATATATGTGTCATTAGGGTTACTTATCAAAAGACAAGAATACCCAGTCGGGTATGCAAATTTCACTGCTCTTCTAACACTCCCGCTCAAGCTGCAGTGTTTATGGCATACAACCATTGCTTGTTACACATATCATTCAACTTTGGTCTGCCTAGTGGTTTGGTAAATATATTGGCTATCTGGTCTCATGATCTATTACTGAATCTTCTCACGAATGAAATGGCAATCCACCTCGATGTGCTTCGTCCTCTCATGGAAAACTGGATTTGAAGTAATACGAACAACAACTTTATTATCGAAATACAGCGATGCTGGAGATGAGGAAGGCAAGCCAATCTTAGATAGAAAAGACCCCAACTAGGTCAACTTCCCACACGTATGAGCCATAGCTTGGTACTCCACTTCGGCACTAGATCTAGCCCGCACATCCTGCTTCTTGCTTTTTCACGACATTAAGGAGCAGTTTGGATACGCAGATCCAGGTTTTTAGTTTGAAAACAATGTAAAAGAGGGTTCATGATCAAGCTGTTGTATGCTGTCCTGACAACGTTTCTTGGATTTTAAGTGAGAAATTCAGGTTTTAAAAATCTCTCCTGCATCCTAAGATTTCTAAAACCTGGAAATATGGGAGGATCTGCTACTCTCTTGCTGACGGAAAGAAGGGCGAGAAGTTAAAAACGAGTCAAAAAACGACGGCTGGTCCGCTTCTTCTCTTGTCTCTCAGCTACAATTTTGAAGAAATCCCGGATTCCAAAATCCGCATATCCAAATGGCCCCTAAGTTTTCTCCAACAAAAGTGCAATATCATGTAGTCGACCTTCTATTTGCAGGAGATCCGGCCTAGTCTGCACAGTGAACCCTTCCAAGTTCATGTGATTGTGCCTTTTGAAGAATAAGCCTTTAAACTTGCCCTCTTCAAGTACCTAACTATTCGACGAACTGTTGCCCAATGATAGGTACGTTGGGAGCTCATGAACTAACTCACTACACCCACTGCAAACGAAATATTTGGACGAGTCATGTCAAGTAAATCAACTTGCCAACAAATCGTATGTACCTGCCTGTTCCTCTTATAAATCCCCTTGATAAGGATAAGCTTGACATTAGGATCCATGGGAACCTAAGCCGGGTTCACACCCAAGGATCCTGCCTCTTCTAATATGTCCAAGACATATTTCCTTTGGGACAATGACAGTCTACCATGTGAACAGGCTAGCTCAACTCCAAGGAAGTATATGAGGCGACCAAGGTCTTTGGTATAGAATTCTTTTTGAAGGAAGTCCTTTAGCTTCTGTATGCCTTCCCTGTTACTTCCAGTGATAACAAAGTCGTCCACATAAACTACTAGGAAATCGTACCCACCATCAGACTACCAGCTAAAAACCGAGTGGTCTATTGCACATTGCTTCATGCCAAAGCGCATAACCGCCTCACTGAATCTCCCAAACCAAGCTCTAGGAGATCTCCAAATGCGGTTCCAGCAGAATAAAGATCTTTCACCCTCAACAAGCTTACAAAGGAAAGATTGCATGGAGAATACACCATTCAAATCTGCTACCCAAAAATTGCAACCCCCAATGTCCCTCTAGCAGTTTGCAAATGATAGTCTTTTATTTAACTCTCCGGATATCCTCAAAGTGGCGAATTTAAAAGTATTTTTAAGATGTTATGAATTGATCACGAGACAAAGTACAAATTTTCACAAATCTCGAGTGTTTGGTATGAATCTTTCATCTGAAACAACATGTGGCTTAGCCAGAGTTATGGGATGCATGGTGCATACCCTACCTTCTTCATATTTGGGTTTGCCTCTTGGGTTGGCAAACCAAAGAAAGAAAGTTGGGAACCAATAGTTGATAGAGTTGAAAAGAGGCTTGAGACCTGGAAAATGAACTTGGTGTCCAGAGGGGGTAGACTGACTCTCATTAAGGCAGTCTTGGCCAATATCCCTATATATCAGCTCTTGGTTTTCAAATGCCCCGTGAGCGTATTATGAGAGTAGAAAAGATTCAGAGGCGCTTCCTTTGGGAAGGGGCCAATGATAAGAAAGGCATTCCTTTTGTTTGCTGGGAAGAAGTATGTAAGCCGATGAAGGTGGGTGGTTTAGGAATAAGAATAATAAAGGAAACGAATCAAGCGCTCCTAGGCAAATGGTTATGGAGATATGAGGATGAGGGGTCTCAATTGTGGGCTAAAGTTATTGATATAAAGTATGGGTCCTGCGAAGGACATTGGGAAACAGAGGACAAGTTCAGGAAGCTGTTAAAATTATTTGGAGGGACGTTATGTGTTTAAAAGCGAAGTTTCAGGAAAAGGTTAGATTCAGAGTGTATGCCAGAGACAGAGTGAGATTTTGGTGGGATAAATTTTGTACCGATACTTCGTTGAAAGAGGTTTTCCCGCAGTTGTTTGCTATAACATCGAGTAAGGAAGTATTGGTAAAAGATTGATTTTCACGATCTAAAAATGGGATGGTGTGGGCTCCATCCTTTTGCATAAACTTTTTTGACAGGGAAGTGGAATTGGTGGGAACATTGCTGCAATCATTGGAAACGTGCTATATCAAGTTAGATGGGGAAGATAAAAGAATTTGGGTTTGGAACTCACATGGGGATTTCTCGGTTAAATCATTCTATCATCATCTTCTACTTTGCCCCGTTCCCTCCAAAGTAGCCAAAGTGTGGGACATTCAAGTGCCACAGTATTTCGATGGGCTACACTCCTCCAGAGAATCCAAACCATTGACTTCTTGAGAGATAGGAACATGTGGTTTATTGACTACTGTGCTCTCTGCATTGAATCAGGAGTCTGTGGATCATCTGCTCGTTCAGTGTAAAGTCGCCTCTGAGGTATGGGGTCGATTGTTCAATAGATTCGGGATTGCTTGGGTACTTCTTGAAAAATTCTTGGAACTATTCGAAAGCTGGGCGATGGCTCCTTGGAAGAGTAAAGGGAAGATTTTGTGGCAAATATCCTTTTTAACTACTATTTGGGTACTATGGAAAGAAAGAAATGCGAGGATTTTCAAGGGACATTCGAAAGGAGTAAGGTACATTTTCAGTAATGTAATTGCTTTAATGATATCTTGGGTGAAAACGTTACCATGCTTTAGATTCGTCTCGGCCTATGACCTATGGCATGGTTGGAGGGAGATTTGTGGGGCGAAGAGATATGTCCCCAAAGTGATAGAGGCTTCTGTCCCACCGGTTCAGGGAACGCTAAAATTGAACTTCGATTGTTCTAGTTTGGAAAATCCTGGACCAGCTGGCAGTGGAGGATTGTTGAGGAACGAAGAGGGGGTGGTTATTTGGGCCTTTAGAGGCCCCATCGGAGTCGCAGACGCAAATGAGGCGGAAGTTCACGACATTCATCAGGGCATTGGGATACTCCATAATGTGGATAAGAATAAGGCGGTAGTGGATGGGGATTCCCTCGACATTATCATATGGCTTCGGGGTGCCAAGGCAGTTCCTTGGAGATTTGGTGCCTATTTTGATGAAATTAATGATAATATTGCAACGGCAGCAATCTCATTCAAGCATGTTAGGCGGTCTGCCAATGGCGAAGCGGATAGTCTGGCGAGAGCCGGGGTTTACAAAGAAAGTCTCCACTGTTCGATTTTATTCCTTCTTAGTTCTTTCTGTATGTTTTTGTCATTTTTATGATTGTACTCCTTTCCAAGGTCCTTCGCGGTCCTTGTTTTTTAATGAATCTATTTGCCATTCAAAAAAAAAAAAGTCTAGTTATTTTTCAACAAAAACTTTCAAGATATCTGGTCACTGGCCAGTTTATATCTTTATTAGTAAATGTCCTGTGATTTAACGAAAGAAAATAAAATACTATGTGGCCATTAAAAAAAATACTTTGTGAAGGTCCATCCATCCCTGAGGTCTCCTCTTTAATGGGCAGGGATAGAAGAAAATACTATGTGGCCATTAAAAACAAATACTATGTGACCAATGTATCAAATGTTAACCATTGACAATTAGGGTAAATGTTAGCTACACTATAGATTTATGCAACAAAGCGACGTATTCATTCTTTGCTCATAACTAACATTCCACCAGATGTACAATTTAATGATGGGCATAATTAGGTCTCTGCGTGACCTTTTTTTTTAATTGGCAAGCATCATGACTTGTAATTCACTGAACTACATTAGGCACTCTTTCCTCTCGAGGCTAGTTTCATTCTCTTCTCAGCTGTTAGATTTTCATAATGCATAGACCATTGGTTACTTTCAAAACTCTTTTTTATGAGTAAGCTGGGGTTTGGCGGGACCCCTACCAGTGCATTGAATTTAGATAAAATTAATTTTTTAATGGTAATTTAGATAAAATTAATACATTGAGAAAATGAAAAATTTACAATCGGACATAAGACTCTCCCTCCCGGTCAGATTGTAATATTTCTAGGAGTTTTGGAGGGGTGAAAGGCAATGGAATGTCAATCCTGCAGGGACAATCTCTCTCCATATATGTGAAATGCGCTATTGGGTGAAGTTTTTGAGATATTCAGCTAACTGCTTTAGCATCATGGGCTTCCTCCATGGTGGTTTTGATTTTCCAGTAATTATGCTCACCGTGTATAATGAGTCAACTTCGATCCAAATTTTTCTCCTTCCCATTTTTCTATCTAGACGAACACCGGTGTAGATAGTGGATAATTCTAGTTCGAAGATTTCTTCTTTTGCTACTTCTTTGGAGAAAAGACCAAGCAGCATGCCATTATGCTCCCAGCTGATGCCCCCAAGCCCAGCTCCTTCGGGATCAAGAGACGCATCTGTGTTGATCTTGACTTCACCCGGCTCTGGTGTATCCCATTTGTATTTTTTCGTGATGCTCTGTTTTAGACAAAATCTGTAGCCAAAATTAACAGCTGCATTTTGACCCGATTCATTGAATTCATCTTCGAGCTTCAGAGCATTCTTAACATCCGAGAGAATGTCCTGAAGAACTTGCTTCTTATGTCTGTGTTTCTTCTCGAATAACCTTAGATTTCTTTTCATCCAAATTCTGTAGATTGCAGAGGAGAAAGCCAATCTCAGATCTGTGGCAGCTTGACCTTTACCTGGGAAGGAGGATCTGATCCAATGCTCTTCTTCCTGGAGGGTGTTTCGGGGTTTTCTTCTTGAATAACCTTAGATTTCTTTTCATCCAAATTCTGTAGATTGCAGAGGAGAAAGCCAATCTCAGAGCTGTGGCAGCTTGACCTTTACCTGGGAAGGAGGATCTGATCCAATACTCTTCTTCCTGGAGGGTGTTTCTGGTTTTTCCTCTTACTCCAATTCTCCATAGGATTGACCTCAATATCCATGCCGAGAAGCACCATTTGAAAAACAGATGGTTTTCTTCTTCCTGGTCTGAATCAAGGTTTTAAATTTCGGTTTCGGGATGCATTTCGGTCCTCACCGAAACCGAACAGCCGAAATTTCGAAATTTTGTGACGAAATCTATCGACATCAGATGACATAATATTTTATAACGTACCAAATTTCGACGAAATCCCCGAAATTTTGGTAATTTCGGCTGAAATTTCGGGATAATATAAAATATTAAACAAAATCCAGATTTTTTTGTGATATTCCTTAAATTTCGACCGAAATTTCAGGGAAAATGAAATTTCGATCGAAATTAACATTTTGACTTTACGCCATTTCGGTTTCGCTCTCGACCGAAACCCGAAATTTCGAACCGAAATTTAAAACCTTGGTCTGAATTGCAGAGGCCCCATCTGCTGTCTTGTAAGATCCCCATATGCATCAACTTAACCTTTGTGCTTAACTTGTTTCGGACAGATTTCCAGGCTACATTAGCTTGTCTCAGGACATGATCTTTGATGCATATGGTTTCAGTGCATGCGAGCTTCTAGGAGGAGTTTCTTTTTTGTTCCCAAGCACTTTTCATCGAGAAATCACCATCCACGGCAGGTTTCCGGATAGCTCTCGTGCAGAAAAGATTTATTAGAATGGGATCCTTATGGATTTGAGATATTTTGTGAATATGGGCCAGGGACATGGTTTTAAACCGAAACCGAAACCGAAATTATAAGATTTCACCAAAATTTCCACCGAAATCACCACTGAAATTTCGCTGACCAAAATTTCCCTGAAATTTCGATGTGTGAGGCCGAAACCGAAACCGAAATTTCAAACCTTGCCAGGGGTGTATCTCTGTTTCTGCAGGAAATTAAGGAATTGAGAGGACCTTGTGGTGCCAAGGTTGTGTCCAAAGGCCAATGGCATTTTCATCACCAATTAAGTAGCAGGTATGCTCTTTAGGCAGCTCCCTTGCCTTTAGGATGCTCCAGAGGCCCAACGATGGCTTTGAGGGAATCAGGATAGTCCACAAGTTTCCTCTTCTCAAGTATTTATGATGAATCCAGTTTTTCCATGGGGAATTGCTGTTACTAAGAAGATGCCATAGTTGCTTTAATTGGAAGGCCCCAACCTACTCCTAATTTCGGCTTGCAAATGTCAGTCCAAGCAGCCGAGTGCAACTTCTTTTTCCCATCAGAACCTCCCCAAACATAATCTCTGAAGAGGCTTTCTAGAGTTTCCAATACCCCTTTCGGGATATTAAAGGCAAATGACCAATATATTTGGAAGGAATTGAAGATGGTTTTAATTAGCTCAATTCTACTTGCTTGTGAAAGGTGCTTGTTGCTCCAGCTCTGAAGCATCTTTCTCACTTTAGCAATTAGGAGGAGGCATTCCGCATTCCTTCATGGTTAGCCGTGATGTGAACAAGGGTAGCCCTAAGTATCGTATTGGGAGAGATCCTTCCTTGATTCCTAAACGCTCTGAGATCACCTTTCTTCACAAGGTTTCTGAGAGATCCTTCCTTGATTCCTGAATGCTCTGAGATCACCTTTCTGTCAGAAGGTTTGGTACCTGAAAAGAATATTTGACCCTTGTCTCAGTTTTCCTCCAAACCTATATATTCCGATAATTTCTTTAAGCAAGCAAGTAGTCCATTAGTAGACTATAGATTTGCAGTTGAAAAAATCATTACGTCATCAGCGAAGAGGAGATGGGTAATTGAGACCATACCTTGGGAGAAAGGAGTGGAGATGAGACCCTTTTGCATAGCATCCTCTAGCAATATGGATAGCATTTCCATAGTTAAACAGAATACCAGGGGAGAGAAAGGGTCTCTTTGCCCGATCTTGTTGGTGGAGGTGAAGTGGCCTTGGGGGGTGTCGCTTATTAGGATAGGGAAGGATGGCTTTGAGATACATTTCGAGATCCACTCGCACCAGGTATGATCGAAGCCTTGCTTGACCATGAAGGAGATGAGAGCATGTCTGTTTACATTATCAACGGCTTTTGCTAGGTCCACCTTAAGGCACATCGAAGGTTTGGTAGATGGGAGTTGGAAGTTGGAAATTGTGAAGAAGGTTGTGGGTGAGGAGGATGTTCTCTTGAATCTGCCAGCCATTGGTAAAAGCTGATTGAGTTGGATTCACTAGTTTGCCAATAATAGTCTTCAATCTTGTAGCCAGGATTTTTGTGATCGTTTTATATAGGAAATTGCACAGAGAGATAGGGAGGAATGTTGCTGGCCACTCACCTTTGGGGATTAGGGTAGTAAAAGTTGAGTTTACCTCAGCCAGAAGTTTGCCTTTTCGGAAGAAATTTTGGATTGCTGTGATGAAGTCATCTCCAAGTAGGTACCAGAAGGCTTGGAAAAAGGTGTTGTTAAATCTATCTAGGTCTGGGGCCTTTTCTCCTTGAATTTTCAGAACTGCCTCCTCAATCTCTTCCTTGCTGACTCGCCGGGAGAGGGACTCCGCTTCTTCTCTGGATAGTTTCCAGATGAGCTCAGGAGTCTCCAAGGGAGAAGGGAGAGGTCTTCTAATTATTGAGTAAGCTCTTAAAATGAGAAACCATGATCTTGGAGATTTCCTGTGGGTTTGTAGTGAAATTTCCATCTCCCTTCTTCATCGCCATGATATTGTTCCTATTTGGTGTGGTTTTGATTGCTGAGTACAACATTTTGGAGTTTGAGTCTCCAAGATGGAGCCGGTCAAATCTAGCCTTCTGCTTCAACATTGATTCTTCTAGCCTGGAGGTAGATATGAGCTCCTCTCTAAGCTTGCCTTCCTCTTCCATTAAGGCCTTGCTGGTTGGATTTTTAGCAAGCTAATGCAGCTCTGATTATTGGAACAATGGAACTTTTACATTGATCCACCCAAAAACTTTCGTGTTCCGGGATCTTATCTGCCTCTTAACTTCCTTTAATTTCTGAGTGAATCGAAACATGGGGTTTCCATGAACTTTTGTAGCCCAAGCTCTCTCGAGAACTGAGTATAATGATCAGAATTCTCGGAGGAAGATAAGGTGCGATCAGAAGAGGTTGAGGAAATGGCGAAAATGGGAAGTATTCTAGGGATTGGATATGAAGAAAATGTCGAAGAAACTAAGAGAATGTTTTTCAATATTGAGTAGTGTGATGCTAGTGAAGAAAAGAAAGGAAAGATACCGAGTAAAGGTAGCAGGGAGCTTACCCTGACTAGATGAAGAGGTTTGTCCTGATTGTAAATAGAGTTTTTAGGTAGTACTGATAGGGAAGAGGTTGTGAGTTTGCTTGGTGGTTTTTGTACTTGTGTTTAGGATTGGGTACTGATGGGACAAGGATGGCATATTAGCACTAACAGAGTGTGCTTGAGGGACCTGGGTCCTTCGCTGCTTGGGGGGTGTTGTTTTATCCCTTGGATTGGAATTTTCTTCTCGTCTTGTTTGGGATGACGTTTCAGATATGATCGTAGGTAGAGGGTTCGATCTCTCATATGCTTGAGAGATCTTGGTTTTTCGCATATCGGGACATCTTCTTCCCTTGTTTCCAATTTTGGATTGTAAGGTTGGGGCAGCATACCATGGGGTTTTTTCTAGGATTTTTTTTTTTTTTGGGTTTTTGGTTTGGGTTTTTTTTATTATGTAATGGGGTGGGACTATTGGTCCCCAATCTCTGTATATATGCTATTATGAATAGATATGTCAATTTTCAAAAAAAAAAAAAAAACAACCGAGTATAATGATGCATCTTCTAGCCACATGTTCATAAATTTGAAAGGTTTAGGACCCCAGCTTTGGTGGTCCTTTAGGGTGATTATAATCAGGCTCCGGTCTGATATTCCTGTTGGTTTGTAATCTGCATAAGATAGGAGCGTAGTCTTGAAGCCAGGTCTCACTTACCAAGGCTCTATCCAAACGAGCAAGTTTCCGTTCACCAGTGATGCCTCCGTTGCTCCAAATGAATAAGTTGACTTGTTTCTGTTTGGGTTGTTAAGTTTACGATCTTAGGATCCCAAAGGATCCACACCCTCCCTTTGATTATGCAGGAGTAATTTCCATGGGACAGCCAATCAGGGAAGATTTCTCTTGTATAGTCTTGCAACTTGTGAGCTTTGGCTTTTGTTTCCATAAGACAGCATATGGGGATATTGGTTGGCATGATTAAGTTTCTTGTTTCCTTTCTTATGGACTGGGTGCAGAGCCCCCTGATATTCCAGGAACAGATGAAAGTCATTTGGGATGGGTGGGTTGGTGATGGGGGGCTCTTATCGAGTCACACTCTTCAATGGTGGATGAGGTCTCTGCTTCTCCTCCCAACAGAGTGTTTACCTGAAGGATCTTGTTATATTCAGGCGCCTTTTCTTTCATAGGACTAGTCCTTTGACTATCTTCTGAATGATAGGCTATTCCACAGGAAGAATAGCTCTCTGTTGAAAATTCATCTGGATTGGGAACTATTTGCTTCTTAACATGTGGATAACAATTGTGTCTTAACATTGTTTTTCTTTATAAATTGTTCTTGAATTTTAGAATGTACTAACTGCCCCCTCATGCGATGAATATCAACTTCCAGTGGGCAAACCTACATTAACTTCTACTGAAAATATCTAATTATTGCTGCCATTTTGATATGGGAATTATATCATCAGTCTCTTCATTTGATAATGGCATGGGTCACACTTTCCTAATTAGCTTTTAAAGGTTGTTACAACTTACAATTACCAAAATCTCTCGAACAGCTTATAAAAGTGTTTAATAAAGTGATTGGGTTTGCTGAATTTTCTCTCTTGGTTTTCCAGAGCCCGTACCAGGTTAACCTTCTCTTGGCTGGCTATGATAAGGAAACTGGTCCATCTCTGTACTACATTGATTATATTGCCACCCTTCACAAGATTGAGAAAGGTGCCTTTGGCTACGGATCTTACTTCTCCCTATCCATGATGGACAGACACTATCACAGTGGGATGTCTGTGGAAGAAGCTGTTGATCTGGTTGACAAATGCATCATGGAGATTCGATCGAGACTGGTTGTTGCTCCGCCGAATTTCGTGATCAAAATTGTTGACAAGGATGGAGCGAGGGAGTACGCATGGAGGGAATCAATCAAAGATGCAGGTGCTGTTGTCGCCTGAGATAATTTACTCAAAACTATTTTCAATGGGCTGTTCGGTTTGCTGACTTTTTTTTTCAGTACTTTAGATTGGCTGAGAAGTCGTATATATACATTTGAGTTGCAATCTCCTTTTGAGTTCAAGTGAATCCTCCCTAAATCCCTTAAATTGATGATCGTTGTTGTTGTGATAGATTGACTTAACTTATGTCTACTCCATGATTATTAGGCAAAGAATTTGCTGATTTGTGATAGATTGACATAACTGCACTCTTATGTGATTGATAGATTGGCATTGCAGGTGAACAGAGCATTCATCCATTTTTGAGAACCGATTGTGAGCCCAAAACTGATTATTAGACTCCAAATTAAAAAGCTATTACAATTCACGAATTATAAAGGAAAAGACAAGTTGAGTTTGTCTCATTATCAAAACATGGTAGTGCAAATATCAATAGCCTAAATATAAACACTTAGTAGCATATATTGCAGAGAAGCCGGATTCGTACCTGGAGTTGGGGATTCGCGAATCCGAACCGTGATTCGATTCGAATCCCCAGAATCGGGGAATCACGAATCGATTTCATCAGAATCGCGAATCGTAATTTAGGAATCGCGATTCTGTTTCCACTGGAATCGCGATTCTTAAATTTGGGATACGCGTTTTATTATATTAAAATTTGTGATTCTATTAATTTGAATTCGGGAATCACAAAAATGAAAACCGCGATTCCCATCACTTAAAATCCGTTCTTTAAGTAATCCCAACTTTTTGACATTAAAATACTGTTTTGACCTCTTTTTTTTTAAAGAGGGGTGTATTTTTAGTGGGGGCTTTTTTGTAATTTTCATTTTTAACGTAAAATCCTTATAAAACGAGGGTTTCGACTGAAACCCTAAAAAAACCGAAAGTCTCCCTCTTTCTTTCTGCTGCCCCTCTCAGTCCCTGCCGTCCGACCGTCCGCCGGAAAGGAGAAGAAGAAAAAGAAGAAGAGAAGTGAATAACTTTGCAGGTATTTTTTTTTTAAAACTAAAAAAGCTTTATCCCCCCGCCCTCTCACACGGTTTCTGTGGATGGTTTCTGATGGTTTCTCTCAGAAACCATCTCACACACCATACTCTCACACAATTTCTGTGAAAATGAACTCCCCTTTTCCCTTGAACGATTTGTGTGGGGTTTGGCAGTGGCTTTTGGGTTTGGGTTGTGGGTTGTGTGAAAGGGTTTGGCAGTGAAAGGGTTAGCACTACCATGTTTTAATTATTGCACAATTTTTCTCCATTTAAATTGTCTTTTCAGTTTTGACTCTTTTCTAATGTCGTTAAAAGCCAAGATGAGTTAGTGCAATTATCAAAACATGTTAGCTCCAATCCAACATCAGTAGCTTTTGTTTTTTGGGAATTACTAATTTTCTGGAATTTAATCCAGCATTTTTCAAAAGTATAGTGGAGCCCCAATTGATAGGATGATCCAAACCATTCATTTGTCGGGCCATAATGTGTTGTACGGTTGTACCCCGATCTCTCGATAGGATGACCTATCCCTCTAATCTATAAACTTTTTTGAAAAACAAATGGTAGGATCATCCTATGAAACTGATTTGATCAATGGGTACACATTCAGTTGCCCAACAAATGGTTTGGAACTTTGGAATTTGGATAATCCTAAGAAGTTAGCCCCATTGTCCTTTTTGAAAAAAACTATACTTGAAAGTTGTGACACACACCACATGAGATGTAAATTTTGATTCCCAAAGTGTTTACTGATTCAAAATTGCATTTAGGCCCAATTAATTTTAGAATTTGAGAATTGAGTTTGAGACTTTGAGTTCATTGAATATTATTAGATTGAATGTGCTCATTGTTGTGCAAATATATTTTTATGAAATATTGTTTATGAATGTGCTGATTTTTTTATCAAAAATAATATTTTTATGATTGTGATTGTGCAAATAAAGTATAAACAGTAATAATCTGGGAATGATAAGTATTTGTTTACTTTTTAGTATTTAATGGGCTGCGACTGAAAAGGTTCCAACTTCCAACTACCTCTCCCAAGCCCATTATGAGAAGACAAGCTAGGAGAGCATGAGAGTACAAAGTACAAACTCAAATTGTCTCTGACTTAATGAGATAAAAAAGATTGCAGTGATAATATCATTTCCCTAGGGGAAATGATTTTAGCCCAGCCATATTTTGATATTGTCTTTTGAGCTAATAAGATATTGTTTATCATTTGCCATTCGATAATAGTACGAGTAACGAGACTACATAGTACATACGAACCTACGTGGGGCCTTTACGAGTGATGGCGAGCGGAATTGCTGAAGTCTCCAACAATGGTTTACTGGCATGGATCAATGGGTTGCATCAAGTGGAAGGAGTTAACCTTGGCACGGTGGGCCTATGCAGCTTACGCAATATTGCCACTGTCTGTGTTGATTGGGGTTTGATTCGTGCCGCAATCAGTTGTTGGAATCCAGATTTGCATGTGTTTCATTTTGGAATGCAAGAGCTTTGTCCGACTCATGAAGATATTTGCATGATGCTCCGTATTTCTCCTGATGGTCCCATGTTCAAGCCTTCCTTTAAGGAAGGCTATGATAAGGCATTGAGCAATCTGATTGGCGTGCCACAGAAGTCCCTAGGTCACTACCGTCAGGCAAGTAGTATCTTCATGCATAAGCTAGTACAAGTCTTTTCACCAAGTAGAGAACTGGATATGGAGTATCGTCGTTGCCGTAAAAAGGCATTAACATTATGTGCTTATCCAATGTTTCTCTTTCCGGGCCGATCAGAGTCATCAGACTTGATTCCATTATATTTTGTAGACTTGGTTGATCAAGTTCGCCAATGTGCAAATCTAGCTCCTACTGTCTTAGCGGAACTTTTTGATAGCCTAGATAGTGCTCGCCGATCTACTGGATATGACTTCTCGGGAAGTTCCGTCATTCTTTATGTAAGTATTGGATGGTTTATTAAAAATGCTTGAATGATATACTTGGTTATGGATAATTATTATTTCTAACTTTTTTTTATTTAAGTTTGGCTAGTGGAGAGATTACGAATTTTGGGTCCACCACCTTTGCCAAGACGAGCCTGGACGAGGAGTTTTAATACTCGGGAGGTGTTGGTTTCATTCGATGATCGCGACAGTTGGGCTATATGGCTTGAGGGTCGCGAAAATAAGGACATTGAGTGGATTCTTCCATGGGCTCACATTTCCTCTGCAGTCCTCGAGACTTATGGTCAGAAGTGCGTTCGGATAATGGGTTTCCAGAGCACTTCCTTTTACTTGCCTCTGCGGATCCTCCGACAGTACTTTGGAGCCCAATGTGGAACCAGATCCGGGACGGGCGTGGAGGACGGGCCCCCGCGCGAGTCTCTCTAGATCGTCCACGTGAAGGAGAGCCCCACCAAGGAACTCTCGAAAGAGTGCCCCTCACAGCATGAGAGGCGATGTGAAGTGAGATACCTCTCGATTCGGGGACTAGCCCAGATTCGAGGCGTACCTCGAACAAAGAAGAGTCGCCATCCAAGGAAGTGGGCCCTGGATCCCATGCTGTGCTCTGTCGCAACAGATAACCAGAGATATAAAAGGTCCGTGCCTGATGACGAATGGGGAAGGGGTTAGGCGCCCCCAATTCGCCCAAGTGCGAGCACCTGGTCTCTTATGCCATTTTTAATTAATTTTGAAGAGTTTTGGGTTAAAATCATGTGAAATGGGAACGAGCATCCCCGAGAAAACGTCTATCTAAGCATGCATGACCCGGGGATGGGCAAAAGAAAATAGACATCCAAATCCTAACTCACCGCATCTACTCCTAACTCACCGCATCTACTTCTAACCCATCACATCTAGGAAAGCAGTAACATCCGCATGCACAGCTACAGCTAAACAAGCAATATCAGATATGGTAAGCAGAAAAGCAGTAAATAGCCACAGCTAAGCATGTGAAACTAAGCGCACAAAAAATAAGCAAGCTGAAAGTAAACACACAAGGAACCAAAGACAAACACACGATAAATAAAAGATGCGAGGAAAGAAATGAATCGATAAATCGACGGTACATGAGGACCGAGAATGCCAGGAAAAATAAAAGGGAGCATACGATAGGCTCAGGGAGCGATTCTAATGAATCAAACTCAACAATCCTGATCCGCTGAAGATCGGATAGGTCTCACGATCGTCATAGCCTATCGTTGGGCTCAGCGAGGACAATCCCTGCGAAGGGGCCACGCTACGTCGTCGCCCGTCCCAAAACGCGATAAAACGTCGGAAAACCGATAAAACCGGCAAACCACGATCAAAATCGGAAATGAAATGAAAAGAAGGCTCCGAGTGACCTTGCAATCACCATCCTTGCCCATTTTGGTTTTTTGTATTTTTGGGAAAAGCTTGAGAGATATTTTTGGATACTGAAATGATTTTTTGAATGGTTTAAATGATTTTATTGAAAGGTTTGACTAAACTTGGGTGGACGAAAATGTGAGAAATATTTGTAAAATAAGTGTAAATAAAAAAAAGAAAAGGTGAAAATAAGAAATGGTGATGAAAAAGTGGTGTAAAAAGGGTGAAAGTGAAAATGGTGACTGCACTCAGGATGCCAGCAGCACGCCTGAGCTGCCTACGTACCCCTCAGCTAGGGATCAAGCCATCCGTAGTTCGGAACATATTTTCCTAACTACACTCTAATGACTCGAGATTTTTGAGATTTTTGATTTTTCAGATGTTTTTGATTTTTTTCGACACAAGAGGACAAAATCCTATCATCACAAGTGGAGGACAGACTCCTGATATCCCGCAAAGGTTGGACAGCATCCTATGCTTTGCGGAGGGGAATGAACAGAATAACAACTCTGCAAGGGTTGGACAGCATCCTATACCTTGCAGGAGTGAATAAAATCACGTGATTGGATGAGGGGATGGACAGAATCCTAACCCCTATGATGATAGGACAGACCCCTGAAAGACTGAAGGACTGACTCCTATGCTGAAGACTGACTCTGAAAGATGGAAGGACGGAATCCTAAACTCTCTATGACAGACTCTAAAAAAAGAAGAAATCCACACAAACGGGCCCCACACAAACGGGCCCCACATCAGCGGGCCCCACATAAGCGGGTCCCACACACAGTAGGTCCCACATCAGCGGGTCCCACACAAACGGGCCCCACACAAACGGGCCCCACACAAACGGGTCCCACACAAGCGGGTCCCACACACAGCGGGTCCCACATCAGCGGGCCCCACACACAGCGGGTCCCACACATTAGCGGGCCCCACATCAGCAGGCCCCACATCAGCGGGTCCCACACCAGCGGGTCCCACACAAGCGGGTCCCACATCAGCGGGTCCCACATTCTCTTTTGCTCGGATTAATTTAATTCATTTTCCGCCTGACCTCGGGATTTTATTCGAATATGCGGGTTTAGGGCCCTGTCAAAATGGGGTGTCTACAGATGCCCCTCTTTGGCAGAGCGCGCTTGTCGCGCGAATGTCAAAGCTGAACAGACAACACATTTTGACTGGCCCAAGATTTCAAAAAGAAGGGATTGCAAGGGGGTGACGAGATGGATCGACGAGACAGATTCTCATCGAGAAGGAATGATAAGATGAATTGACGAGACAGAATCTCGAAAAGAAAACTGAGATGGACTCTCAAGTGGTAATGAGACAGACTCTCACACAATGCAGAATGGAATGATTAGACAGCATCTAATTAAGCCATTCAGGGATTTGGAGATTGTAAAGCGGAATGATTAGACAATATCATGATCAAACCTAAATTGGGATCTGAGAAGACAGCATCTTGACAGATGAACGAAGCGGAATGATTAGACAGTTATCATGATCAAACCTGGATTGAGATCTGAGAAGACAGCATCTTGACAGACGAACGTTGCGGAATGATTAGACAGTTATCATGATCAAACCTGAATTGGGATCTGAGAAGACAGCATCTTGACAGATGAACGAAGCGGAATGATTAGACAGTTATCATGATCAAACCTGGGATCTGAGAAGACAGCATCTTGACAGATGAACGAAGCGGAATGATTAGACAGTTATCATGATCAAACCTGGATTGGGATCTGAGAAGACAGCATCTTGACAGATGAACGAAGCGGAATGATTAGACAGTTATCATGATCAAACCTGGATTGGGATCTGAGAAGACAGCATCTTGACAAATGAACACGGCGGAATGATTAGACAGCATCATGATCATACCTGAATTGGGATCTGAGAAGACAGCATCTTGACAGATGAACACAGTGGAATGATTAGACAGCATCATGATCATTCCTAGATTGGGATCTGAGAAGACAGCATCTTGACAGATGAACACAGCGGAATGATTAGACAGCATCATGATCATTCATAGATTGTGATCTGAGAAGACCGCATCTTGACAGATGAACACAGCGGAATGATTAGACAGCATCATGATCATTCCTAAATTAGGATCTGAGAAGACAGCATCTTGACAGATGAACGAAGAGGAATGGGTGCTCTCGAGGGTCTTACACAGAAGGGATGCCTCAGGGGTCTTACACATAAGGGATGCCTCAGGGGTCTTACACAGAAGGGATGGATATTTCCTTTGATTTTGATTGATTGATTTATTGATTCAGATTGATTCCTTCGAAAATTGCTTTGTCTCTTGCCGAGAAAATGGAGTGCGAGTTCTTTGCTGAGGACCAGACTCACATGATCTGCTGAGGTTCTGAGTATTGATCACTTCTTTGAGAGAATTGAATTCGGCAGGGGATTGAAGGTTGTGAGAGCAAATTCTAGACTCCGCTGGGGAAAACTGATTTTCTTGGAGAATTGACTCTTCTGAAGGGTGAACTCAACTGAGGAGTTTAGAGGTTTGGCTTGAGATGTGCTTGTACTCCTCTTATCTTAACTTGCTGGAGACATTGGCACTGATTGCCTTTGTGATTGACATCTTTTATGACACAAGTCATAAAAGATGCCCCTAGTATATTGTGTTTCCCTGACAGGAGTTTTAAGGAGGCAGGACAATGATGGTTGAAGAAAATATGCTTCGTTTCATGAAGGCTTGAGGTTACACAGTTTTTTTGTATGGAGAGAGTAGGACAATCACCATGATGGCTGGGTCTGAGAATCCCTTCTTTCGCATTGCTCACTTTTGGAGGCTTAAGATCTCTGGTAGGTTTGAACAAGATGTCTCTCGCCCCTTCTGATACCTAAACCAGGATTTACTCTGAATTTTCTTTGCATTTTGGAGGACACGCTCCCATTCTTCCAGCACCCGACAGTTTGGACTTTGCAAGGAAAGAGAACACAAATATGGAGGAGGAACAGATTTCCAAGGACTCAATCAAAGAAGATTCTTGTTATTTGAAGGACTCGACTCGCTTTCGACTCACTCTTGGATCTGATGTGTCATTTTTTAAGGGTTTGGCTTAGCCACTCTTAGAGTATTTCGAAGACCGTGTCAAAAGGCACTACTCTCCTCTTTCGGTGTTTATGTCATGGTTATTATCCCTTTCAGATTGCTCGGTTTTAATGCCCCCAGTTTAGAGGAATGTTAAAGTAAGCTTGCTGGCACTACTTGGACTCCGAGATTTTACCCTGGTTGAAGACTGTTTCTCCATCTCAATGATTCGTTTTTTGTTGGAAGTCATTGCCATTGACCAGATTGCCTTTTCAGGTTTTCAATCTGACGGACCGCTTGCCCTAACTTTTGCCTGGTTCGCCCTTTCGGGTTTTCAATCCAGCGGGCTTGATACCCTAATTTTTGCCTAAGCCGACTTTTCAGTTGTCAACTTAGCGGGTGAATGACCCTAAATTTTGCCTAGACCGCCCTCTCGGGTTTTCAGCCTAGCGGGTCTTCAGACTCCATCATTTTTTTTTCTTGACCTTGAACCTCTGCTTGTTCACCAGAAGGACTTTCTAGGTAGGCTTGGATTCAAAAGGGTTGGGTATTTCTTTTGGATTTCAAAGTTTCGACCGAACCTTGATCGGCCAGGTTGCCTAAAGTATCCCAAAAATGGAGGATCAAGTCCGCGTAGTTTGCTGGGGTTTAGAACCGAAAGATTTGGCTTTAAGCTCAAAGGTTGAAATGGAATAATTTGACTTTTATTCCAAGGTTGAAAGGGAATAATTTGACTTTTATTCCAAAGGTTGAAAGGGAATAATTTGACTTTTATTCCCAAGGTTGACCGAACCTGAATTGATCAGGTTGCCTACGTACCCTATAGAAAGGGATCAGGTCAGACGTAGTTCGGAATGAACTACCCCTGGTTTGTGGGTGCTTGAAAAGAATGTTTGATTTTGTTGAGGCTCGAAGGTGTTTGCAAAAGGATTCTTTTTTTTTAAAACTTGGGATTTTGGCATTTAAGGCTCAGGCGTCCAATGATGGCCTTCTGGTGTTTTGGCATATAAGCTTCTTGAATGGCTAAGGTTCAATGGCTTTGAACTTTTTCTCTTGTTCTTTTTTTTTTTGAGGAGTCTGGCGGCATTTCCTGGCAAGACTTCATCTGCACTGTGCAAGCTAGATTGATTGAATTCCCACTCCTTCTTTGGGATCTCGCACTGATATTCAGGATTCTACGACTCTGGGTCTTCTCTGAATGCTGAAGACGATTTTGAAATCTTTCAATCTATTTATCAGCTCTGCCTTTTGAGATTCTGACATTCTTGAGGAGTTGACGTGGGGCATGCTCCCTCCTCCTTTTTTCTCTGAATTCTATCTTTTTTTCTCTTTGTTCATTTTTCTTCTTTTTTCACTTGAAATGCGGGAATGCCCTTACTCTTTGATTACTTTGACTTAGAATTCCATCGGAATGTATAGCCCAAGTATTCTTTTTGGGGTTCATGTTCTATGCTCATGACTTTGTTGTCCGAAAGTCTTCTCTCAATTTTTCATTAACTTCACTTGATGTCTGGTATTCTTCGTTTGAAATTTTCACTTTTTCGACCCGATGTCTGAAGCTGAGGGTGACTTACGTTGAACAGTGCCAAGGCATGCTTCTGGTTTATCCTCATAGGACCAAGCAACACTTATTTGAACCCTCTAAATAGGTTTATCGATTCTTTGCGCTCTTCGGGAGATTTTGCCAATCCTTATTTCCCGAGTTTCGGATTTGGATACCACTATCCACGGTATCGATTTCATCTTCGAGTGGCTTTGCTCGACGCTCTTCCCCTCGTTTGATCAGCTTTCAAATCTCGAGGAGAATTTCATCGGCATCCTCGTCTGAGGAGGGTGTCTTAATTTGTTTATTAACATTAGATCCAAGAGTGAACATATACAAGAATAATGACGACACTGGAATCAAATGTTCGTTGCATTGAATGTTTGAAGTACATACATTGATTTTTGACGCGCCACGATAGGCTCTCCATCAAATTCAAAAAAAAGATTGGACATTGGTTCACAATGAGAGAGACCAATAAACACAACATAGTTAGAATTGATATTGACATGGTTAGGCTTACCAACTTTGACAGGAGGGTTGGTATACACACTTCAAAATAAATTTCAAAGATGAGACACTTCATCGGAGGCGACGAATTGGCGCTGAAAGTTCAAGGACAACGTGCCTTCATTAATGATGATAATGATTGGAGAGAGCAATCCTGGAGTTAGAATCTCAGAGAGGACTTCTTTGGTTTCTGTTGACCCAGCTCAAATTGTTCTTTAGCACCTGACCATGGCAAGGCTTTCTCTGGTATGATGTTTTCAATGAGTTCAAGCTCTGACATTTTTCTTTTTCATTCCCAATCATTTTCCAGCCCAGAAGTGGTACAGGTAAAGGTGGTGAGATCTATGAAGGGTTGAAAGGGTAGAGTGGTTCCCATGGTAGGTGTAGGAGGTGCAACACGGTTATGTGCAGGGTTCTCAGAAGCATTTGAGTTCAAGAAGAATGAGGGGATCCCTGTCTATCAGGTTATGGATGTCATCACCATCTCTCTCATTTCTCTCAAGACGAGACTTTCAGCATACTCAGCCATCTGGGCAATGTGAGAGGAAAAAGGTATAGTGGGCTAGACCAAGCGAGTTTAGAGATGAAAGCTTTTTTGGGGTTGATGGTAGACGAGTGACTAAGACTCCTGTCATGGACATCATAAACACTAGGCTCAATGAGAATTAATCCCATAGCAATGTAATGTGCAAGTTGAGACAAAAGGTAGCGCCAACACATCCTTCCCTTGGATCAAAATCCGACAGCTTAACGGTTGTACATGAAGATGTAGTACGACAAGTACATGGTTTGTCAACAAGCCTAAAAGGATGATGACCACACTCAAGGTATTTGGAGAAAATTCGGCAGCATAACGGCTATACCAGGAGATGTGGTAAGGTAAGCACATGGTTTGTCAATGAACCCAAAAGGATAATGATTACGCTCAAGGGTTCTAAAAAAAATTGGCAGCATGACGGCTATACTAGGAGGGTCTCAGCAACTAAACATGAAGAGTATGCCGTCATGGTCAAGATAAAGCAGGGTTCTCAGCAAGAACACACACTCCGATAATGATAATGGCAAGATAGACTCACAATCGACATGCGGAGTACATCTGATCAGGATCAATCAAATGATCAAGCACATGGGAGATAGATCATGGCTAAAAGAGCCAAGCATCTGATGATAATCCATAGAATGGAGAGAGAGGAATAATTGATTAGATTATGAAGGAAAACTTAACTAGGAAGTAAACCCTAATCTAATAACAAATATGTATACATATATATACATCCTAACCAGGGGCACCAACCCTAGTCTAATCTAGCGGAGCCAAGGAGGTCTCGACTCGTGACAGACTGATGAGTGTACTAGGACCGCGCTGTAGCCACGCAAGGTGAGCTATCCTAGTCTACAAATGGGACAAGGCTCCTAACTCTAGGCTTCACATGTGTAAGCAACACATGTTCGTCCTCATATGAATGCAATATAGATGTATATAAACACGGGAACTTCCTAGTTGGGTTTCACTAAGCCAGTAAGTATATACATAATATATAAAACAAAGTAGGGCTCCGGACTCAATCTATCGGGTACTATGCGTATGAAACATACTTAACATGTATAACAAAAGTACGCCCAATGTTATACATAGTATGTTTCATTGCCCATCGGCTGCTGTAGAAAAAAATACGCCCAATGTCTACGGCTGCAGCACCGGCGCATAGCTTGGAAATAGATTCAACAGTACCATTAGGGTGTAATGACATCCCAGTCGGGCACGCATCGAATCTATCCCGTGGAGCCAATAATAATGAAAACAATGAAAGAAATAAAGAATATGATGATACATGATGTGCAGTGTGTGAATCCCTCGTTTTAATTACGCACCTATCTGGTGCCCCTGGATTCTAACGATAAAGTTCCCATTTAGCTTGGTTTTGACCCAAATTTCTTCAAAATTAATTAAAATGGCAATTTTACAGAGTTAGGCAATGTTTCAAAAACTCCCCAGCAGAGTCGCCAGCCTGTGGAACCAGATCCGGGACGGGCGTGGAGGACGGGCCCCCGCGCGAGTCTCTCTAGATTGTCCACGTGAAGGAGAGCCCCACCAAGGAACTCTCGAAAGAGTGCCCCTCACAGCATGAGAGGCGATGTGAAGTGAGATACCTCTCGATTCGGGGACTAGCCCAGATTCGAGGCGTACCTCGAACAAAGAAGAGTCGCCATCCAAGGAAGTGGGCCCTGGATCCCATGCTGTGCTCTGTCGCAACAGATAACCAGAGATATAAAAGGTCCGTGCCTGATGACGAATGGGGAAGGGGTTAGGCGCCCCCAATTCGCCCAAGTGCGAGCACCTGGTCTCTTATGCCATTTTTAATTAATTTTGAAGAGTTTTGGGTTAAAATCATGTGAAATGGGAACGAGCATCCCCGAGAAAACGTCTATCTAAGCATGCATGACCCGGGGATGGGCAAAAGAAAATAGACATCCAAATCCTAACTCACCGCATCTACTCCTAACCCATCACATCTAGGAAAGCAGTAACATCCGCATGCACAGCTACAGCTAAACAAGCAATATCAGATATGGTAAGCAGAAAAGCAGTAAATAGCCACAGCTAAGCATGTGAAACTAAGCGCACAAAAAATAAGCAAGCTGAAAGTAAACACACAAGGAACCAAAGACAAACACACGATAAATAAAAGATGCGAGGAAAGAAATGAATCGATAAATCGACGGTACATGAGGACCGAGAATGCCAGGGAAAATAAAAGGGAGCATACGATAGGCTCAGGGAGCGATTCTAATGAATCAAACTCAACAATCCTGATCCGCTGAAGATCGGATAGGTCTCACGATCGTCATAGCCTATCGTTGGGCTCAGCGAGGACAATCCCTGCGAAAGGGCCACGCTACGTCGTCGCCCGTCCCAAAACGCGATAAAACGTCGGAAAACCGATAAAACCGGCAAACCACGATCAAAATCGGAAATGAAATGAAAAGAAGGCTCCGAGTGACCTTGCAATCACCATCCTTGCCCATTTTGGTTTTTTGTATTTTTGGGAAAAGCTTGAGAGATATTTTTGGATACTGAAATGATTTTTTGAATGGTTTAAATGATTTTATTGAAAGGTTTGACTAAACTTGGGTGGACGAAAATGTGAGAAATATTTGTAAAATAAGTGTAAATAAAAAAAAGAAAAGGTGAAAATAAGAAATGGTGATGAAAAAGTGGTGTAAAAAGGGTGAAAGTGAAAATGGTGACTGCACTCAGGATGCCAGCAGCACGCCTGAGCTGCCTACGTACCCCTCAGCTAGGGATCAAGCCATCCGTAGTTCGGAACAGATTTTCCTAACTACACTCTAATGACTCGAGATTTTTGAGATTTTTGATTTTTCAGATGTTTTTGATTTTTTTCGACACAAGAGGACAAAATCCTATCATCACAAGTGGAGGACAGACTCCTGATATCCCGCAAAGGTTGGACAGCATCCTATGCTTTGCGGAGGGGAATGAACAGAATAACAACTCTGCAAGGGTTGGACAGCATCCTATACCTTGCAGGAGTGAATAAAATCACGTGATTGGATGAGGGGATGGACAGAATCCTAACCCCTATGATGATAGGACAGACCCCTGAAAGACTGAAGGACTGACTCCTATGCTGAAGACTGACTCTGAAAGATGGAAGGACGGAATCCTAAACTCTCTATGACAGACTCTAAAAAAAGAAGAAATCCACACAAACGGGCCCCACACAAACGGGTCCCACATCAGCGGGCCCCACATAAGCGGGTCCCACACACAGTAGGTCCCACATCAGCGGGTCCCACACAAACGGGCCCCACACAAACGGGTCCCACACAAGCGGGTCCCACACACAGCGGGTCCCACATCAGCGGGCCCCACACACAGCGGGTCCCACACATTAGCGGGCCCCACATCAGCAGGCCCCACATCAGCAGGTCCCACACCAGCGGGTCCCACACCAGCGGGTCCCACACAAGCGGGTCCCACATCAGCGGGTCCCACATTCTCTTTTGCTCGGATTAATTTAATTCATTTTCCGCCTGACCTCGGGATTTTATTCGAATATGCGGGTTTAGGGCCCTGTCAAAATGGGGTGTCTACACCCAACATCACATAGCGATGATGGATGTTTCGGTACCGGACTCCATTCACCCTCAATCGTTGAAGATGAGGACGGTGAATGCGATTGATAGAGACTGGAACAGGCGAACCATCGTTGTCGTTCAGAACAACCCCACCCCTGGAGAGATGAACAACTATTTTTGGGAATGGTATGGGACTGGTGATGCAAGTGGTGAGGCAAGTGCTACTTCTAGGAGCGGTGCAAGGGGGTGCTTTATTTGTATTTTGATGATGTATTTTGCTGAACGAGTATCAGATCTATGTAATAGTTAATTAGTTGATTACTATTTTGTATTCTCAAATGGATTCGACACTGCGCCACGGGAAACCCAACCCTGACCTACCCCTGCAAAATAGTGAATACCCTCGGGAATTTCCACGTAAGACGGTCTGTTGGATATAAATCCAATGGATTCGACACAGGAAACCCAACCCTGACCTACCCCTGCAAAATAGTGAATACCCTCGAAAATTCCCACGTAAGACGGTCTGTTGGATATAAATCCAATGGATTCGACACTGCGCCACGAGAAACCCAACCCTGACCCTACCCCTACAAAATAGTGAATACCCTCGGGAATTCCCACGTAAGACGGTCTGTTGGATATAAATCCAATGGATTCGACACTGCGCCACGGGAAACCCAACCCTGAGCTACCCCTGCAAAATAGTGAATACCCTCGGAAATTCCCACGTAAGACGGTTTGTTGGATATAAATCCAATGGATTCGACACTGCGCCACGGGAAACCCAACCCTGAGCTACCCCTGCAAAATAGTGAATACCCTCGGGAATTCCCACGTAAGACGGTCTGTTGGATATAAATCCAATGGATTCGACACTGCGCCACGGGAAACCCAAGCCTGACCCTACCCCTACAAAATAGTGAATACCCTCGGGAATTCCCACGTAAGACGGTCTGTTGGATATAAATCCAATGGATTCGACACTGCGCCACGGAAACCCAACCCTGACCCTACCCCTGCAAAATAGTGAATACCCTCGGGAATTCCCACGTAAGACGGTCTGTTGGATATAAATCCAATAGATTCGACACTGCGCCACGGGAAACCCAACCCTCACCCTACCCCTGGAAAATAGTGAATACACTCGGAAATTCTCACGTAAGACGGTCTGTTGGATATAAATCCAATGGATTCGACACTGCGCCACGGGAAACCCAACCCTCACCCTACCCCTGCAAAATAGTGAATACCCTCGGGAATTCCCACGTAAGACGGTCTATTGGATATAAATCCAATGGATTCGACACTGCGCCACGGGAAACCCAACCCTCACCCTACCCCTGCAAAATAGTGAATACCCTCGGGAATTCCCATGGAAACCCAACCCTGAGCCTACCGCTGCATACCCTTGCATGCATGCATGTAAGACACTCATAGTAGAAAATATCTATCATACTATTCAAATATTTTACAATTTGATTTTATCAGAGGCAATTGAGGAAAGATGGACGAGACTGTCGACCAAGAATTTCAAGGCCAAGGTGTAGGTGATGATGACATAGTTTTTGAAGGGGACCTAGAATACAACTATGATGAAGAATATGTGGAAGCAGATTATGACGAGGACATAGTGTTGGGTCCGAACGCAAGGTCAGCGACAGTTTTATGGTCACACGTAGTCAAAGGAAAGAAAGCTGGCGAATGACTTGGGGGAACCAAAAAGTGGAAATGTAAGCACTGTAAGAAGGTTTACACTGGGACTTATACAAGGGTGGACGCACACCTTGTGAAAGCACCAAGAGGTCAAGGTCAAGGAATAGCATATTGCAGTGCAGTTGCAAAAGACAAACAATTACAAGAGCACATCAGAAGCCAAGTCCAAACAGCAGAGAATTTACCTGGGAGACTGCCACTGAAGAAATCACGGTTAGACATGCTTGGCAAGTCTTCCAGCTCCGGTGCGACTTCTTCAAGTAAGGTTGGTGAATCACCACTTGGCAAGTCTTTTAGAGCAAAGGATAGAGACGATGTTGATCATAAAGTGGTACGATTTTTGGCAGCCAATGGGATTCCCTTTAACGTCCTCCGATCTCCATATTTTCAAGAGATGATAACTGCTGCCAATTTTGTGCCTGGATACAAGTTGCCTTCTTATGAGAAAGCAAGAACAACTTTATTGGACCATGAGAAAGAGAATGTAACAAAAGATCTAGGTGTTGTGAGAGAAAAATGGCCTTAACATGGGCTTTCTATTGTCTCTGATGGATGGACAAACGTGAAGAACAAAGCCTGGATTAATGTATTGGCATCGAATATGTCCGGTTCAATGTTTCTCTGTGCGCAGGACTTCTCTGCCGTGGAGAAATTAGGGAAAAACATTGCAAAGTTTTTGTTGGATGACATTGAAGAAGTAGGGCCTTTTAATGTTGTGCAAGTGCTGACAGATAATGCAGCCAATTGCAAGCTTGCTGGGACAGAGGTTAATAAAGTTTATCCCCACATATTTTGGTCTCCTTGTGTGGTTCACAGATTAAATCTGATATTCAAAGACTTGACCAAGCATAAACACCTAGGTTGGATTGGAGAGACTTACCGTTCCTGCAAGGATGTCGTCAAATATATTACCAATCATTCGCAGGCTCTTGCTATATTTAGAAGCAATTCGAAGTTTGAGTTGCTGAAAGTTGAGAAGACTAGATTTGGAACTCATGATACTACACTTAAGAGACTTCTTGATGTAAGGGAGGCGTTGCAGATGACAGTATTAACAGATGCTTGGAAAGATTGGTTGAATGCTTGCACCGACAAAGTGATGATAGAGAGGGGCGAGATGACAACTACTTGTGTAGTCTCTGATGAATTTTGGACGAACATAAAATTGGCATTATTAATTACGAAGCCCGTCTATAAAATGATTAAGTTCACTGACCAGGAAGGCTGTCTGATATCAGAAGTGTATGAAGGCATGGACAATATGTTAGGACAAATAAAAGATAACTTGAAAAATGTGCCTGACATGTACAATCATATTCATGGTATTGTGGTGGGACGATGGGGGAAGATGAATGTTCGAATGCATGTCTTGGCTCATGTACTCACTCCAAAATATTATGACCCTGCATATCTCAATACTCCAGCACCAGGCAGTGGTAAACGAGTCACCCCAGGTATGTAATTGTTTCTCATATTGTGAATTTTCATAATGTAATTGTATTTATCTTCATTTATGTTATCGACTGATCAATTATTCAATTTTATTTTCAGATAAAGACCCTGAAATCATGGATGTTGTATATGAAGCGATTATGGATCTCTCCCCTGATGATGAGATGAGTGGTACGATTAGACGTCAGTTATATGATTTCATAGGAAGGGTTGGAAGGTTTTCCAGTAAATTTGCCAGGGAAGATGCGAAAGATCCCAATGTGTGTGTGACCAAATGGTGGAACTTTCATGGAAGTCATGTACCAGAGTTACCGTCAGTGGCCATCAAAATTCTCTCACAGCCTATCAGCACATCTCCTGCAGAGAGAGTATGGAGCACGTATAGCTTCATTCACAATGTAAAGCGTAATCACTTAAATTCACATCGTGCTGATACTCTTGTGTACATCCACTCAAATCTTCGACTCCTATCCAGGTTTAAGTGTGTTTCGTTTCTGCATGCAATAATTGTTTTTTATTATTTATGTCAGATTATTTATTTAATTTCGAATCTATTATTTAGATTTAATACGGCTGCATACAAAGAAGGAATAGAAAATGGGACATCAACCCAGAGCTCCCACTTATGGATGACTCCTCTATCAGAATGGAGGATATGCGATGGCAGTAGGGGTGGACATGGTTCCGGTTCGAACCGAGGAACCGAACCGAACCGGCATATATGGTTCGGTTCGGTTCGGTTCGGTTCGGTTCCATATTTATATGGTTCGGTTCCGGTTCTGATATCCTGGAACCGATGGAAATTCGGTTCGGTTCTGGGTTTGGGATCCCAGAACCGAGAACCGACCCTCACCTTAAAACTCAATGCCTCATCGCTTGATAAAATCACCCCACCCCCTTTTAATTCACCCCTCTTTAACGTGTTGCTTTGCCTTTAAAATTTTAATTCACCCCCCAAATTTGTGCTTGATTATTGCAAATTTGTGCATGTTTGTAGGTCATATATAATTTTTGCATTGCCCAAATTTGTGCAAATTTGTGCCTGATTATTCCAAATTCGTGCATGTTAGTCTTTGTAGTTCATATATAAACAGAACCGAACCGATTATAAATACGATTAGGCAAAATATCTACATTTGGTGAAGGTTGGGTAAACCTCGAACCGAACCGAATCGATTATATATGGTTCTGGTTCGGTTCGGTTCGGTTCCAAACATATATGGTTCGGTTCTGGTTCCAATTTCAGGGAACCGATTATATATGGTTCGGTTCTGGGTATACCCCAAAACCGAATCGAACCGAACCGAACCATGTCCACCCCTAGATGGCAAGATCTCGATGATGATTTCTTTATACCTTCTACATTTCGTGCGTCATCTCAGTCATTACTTTCAAGTCCTTCACTTACTATTCGTGACTTAGATGACAATGACGAAGCTGCAGGATCTGGGACTCCAAGAGTGGTCAGTAGCTTGGAACTTGAAATTGAACGACCATCCAACACTGAAGGTCATATTACTAGTTTCCTGGGGCGTGGAGAATGTACAAAGGGAGATACAAAATCTTTAACACTTGCAATTTCTCAGTGAAGATATTAGTCTTATAAATATTAATTCATTTATTTAAAATTTTCCTTTACAGAAAATGTAGAAGGAAGAGGAGAAAGAAGAGGACGAGATGATAATGTTTATTTGAAGGGAAAGAGAAAAGCCTAACTTTATTTCTTTTTATTTGAAAATACTGGAGAAATTCTGTAATAATTTTGATATTTCACCTTTTGGAAACTGAATTTTTTGTTTAATAGTTGAGTCCTGGGCCTCCTGGCTCCTTAATGAAAAACTGTTATAATTTCAGTATTTGGAGAATCATGTTTATGTTTAATGATGTACAGTTGAATGCTGAGATTTTGATTTTCAGGTATTTTTCCTTAAATTTTATCTTTTATTAATTTTTTATCGTCCGACGACTCTCTGACGACTCCCCGGCGAATTCCCGGCGAATCTCCGATGACTTTTCGGCGAATCCCCGGCGAAAAATCGAATCCCGCTCCCAACCATCCCCGGAACCTTCGAATCCCGCTTTCGATTCCCGAATCGAATCCCGATTTTGAATCCCGCCCTGGCAACCTTGATATATTGTACTTTTGTAATCTTCACATACAGTGACAGCTCTTTGATCATCTTAAGCCCTGATGAATAACATAAATCTCATGGTTTCGTGATTGATGCTTTAATTTTCTCTATTTATTAGAATACCCTCCAAGTAGGAGAAATATTAAATGACTGTGTAACCTCCTCCTCGAGGAATATGTTTTAAACGGTTAGGTAAGAAGGGGGGGTCCGAAAGGAATGGGCTGGAATATCCAGCTGCCCATTTCCTTTTGGTTTTTTTCTGCGTAAGTAGGAGAGTTCACGAGGGAAGTATTAAGGGGAGTTACGGAAAGTCGTCACATGTGAAGGCAACAAGGGAAGAGAAAGACAAGTCACTCTCTATACATGAGAAGCCTTCTTTCTTCTTTTTTTATGTTGAGCCCAAAATTGATTTAGTCACATTGAAGCCCCGTCTGTTTTGGATTTTAAGAATTGATTTTCAGTCCAAAATTCTCTCTCTCTCTCTCTCTCTCTCTCTCTCTCTCGTAGTTACGAAAAGTCATCACATGTGAAGGCGACAAGGGAAGAGAAAGACAAGTCACTCTCTATACATGAGAAGCCTTCTTTCTTTCTTTTTTTATGTTGAGCCCAAAATTGATTTAGTCACATTGAAGCCCTGTTTGTTTTGGATTTTAAGAATTGATTTTCAGTCCAAAATTGACTCTCTCTCTCTCTCTCTCTCTCTCTCTCTCTCTCTCTCTCTCTCTCTCTCTCTCTCTCTCTCTCTCTCTCTCTCTCTCTCTGAGTTACGAAAAGTCATCACATGTGAAGGCGACAAGGGAAGAGAAAGACAAGTCACTCTCTATACATGAGAAGCCTTCTTTCTTTTCTTTTTTTATGTTTAGCCCAAAATTGATTTAGTCACATTGAAGCCCTGTTTGTTTTGGATTTTAAGAATTGATTTTCAGTCCAAAATTGACTCTCTCTCTCTCTCTCTCTCTCTCTCTTTCAGAGAAAGACAAGTCAGTCTCTTATACATGAGAAGCCTTCTTCTTCTTTTTTTATGTTGAGCCCGAAATTGATTGACTTACATTGAATCCCTTTTTGTTTTGGATTTTAAGAATTGATTTTCGGCTAGACACACGCACCTTGTAGGTAAATGATATTCATAGGATTTTGGTGTATTACATGTACATATACGTAGAAACAGAGACAAACATATACAGATATTTAAATAGAAGCTACTTGAGAGACTGTCCAATAATTAATCTTGGACAAAATCAATTCTCAAAATCCAAAATGAACAGGGCTTAAGCCCATGTTTTCTTCGAATTTAGAGTCCAAAACAGATTATTGTAATAAAAATTAGGCAAAATTACATTTACACCCCCCTCTAGTTTCTGACACATCCACTTCTACCCCTATAGTTTAAAACGTGACAACTACACCCTGTAGTTTCAATTTGTGTAAGGTAGGCCTCCTCAGTTGACGGTTCGTCCACATATTGAAGGGTTAGGATGATCCGATGGAGCTGATTGAACAAGAAAAGCCAAAATTAGGAAACAAAAAACTCTAGTCGAAATAGGATCAAATTTTTTCCTGATTTTTAGAGAGTCATGCCCTCTCAAACCTCTCTCCTCCCATCCGTCCTGACATTAATTTATGCTGAACTCAACTAAACCTTTGTCCCAAACTAGTTGGAGCCGGCCCTGGCACTAATTTATCATGAAAAAAATATTCTTGGTTCCCACACATGGTTAGAGTAATAATGTGGAGCTGATTTCACCTCCGTGGGACTAAGTGGGTCGCCCAAACTCAGCCCATTCACTTCCTTGAATTCAGGATGTAGGTGAAACAGCCTTATTTTTGTCAGCCAAAGTTTGGTTTATCAATTAAGGGCAAGTTGGAAACATTTTTCTTAAAAGTTAATTTGGCCATTACATTATTTTTCAATGCCTAATCAGAAGATACTTTTCAATCTATATAGGGATTTATAGGCAAAAATTCCCAAAAGAAAAAGATGTTTTGTTTGATGACCCAAATAGATCATCTGGTGGGCCATGCCTAAATCATCTCCATTGTCAAGTAATCCTAACCCTCCAATGAATGAATATTTCTCTCATTACGGATAAATAGCTTTTCTTTATTCGAAGTTTCGAACCTCGCCCATCCTATTGTGATAATTGTGGGCCCATATGCCTCAAAATGGACGGTATGGATCATTCAAAACGTTGCCACCTAAACCAATGAACGGGTGTCACTCTTTCCTTTCTTAATGGCTGCTATAAGAGCAGAAATACAAGTCACAAGGAGCCTCTCTGCTCTAATCTCACCGCTATAACCAATGAGTTGAATTGGAATTCCTGGAATTTCTGCTTTCTGCAGATGGCTTGCAGTCTTGCAGATTCGAGACTCCATTTCACTGTAACCAAATTTCCCTATTCCTAAGCTCCAAAATTGTCACAGGGGCTTTTGTAATTATTGTTTTTTTTTTTCTTTTGTCTTCTTATATACCATGTTTGATTTCAGGCCCCCCATCAAAGAGCAGTTCGTAGTAGTGCATCTGCACTGAAAAATTCTCCTGGTATGTTCTGGTCACTTTTTTAAAGAGCCCTTTTTCGTTTTTTGTCGGTCTCAGACAGTTCAATCATTTAATAAGGAACTTTTTTTTTTGTGATTTTTCGTACTTTGGGTTTGAATTTAACTTCTCAAATAGGAATTGGGTTTTCTTTGATTGAAGGGATAGTTTGATGAATGAGTGCATTTTCACGGGAATATTGATATTAGATAAGTCATTTTTTAAGTGCTGTGACATGGTTCATTTACTTACATTGTTCTTTTTTCATCTGTAGTATTATTTGTAGAAGAAAGTGAAAAGAACTATGTATTGCTGTATATTGATATAACTGACTCTCATGAACGCAAACTAAACGTATGACCATGACGGAAAATCACCACTTATGTCTCGTTGCGAATTTCAGTTTATACTTATCAAAATGGGAAACTTCTAGAGGTTGCGAATTTCATCACTTCCAAGGAGTAGCTTTCGTACTTATGATCTGCTGTTGCACTTTTGCTGTTGTCATAGATCCAATAACCAAGAACTTTTTTATTGTTTGGTTACCTTTCGAAAAAAAAAAAAAAAAAACCAAGAACTTTCTTATGCCACCATTATTCTTGGCTCGGACTCTACCTTCTTTGATGAGAAGACCTCTATAATTGTACTCGATGCATCAAAATAAACTCAACTCAACTCAACTCAACTAAGCCTTTGTCCCAAACTAGTCGGGGTCGACTAATGAATCCTTTAGAAAATTTTCATGAAGAAGGTGAAAGGATCTACCAGGCTCAAATTGACTAAGTCTAATCCTGACACTAGTTGGGTTCGTCTACATGGATCATTTTCTTCCATTCTCTCCTATCCAAGGTCATCTTCTCTGTTATGTTCCTAGCCATCAAGTCTTTCCTCACTATTTCTACCCAAGTTGTTTTCAGTCTGCCCCTACCTCTTTTTACTCCATCAACTTGGCACGAATCATTTCTTCTCATTGGAGCATCCAAAGGCCTACGTTGGATATGCCCAAACCATCGTAAGCTGTTCTCTCTCATCTTCTCCTCAATTGGTGCCACCCCCACCTTTTTACTGATGTCTTTATTTTTAATTCGATCTAACCTTATGTGACCGCACATCCATCTAAGCATTCGCATCTCCGCTACACTCATCTTATGCACATGCTACTTCTTGGTGGCCCAACATTATGAGCCGTACAACATAGCTGGCCTCACAGCTGTCTTATAAAACTTTCCCTTCAACTTGGTACGTATTTTACGGTCGCAAAGAACTCTTGAAGCATGCTTCCACTTCAACCAACCTGCTTTTGTTCTGTAGTTAACATCCTCTTCAATCTCCCCTTCCTTATGTAGGATTGAACCAAGATAGCGAAAGATATCCCTCTTAGGTACCTCCTGTCCAGTCATATTTACTACATCCTCGCCCCGCCTCCTTACATTACGAAAAGTTGCACTCCATATACTTTGTCTTAGTCCCACTCAGTCTAAAACATTTAGATTCCAAAGTAGTTCTCCATAACTCTAACTTAGCATTAACTCCTGCTTTGGTTTCGTCAATTAATACTATGTCATCTGCAAATAACATACACCACGGCATCTCATCCTGGATATCCTCTGTAAGTTCATCCATAACTAGCATAAAAAGATAAGGGCTTAATATTCAAGATGGGGCTAGACCGTTTGATTGTGGAAGGGGACTCCCTTAAAATGATCAAGTGGTCGGATCACAAAATTCCTTCTCGTTAAATATGCTTTCCATATAGGCAGCTAGGAAGTGGGGGTAACAAAATTTCAAGCTGATCAACTTGGCTTAGATATAAGTTGGGGATAATACTTAGCTGTTATTAACAAATTTATAGCAAGGGAATCGTTTGACGTATCGGTCACTTATTTAGGCCCTGTTCGTTTAAGATTTTGCCAGCCGATCGTGAGTCCAAAACCAATTATTGGACTCAAAATAAAACGTGAAATTGGGTCTAATAATTATTTTTGGACTCACAAACGGACGGCATAATCTTAAACGAACAAGACTGGCAACAAGCATTGGGGTTGGTTCAGGAATTTTTTGATAACTTTAGCGCTAGTGTCTCCGGAATCAAGGTATCAAGTGTTGTAGGCAAGAATGTCACCTTAGAATCTTTATAGACTTGATCTTCTTTGTTGCCATTCACATTCCTCATTGGGTTAAAGGAGTCAAACGGATTAGTCTTAGTTGAATCTTTCTATCTTTCCAGATTGCAAAGACCAAGATAAGTAAAATCAATTTGTTATGGTACATCACAAGGTCATGTGGGAGATGCCCTGGGCATGCTTAGTGGCTGGATATCAGATTATTAGCAGTGGGACTGGAGATTTATGTTATTTGTGATGGTTCCCTGGACACATTATCATTCTATGCCCCTTCTCTAGACAGATTTTGGATCTTTTCTTCTATATGGAGCATCCTTCAATCATTTAGATCTGGAATAACTGGTGCTTGCCCAGGATAAACATGTAATTGGCTCGCAGGATAAAATTGTAAATTGAAACTTTTCATAGAATTAAATATATTTTTTATTTTAGAAATGATGAAGCTTTTAGTTAGAAGTTTTTTATATTAAGATTTACATGTTAAAACATAACTTGTCCTTTACTGTTTGGTCTGTTTCCTGCCCACCTTCAGACATGAACTCATAGCCCATATGCATTGCAGTTATTTGGCCTATTCAATGAGAAGGATATATCTGTTATTCTTCTTAAATGTCTTGCTCACTGGCATTCCACTTTGGATGGTGGTTTCACTCATATTGATAGGTACAGTGGTGTTTTTTCTGTGCAGGGACAGGCATATACTATCTCAAATGGGGAAACCTTATCCATCAAAGGAACAAGTTTAAGAAATGTTTGTATACCAAGAAAATGACTAAAATTGTACAGGCTGTGGCACTACCAGAATCCCCACTCTTGCTGGACAGCATGGAACAAAGAAAGCAGATATGTGAAAGCTATGGCTTTTCCCAAATTGGAGAACCACTTCCAGAAAACGTTACACTGAAAGATGTCATTGATACTCTCCCTAAAAAGGTTCGATATAATTATTTATTTATAAAAAGACTGTGACTTAACCACCATTTACTGTAATATTTATCGGTATCTAAAACATAGAAAATTTTCTGTTAGGTATTCGAAATTGATGACATGAAAGCTTGGAGGTCAGTTTTGATATCAGTCACTTCTTATGCATTGGGGATATTATTGATTTCAAAAGCTCCATGGTATTTACTCCCACTGGCTTGGGCATGGACTGGCACTGCAGTGACGGGGGTTAGTTTTGTACTATTTTCTCGTTTTTGTGCTCATGCATTTTAAGACCTGTTTTGGTTTCCTTTCCTGATTTTTCTTTGGGTAAAAATTTCTGCTATCGCTTATGTCCCTTGTTCTGCTGGTTTTGTTTATATAGTTTTTTTTTTCCTGTCAGTTTTTTGTGATAGGCCATGACTGCGCTCACAAATCATTTTCGAGGAACAAATTAGTGGAAGACATTATTGGAACTCTGGCCTTTCTGCCCCTGATATACCCTTATGAACCGTGGCGCTTTAAACATGATAGGCATCATGCCAAGACAAACATGTCTGTACTTTCTTCTCTCACCAAGCTTCTTACTATTGATGATCATGGAAGCATCGCACTATAGTCTATATTCTCATAAAGCTCTCCATTAATTAGTAGATAGTTCCATGAACTAATTTGATATTGTAATCTTCTGAGGTTGGCCTTCTATAGGAACTTTGATTATTATTAACGAAATTTATGGAATTCAAGATACCCATACCATGAGGTTACCTTGAATTCACAAATACATGAGTAAATGCAACTTGTGAAACAAATGTCTTTATTAACTGTGCTTGTAAAAATCGATTTTGACAGTTTTTTTATGATCCAACAATTTCCACCTCGGAGGGCCCAACCTGTTACAAGTCTAGAGCATAAATGTCTATGGTAGTTTTGAACCCGGTGGATATAAATTAACTAGAGGGGAACCTGTATTTGGGGAGAGGAGACTATCATAGTGGAAATAAGCTGTTAGTGTAGCAATGCTTGCCTTTGGCTAGGGGTTCTTGGGTTGAGATTAATCAACTCTTAGGTTAGGGCCTAGGACCCAAGGTTGACTTTGATCCTAATGGAGTGATCTTTGACACCAGAGGAGGTTCGAAATCAGGTTATGGGGTTGAAAGGTGTTAGGCACCAACCCAGCCCCAAAAAAGTCAAATCTCTAATAATGCAAATAAGCTTCTTCAGTGATCTTTATACACATCTGAGTGATTGAAAGAAGATGCTAAAGCTATTCTAAGCTAACATGTTGTTAATGAGATTTAAACTTGCAAATTACAACACAATTAAGCTCACATCATCCATGAACAAAAGTTTAATGAAGATGGTTTGAAATAAGGTGAATGAATGATTAAACCACTAGATTAACAAGGTAAGTGCTAATATGATGGACATGTATACTAAGATGCAATCAGACTATTTATAGAAACGCATAGGAAAAGTATGAAAATAAAGGATGGAATGCAAAACTGGCCAGAACTGCAAACTCTCAAGTCACTTGGCAGCCTTCCATGTCGCTCAATGGGTCAATCTGTCGTTCGACAGGTCAACCCATCAATCGACTGGCAATTGGCTCCTGGGACACAATCAGTCCCTTAGATGTGATATGTCATATGATCAGGATTTTGAGAGTAGTACGGACCTTTGATTGAAAATTATGGGAAGAGTTTCATATCAATTTAAAATACTACTTGAAACTAAAATAGTATGAGAAAACTTAAATAGGAATTGAATAAAAATTTGAAACTTTATATCTAAACTAGTTTCATGAAACAACTAGATTTCGTAAAATAACTACTTTAGACTAACTAACCTTGTCGAGTCTGTGTCCTATCCAGTGTTTAAAAACGCGAATGGGACGTGGAACACGGCCAAGAAAAATCCTTGTCGACTTGGCGCGGATACGGCCAAGAACGTGGTTGACGCGGTCGTAACTCGGGAGAGTCAAAGGAGTTTTTATTGATTCTGTAGGGCAAAACGGGGAACGCGGCCAAGGAAAAGGGAGTCTAACTCGGGTGAGTTAACGCAGACATGAGGGAGTTTTAAAACTGTGGTCCTATCATGCATGATCTACAACATGGAATGGCTAATCTATAATGGGAGAGTATAAATAATGAAGAAATTAACCATATTGTAGAGCATGCAATGAAACTTGGAACTAAAAGACTTCAAAAGAAGGAAATAGAAAACTAAAACGTGAAAATACTAAACTTGAAAATTACAGGAAGGTTTTAATTTGCCTGAGTGTGAGGTTATAGGTTAGGGGGTGCTAGATCAGGAAAATCCAAACGATGCTCTAATACCAGCTACTAGAGCTAGAAATCATAATAGAATGACAAACACTATCTGTTTGAAGAATTACCATAACTTCAAAAGATTGAGTTGCCGAGCCAGAGGGTGGACCCGCTTTGAGTGCTGAAGTGGGTAGGCTATCTTCGATGGTTGCTGATGATCCATCAAATAGTAATATTTTTTTCTAAGACAATCTATTCATTGTTTCCCAACCTTCCATTCTCTACTGGCCCGACCGAGAATGAAGGATCTAGGTTTGTCATTTGCAAAGTTGCAATTGATATATTTTTGGAATACAATAAAATGAATAAAGCTATCATGCAAGTAGGGCAATTTGTTCCCCTATACTATTTATCCCTATTTTTTCCTGTATCAAGTCATATTTTAAAGCAATAAGGAATCTGGCAATCCAATTTTGGGTTTTGTAGGGATTCTGATTCTATACATAATGAGTATTTGGATTCAGTTATTTTCCAAAAAGAAAGAGGAAAGTTGCTATCCTGACATGCTAACCATGTTGACATGCTCTGAGCCTTATTGGACCAGCCGTTTTAGTGTGTCAACATGGTCGGCGCATCGGGCTAGCATCCTCAACAAAATGTTTGCACTCGAAACACAAAATATGAAGTAAATCTGTTTATCTATTTGAGGTTCTCTTTTGCTACGCCGGGTTTCTTCTGGGTTATTGTATTTATATAATTTCCACCCATCTTTGCCAGTTTGCCTAGACAACTTTCTTTGTTTTTCTTTCAGGTTGTCCCAAGATACTGCTTGGCACCCTGTTCGGAGAGAAGAGATTGAATCACCCATTGCTTTACGCAAGGGAATTATATTAGGATATGGCATGTTTCGACCTTGGATGTCTATATCTCACTGGTATGATATGTATGAACTTCAGAAGGCAAAGAAGAACAATGTTTATGATGTTTGTTGGCAACCTAATGTGCATATTCTTCATTGTAATTTTAGCATTTCTGAATTTCAAGTATTTTCATTTGATATTAGTATCTCTCAACATCATTAACCATCCTGGTAGGTTGCTGTGGCATTTCGATTTGAAAAAGTTCAGACCGAATGAAATTAAAAGGGTGAAGATAAGCTTGGCATGTGTCTTTGCATTCATTGCAATTGGATGGCCATTGATTATCTACCAGACGGGGGTCATGGGATGGATAAAGTTCTGGCTGATGCCATGGATTGGGTATCACTTTTGGGTATTACTTATTTTCTTCTTATTTATCGTTTAACTGTATTATTTGTAATTCATGTGAATACTATGTTCATTGTTCAATATGGAACTTTTCTTGGCTTTCTCTGGGTGGTTTTGATGTGAGCTAGAAATTTTACTCCTGATGGGTAGCATCTTATCATTCAAATTTTAAGTTTCAGTTTATCCCTAATCTCAGTTAACCCATATTTTTCCAGATGAGTACTTTCACAATGGTCCATCATACAGCTCCTCATATACCTTTCAAATCATCAAAAGAGTGGAATGCAGCTCAGTCCCAGCTTGGTGGGACAGTTCATTGCAACTATCCTCGGTGGTAATCAATTTATCCTACTTTGATGCTATTGTCTCTTTGGCTGTTAAAATGGGTGAGAATGTATTCTTAGTTCTTACCAGTTGCACTCATACACTTACCCCATCTGACTATTGGGCAGGATCGAGATTCTCTGTCATGATATCAATGTGCACATCCCACACCATATTTCTCCGAGGATACCGAGCTACAACCTCCGGGCAGCACACCAATCACTCCAAGAGAATTGGGGCAAGGTAAATTTGATTTTCCTTAGAAACTGATTTTGTGTACAACGAATCTGATTCACTTACATTTTCCTATTTTTGGGCCATCAACAGTATCTCAATGAAGCGACATGGAGTTGGCGTTTAATGAAGACAATAATGACAACATGCCATGTTTACAACAAGGAACGTAATTACGTGGCCTTCGATGACATTTACCCAGAAGATTCCCAGTCAATTACATTCCTTAGGAAAGTGATGCCTGATTATGCATGACTTTGTAGCTTACTTTCCTGGTCCCATTTGATTCTTTCGGTTTTTTACCAAAATACTGGTATTCTCTTATTTTATTGTATATCTTGTTGGTTTTTTTGTCTACTAGTATGAGGGAAGCTACAGGAGAGTTTCATGCAGGGCTGGCAATTTCACCCGGGAAAGCGGGGATCCGCCCCGCCCCGCCCCCGCTTGGGGAGGGGATTCTCCGATTTGAGTGGGGAAGGGGAAGGGGAAGGGGATTTAAAAAATTCCCCGGTGCGGAGAAGGGGATGGAGTTGGCCCGGCCCGGCCCCGCTCCGCCCTGCATTAATGCCATTTTTTTCTTGTATTTTATAAGTGTTTTTTTTTTGTTTTGGGAAAACTACTAGAAACCCCTTGGATCAAAACATATCTACAAGATTCCCCCAAAATTTTCATAATTCCCATTAGTACAGTTTTGTCCCTGAAATAGCTTTTTGTGTTTTCTTTTACCCATAATCCATTGGGCATTGTCCCTCATTATATTAGTATATTACCATTAGAAATCCCTAAAATCTCTCCATCGAACCATCACTGTAAGGTAACATTAAATTCTTTGAAAATCTCCCTCTCCCAAATAAAGGCAACATCTCTCTGATGAGTGATGAGATTTTATATGGTGTCCGCTCATATAGTCCATTATTTTTCAAAAAGTAATGTATGGGCTACGCCATAGGATGATCCAAACCGTCCATTTGATAGGCTACATACAGGCCACACTATAGATCATCCAAACAGTCCATTTGATGGGCCACAACGTAAATAGATTGCGGCCCAAAAATCATTTCCATAGGATGATTGCAACCCTCCGATCTATCGAAGGTATCATAATATGCAATTCCTCTATAGATTAGAGGGTTGGGATTATCCTATGGAAATGATTTTTGGGCCACAACCTATTTACGTTGCGGCCCATCAAATGGACAGTTTGGATCATCCTACAATGTGCCCATCAAGTGGAAGGTTTGGATCATCCTATGCCTATGGTAGTATGGTGTGCCCATCAAATGGACGGTTTGGATCTTCCTATGGTGTGGCACGTACAATACTTTTTGGCAAGTAGGATTGGGAATTAGGGATCTGCTAGGAACTATTGATCAATTAAATGAATTTGAGAGCAACCACCTTTGTTCCCAGGTTAATAAAATGAATAAGACAAAATCTTAGCCTATGTGTGGCTACTCTCACATGCAATAGCCAAATCGCAACATGCCTGAAGTGATTGTCCCTAGCAAATTTTTAGTTTTAAACCTAACATTTAACAAAGTAAAGTGATTGTCCCGAAGGATGCGGGGAAGGGGAGGGGATGGGGATTAAATATTCCCCGTGGGGAGGGGAGGGGGATTCCCCACCATCCCCGCAGTGGGGAGGGGGAAAATTCCCCGCATAGGGGAAGGAGTAGGGGACCCCAACATCCGGCCCCAACCCGCCCCGTTGCCGGCCCTACTTTCATGTACGTCCATTACTTGCCTTTGCTTATAAAGTTGTCAGATGCCAATTAAAAAAAAATACTGTGCTCAAACCAAAAAAAATAAACATTATGTATTGCTACACAGAAAGTTGGTTACAACGAACCCTTTCATATGGCATGTCTGCTATATAATATATATGGAATCCAGTATGATTTTGTGTGGCTATATTTTTCCCCCCTTTTCCATTTTCCAAGTAAAGAAACATTATTTAGTTAAAATACTCTGGCACCTATAATATGTATTTGTATGTGTTTCTGCTTATAAGACAAGAATTTCATGGCTTAAGTCCTAAATTAATTGACCTACAATTAAAAATTCAGCCTACCTAGGGACTTACTGTTACATAAAGAACTATTAAAATATTTTTTATGATAGAGTTAGAAGGACAGTGGAAAAATTCAATGTACCCAGGCAAGTATCCAAAGCGTTCATTTGATGGGCCCTCACAGAGATAGGGTGTGCCTAAAAAATCAGCTCCATTAGATCATCCTAACCCTTCAATCTGTGGATGAACCGTCAGCTGAGGGGGCCTACCTTACACAAATTGAAACCATATGGGGTGTAGTTGTCATGTTTTAAACTATAGGGGTAGAAGTGGATGTGTTAGAAACTAGAGGGGGTGTAAATGTAATTTTCCCTAAAAATTAAGCACAATTTTGAGTCCAATAATCAGCTTAGCACTTAAAATTTATTCTCAAAATCCAAAACAAAACATGGCCTAGATGTAAGTTTAGTCCAATAATCAGTATTGGAATCCAACGCAATTCTCAGAATCCAAAACGAACAGGCCCTAGGGCTTATGAGAAGCTAGAGAGAGAGAGAGAGAGGGTGGGGTATTGGTCCTTAATCAATCCCACTTGTTGATTGGTGGGGCCCTAGACACATTGCAGAAAAGTCACCCCTTATTGGGCCACATGGCACAAAATTACCCCTCCCTCATTGGGCCATATGGCACAAAATCCCGTTGGTTCCACTCTTGGTCACAGAACACTGGGAGAAAGTTGAAAGAGTGCTGCTATGGAACTGTCTGCCTAACCGTGAGTGGAACCGAACAAATCCCTACAAGCCACATGTCATAGGGAGGGATAGTTTTGACATTTTGAGGAAAAAGCAAAAAAAAAAGGAGAAAAGCTGTGAGAACAGCCACATAGGTTGACTGTCTGACAGATTTTGTCTTATTTATTTAATGCATCAAGGGGGCTGTTCTATCATCATGCAAAAGTCAGCCCGCGAAATTGCCTGGCAAATCCCTAAAAACATTTAATATGTCTAAAATATATTTTGAAATTTCCCTTAAAAATGTGTTTTTTGCTACAAAAAGTTCTAAATGGAGTATTAAACACCTGCCCTTTAAAAAATAAAAATAAAAATGGCATGGTTCATTCCCAACCTTGTGATGCAACATTATCCAAACCCTTCATTTAGAGTGGCCCACAATAGAAATAAGATAAAGCATTCTTAACCATTCGATTGGAAAACTTTGAATGTGTCCTGCCCTAAGTGGGGTGGGGATACCCTAGATTGAATTTGGATCATTGCATATTTTTTTCACCAGGTAAATTACTTGGGCAGTTGGAATCATTTCATGGATTCTAATTTCCAACTTTCGTGATCGTCGGGCCCACCCGACCAAATGAAGGGTCCATATCTGTTGATAGAATCTTTGTGGGCCCATGTAAGGCTCCTCGTTTGCTTCACACAGTACATATTACTCCTGACAAAATTTAAAAGGGAAAATGACCAAATAGAAGGGGTTTCTACTGACTATGACATTTCAAGATGGGTGTTTTCTAAATCACCAATCAAGAGTGCATATGACTAAAATGCCCTTGACTCTCTCTCTCTCTCCCTATCAAATCACCTTTTTGAAATGATTACATTTAGAGAAAAACAAATCCCAAAACCCACCTTTTTCCCTCTTCTTCTTCTTCCTCCCACCTACCAAAAAACGTACGTATGAAAAACCCAAAAACCTCCATTTTTGAAACCCAAAAACCTCCATTTTTGAAACCCAAAAACCTCCATTGTTAGATGCCAAAAGCTTCATTCTATTGCTGAAAACCTCATTTTTAGATGTGAAAGCCTTCCTAACCCTTCATTACATTGCACAACGCCTCCATTTTCAACAAATATTGGAAAAAAACGTTATTGGATTTGGAAATCTTAAAAATCTTCACTAGAAACCACCATTCCATTGCAGAAAGCTTCCATTTAATGGAAAGGTGTGTATTTTTACCCCTCTCCCCTCTCTTTCCATTATAAGGCATGTTTATAAACTTGAATGAAAGTTTTCCATGGTAAACTACTGTCTTCCATTGCAGAAAGCCTTCAATCACTATTTAATCTTATTTAAATTACTTTAAACACTTTATAATCATTGTTTTTTTCTGTAAACCACTAATTTCTTAAGTTTAACCAGTATTTCAATACCATAAACCGGTACTGAAGTGGGTGTTTATAAGTGGTTTATATAGCTTCTTTGGTTAAGAATCCTCCGTAGTGGTTTATAATCGTAATTAGTGGTTTATTAAGGCTTACCAGTGGTTTAGAGTGTTTATAATTGGTTTATAAGGATTTATAAATGATTTATACAGGGTGAGCAGTAGTTTAGAGTGTTTATAAGTGGTTTGTATAGGCTTATAAGTGGTTTAGAGTGTTTACAACTGGTTTATATAGGGTAAACAGTGGTTTATATAAGCCTATCAGTGATTTAGAGTGTTTATAAGTGGTTTATGTAGGCTTATCAGTGGTTTAGAGTTTTTATCATTGCTTTATACAGGGTAAGAAGTAGTTTATAGTGTTTATAAGTGGTTTATATAAGCTTATCAGTGGTTTAGAGTGTTTACAACTGGTTTATATAGGGTAAACAGTGGCTTATATAAGCCTATCAGTGGTTTAGACTGTTTATAAGTGGTTTATGTAGGCTTATCAGTGGTTTAGAGTGTTTATACATGGTTTATACAGGGTAAGAAGTAGTTTATAGTGTTTGTAAGTGGTTTATATAGGTTTATCAGTGGTTTAGAGTTTTTACAACTGGTTTATATAGGGTAAACAATGGTTTATATAAGCCTATCAGTGGTTTAGACTGTTTATAAGTGGTTTATGTAGGCTTATCAGTGGTTTAGAGTGTTTATACATGGTTTATACAGGGTAAGAAGTGGTTTATATAGACTTACCAGTGGTTTTAGAGTGGCTTATCAGTGGTTTATAGTGTTTATAAGTGGTTTATATAACCCTATCAGTGGTTTAGAGTGTTTATAAGTGGTTTATATAGACTTACCAGTGGTTTTAGAGTGTTTATAAGTTGTTTATTTAGGATTACCAATGGTTTAGAGTGTTTATAAGTGGTTTATATTGGCTTAACAGTGGTTTATAGAATTTATAAGTGGTTTATATAGGGTAAGCAGTGGTTCATATTTCCTTGTCATGACTTAGTAGTGGTCTAGAGTGTTTAAAAGTGGCCCGAATTGTCTTAGTAGTGGTTTATGTTGTTTTATGGAGATTTAGTAGTGGTTGAAGTTGTGCATAATTCTAAAATGGCTGCTTTACTTGTTAATTGGAATGATTTTTTTTTAATTGGTTATTTTGACAATTGTTTAATTTTGTGTAAACAGAAGAATGGTAGAACGAAGAGCTTCTTTTATCTTACACGTCGACGGCTTTGTAAAGGATGCGGTATCATTTGAATACATCGGCGGGAAGAAGTTGCCCGTAATTGTGGGTCGAAAAAAAATTGTGAAAAAATTGGAAGCAATTAGGGGTTTAAACCAAACTTTAGGGCTCTAAACCATACAATTCTAAGAAATTAGGGGTTCAAACAAAACTTTACGACTTTAAACCATATATTTCTAAAAAACATAACCAAACTTTAGGGCTTTAAACCATAGATTTTTTAAAAAAAATTAGGGTTTTAGTTGCTGATTTTCCAAACTGAAAGAGAGAGAGTACCAACCCTAACTTATTGGTTTGAGTCTAAACTGATTTGGGAAAATTATAGAGTTTTCTAAACTGATTTTCTAAAATATACGGTTTTCTCAACTAATTTGGGAAAATATAGTGTTTTCTAAACTAAATTTCTAAACCAGACTTGGAGGTTTAAACCAATAATCTGCGAAAAATTTGGGGAAAATTAGGGGTTTAAACCAAACTTTAAGGCTTTAAACCATAGATTTCTAAAAAAATTAGGGGTTTAAACAACTGAAAGGGAGAGACTACCAACCTGTGAGAGGAGGTTCACTCAGAATAAGAGGATACCGGAGAGAGCTGCACAAACCTGAGGGGCATTGTGACCCTCTAATGGACGGTTGGGATCATCCCATGAGAGAAAGAGGGCATTGTGGCCCTCTAATGGACGGTTGGGATCATCCCATGAGAGAGAGAGGGGCATTGTGACCCTCTAATAGACGGTTGGGATCATCCCATGAGAGAGAGGGGGCATTGTGGCCCTTTAATGGACGGTTGGGATCATCCCATGAGAGAGAGGGGCATTGGGGCCCTCTAATGGACGGTTGGGATCATCCCATGAGAGAAAGAGAGAGAGAGAGAGAGAGAGAGAGAGAGAGAGAGAGAGAGAGAGAGAGAGAGAGAGAGAGGGCATTGTGGCCCTCTAATGGACTGTTGGGATCATCCCATGAGAGAGAAAGAGAGGAATTGTGGCCCTCTAATAGACGGTTGGGATCATCCCATGAGAGAGAGGGGGGGCATTGTGGCCCTTTAATGGACGGTTGGGATCATCCCATGAGAGAGAGGGGGGCATTGGGGCCCTCTAATGGACGGTTGGGATCATCCCACGAGAGAGAGAGAGAGAGAGAGAGAGAGAGAGAGAGAGAGAGAGAGAGAGAGAGCCCTCTAATGGACTGTTGGGATCATCCCATGAGAGAGAAAGAGAGAGGAATTGTGACCCTCTAATTGGTGGTTGGAATCATCCCATGAGAGAGAGAGAGAGAGGTGACGGTATTTTAAAAATGAGGGTATTTTTGTCCTAAACCCTTGCAAACCAGTCACCATCACTATAGATTGGTTATTTCCAAGTCTCCCCTCTTCATATGTCATAGTCAGTAGAAAGTCCTTTCATTTGGTCATTTTCCCTAAAAAGTAAATGAGGAAAATAAGACCACGTTTTTTGACCTTTTTTTAATAAGAAGTAGAAAATACGTAGAGCAAGAGCTTATCAGGTTTCACATTTGTAATATTTTAAATTTCTGATTTATATTGGTATTAAAGATTTTGTGTTGCTTGCTTTCTAGTTGTGTACAGTATAGAAATTTTAAAGTTTAGATGAATGGATAGATGGGACTTTTAATTCTGATTGTTCCTGAGGAGGCTGAGGTTACTGATGGCAACCCTAGTTTTCTGGCTATAAAGGATCTTAACCTTCCAATTTGTGGTTTGCACATGGTTCAATCAATGTGACTTTACAAGATGATCCATCCGATGGATGGTCCAGATAAAGCTTCCTCTTATCCGCGGTATAGTATGAACATAGAAATTAGAAAAAATAGAAATTTCTTTTATCTATTTAAGATGTAATTAGTTTGCACATGGTCCAGATAAAGGATCCTTTTTTCTTTCTTTTTTTCTTTTATCTTATTGTCAACTAAAATATAAATTAGTAAAAATGCCTTTCAGTGAAAGCCTCTAGCAAATCCCTACTTTAAGATGTAATTAGTAAAAACTAACGAGTTTTTCTTAGATGGTTTTCCAATTGATCTTCCTTTCTTATGTCGAGCGCTTTTTTTATATGTAAAAAAAGGACAACCCTGTGCACGAGGCTCCTGCCATTGCGGGGTCTGGGGAGGGCAAGATGTACGCAGCCTTACCCCTGCTTCGTAGAGAGGCTGAAAAAATTAAAAAAATCGCTTTTTTTATATGCATCTTCTTAAAATAAAGAAGGTTTCCTTGAAAATGAATTGATTTTCAGTTAGTAGACATACTAAGGAGAGTAGAATTGCGTAAAAAATAAACAGACAAAAGGGGATGAAAACTTTGGAAATGGGGGTGGGAATATCATATCTAAATAAAAGACAAGAAAAGAAGTAGAGAGCGATTAATGGTAAGATATGTACATGTTGAGAGCAAGCACGAGGGAGGACCATTCCATTTCTGAAAGAAAAGATATTTGTTATACATTAATAAAGGGAAGTGATATATTCGCCCCCTTTTCTTCCTTGGGCCAACCCTCTCTAGTGTATTTATGACTACCCTTTTACACAACAAGCAGGCGGCCCAAGTAAGAAAAGGGGTGAATAATTATTAGAGCCCCAATTGTGTTATTACATTTTACTTTAGTTTTTATCACTCACGCTATGTTTGGTTGCTGGTAGATGTGGCGAGGATTCGGAGAAGAAGAAGTCAAAGGGAGAAAAAAAAGGAGATCAAAAGGAAATCCAATCAGTGCAGCCAACTGGTGGATTAGCGGGGGATTTAGAATTCGTTGTTTGGTTGCGTTGAAGATGGGTAGGAGATCTTTGAAATTAAGCCAGATATTTGATCTCTCGAGAATTTCTCCCCAAATTTTTATGATTTAGAGAAATTTCTCGAGTAGATCTTGAGAGCGTCACGTCAGCCGACAAGAGCCCGACAAAGGCAGTGGTCAAAGTTCCCTAATTTGCTAAAAAGGCAACCAAACAAGCTTCGGCATTTCAAGAGAAGATCATCCCCCGCTATTCTCCTCAAAAATAGGTAACCAAATAGAGCATAAGGGTTGGTTTAGCTGATTTCGGAGAGATGGAAAAGAAAAGAATTGCGCCAGCCCCCCCCCCCTGTGTTTCTTTTTTTTGACATATGGTATCCCCACCCCAAATTTCTTACGGTGGGACTATTCCGAATGCACATCGGGTAGGCCTGGGGAGATTCAAACTCTCGTCAATGGGGCATTAGATGTACTGTTAATGATACAATAATTATTAGACATCTTCTTCTTTTTTTGTGTGTGTTTGGTGACACAAAAGCCAAGATGGCCTGGGAGTTTTGCTTAGCATTTGGGTATCATGTCAGCAAAAACCCCCTTGTTTGCTTGTCAATATAGGATTGACATCCTTGGAGACTCGTAGGGATTTCTTCTGGCTAATAATTGCATGCCTGGTGATTTGTCACCCTTATCCCCTCCCTATGATATCCAAGTAAAAAATCCACAAAAAAAGTTGTCTTTTCCTTGGATTTCTTGGGAATGATGCTAATACCTCTCTCTCTCTCTCTCACCACTAATCTACAAGGTTGACAAGTAAACACTCCTTACTACTAATATCCAAGCTAAGTTCTAGGCAAATCCAATGCTTAGCTCCTCCCCTTCGACTACTTATTCCACTATTCTCCGCTACCAAAAAATATTGATAACCAAACGCTAGGAGCTCCACATCCCAAGCATCTTTAGTAAGGAGCTCCACATATTATTAGCTTGCAAGTGAAGCAGTGTATCACGAGCTCCACATCCCATGCATCTTTAGTAATAACGTGGGCCCACCATGAGTCACACATCCAATCATACACATTATCTATTCTAGCACATTTTTCCAAGAATCCAGAAAGGGGCAAAAGCATCAACAATCCAAGGGTCCTCCACATGGGATCATCTTAACCAGGGTCCACGACAAATGGATTGTGTGGAGAAAAGCCCTCGAGTGGAAAGGCACCCTATTTACGGAAGCCTTTGTCAGAGTGGAGGTCGTTCTCATCTTCCAATTGTTTGATCAGAGAGAGTGAGAAAATGTCTGACGAGGAGCATCACTTCGAGTCGAAGGCCGACGCGGGTGCATCAAAGACATATCCCCAACAGGCAGGAACCATTCGCAAAAATGGTTACATTGTCATCAAGGGTAGACCCTGCAAGGTAATCATCTCGGTCTCTTTTTTTTTGTTTATTATCAATCTTTTTAGGGTTTGGTTGTTGTCTAAAATCTAAGGATGAGTTGGGTTCTATTGTGTATGGTTGGTTTTTATGGGCTTGATTTGAACTCTGAATTTTGTTGTTTCTATCCATGATCATGGTGGATCTTTTTAGTTTGTTAATGTGGGAATATGTTGTTGGTCATGATATACTGTCTTGGGTTCAGATTCTTCTTTACTTGCAAATCTACTGTTTTTTTCTTTCCTGGGTTCGTTAGATATTTTATTTGATGATTGCGTATTATCTTTTTCAATTCGACTCCCACATAAATCCGCTTTCTTCTGTTCTTTTTCCTGGTGGAAATTATCTCTTCGGATTATCATTGTTTTCTGGGTTCATTACAATTTTCCTTCTGGGTTTTTCTCTATGGTAGTTCTTGTGAAGTTCTGGTATATTTTGTTTGATCTCGGTCTCTTATTTTGACAATCTCGATTATAAAAAAAAACGTAACGAACACACACACACAACTTGTTCGTATATGATTTATTTCTCTGTTCTAAGCGGCGGCCTGGGCGGCCGCCTAAGCGCCGCCTAGGCGCTGGGCGCAGAAAAAATGCCCCGCCCAGGCCATGGGCGCTTTTCGGCCGCCCAGGCGCTGAGTACTTAAATTATTAAGTACTTTTAGCTTAATTTCTTATTATGTTTTTGACTTTTTGTTATTATTTAATGTTTAGTGCTTATGCATAAAATGGTTTGGATTGTTATATATTCAAATATTTATATTTTATATAAAAAAATGCAAGATATTATAAAAATATATTAATATCTAGAAAAAATGAAAAACACCTGGCGCCGCCTGGGCACCGCCTGGGCGGCCTGGGCGCTGGGAGGTCAGTCAGCCGCCCAGCCCCGCCCAGCGCTTTTTAGAACACTGATTTATTTATATTTTGCTTTTATTTCTGATGGAGGGTGTTGTGTTGGTGGTGAAGTTTGCTTCAACTGCATGGAAGGATGAAATTCTTGATTGTTTTGCTCCTTTGGTTGCTGGGTTTTTTTTTTCCTAGGATTTATGTGGGAGAATATTTGTGGTCACATCAGCTTTTTCTCGGTGACATCAGCAAAATCTTGTCTTGAAAATGGTGGTCTCTCTTTCTCTCTCTACCTTCTCTCTCCACTCATCATAATATCTTTCTCTAATTAATGCTTGTCCCCTCCTTTGTCTCCTACCTTTACCCACATAAATCCTAAGAAAAGAAAAAAACCGGCAACCAAACGGTGACCGTGTTGTGCTCCTTAAGGCTCTGTTTGGATGCTTGAGCATTCTTTAGGGAAGTAAAGTCTATGGATGGGGGCAGGATTTTGGTTGCCATGTAAACCTTAGGAAAATCATGAGCTTTATTCTGTTTGGGTGCAAGTTAACACACACACACAGAGAGAGAGAGAGAGAGAGAGAGAGAGAGAGAGAGAGAGAGAGAGAGAGAGAGAGAGAGGATTACCTATGAAATCTACGTGCAATCAGTGTTTAAAAACTCGCTAGCACGATAATGAGCCCGCCCGAGTCGACAAGGATTTTTCTTGGCCGCGTTCCGCATTGTACCACATCCGCATTTTGCTTTACAGAGTCCATAAAAACTCCTTTGACTCTCCCGAGTTATGACCGTGTCAACCGCATTCCTGGCCGCGTTCCGCGTCACATCCGCGTTTCTAAACACTGCATGCAATGATTACATCTTTTTGTTGACTGGTAATATCAAAGGATTTGGTTGTTACTTTGGCAAAGAAACACACCAAGTAATTCAAAAAGTACATTTTTTGCTTAGGGATTGCTTGTGGATCCCTTGCAAAGGCTTTCTCCATTGTGATTGTTTTCTTCATGTTTATTTGAGATTCTATTTGTTTCTCGATGTAGAATCTGTAGGTTCTTTCACACGGCCCTGAATCTCTTCAATCAACTTTGCAAACCTATCATATCTGATTCCTTTGTAAACTTAACTATGCCCCCTTTGTAGACTTTATCTGATTCCTTCAAAGAACTTATGCTTATGCCTCAATATATCCCTCAAGACCATTAAGCCACCAATTTTGTACTTGTCATCAGAATTCCAATTGCCAGAGCAAGCACCATACTTTCTTTAACTTTGGTCCAAGGCTGGAACCTTTCTTCTTCAAACCTCTACAACCAAGTTCCAAGCATAGCTGTATTAACACATCTCAATCTATGAAATCCCAAGACCACCAACTATGCTAGGTTTGCACACCTCTTCCTAGCAAACTAGGTACATCTTCTTATCCTTAGAACATCCCATAGGAAATTCCTTTGAAGATGTTTGATATGCTTGATCACTCCAATTAGACATCTAAAGGGAGAGAGGTGATATATGGGAATGTTAGCAAGCACATCCTTGATTAGAGTGATTCTACTCTGTACGACTCCAGGTTCCACTTCCTCGTAAATAATCTTCTTTCCACCATTTTTACAATCAGGTCCCATGCTCTCTTCATGGGTTGCCCTTCACATAAAGGAAGGCCTAAATAAGCAGTGTTGCACGGATTCAGATTTGCGTGTGGGGATCCGACACGGATTCGAGGTGTTGGATTTGGCAAACCCCCAAAAGTAGGATTCGGATTTGGAAATTTTTAAATAAAATAAAATTTTCAAAATTTAATATACATGTATATACATATGTATAGATATATGTAGAGAGAGAGAGAGAGAGAGAGAGAGAGAGGGAGAGAGAGAGGTTCCTACTCCCCGGAGTAGATAACTTATCTTCTCCGTGGTGATGGGCCCTCACATAGATAGGGTGTGCCCAAAAAATAAGCTCCATAGGATCATCCCAACCCTTCTATTTGTGGAGGCAAAAATGGATGGACATAAACCTTCACAAATTTGTCTATTTTTTGCCTCCACAAATCGAAGGGTTAGATGATCCTATGGAGTTGATTTTTTGAGCACACCCTATCTAAGTATCTATGTGAGGGCTCATCAAATGAATGGTTTGGATCACCCAAACAATGTGGCCCCTACTGTATTTTAAGCCCACGGAGTAGTAACTCTTTTCTCATATATGAGTAGGAACTCTTTTCTCTGGGGAGTAGGAACTCTTTTCTCATATATATTTTCTCTGGGGAGTAGGAACTCTTTTCTCATATGTATATATATATATATATATATATTCATGAAAATTTGAGGGTAGAGGGTTGAGGCGGGTTTTGTATTAAGAGAGTTGAAGGAGGAAGGGGGTCAATGTTTGGGGGTCGAAAAACAAGATTCGTGCGGGACACGGCTACGACAAGAATCCGGGTGTGTCCCATGTGAATCCATATCCGATTCGGATGCGGAGACGTGTCGACACGGATTCGGCATAGGGTGGCAAAGAATCCATGCAACATAGTAAATAAGTGGTCGGAAACACTTCCACAGAGCACCCTAGTAAGCCTACCGACATGTCCTTCTCATCATCTACAAGATGAATACTCAAAGTATTGATTTCCGGAAGTTAGACCTTTGCCCTGTCGGGCTGTTGTCACTAACTCATACTACCGAAGCATAACTTCTAATTTCAGAAATTTATCAACTCACCCTTACTAAACACCAATATATCATCTGAGAGACTTCCAACCTTGAGCCCCAATATTGAAACCTTCAATCAAGCCACATCTTTCGTCCATTATTCTAAGAGAGCTTCTGCTACTATCAAAAAAGAAAGGGGGAAAAGTGTCACCCTGTCTCAATCCTCGAGAGGACTTAAATAACCCTATAGCAGCGTTGTTCACCAATATGGTGAATCAAGTAGAAGCGACACACCTCACCATCCAAGCTCGCTTCTAGTTCCATGCCCATCCGCCCCAAAAGGTAATTCAGAACATCCCATTCCACTCAACCATTAAAAAAGAAAAAAAAGAAGCATCCCATTCCACTCTATCTATCATAGACCTTTCCCATATCCAATTTGCACACTACGAGTATCTGGCGCCCAAGAATAAAAGCAAATTGGTTTTTAGAGATGACCTTGTCCTTGACCAGTCTGTTTTCCAGAACTTTAGCTAGAACTTTGTATAAGCACCCTACCAAACTTATTGACCCGAAATATGCAATTTTATCTGTTCCTTTAACTGTAGAGATCGAGACAATAAAAATAGCACTTGTCCTCTTATCTAGCACCATTCTCTCATAGAACACTTTGAAGAAATCACAGATGTTACCTTTCATTGATTCCCCATAGCACTAAAAAAATGCTAAACAGAAACCATCTGGCTTATGGGCGCGATCTCTCCCCAAGGAGAACAGGCCGGTCCTAATCTCTTCTTCAATTTTTTTTTCTAAAGCAGCATAGTTCGCCACCCCAACTAGTTTGGGACAAAGGCTTAGTTGAGTTGAGCATAGTTCGCCTCATCAATCACTCTAAAATCCACTCCCTCAAGTCTTGGGTGGCTCCCTTCCTAAGCAGAGTATAAGCCCGATAGGAATTCACAATCTCCTTGGCAATAATCTCCTTGTCCTCACACTTGTTTTCATCAATCTGAATGACACTAATCCAATTCTCTCTTCTTTTAGCAAGAGCAATCCTGTGAAAATAATGCGTATTCTTGTCACTCTCTTTTTTAATTATTTGGATTTAGACCCTTGTCTCCATTAAATTTCATCCTGAATGACCAAGTGGTTGTGCTCCTTTAGAGCTCCCATCGCCGCCACTTAATTCCATAGCAGCCAAACTTTCTTCTTTCACTCTTATATATATCGGCGTTGTTTTTTTTTGCCTTTCTTCTGATTGAAATTATCCGTCCTTATTATTATCGTTTTTTGGGTTCGGTATTGGCTACACGACATTCTCTTCTCGTTAAAATATTACTCTATCTTCATTGAATCTTTCTCTTTATCTCTTTTTTGGGTTTCCTTATTTTGTATATTTTTTTTTCTGATCCTCGTATTACTTTCTGTAGAAAATAAGGGTTATTTCTTGTATGAGAATCAATTGTATCTGAGGGGTATTTATTCTTTTGTATGTCAAGTAGGGGTTTATCATTATTATACAGGATTAGGAATATCCTATAGTGGGAAGTGGGAACTATTCCATCCCCTCCATCTCTACTCTCTTCTCTCCTTTTACTATTCTAACGTCCAAAAACTCAAACTTGGTATCAGAGCAAAGGCTTTCTTTACAATTGTCCGAGAGAATTGACGCCCTTGACTATCCGACGTATTGGTGACGTCATCAGGTCGGACGATTGATGTTAACGGTCGTACGAACATGGAGTATGCCTGAAATCCCCACGGCTTGGATGCAGATATCATTCACATTATGATGATTTTTCAGAATTTTTTTGAGAGCTATGATATTTTTCTGATTTTTTTAGAAGAAAATCCAGAAATCAATTTTTTTTTTGGCTTGATGAGAGTTTTCTCTCAACCAAGGACTTGTTTGAAGAGGGATTGCGTTACTTTGGGCTTTTTTTGGATAGGAACACAATGATAGTGTTGTTTTTTTATTGGAGGTCTTATGAAGGAGTTCTACGGACCTTTTGTTGTTGCATCCAGAAATCCCTTGTTTTAGGTTGATGGGAGTTTGCTATCAGATCGGGACACTTTTAAAGAGAGATTTCCTCATTTCGAGTCCTTTCGTGCATTGGAATACAATGGAGGTGCCCTTTTTCACATCGAAGTTTGTGCTAGGGAGTTCCATCGAGTTTTTTGGCTATATTACTTGGGCATTCTCCATTTTAGGGCTATTTCTTTTGGAATTTGTCTGTTTTCACACTAATATTTAGCGGTTGAGAATCTCCCCCCTTTGGTTGGTTTGTGGTATCTCACACAAAAAAAATGGCCGCTTCGGACTGATCTGAACTGAATTCCTCAGCTGCTGAGATTCAGAGTATTGGTTCTGACCTTCTGGCTGGTCTCTACAGTGGCAGTCCTAATGTGCAAATCACCACGGTAAAGTTAGATGGCACTCACTATATGGAATGGGTCCAGTCTCCACGAATATAGATCGGTGGACGATACAAGTTTGGCTATGTTACTGGCCGGATGCATGAAGCTAGTCTATTTTATTTACTTTATTTTATATTTCTTTTCTTTGGGTGTAGATTGGTTGGTGGGTGAGTGGGTTTTTTTTTTTTTTTGGGGGGGGGGGTGGGGTGGGGGTTGTTAACCGATTCCCCTAGCCACTTTTCAATGAAGAAAAGGTGATTAACCAATTCCCCATCTTCAATGCAGAGAGCACGGTGATCTATGATCAACATTTTCCTTGCCCTTAAAAAATCCACTGTTTGAATGCGCTCCTGAATTGCGGCCCACTTCATTATAATAGTTGTTTTGCAGAGTTTCAGTTTTACTATCGATTGAAGCATATTTTACTCATTTTGTTTTCTATTTCACCACCCTTTTGGATTCATTGTCGACATTTCTATCAATTTTTTTTTTATGAGCTTATTTCAGTCCTACGGCTTTTAACCTTGCTGGTCTTTGTTATCAGTTCATCTTTTGACATTCTTACGTTGTGGCCTTTCTTATGTTGGGATTCAGTTTTGATGATAATTATCCCCCATATCATTACTGTACTGAGGTTGTTGACCTTTCTTGAAATGAGGGTTTTATTATGGGGGTTTAGATTATAAAATTAGACTTGATGTTCTTGATTCTCGAAATGAAGATCTTGATTGTGTGTGATAATGTTTTGGATCTTCTTCTGAGCAGTTTTGGAACCCTCACTTTTATCCCTTTATCGTTGTCTGTAACTCCATATCACCAACATTGCCATGTAGAGTTAAATTGCAGAAAGAGAAGATTGTGTAGCTCTTGAAGTGTTTCATATCAACAGCTTGCTCTTGATGACTACTAACATAGCCTGTTGTTTGCTTTCCTGGTGCAAAATCCATTAAGATCTGCAATGTATTTCTGTTATTTCATATGCGCTTTTCTATCATTTCCCATTTCTCTTTTCTCTTTAATTTTTTCGCATGCGTTTCATGTTTCCGTTTCACGTTCCTCTTCACGAATTTGTTTCCTGACCTGGCAACTATCCTTTAGTTTGGGTAGGATTTAGAGTCTAAATTAGGATGTAAGTGTTGTTGAATTGGAATTCTCCTACACATATGTATGGATGATATTTTAATGAGAAATTTCTGAATCGAGTTGTTTATATATCCTTTTGCTATTTAATTTTCATTTCTGGACGAATTGGTCCTTCCCTATCATAATATATTTAAACCATTTTTTTGCATGCTACAACTTGAGGATTTCCATCTCTCATTTGATGATTTGAGTCGGCATTAGCTGTCATGTATGAGCATATGATCAGTCCTACAGTTACTTAGTCAATTTAGGGCTAGGGCACCATAACTTTTTGATTATTGCTTATATTTTCAAGCCGAATCACAAGTTTATATCTTTTCAAGTTTTGTGTATGAGTTGCCATTGAGGTTGTTGAGGTTTTGAAGTCACATAAATTGTCACCTGTGGGTATGAATCATAAAGATTGATCTTTGTTGTACATCTGGTGGTATGGAAGGGTTATGATCTGCTTAAGAATTATTAGACAATGAATGTGTTATGTTATCTGTAAGGGCAGCAGAGCAGAACTGTCTGGACTTCAGATAATTTTACTAGTATGCGAAACTGATCTCTGTTCCAAAAAATACTCTACATTTTAATCTACACAACTTTTCCACTGCATTCATGCAGTGAGAGCTAAAACACAAGCAAAACAAAGAAATTCATATGGTATGAGTGGAACTCTGCATAGTGGCAACCCAAATGCTAGTTACATCAAATAGGCCTCGTCTTAAAACTGGTCATAAAAAGCTACTCATCCTTTCTCCTAGTAACCCTCTCAAAAACCATGGGAAGGCACCTAACAAAGAAAGATTGAAGCATGGAAATCTACCTGTAAGTATTTTGTCACCAAGATCTGTGCCAAGAGTGGTGTATGCGTGTGGAGAGCCGTGGGTTGTCAGGATGGGTCTGTCTCCTTGGTTGTTGGGGTGTGTGGGCCAAGGATGGTTATGTACTGCTTTAGTTAGTTGATGTTGTGCCCCAGAGCTCCAGTATGAGATTTTCTGAAGGGGAGTTCTGAGCATGGCTTAAATTTCCCCCAAAGCCGACATGAAACTATCAAAATGTTTCTGTTTTCATCTTTAAGGAAACACATACCGAAACCGAAACGCATTCCGAAACCAAAACCGTTAGTGTACTAGTGGTATATTACATCAGTACGTGTTACGTAGTTATATTTATACAAATCGCATGCAAAATATGGTGTGTTATGTATAAATATTTATATGAATTATATATGAAATGTGGTCTGTGTTGAATTATCAAACATGTGCACAACACATGTCACTAGGTGTTTGATGTTGTTAAATTATTATGGATGATTGTCTTGCTTATGTGATGGTTTCCAAGTGTATTTGTGCTTATTTTAGCATTTCTTGAAGTTTCATCTTAAAATTCTATTAGTTACATTTCTTTGTATCGTTCTCGTGATTTTTCAGAATTTCTACTGAAATCTTCAGCTGAAACTGAAACGTTTCTGTGGATCCAGTGTTATATGGAGGAGTGCTTGAGCGGGCTTGGGAGTTTATAAGGTGGATGGGTGTTGGTGGTTGCACTAGCTTTGCAGGTATGCAGGGCCACAAGGGTCCTGTATTGGGTGGTTAGTTTCAATATAGCATGGAGGGTTGGAGTATTGCAAGATGTTGAGGGACGAAGTGAAAAACCGTTTCCCCAAGATATGGTCGATGGTAAATAATAGGTCTTATCCCCCCTCTTCTATTGGAGGTTATTAGGGAAAGGAAATAGTGATTCTTAATTCTTATCTAGGTCATTTTTCATGATGGACCGACTCCAACCCCTCACTCCCCCAAAAGAATGCTACTCTCTTGTCCAGTCTCTCTATCTCTCTCTCTCTCTCTCTCTCTCTCTATATATATATATATATATATATATATATATATATATATGAGGAAAGTGTTCCTACTAACGTTAGCAGGTAATGTATCTGCGGACGATGGGTTATTTTGCTTCCCATTGGTCGTTAAAAGCGGACCCACAAGGCCACAAGGCTTTTGCGTTAAGGCTTTTGCGAGGTATTTTGAGGAAAGTATCGTATACGCCTAAAACCTCTCTCCCTCTGAAACAAAACCCTAAAACTTCTCTCCCTCTCACTCAAATCTCCTCCTCTCTCGACGGTTCTGTCAAGATCATCGTAGGGCAAAGCCTCCTTCGCTCTCAGCAAAGGTTTTCCCCAATCGCTGTGTTTTTTTCATTCTTTTAAAGATTTTCTGTATTTTTCCTCGAAAATTACCGTTCTCGAACCTTTTCCGATTCTATGTGTTTTTTTGAACCTTGCCCCCTGATTTTCTTCATTTTCCGTCATGGGGTTTGTTTCTGTTCTGTGGAAATGTGGTAGCTAGAGGGAGAACGTAGAGATTTCTGCATAAACGAATTGTGCCAAAGGAGACCATTTGTGGCATAAGGGTTGATTGCTCGCTTGTGCATCTGACGCACACAGCAGGAAATCATACTTCAACTCGTAGGCGTGCCTTAAGGGAGCTTTGGGTGCGGACTGCGAGCTTTCCATAGGGATGCTCCCCATACCAACACAGTCTGCCCATATGCCATCTGGGCTCACCACATTGTCCCATATCAGCACAGCAAACCCATTGTTGATCACAAATGCTTTGTATAAATGAATTGCACAAACCCTAACCCCATTTCTGCAGAGAAATGCTTTGCAGCAACGTAGAGATTTCTAGTTTTGAAGCAAAGAAGCGAAGGCCAGGAAAGAGATCTGAACATCGAAGTTCGAGAGGGAGAACGAAGGCCACTGGAACATCCAAAGCGAGAGGGAAAACAAAGGTAGAGGTTTTAGGGTTTTCTCAAATGGGAGAAATTTTAGCCGTTTCAGAGAGTTGGAGAAGAAATAGGCGCTCTTAAAGTTGTAATATGTTTTCACATATATGAGTGGGTCCCTTTTAACGAGCCAATGTGAGGGGTTATAAAGAGACGTCCGCAGATACGTTACCTGCCAACGTTAGTAAGAACACTTTCCTCTCTCTCTCTCTCTCTCTCTCTCTCTCTCTCGTCGAGAGAGAGAGAGAGAGAGAGAGAGAGAGAGAGAGAGAGAGAGAGAGAGGCCGTGGTTTGTGAGCTAGAGCTCAGGCTGAGCTAGAGCTTAGAATAGACCATCTCCCATAGTAGTTTGACCATCCAACCCATTCATTTTATGCTACCTCACATAGATAAGGTGTTCCTAACAAACCAGCTCCATACCATAATCCTAACCATCCGATCTATAGGACCATAATTTCTAGCCATCCATTCTAAACATCCACAAATCATAACCCTAACCATAATCCTAACCATAACCATAACCATAATCCTAACTATAACCTATAGAACTAATGGGTTGGATGGCTCAAACAACAATGGGAGATGTGGTTTCTGAGCTCTAGCTCAGGCTGAGCTCGAGCTCAGAAACCTTTTCCTAAATATATATATACATCTATGTGACTATGTATGTATGTATATGTGTGTGTGTGTATATATATATGAGAGAGAGAGAGAGAGAGAGAGAGAGAGAGAGAGAGAGAGAGAGAGTTCCTACACCCTAGTGTAGATAACTTATCTACACCCTAGGCTTAAAATACACTGGGGGCCGCATTGTTTGGGTGATCCAAAGCATTCATTTGATGGGCCCTCACATAGATAGGGTGTGCCCAAAAACATCAGCTCCATAAAATCATCCTTACCCTTCGAATTATGGAGGTAAAAATGGACGTGTATAAACTGTCACAAATTTGTCCATTTTGTGCCTCCATAGTTTGAAGTGTTAGGATGATCCGATGGAGCTGATTTTTGGGCACTCCCTATCTTTGTGAGGGCCCATCAAATGAATGCTTTGGATCACCCAAACAATGCGCCCCACACTGTATTTTATGCCTAGGGTGTAGTTATATTACTTTAGATTATGTTTTTAGTGTCTGGTTACTGTTATTACACCGATAGTCTTCAACTTGTGGAGTTTGTCTTACTGCTTGATGTTTTCATTGTTCTGTAAACATTTATATTTTTAGAGTTGCTTGCTGCTATTATTACTCTGAGATGGTGATAAAAAAAAAAGGAGTTTTTTCTTCGTGATGTTTTCATTGGTTTACTGCAATATCATTGAATATATATTTTTTGTGGTCATGTGGTTATTTTTTTATCTAGTCAGTATTTGAGATACCTTTTCAGCTCCTCCCTTTATATAGATTACAACATTAGGCGTGGCATGTGTTTTGTTTCGTTGATTTGGAATTTAAACTATTACCACGCATATCTTTGATATGATGGGGTTTTGAAACAGGTTGTTGAGGTCTCCACTTCTAAAACTGGAAAGCATGGTCATGCCAAGTGTCACTTTGTTGCAATCGATATATTTAATGGCAAGAAGCTCGAAGATATTGTGCCTTCTTCCCATAACTGTGATGTAAGCGTTTTTTTTGTCGTCTCTCTTGATACTGTAGTATGGAAACCTCCAGTTGCGAGCTAGGACAGTTAGCTAATTAATCTATATTTTTCTTCTACCACAGGTGCCCCACGTAAATCGTACTGACTATCAGCTGATTGATATATCTGAAGATGGTTTTGTAAGTCTTTATTTTCTAATTACCGCGCATCAATTTCTAAGCACACTGGTTTTGGGTTCTTCAGAGCAATGGAACTTGAGATGAATTTTTTGCAGGTGAGTCTTTTGACTGAAAACGGGAACACCAAGGATGATCTGAGGCTTCCCACTGATGACAATCTTCTTACCCAGGTTAGTGCCTAATTCTGCTTACCGGAGCAAACTACACTGAATTTTGGGTTCAATCGTAATATTATTTTTGTCATAAATCTTAACAGTATTTTATTGATTTTGCTGCTCTAGATTAAAGATGGATTTGGGGAAGGAAAGGATCTGGTGGTGACTGTCATGTCTGCTATGGGAGAAGAGCAGATCTCTACTCTGAAGGACATTGGCCCCAAATAACTACCTATATTTTTTCTGTCTACATATGGTAATTCTTCTCTTGATAGCTTAGCCAGGATTTCGTATGATGCGTGCCAAGTTGGTACTAATATATTGGCAGTTGGGTGCTTAGGATCTTCATAAAGGGAGTTGTGGTGACTTTAAGGAGAAATTGGTAGAACAGTAAACAATGGAATGAGTTTTTCTGGTCCAGGCCCCTTTGAATTGACTAGATTGATAACACCATATCTATATATACATAAATATATTTTTATAAACTGATTCCATAAAAAATCAGTTTGGACTGTTGTGCTTGTATTTTCATTTTTCAGCTGGATGTTATTTATGTTACCCTGCCATTTGCTTACTACTTGCCGGGGCATATTTACTTTTCTCATATTGGCTTAGTTGAAAAAAGTTGTTACAAGTATTTAACATATTGACCCTTTCTTTAGGGATCAAAGGGAGGAACTTTGTCCACCCAATGCCCACTGAATACCTGTACAGTGGTCAGTGATTGGAAACCATATATCAGTTGGGCTTAGCAGATGGATCAAAGTGAAAACTTGTACAAATCTATTGAGATCGTAGCCATTTGATTAGTGGTTTGATGGTTCAGCTGAAGAAGGCTTGTTTGTTTCATAGGAGTATTATTATATATAGCTAGCAGATTGACATAGTCTCTGTAGACAGTATTTGTACAGCTGTGTCCCACTGCTTGGCAATTTAAATTATGGAAATAATATTTTCTTGGGGACCATTTTCCATTTCCCTCCTTGGGCAGCCACCTTTAAGGTGATTCACCCCCCTTCTTCTACACTTGACAGCCCCCTACCTAGTGTATTTTAACCACTCTTTTTATACTATAGGGAGGTGTCTGGGTAAATATATATATATATATATATATATATATATATATATATATATATTCCTTGCCCATTTTTCAAATGATGTTAGCACTACCATATTTTTTATAGTTACACCAATCTCTCTTGTCTTATTTGATTGGCACCACCACATTTTGATGACCACACAAACTCTTCTCATCCTCTCTGATTAGCACCACCATTTCACGATATATACACAATCTCAACTTGTCTTTTCTTATTGGAAAGGCTATTTCAATTGAAATCTTGAGGGTATCCTCTAGCATTTGGTTCGATTTTCCAGGAACTTATTCAATTTTGGGTTTTTCAACTTTGGGGTTTATTCAATTTTGGAAAAAAAAGGGTCTGGTCAAAATGAGGTGTCTACAGATGCCCCTCTTTGGCAGAGTGTGCTTGTCACACGAATGGCAAAGCTGAAAAGACAACACATTTTGACTGGCCCAAAATACCGGATGAATATGGTTCAAAGAAAAGGGTTCTAGATGGCGCTACTCTAGCGTCCAAAGGAAAAAAAATTGAAGGGACATTGCTTGGACATCCCGTGCAAAAAGTATCAATAGGATCGATTGGCTACGGACGAGCTAGAAATATCAGAAGCTTTGCTTTGGCTGCTAACGAGATTGAAAATTGGATAGAAATGGGTTGACTGCGAGCGAGTCGAGGTTGAAAGGTTAGTTTGGCTGCGAGAATGCCGAGAAGGATATTGGTTTGGTTGCGACTGAACCAGAAGACGGGGAATTGACTTGACTGCGTCAGAGTCAGAGAATCAGGGATATTTGCTTGGTTGCGAACGAACCAGAAGATCGGGACACTTTCTTGACCGCGAATGAGTTCGAAAGTCAGACATTTGCTTAGTTGCGAACGAACCGAAAAGCAAAGGGGGTGACTTGACTGCGAGGGAGCCAGAGTCAAGAATATTGGCCTAGTTACGAATGAACTAGAAGACCGGATAATTGACTTGACTGCGAATGAGTCGAAAAGTCAAGAAGTTTGCTTGGTTGCGAACAAACTGAAAAGTAATGGATTGACTGGACTGCGAATGAGTCGAAAAGTTACAAATTTGCTTGGTTGCGAACGAACCAAAAAGCAAGGGATTGGCTTGACTGCGAAGGAGCCAGAGCCAGGGATATTGGCCTAGTTGCGAATGAACTATGAGACCGAAAAATTGACTTGGCTGCGAATGAACCGAAAGTCATAAATTTGATTTTAGCTGTGAATGAGCTAAGAATTAAAAGATTGACTCGACTGCAAATGAGTCCGAGTCAGGGAGATTACCTTGTTTGCGAATGAATCAAGAAATCGGCGAGAAACTTGGCAACGAACGAGCCAAAGAGTCTAAGATTTTGGCATGGTTGCGAATGAACCAAAAATGCCGGAATTTGATTTTAAAGTTGACCAGATGTCATTGGGATTTTGATTTGAATAACTGAGTATTTGCGAACTTTCCTTAACTGCGAATGAGCAGGAAAGTGAAAGGTAGTAACCTGAATGCGAATGAATCATGAGAAAGAGGTTGATTTGGTCATGAATGAACCACAGAGGTGATAGCCTGACAGAATCAGAAGCTGAAAGATTGACTCGGTTATAGATTAACCGAAAAGTCGGGAACACTAGCTAAACTGCGAATGAGTCAAAAGCTCAAAGGATTGACCCGGTTGCGAATGAACCGAAAGATCGAGGATATGAGCAAAACTGCAAATGAGTCAAAGGCTCCAAGGATTGACCTGGCTGCGAATGAACCAAAAGGTCGAGGATATGAGCGAGACTGCGAATGAATCAAAGGCTCAAATGATTGACCTGGCTGCGAATGAACCAAAAGGACGAGGATATGAGCGAGACTGCGAATGAGTCAAAGGCTCAAAAGATTGACCAAGTTGCGAATGAACCCAAAGGTCGAACATATGAGCTAGATTGCGAATGAGTCAAAAGCTCAAAGGATTGACCTGGTTGCGAATGAATCGAAAGATCGAGGATATGAGCGAGACTGCAAATGAGTCAAAAGCTCAAAGGATTGACCTGGTTGCGAATGAACCAAAAGGTCGAGGATATGAGCGAGACTGCGAATGAGTTAAAGGCTCAAAGGATTGACCTGGTTGCGAATGAACCGAAAGGTCGAGGATATGAGCGAGACTGCGAATGAGTCAAAGGCTCAAAGGATTGACCTGGTTGCGAATGAACCGAAAGGTCGAGGATACCTTGATCAAGCCGAAGTCTATATGAGACGGTACAGGAATCAAAGGTATGACAGGCCTGTGGAAATGCTTTCACCAAAACAGTTAGATGGACCTGTGAAAAGGCCTTCACCAGAATAACAGTTAGATGGACCTATGTAAAGGCTGTTCTCCATACTAACTGCTAGGAAGTACAAACAACAATTTTGCTTCTGAATGCGAAAATTTTAATCAATTCCACTGAGAGATTAATTGTCTCTTGCCGAGAACCATTGGGAGTGCGAGTTCTTTGCTGAGAACCGGACTCAGATAACCTATTAGAATTTGGGTATCTCTCTTCTCTTTGTTTTTTACCAAGAGAACTGCATTCTGCTGGAGATTGAAGGCTGGGGAGCAAATTCTAAACTCCACTGGGGAAACTGATTTTCTTGGAAAGTTGACTCTTCAGGAGAGTGGACTCGTCTGAGGAGTTTAGAAGTTTGGTTCGAGATATATTCGTCTCTCTCTTGTCTCAACTTACTGAAGACATTGGCACTGATTGCCTTTTGTGTGCTTGATATCTTTTATGACGCAAGTCATAAAAGATGCCCCTAGTATGTTGTGGTTCCATGACAAGAGTCTCAAAAAAGCAGAACCAGGATAGGTAACGGAAATTTGGATTTGCATGGGTTCTTTATTTGGAATAGGAAGAACAATCTCTAGAATGGCTGGGTCTGAGAATTCCTTCTGTTGCTGCTCACTGTTTGAGGCCTTAATGTCTCTAGCAGGTCTAAACAAGATGTCTCTTGCCTCTTCTTTGATTCCCAACCAGGATTCACTTTGAATTTTCTTTGCATTTTGGAAGGTGTACTCTCGCTCTTCCAGTGCCAGACAACTTTAGACCTTGAGAGAAAAATGGATAAGAATGAGGAATAGACTTCTAATGACTCGATCAAAAAAGATTTATACGATTCAAGGGACTCGACTTACTTTTGATTCACCCTTAGATCCGATGTATTATTTTTTTATGGTACGGCTAGCCGCTTTCAGAGTAATCTCGAAAACCATGTCAAGAGGCGTCAAAGTAAGTCTCGCCGACACTACTCAGATTCCGAGGTTATACCCTGTGTAGAGATTGTTTCTCCATCTCATTAACTTCTCTCGTTGCAGGGAATCATAACTCTCATGACTATTGCTCTTCCAGGTTTTCGGTCTAGCAGACCACTTGTCTCAACTCTTGCGTGGATCACTTGTATTACTCAAGCTTTGAAATTCTTCATGACTAAGAAACTCCTTTTATATCTCTGCAACTTGCTTTTCATGGGAAATCTTTGCCCCTGACTTGATTACCTCTTCAGGTTTTCAATCCGGCAGACCGCTACCCTTACTTGTGCATAAGCAAAGCTCTTTGGTTGTGGGCTTAGCAAATGCATGAATTTATCTAGGCCGCCCTTTCGAATTTTCAACCTAGTGGGTCTTCAGACTCTCGTTCTTTTCCTTTCTTTCTGTTTTTGTTTTTGTTTGTCTTGAACCTTTGCTTGGTTTACCAGAAAGACTTTCTAGGTAGGCTTAGGTTCAAAGGGGTAGGATGTTACTTTGGTTCAAACGATTTGGACCGAATCTGGTCTAGCCAGATTTTCTACGTACCCCAAAAATGGTGGATCAGATCCGCGTAGTTCTCTTTTTGGGGTATATCAAAGAATGGTTTAGCTTTTCAGCTTCAAAGAATTGTAAGGGAATAATTTTTCTTTTATCCCAAAGGTTGACCGAATCTGAATTAATCAGACTGCCTACGTACCCCTGAAGAGGTGGGGATCAGGTCCGACGTAGTTCGGGGGCATAAAATGCCCCTGGTTCATAATGTGGTTTGAAAGAATTATCTGGTTTTAGGTTTTGGCTCAAGGGTTTGCAAACGGTCTTTCAGACATTGGAATTTTGACTTTTAAAGGCTCAAACGTCCAAAGATGGCCTCCTGGTGTTTTGACGTGCAAGCTTTTGAAGAATAAGGTTCAACGACTTTGAATATTTTTGTCGAGGAGTCTGGCGGTACTTGCAAGCAAGACTTCAACCACGGTGCTCCATTTGAACTTGTGCGCTTCTCGAATATCTTGAATTTATACTCAAGGTTATACAGCTCTCGATAGTCTCCAAATGTTAGAGACAATCCTGATATTCAATCTAATCTCATAGACTCCATCACTTGGGTCTTTGATTTTTCTAAAGAGTTGTCTTAGGAACACATTCCCTCATTATTCTTGTCTTTCTCTCGCACACTTTTTTTTTTTTGATGTTCTCTTTCTTTTTCATGCTCTCTTTCTTTTTCATACTCTCATTCTTTTGGACATATTGGACATAAGAACTGTCCTTACTCCTCGCATGCTTTGACTTGAAACTTCATAGCCCAGGTGTTCCTTTTGGGCTCATCAGCTTCACTTGATATCTGATGTTTATCTCTCTAACATTTTAGCTTCTGACTTGATGTCTTTAGCTGCAGGAGTCATGCTTTGCACAACGACAGGCCATTCACCCGGTTTATCCTTATAGGATCAAGCAAGACTATCTCAAACCCCTCTAAATAGGTTTATCACTTCTTTGCGCTCCTAGGGAGATAAAGTTTTGCCAATCCATCTTTCCCGAGTTTCGGATTTCGATACCAATATTGATAGCTTCGATTTCTTCTTTACATGGCTATCCTAGACGCTCTTCCTCTCGTTTGATCGTCTTTCAGATCTCGAGGGGAATTTCGTCTGCATTCTCGTCCGAGAAGGGTGTCTTTAGTTATTTTAAACATTAGATCCAAGAGTGAATCATAGAACATTGAAGATACATAACCAAATGCTTTATTGAATTGAAAAAGTTTGAAGTACATAGATGACTCACAAACACTCCTCTATGGGTTTTACATCAGATTTGATAGAAAACAAAACACTAACTCAATGAGAAGACTGACAGACTTGACATACTCTTTTTTTCTTTTTCTTTTTCTTTTTCTTTTTTGACTTTGACACTATGACTCACCAACCTTCAACACAAAAGTTGGTATAAACTTGACAGAAACTAAATTTTATAACATGACATTTGGAACATGACATTTGAAACAGAAACAAGGGTGTGGCACTGGAGTTCGCGAGTAGCATGCCTTCCTCCATGATATTGCCGGCTAAAGAGTTCAACCCTTGTTTAGGAACCTTGGAAGAGGTGGCCCCATGTAGTCTTGTCGACCTGGTCCAAACTGCTCTTGAAAACCTGTTTGTGACATCATACTCTCTGCCCTGACATTCTTCGAAGACTCATATTCTGACATCTTTCCTTTTCCTTTCGATTCATTTCTCTGCTGTGAGGTGGTATAAGCAGGGGTGGTGAGACCTTTGAAGGGTTGAATGGGTCTAACCGATGCAGGATTCGCAAAAGCATGGAGTTCAGGAAGAAGGGAAGAGTCTCCGTCTATCTCGTCTTGGATTTTGTGCTTTAATGCCAATCACTTTTCTGTTGTATGACCAATACCTCCGTGGTACTCGCAGTACTGGTCTCTTCTCCAGTGTCTGGGGAGTGGGTTAAGAAGAAGCCTCGGATCTAAAAGTACCCACATCGGCAAACTGCTTAGCAGCCGAATCACATATGGTGGACAGGTATTGCATCTGAGTTTTCATTTCCCTCACTTCTTCAGTTAGCATGGCCATCTGACCAAAAAGTTTAACCATCCAGTTTTCCATTCTGATGAGTGCGGACCTTTCGAATGATTCCTCCATTGGTCGAGAATTTGATGGAACAGGTGGTGTATCTGAGATAGGACGGATAAGAGATGCAGGATCTAACAATGGTTCGTCTGTAGAGATGGCTCCTACCATAGGTAAAGGGCTAATTGGTCTTTGCAATGGTTTGCTAGTGGCACTGGATTTTCCAACAACTACCTTACCATTCTTGATAAGTTTCAAGATCTTGTGTTTCAAGGCTTGGCAACTATTGGTTGAATGTCCATGAACCCGATGATACTTACAAAAGTCTTGCTCATAAAAGTTATTAGGAAAAGGATTTGGAGGAGGAAAAGGTTCAGGAAGTTCAAGTTTACCCACTTTGACCAATTCTCTTAGAACTTTATCAAGACACTTGGGCAATGGAGGAATCTCTTCATTTGGCTTCTGAATAGGCTTATTTTCTTTCTGAGCTATCTTCTTGAAAGGTTGACGAGAAGTCTCCACATTGCTGACCTCTTTAGCTGCTACCATAGTCCTCTTTTCGTCTTTAACATCAGTTGAGGTCCTTGTCTTTAGACCTTTGGTCAATGCGTCCTCTACTTGGGTTCCAGTTTTGATAAGGTGATTGAAGTCAATGAAATACTGAATGGCCATATGATGATAATACTGCGAGGACAAATTCTTGATGATAATCTTAATCTGATTCTCATCTGACAATCTGTGTGTCATCTGAGTTGCTTTCCTTCTCCATCTTCGGATAAAAGAAGTGAAAGTTTCATTAGGCCATTGTTTCAACATTTTCAGATCCCTTTTGGTTACATCGATTCCCTCTTCCATGGAAAATTGTTCCACAAACTTATTGGCGATGTCTTCCAGGGTTCTAATCTCCTCAGACTTTAAGCTCATGAACCATTTCTTAGCAGTTCTGATTAGAGACCTAGGGAATACGAGGGCAATCTGCTCTGGAAAAAGTCCATGCTGCTGTAAAAGAGGAATGACAGATTTCAGATGACTTGTGGGACACCCTGTCCCATCATACTTATCAAGATCAGGCACTTGGAACCTAGGAGGTAGAACAACTCCCGGAACTATCATAAAGTCTGCCATGTTCAGCTTCTTCGGGCTTTGGAATTTCATATTCTCCACTTCTTGAGCCAATTTCTCTATTTTGTCAACTAACTCCTTCTCATTATCAGGCCTATCAAGGTGAGGAAAGCAATTTTCTTCTGCACGCTGCTCTTTGTCAAATTCATCATCAACCGTTAATACAGCAGGTCTAGTCACCACAGGAGGTGCAGGAGGTATACTTGGGGTTTGCTGAGGTGCAGGTTCTTTGGAAGTAGAACCCCTATCATTTTTCAGACGAGTTATCTCCTTATTCATATTATTCATCTATTGGAGCATAGACTTCATCAATTCATTCATTTCGGCCAAAGTATTTCCGGATTCAGCCATCTGGTCAGAAGTAGGTGAAAGGAAATAGGTACAGCAAATGAGTGAAGCCAACAAGGTCAGACTCCTGCCATGGAATTGACAAACACTAGAGTTCAGTATAGGGTAATCAAATGAAAATGCCACATGCAAGTTGAGACAAAAGATGATACGAATATATCTTTCCCATGGATAAAATCCGGCAGCATAACATCTATGCAAGGAGAGATGGTAAGATAAGCACATAGAGTTTGACCAAACTCAAGGTATTTGGAGAAAATTCGACAGCACAACAGCTATACAAGGGAGGGTCTGAAGCAGCTAACCATGAAGGGTATGCCAACGGGTTTAAGATAAAGTAAGGCCCTCAGCAAGAACACACACTCGGATGAATGTCAGCAAGATAAACTCGCAATCAACGGGTGAAACAAAATCGGATCAGAAATGACGGTAATGATAAATCTATGATCTGATCAGGATTCAGATAATGGATAGATAAGGATAATTACCTAAATTGGATGAGGAACTCAGGCTAAGAAGAAGGCCATAATCTAATAATGTAAAGTCATGATGGAAAATATAGATCAATCTAATGACCAATAGGTCAAGGAATAGATTATGGATAAAAACCAATAATCTACTGATAATCCACAGAATGAATAAATAGAAAGAATTAATTAGATTAGGAAGAAAAACCTAACTAAGAAATAGGCCATAATCTAAATATGCAGAATATGAATCAATGAAACAAGTTATGAATTAGATCTACGATCAAATGATCGAAAAATAGACTGTAGCCATAATGACGGCAAATAAATGCCACTGACCAGATCTAATTCTCAAATGATAGGAAACCTCACTAAGGAGTAAGCCCTAATTTAATAATCAATAGATATATATATATATATATATATATATATATATATATATATATATATATATATATACATGTATATATCCTAACCAGGGGCACCAGCCCTAATTCTAATCTAGCAGAGTCAAGAAGGTCTTGACTCATGACAGACTGATGAGTGTAGTAGGACTGCGTATGTAGCCACATAAAGTGAGCTACCCAGTCTATAGGTAGGACAAGGCTCCTAGCTCTAGGTTCCACATGTGTAAGCAACACATATGTTCGTCCCTATATGCAAACAAGAGGACAATGCAATATATAGAGGGGGTAAGGCTGTGAGGTCCATCTGGCCGGGTGCATAGTTACTTGTACACTGTGACATGGAGTCCAGTGCACGAACTATGTCCGTTTTACACACGAAGTGTCCAGGTGCTGAGTATACTACTGGTGCGGTGGCTCTAGAAGGCGGGTATAGCCCTCACGGCTCCTACTATAGTATCTCACCGAAATAGGTAATCTGATAGCACATCCACAACAAACCACAGCAGAAAAGTAACCACAAAACAGGAATATATGCAAGGGATGAGAGTGAGTGTGTGAGCCCTTGTTTTATGTACACACCTATTTGGTACCCCTGGATTTCTAATGATAACATTCCCATTTAAAATGATTTTAGCCCAAATTTCTTCAAAATTAATTTAAATGGCATTATAACAGAGTTAGGCAATGTTCCAAGAACTCCCCAGCAGAGTCGCCAGCCTGTGGACCCCGATCCGAGAGTGATGAGGGACGAGCCCCCAACAGCCTCTAGATCATCCACATGATGGAGAGCTCTACCAAGGAACTCTCAAAAGAAGTGCCTCTCACAGCATGGGTGGCGATACAAAAAGAGATACCTCTCGATTCGGGGACTAGCCCGGATTCGAGACGTACCTAAAACAAAGAAGAGTCACCATCTAGGAAAGTCGGCTCTGGAACCCATACTATGCTCCGTTGCAATGGATAACCAGAGATACAAAAGGTCCGTGCCTGGTTAAGGATTTGGATGGTCTGAAGAGCACCTCATCCGCCCTAGTGCAAGCACCGGGTCTCTTATGCCATTTATTTATTGATTTTGAAGAGTCTTGGGTGAAAATCATGCGAAATGGGAACGAATATATCCCCGAGAAGACGTCTACCTAAACATGCATGTCCTGGGGATAAAAATAATAAGCACACACAAAAGAAGTGTTACCTAAGCACGACTAGGTTATGAGTGTCATACCTAATTGGTGTCTAAGTTCTGGTGTACAAACGCATGCATACTACAGCTAAAGGTATAAGGTCTGTACATAAAAGTAAGAAACCCTTGATCATCTCTGACAAAATTTTGCAAAAAACTCCTTTATGAAATCGACCTTTTCTTATCAAAACGAATTATAAAAATTAGTTCATTTCACAAGCAGAACATCTCAAAAGAAAATGAAGAGGATAAACCAAAAGACTTACAAATGAATCAAGTCATGGATGGAATTGATTTTGCTTGTTGCTCCTCCTACTCTTGATTCAAGATCGAGAGCCTCTAATCATAGACTTTGATGTATCGAAATAAACGGATTGTAGAGAATCTCGACGGTGATGGCGGAATTGCCGTCGAATCGGAATCAATGGAAATTAAGGTTGGATTTCTAAGGAAATACACTAGATCTAGGGTTTTAGAGATGAGAGAAAGTAATGAAGAAGAGAAACGAATGATGTAGCAAGATGAAACAAGGTGGGAGAATATTTGCCGGTGACGAGAAAGACGACCGGAATCTGGCCGGAATCCGGCGAGGATCGGATCGAAGAACAAGAAATGGGGTTAGGGTTTTCGATGGGATGTCACTCGCTCTCCCTCTTCAGATCCGAAATTAGTGGTGTGATGGCGTATGATTAAGGTTTGGTTATGGTGGATCTCAAAAAGAGGGTTTGATGGCTGATAATGGTGGGGTTGGGGTGGAGAAGAAGATGATTGTCAAGGTAAATGGAGTAGGAAAGGTGGTTAGATCCAATCGGATAGCTGGAACTTCAGCCCCATTCTCTCTCTCTCTCTCTCTCTCTCTCTCTCTCTCTCATTTTAGAAAATGAGGCCTCCCCCAATTCACAGCCGATCTCTCCTTTTATAGGTGAAAATGAGGCTAATATTAACACCCCTTAAGCTTGGCAATTGCACCCCTTTCTATCTTTTCTCTTTTAGATGAATTTTGTCTTTTATTGGTATGATCACACCTCCCACTCAATAATGCACTCCCCTGATTTTTTTTTAACGAGAAATTCTCCCTCCTTTTGTAGAATCCTTCATCAGGCCATATAAAGGATATGACAAATTCAGCCCCCCTCTTTCTTCCCTAGTCAGCCCCTTGTTATGATATTTAGCCTCCCATTTCCCTCCTTGGGCAGCCACCTTTAAGGTGATTCACCCCCCTTCTTCTACACTTGACAGCCCCCTACCTAATGTATTTTAACCACTCTTTTTATACTATAGGGAGGTGTCTGGGTAAAAAATAAAATAAAATATATATATATATATATATATATATATATATATATATATATATATATATATATATATATATATATATGAGTTAAGTGAAGCTACACATACGTGTAGCTAACTTAGCTACACCGACTGCTTAAAATACAGTGGGCCCACATTGTTTGGGTGATCCAAACCATTCATTTGATAGGCCTTCACATTGATAGGGTGTGCCCAAAAAATCAGCTCCATTGGATGATCCCATCCTTTCAAACTGTGGAGGCAAAAATGGACAGATTTGTGAAGATTTTTACACGTCCATTTTTGCCTCCACAAATCGTAGGGTTGGGATGATCCTATGGAGCTGATTTTTTGGGTACACCCTATCTATGTGAGCATCAAATGAATGGTTTGCATCACCGAAACAATGTGGGGCCCATTGTATTTTAAGGCGTCGGTGTAGCTAAGTTAGCTACACGTATGTGTAGCTACTAGCTACACTTCTCTCTCTCTCTCTCTCTCTCTCTCTCTCTCTCTCTCTCTCTCTCTCTCTCTCTCTCTCTCTCATTTTAGAAAATGAGGCCTCCCCCAATTCACAGCCGATCTCTCCTTTTATAGGTGAAAATGAGGCTAATATTAACACCCCTTAAGCTTGGCAATTGCACCCCTTTCTATCTTTTCTCTTTTAGATGAATTTTGTCTTTTATTGGTATGATCACACCTCCCACTCAATAATGCACTCCCCTGATTTTTTTTTAACGAGAAATTTTCCCTCCTTTTGTAGAATCCTTCATCAGGCCATATAAAGGATATGACAAATTCAGCCCCCCTCTTTCTTCCCTAGTCAGCCCCTTGTTATGATATTTAGCCTCCCATTTCCCTCCTTGGGCAGCCACCTTTAAGGTGATTCACCCCCCTTCTTCTACACTTGACAGCCCCCTACCTAATGTATTTTAACCACTCTTTTTATACTATAGGGAGGTGTCTGGGTAAAAAAAAATATATATATATATATATATATATATATATGAGTTAAGTGAAGCTACACATACGTGTAGCTAACTTAGCTACACCGACTGCTTAAAATACAGTGGGCTCACATTGTTTGGGTGATCCAAACCATTCATTTGATAGGCCTTCACATTGATAGGGTGTGCCCAAAAAATCAGCTCCATTGGATGATCCCATCCTTTCAAACTGTGGAGGCAAAAATGGACAGATTTGTGAAGATTTTTACACGTCCATTTTTGCCTCCACAAATCGTAGGGTTGGGATGATCCTATGGAGCTGATTTTTTGGGTACACCCTATCTATGTGAGGGCCCATCAAATGAATGGTTTGCATCACCGAAACAATGTGGGGCCCATTGTATTTTAAGGCGTCGGTGTAGCTAAGTTAGCTACACGTATGTGTAGCTACTAGCTACACTCTCTCTCTCTCTCTCTCTCTCTCTCTCTCTCTCTCTCTCTCTCTATATATATATATATATATATATATATATATATATATATATATATATATATATATATTCCTTGCCCATTTTTCAAATGATGTTAGCACTACCATATTTTTTATAGTTACACCAACCTCTATTGTCTAATATGATTGGCACCACCACATTTTGATGACCACACCAACTCTTCTCATCCTCTCTGATTAGCACCACCATTTCACGATATATACACAATCTCAACTTGTCTTTTCTTATTAGAAAGGCTATTTCAATTGAAATCTTGAGGGTATCCTCTAGCATTTGGTTTGATTTTCCAGGAACTTATTTAATTTTGGGTTTTTCAACTTTGGGGTATATTCAATTTTGGAAAAAAAAGGGTCCGGTCAAAATGGGGTGTCTACAACTTCTCATAGTAAGAGTATTATTATAGTATCATTCCCAGTTGTTGTCTAAATATTAACATTCACACGGTACACAAGAAACAAAATGGAAGCACTGCAACTACTTGGCAATGAACAATCAAATCCCAGCATGTCAGATGCCAATTTTAAAGAGTGAACTTGGGTGTTGTATTGTGAAGCTGCATACAATCACTAGTGCAAGGATTTCTTCAGAGCTTCTCATATTCTTTTATGATTGAGATTATATGTAGAACTTCATATTAGTTCCACATGTTCCTTATATTTAATCATGAGCAATTTAAATTAATGAAGCTACTTAACACAACATAGTTTTATAAAAACATGATCAGCCTAAATATGAGCATTTAGCTAGAGAAAAGTCAAACCTTTCTATTTTTTAGAGTTTCGGGGACTGTGTCTCGCGCAATTTGTTGGGCTAATCTGCAAGAAAAATTTAACAAAGAAAATGAAAACATCGCATAAATATATTTTTGATTCAAGGACATAATGAAGACAAAATAAAAAATCCAAGTCATTCTAAACCGCAAGAATGGAAACCATATGGTAATGAATATTTCAAAAAAAATAAGGTATGTGCTAATATATAACAATACAAAGAATTAGATCAAGCCACCTAATTATTGCATATGCATGAAATGTTTGTCTAGATGTATACGGGTTGAATGTGGGGGGCATCCAAAAGCCTTATGAGGAGACAAATTAAAGCTTTCTTCCACTGTTTTTAAAAGTTCAATTGAAGAACCTGCTTCTATTGAGGACTCAAATACCTCTAAACAAGTTGTATCTGAGGTGGAGCAACAAAAAAGAATGACCACAACACAGTTTTTTTTAATGAGACCACAACACAGTTTTTTTTAATGAGGCCACAACACAAATATTAACGGGCACATAACAGGTTTTTTTATTGCCTATTATGAGAAGTACGGGGTTTACCTGGAATCACACACTACTCGATCGATCTTGGAATTGACGCATATACAGTTATTCAGGATAACTCCAGCCCCCCAAAAAAAAATCTCTCGTTTGTTGCTTCGCAACAATCAAGCAATGTTGGTATGCATTTGAAATTGTCCAGAAAAAATAGAGATTGGGGGCATCCTGGATATTTGGTTGTAAACTTCCATCAACCGCGTGAATTAGTTGTTCATCGCTTTCCGATAAATCGTTTCAGGCTACCAACTAATTAAACTTCTCTCTGCAATGAATTATGTAGATGTTAGTGAAAGAATTTTTTTTTAGTTTCTTCTTCATCTTCCAGCAGTCAATGACTTTCAATTTTCCACTTCTTTCCCAAGATAGTTTCAATTGCTCCCACCATGCAGAGGCTCTGCCTTTCGATTAGATCGCCATTACCTTCACTTTCTTGTAGTTGGGAATATCTTTGTAGTCAAAGATCCTCTCTACAGTGCTCAACCAAACAACAAATTCCTTAGCCTAAAGGCTTCTGCGGAAATGTGAAATCCTTATTTTCATATTTAACTCCCATCTCCTATCATATCATGTGAACATCTCCCTAGGACAGGCGTGATTGTGGAAAGTATTTTTCGTGAAGTCATCCAAATCAGGAACTTCATCTTCTTGAATTGGATCTTCCAATTGCGCTAATCATTGGGTCAAGACTTAAATTGTCTTAGCTAGTCCTGCGAGAGGTCAACCGGTGTGGCTGGTGCTCGGCATTCTCGTCTTCTCGAAGGCATGATCACATGCTATGAAACCCTAATAGAACTAAGCTTTCATACAAACTTAGTACTGACAAATTAGAGAGATCTTATATCTGAAATGTAATCGATCAGATCTGTAACACCTCATTCCGAATGCCTAGCAATAATTAAAATGAGATTAACACCACAAGAACAAGAACACATTTTGGCAGGAAGGATTGCAAGTTGTGCCTCCCAAAGACAAATGCCAATTTTCAATATCAAAAGTCCCTTATTGCCTGTTTGGCACCAGGCATCCATCAAGATTGTCTTGGGATTTAGGGGTGCCACCTCGGCCAAATAACCTATTTTTTTGCCAAACTAATTAAAAAAACCCAGGTGGACTAATGGGATTGATGGTAGACGGTCAGCCCATGTGGCATCCCTAACCTCAACATGGAAAAAAAAAAATTGGTGATTTCTGGCAAGTAAACCTCATGGGTTTACCATCTCTCTATTGCTAGCGACGAAGGGTTCTATATCTTCCATGAAAATCTAGTAATAGGTGAGTTTTAAAACCATTTCCATTTTTGTATCTGCAACCCAAAAACCCAGAATCTCCATTTCCACTTCTGCTTTCAGCTAAGAATAAATCTCTTGCATCTTCGGATGGAAGGAAGAAGGCCCCTTGCATCCCCGGAATCCCTTACATTACTGCCCTTTCCACCCACCCCCTCCACCCAACACTTTCTCTACTGTAGGAAATCGTAAAAAAAGGGGACAAGGATATGAAATGTCACTTACAAATTTATTTTACCCTCTAACTTTTTTTTATTCTTATCATTACCTTTTACCCGTAAACAAACAGCGGAAATCCTGGGTGAGTCTCCACCCAAAAACTACCTATCTATGGAATTACACAGCATTTAAATAGACCCTTACGAATCCTTTCAAATTGACATAAATACAACTCCCCTCAAAATGTGAATAGTGAAATTAATGGTAAACATAGCATAAGTGAATGATATAAATATGCTAGATAGACTCCAAATGTGTGTGTGTGGGGGGGGGGGGGGGGGGGCTTATTAAGATCGACCAAGCTCCTGAACATCTTGGACTAATTACAAAATGAATTTTGGCGCTCCTATCGATCCATAAGCATATCCATAGTTAAGACAGTTGCATCATTAGGTGATGATATTTTAGTATGATAATGCTTCTTTCTTACGTGAAAATCCCACCCTTTTTTTCTTCTCTCTAATACATGAGCCCCTTATTTCTAACTGACTGCTATTGGGAATGAATCCTACTAGTTGCAAATCTTCATATTATTCTTGAATTTTATAGGACTTAAATACAGCAAAAAGAAAAACTGCATAACAAAAGCATTGGTAATTCAACTGCAGTGAATAATTTCGATACATTGAACTACTAACGAATCTCAGTTTTAAATAATAGTGGAGTGCTTGTACTTATGAAAGTTTAGGTCTGTCTCTCTTTCTCCCATCCCTTAGTCTACCCATTATGTTTGTTCCCCATCATTGTGGTATGACCACGCATTTTTGCCAGTTAGGTGGGAATTTAATGTTTACTGTTGAGACTCATTTGTAGGCTTTATTATTCTTTTATTACCGACAACTCCAATGGATTGACTGCTTTGCCCACTTTGATGAATCACATCACAACAGAAAGCAATCCACCTTTAACCCCCATAATTCTGACAATGCTTAAAAGGATATTTCGCCCACTTGAAAAAACTTTGGCAGCTGAAAGATTCTAAAGATTTTACATAATAATAGAACGAGTATCAATAGAGCCAGTTACCGTGCAAATTCCTACTGGTCATGCGAGATGTTAATGAGGTTGTGCAAACCTATTATAATGCTTCTTTCTTACCTGATGGCAACTGGAAATGAATCCGACTACTTGCGTATCTTCGTATTATTCTTGAGTTTTATAGGATTTAAATACAAGAATAAGAAAGGATGCATAACTTCATAAAGCATCGGTAATTCAAATGCAATGAATAATTTCAATACATTGAACCAGTATCATAAAATCTATGAAGAATCGCAGTTTTAATTAACAGCAGAGTGGTTGTACTTACGAAAGTTTAGATCCGTCTCCCTTTCTCTCATCCCTTGGTCGACCCATTATGTTTGTCGCCCATCATTGTAGTATGACCTTGCATTTTTGTCAGTTTAGTGTCAAGTTACTGTTTACTTTTGAGACTCAAATCCAATGGATCGACTGCTTTGCCCACTTTGATGAACAAAATCAGAACACCTAGCAATCCACCTTTTAATCCCCATAATACTGACAATGCTTAAAAGGAGATTTTAACCCCTTGGAAAAATAAAATTGACGGCTGAAAGAGTCTAAATATTATACATGACAATAGAAAGAGTATCAATGGAGCCTGGTCCCTGTGAAAATTCCTCCTGGTCATGTGAGATGTTAACAAGGTTATGCCGAACTGCATTAAAAAATTTGCATATTTAAGAAGTAGGATCTACTAGAGCGCTCGGTATATTTATAACAATAAAGTGCAGTCACTTGCAAATCATCCCACAAGATACTAAAGCTTTCTTACAGATGGGGCAGACATGCTCCACAACTAATCATTCTTGTGTGCACCCACTTTACCCAAAGTGTCAGCAACAATATCGACTTCCCAACATAAAGTGAAATAAACGTATATCCTTGTATACATATCTTAAATCTTATGCACAATATGAGCAAACCGCTAAGGCCAGGATCTATAAAAAGTCGTTGAATAGGTGACACCAGTTGAATCTTCTTCGGCCTACAACTGACCTTCTAAATCATCTAGAAACGATTGAAGCTCCATGAGGAGAGAACCTACATTGGCTTCACTTGGATCCTTAAACAGCCTCAGACCTGAAAAGACCTTCACTATCTCACCTTTCTCATTTCTAAAAACTTGATGTGGTCGTTGGGTAGTCCACTTTGGAAACTTTCTTTTCACCTCTCAATGATCTGTTTCCATCTTATATAGACTTATTTTGCTGTAACTCCCCAAAAAATTATTCGTAATGAGCACATCAAAAGACAAGAACTCTTAATATCAAGAATGATTCTCCTAACGAGCTTTATCCTAGAATATTCAATGATTCCACTCACTAACAATTCAAACAAAAATGACCTCCATTCCCAAATAGGTGACAAGGACTTCTAAAATACCCCACCAATTCCAAGCCATTTAATAATCGCACATCAAATCCTACCTGCCGTTTTGCAATCGTAAGTGCTGATTGTATTCCTCATCTTATTTGCAGATCATTCATCCACCTGCCAATCAAAACTTCTTCCTTTTCAAGATATCAAACTTGTTGATCTTCTCCAACGTTGTCATCCGAGAAAACCTTGACACTCTAAGCGGGCATTGGTGGTTTATAAAGAAAACCCCAGAGAGCACTATAACCAACTTTGTGGTCCAGAAGCCCAAACTCATGATTCTTCCTCAACTAACAACATGAAAATATTTTCTAAAAAGCCTAACAATTCATAAACAAAATTGAACTTGATGTCTTTGAGATAATGACGGAACGCCCATCCCTAGACTAACCTTCCCCCAACTCTCCCAACACAATCAGTAATACCTACGCCATTCTCACTAATTGGTAGAGGCTCAGGTAAGAAAGGGAAAAAGGGTACTACTAACACACAGGTCTTCCTAGAATCTTATCCCCTCTCCACACCCCTTCCTTAGCCAAAAATGCCCACAAGCAGAGAACCACCGGTCCCCTCTCACCAACTCACAATCTTGGGGACCGGTAGCGTCTCCTTTATTCTCAAATAGAAGGTCGTTCATACATACTCTTCTACTTAACCCACCATCAACGTTAGTCCGTCCACTTTACAAACCCCTTAAGTAAGAACAGTTTACGACAACTAGAAAAGCATCTCTATTTTATTCAAATGGGAAGCGAAATTCAAATAGAGCAGAGGTAGGCCAACTAAAAAATAATAAGTTTTCCCAATCATGCATTGAAATGAAGTCTATGAACTCGACGACTTTCCAGAAATGAAAATCCATATATATATATATATATATATCTCAAGACATACCCTTCAACAATAGCAGTTTTGCCGACACCCGGTTCGCCAATAATAATGGGATTATTTTTTTTTGTTCGTCCAAGTATGCTGATACAACAATCGATTTCTGCACCATTGCCGATAATAGGACCAAGTTGACCCTCCCTGGCGAGTTTTGTAAGGTCAATTCCGTATGTCTCTATGTTTTCACTCCCTACATTAAGAATAGCAGCATGCATGAAGAATACAAGAAAAACTAGCAAAAGCAATTGAAGAAATACCACCTGAAAATTTTTACAGCATTGTAATTTATAGAGGACAAAGAACATGCAAAGCAAAATTTTGCAGCATTATCGCACCAGATAGAAAAACAAGTGTCATTACTTCGATTTATGAAAGCAGTGATGCTTACCTTCCTTACTTTGGCGCACAGCAAAAATGGAATCCTTCAATCCCCTCTCATCAAGTCTCAGGCGTTTGAACAACTCTTGTCCAAACTTCTTGTCATGGAAGAATGCTAACAAGAGATGCACCAGTGACAAAAAATCATTTTCCTCCCGTGATTTCTGCCGGTTGGCCCTGTCCAAAAGGCCCTTGAGATTTTGTCCTAAGATTGTACCCCTGCTATCTCCTATTACCTGAGAAAAAAAATCGGAAGCTCAATATCTCCAATTAAACAACCACTAATAAAACCCAAGTGCACAGCATACCTTCGGTTGTTTGGCGATAAATTCATCTGTAAACAGCCGAGCTGACTTGTAGTCAACTTGGGCCTGGGAGAATATTTTCTTAATCAAATTATCATTCCTTTCTAAAATAGCGCAGATGAGATGTTCGGGTTCGGCCACAGGTTGTTTGCACTTACGTGCAACTTCTATAGCCGCAATGACAGCTTCACACGCCATTGAATGACTAACATGGGGAAACCAAAGTCAGTCAGAACTTGTAGTACATACATGCATCAGCTTAACAGGGTATTCTAAGCGTATCAAACATACAGAAATCAACTTAACAGGGTATCCTAAGCCTGAGAAATTATATGGTGCAAGGCCGTGCAATACAGTGGGGCCCACATTATTTAGGTGATCCAAACCATTCATTTGTTGGGCCCAGAGATAAATAGGGTGTTCCCAGAAAATCTTCTACATAGGATGATCCTAACCCTCCAATTTGTGGAGGTTTAAAACGGACGGCACAGTATAAAACAACACGGATCGGAGGGTTAAGATCATCCTATGGAGAGCATTTTTCAGGGCACTTCCTATCTATTTCAGGGCCCAACAAATCAAACGTCCACCACATAAAATCTCTCCTAAGCCTATCAAACACACAGACAAAAGCACTATCAAACAAACAGACAAAATATATTCAAAAAAAAAGAAAAAAAAAGGTAGATTTAAACGAATTTTTTTCTAATAGAGTAATGACACACAGACAACAGCACTATCAAACAAACAGACGAGAGCACTTATATTCATTTATTCAAAAATAAATAAATAAAAAACGTATATACCTCGTTCCAAGAAGGGTGGTAAAAACGCCAAGAAGCCAGAAAAGAAAAAAGAGCGATTCGACCTTGAAAATCCTCAATAACCCTAAATCGCTCTCTGTGCTTTGTGTTGCTCATAGTAGGAAGGTTTAGGGTTTTAGTATCGTACATATATACTACTAGGGTTTATGTTTTATTCTCCCTTAATCAACCCATCTTTTCTGACAAGTGCTTTTGATTACAGCCTTGAAACAAGGTTTGGTTGGATGTATATCGGAAATTATATGACCGTACAAAAACGAGAAATTATAGCCTTGAACCACGATTTCGAGAACTTCTTTTGTGCACCGATTTGTAACCCTTTAGTTTATATTCCCTTGTTAGCAAAAGTACACAAAATCTGGCCTACTATTTGTAATAGTTGTATTCCTAGAATCACATCACAGGAGCCATTCAAAGGAAGAACATATGTGTGTCATTTTTTAAATTATTTCTCCCACTGTGAAGCTTAATTTGTGATAGTTAACGTCGCATGCTAATTTGTCTCTTTCGCAAGCCATCATCCCACAATTGCAAGGGTAACATGCTTTCACACGAGGCAATATGTTGTCTCATGCAATTTTTGTGTTTGGATATCTTCTACTTTCTAGTCTTCATTATGATGGAAGCTATTGATTGCCTATAGATGTAGTCGCAGATTGTGACAAACTACATTAGTCTATGTTTATTGGTTTCCTCTCTAAGTCCTCCCTCTTTTGTTTCCATCAAACTCTAAATTGATAAATTTCTCAGCAAATAATAAACCTATCATCACATCAAAAATGTAGTAAAATCCTTTTCCCCGCCTTGCTCACTTTTTGTTGCAATTAAGGGCATGTCCGGCAAAAGTGGATTTTTTTTTCCCCCATTATAAATTAGCTTCTCCAAGTGGTGAGAGAGGGGAATTGAGAGGGCATGACTAAGTTGAGCGTGGGAAGGGCTGAGAAACAAGGAAAAAGTCCCCCTTGTATCTATCCATCTCCCACTCTCCGGCCCTCACCTCTTGGGGCTGTTTGGATGCCCGTACCATAGGATGATCCAAACCGTCCATTAGATGGGCCACTGCCTACATAGGTTGTGCCCAAAAATAATTTTTATAGGTTGATCCTAACACTTCGATCTATAGAGGGTTATAGGTTGATGCAAACTGCCCATGTGATGGAACACAACATCAATCGGTTGTGCCCGTAAAATCATTTTCATAGGCTGATCCTAGCCCTCCAATCGATAGAGGTTTCCATAATTGTTGTTCCTCTTCAGGTCGAATCCGTGAATATTTTGTCACTTGTCTGGAATGCATAATACAACGTAGTTTTTTCGTCATTGTCATATGTCTATATCTCTTCTTGGTAGTTTTTTTTCCGTAATTGTCATCGACAGGTACCCTGTGTCAATGCTTTTCGTATGAAATTGACGATTGTACGGACCACATCATAGGTTGATCTAAAGAGTACATGTGATGGAACACAACCGAAATAGGTTTTGTTTTTCTATAGAGGTTTCCATAATCCATAGAGGGTTCGACCTGACGATTTTGAGAACCAATAGTGAGTCACCAAATAATTTCTCATAGATATAGATGTTAGATAGTAGCAAAGGGGTTAATGGTACCAACCCAACCTGACCCAACCCGAGGAACCCATATTTTCCATCCCAACCCGATTTCCAATTCGAGTTGGGTTGGGTTGGGTTGACTCGATTTGATATGGTACCAATTGTTGACCACCTCAACTCAAGCCGGGTTGTTTTGGATTTTGAGAACCAATAGTGAGTCACCAATAATCAGTTTTTAACTCACAATCGATTCTCAAAATCCAAACCAAACAGGGACTAACAATTAACAAAGGGAAATGTTATCCGCACTACTATATTTTGATGATCACACTCCTCACTTTATTAAAGTACGGTATGGCCCGCACCATAGGATTATCCAAACCGTCCATTTGTGGACTGTGGAGACTATTTCAATGTTGAAAATGAAAAACACATATACAGAACTTCTCCCAACGGAACTCAAATTCGGGTTTCGGGTCAGGTCAGGTTGGCCGACAGCCCAACCCGACCCGACCCGATTTCCAATTCGGGTTGATTTTTCCCAACCCAACCCAATCCGATTTGCGAAAAAGCTTAATCCGACCCAACCCAAATTCGGGTTGAACCCGACCCGCGTGGGAACATCCAAGTAACAACGATGGTTTCAAATTATATATAGTGCTAATGTCCTCACTACCATATTTGATAATGACACTACTCACCGTATTTTGATGATCGCACTCCTCACTTTATTAAAATGTACGGTATGGTCCGTACCATAGGATGATCCAAACAGTCCTTTAGATGGGCCACTGCCTACATAGGTTGTGCCCCAAAAATAATTTTCATAGGTTGATTCGAACCCTCCGGTCTGTAGAGGGTTATAGGTTGATCCAAACCGTCCATGTGATGGAACACAAAATCAATCGGTTGTGCCTATAAAATCATTTCCATAGGTTGATCCCTGCCCTCCAATCGATAGAGGTTTCCATAATTGTTGTTGCTCTTCAAGTGCGCCCAGAATTCGTCAATATTTTGCAAGCAACCCGCATGGGTAATATAAAGTAGTTCTTTCGTCATTGTCATATGCCTTTACCTCTTCTTGGTAGTTTTTTTCCCTAATTGTCATAGACGGCCACTCTATGTGGGTACTTTTCGTATGTAGATTACGATTTTACCCTCAAATAATTTCTCATAAAGAGGTTAATGATAAATGGGTTATGGTGAATTTAGTAGGTAATGATTATTAGGATTATTGCTAGCCATCTTCAAACCATAGTATCTCCGTCTAGTATTTCACCACCACTAATAAGACAAATCTCTGAACACATACCACTGCAAAGGATGGGCGAGACGTAGCCTTTGGAGAAGGTGGGTAGCATATCATTATGCAAAAGCAAGCAATTTCTCGTGAGAAAATCTCGAAAATCTCTTCCGAGATTTAAGCATCTCGTGAGCCATTTTTTTTGGCTACCAATGGGAGGTTGACACATAAGGCAATTGGATTTTTATTTTTTTTGGAAATTACACACAACCCAGGTGTATATGCCAAGACGTAAGGAGAGGGTGCCACATTAGAACAATGAACAGTCAAACAGCTCTCCCTCTTTAATATAATAGAAGATAGATAAAAGGTCAACAAAATGCCTCTTCTCGGTTCACCTGCACAGCACCAGACGATCACAAAAATTAGAATGAAGTTTGAAGAAAAGGTAAATGTCATAAAGAAATAAAAACTTACCTTATGAAGCATTTGGAAGCTACAAAATGACTCTTCGGTTCTGTAGCATTTGATAGTATGCCTTTCTGTATGAGAGAGAGAGAGAGAGAGCATTGACGAACAAACATTTCATTCAACAACTCAATTTCTCAAAAACAGTTTCATTAATCAAATGTGCCATTGCATAATTTTTACCTCAACCAAAATGTAAAATTCTAAGAAGATTTCACTAATTCTTGGATGTAATTACAAGAGAATCAAGTAGTGCTTATATAGAGCACTTAGATGATAAACATAGAAAGAAGATCACGGTAAACATGGAAAGAGATATTCGTAGAATATTCTAATCTAATCTAATTACTAATTTAATCTGAGTGCCTAATCTAGCAAGATTACCCCTTTAATCAACTTGCCTAATCTACCACCGTGATGATCCAACGGTAGTAATTTCAACCCAATCTCAGTGTGAGATCTCACATATTCTAATATTGTGCCATATACTTGGCAACCTAGAAATCCGAGCGCCCTCAGGCCACTTCATATTAGGTCGTGTGAGGCTCGACAAAATGACATTAGAAACATTATATATTTTCATTCAAGAGGAAACTTTCTTTATAGATTTCCACTCATTTTTGGCTCCCTACCCGCATTGTCAACCTTGGTTTCTCTCTCTAGTAGTAGGTCCTGCTACTTAATATTTATCTTCTTCATGTGGTTCTGGTGGTCACGGGTTGCTCCATTGTGACCTTGTGGTCACAGATTCGAGTCATGGAAACAGCCTCTAGATGTACGCATGGGTACATCTAACCCTCCCCAGACCCCGCAATGGCAGGAGCCTCGTGCACTGGGCCTCCCATTATGTGGTTCTGATCTGATTGTTCCATTGGATTTGGTTTGCGCCCAAGAAAGATTCAAAGATGTATTCTTCATTTTGGTTTCTTTTGTTTGGCTGCTTACTGCCATAAACCATCTCGAGATTCAGATCTACTTTCGGGATTGAGGTCTTTCACCTCTTACGGTGTCAAAACCTATCCTTCTGGAAATAATGTTTGTACGAATACTGATTTTCTGTAGATACCATGATTTTAGAGAAGTCGCCATATCTGCACATCTAAATCCATTGATCAGTTGTTGAATCAGAGTCCACAGAAAATCCTAGCTCCCCGCATCTGGATCAGCAGTCTTGATTGCCCACACAAGTCTTTTTTTTTTGTAACCCAAAAATCAATTGTTAACATTGATCACCACTTATTTGTTCTCTTTGAAAAATATCAAATGAGAACTCCCACTAAGCGATGACATCTCATTGCGTAGATGATTACAACCACTGTCTTACTGCAGCAATCTACCCCTTGACCCTTTATAATTCTCAGAAAGGCATTTCACAACCACAAAGGCCTTACTTTTCACTTAATTTAACTCTCACTTGCAACAGCCGGTCGCAAAATGCCTTTCTGCAGTTATCCCTAGCGAATCCCTTATAATATATTATAAAGATTCTGTGAATTTGTTTGATGAAAGCAAAGCCAGACAGGTATATTACTCAGCAGTGGCTAGTGCACTGCAAATGGACGGTTAATAAAAGCTAAAGCTACACAGTTAAACATTCAAGCTCTAATCTAGTCATCTAATCGTCAGAAATGTTAATATAGAGTGATTTTCACGTTAAGTCATCATAATTTCGAGAGCACCACTCATACAGCGCATCAAAAGCTTCCTTTCTGAACAGGAGATCCTTTTCACTAACATGTCCCTCCTCCTTCAAGCGCTTCAGCTGCAAGGTGTAACCACAGCTTTCCGTTAACATGGCAAAAGCGACAATAAAAGTAACAACGAAAAAAAAAAACAATAAAGAATTATCGAGTAATGACATCATAGAAATAATGACAATACTTCACAATAACATCTATACACTAACACAATTTCACAGCTTTCAGATTGTGCAGACCAATGGTGAGGACCCCAACCGATTATTGGCCCAAAATTAAATACCCTGTTCATTTAAGATTATGATAACCGATTGCCACCCCTAATTCGATTATTGGACCCAAAATTACATTAAGTTTGGTTCCAATAATCCGATTCGGGTCCCACAATCTCAAACATAATGTTGAGCCAATAATCGGTTGGGGCCCTCGCCATCGGTTGTCACTATCTGAAACGAACGGGCCTAAAAAATAATCATTTAAGCCACACCATAACAGAGAACACTTCAGGCTATATCCATGAGGGCTACAAGCTTATAGAAAAGATGATATCCATTATAATTGGTCAGCATCGCAACAATAGGTCAATCAATAGGGAAATGATAAGGCAAATCCGAATAGTTCATTTAAGCATATTCTATAAACTGGATGGGGTCCGGTCCAACCCACTTCTACGGGAACTGGCCATAATTGTGGTCCAGTTTGATAAAGCAGCCATAAATTTAATAAACAAAAAAACAAAAACAAAAATAAAAAGAATGAACTGCTCCGCTTGTCACTTTCCAAGCTATAGTTTCTCACATAAAAGTAAATTAACATTGAATACTATGACAGAAGTCAAAAGTTATAGTAACTCGGTAAAATGGAAAATCCCATGAATGAAGTTATTGCCTGTCAAACTCATGTCAATGAAACCAAATCATGCCAAAGAGACATTATTCTGATTAAGACAAATAAAGAGAATTTAATTAATGAATAAAGTTCAGCATCTCACAGTCTAACAGGACTAGGTTTTGCCTGTAGCCATTTAACAAGAAAAATGTACATGTAAGATCTGGTGAATTCCCATGCAACAAATGCACACCTAACGAATATTTATATAACTTTACTTTCGATGATTATCATACAACAGTGTCAGTGTGGTAAAAGGAGGCTGAATCGAGGCCTCAATGCCACAGCATGTACTCCTTTGAATGCATCGCGGGAATTGTTATTCTCGAAAAAGGAAAAAAATGAAATAAAATAACTTTTTCTTTTACCAATTTTAACCTATTCTAATAATTAAATTAATAGGAGCATAAAAAACAATTTTAAAACTAAATCACTCTCACATTAAATTTAAAGAGGATTTGGGGTGTGTTGTTGAGATTTTGGACAAATATTAGCCTCGCAACTACTATGCAATCATTGATCATAATCGAATAAAGACTTCTTAGCGGTCCTTTCAAATGCCCTCAGTTGTCGTTTTGTAAGATTCCAGAGCTGGAGCCATTTAATATTTATAACCGTGGAACATGTCATATGGAATACGTTTCGTAAACATGGCCTTGACTTCAGACGTACCGACAGAAATCCGCTGAGGAGACACCATGAGGATGGGATTCGTGGCCCCTATCGCCAGGGTTTCACCAAGGTGAACCAACGGCCCGTCGTGCCATACACACATAGTTATGGAGATTCCACCAGATATCTCAATAACAAGGGCACCCAAGAGGTGTAAGCAATCACGAGCCCCTATGCTCTACAGACTCAACCAAAGCTCTTAGCCACAGTCTTTTCAGGATTAGGGTGGGGGTTCTTTTTATGATCCAAATCCATAGGTCCAAGTACCACACTTGTAGCTTCTAGGTCTACAACAACCCTAAATCCGAGATTTCCAACCCAAACTTCCGGATCTACGCTTACAACCCCCAGATCTGAATTTAGATGTCTACTATATCTAAATCCCAACACAATTTATTTGTCCTCATATCCCAGTCGACCACAACCACCTATATCTACCCATTTCCAATTTGAATACTCATAAATCAATCCTCATCCTGGTTGACATTACTCATAAATCAATCCTCATCCTGGTTGACATTATAGAATAGATCTGACCTTTCCTTTGATTCATACAATGTCCTCCATAACCTAACTGTTCTATCATGTTCACTTCTCATTCATCTTTCTTTCTCCTTTCTCTTTCGTCCCTAATTCACCTTCTTTACGTATTACTTTCGCAGGTTGCTTGCACTACACCATTGCTTTCAGCCACTTTTGTGGTTGTCTAGTATTTTTTTTTTGAAAGTTGACAATTTATTAATCTTCAAATAAATAGGACCTTCCCAATTACAAGGAGTGGATCAAATATCCAAGATAAACCCAACGCATATAAGAGTTACAAAGAGGATACAACCAACATTTCATCTTTGAGGACACCAGCCTTTGCCAGGTTATCCGCCGCCTCATTTGTCGACCGCCTCCGGTGCTAAATCTTGGGATCCCGAGCTCTTACTAAATCCAGGATTCCCACTAACTGATCTTGAAATTTCCACGGGCCATTCGAATGCCCTGATGCCCATGCAACTGCATTAGTTGAGTCGCCCTTCACTATTAGCGGTTGCTGATTGTTCTCATATGCCCATCGAAGACCAAAGAGCAGGGCCCTAACTTCAGCCTTGTTCGCATCGTAAATCCCCACCGGACCTGAGAATGACATGATTATAGCTTCTTTATCATCCCTTATCAGTCCTCCTATTCTTGCCTTCCCAGGGTTGCCAATCGAGCTCCTATCAAAATTAAGCTTCAGCCACCCTGCCAGCGGTACCTTCCATTTCAACTGTGGTTTGGTCTGAATTGTTCTGTTCCAAATTATGGACCACCAATTTCTTAAGATCGTTCACTCCGTAAGGGATTTTCTTTTTCACCTTAGCCCAGGTGATGACTTCCAGTTATATCCGTCGCCAGCCCACCATATGTCTTAATTTTGCCCTCGAAGATGCACCTATTGCATTCCTTCCAGATATTCCTGAACATAGCACAAGGAAAGGTACTCCACAGCAATCTACCGGTATCCGTTCTGCCAATTTACCAGTAACGAGCTTATCCATCTTGGCCAAACCCAACTCATTTTGAATGCCCCCATTGCCCTTGTCCATAGCTGGTGAGAATAGGGGCAATGCAATATTAGATGGTCCAATGTCTCTTCCGCTTGGAGACACAGTACACATCTGCTTGCAAGGCAGAGATGCCTCCTTTTTAATCGGTCGCAGGTGTTATTTTCCTATGTACCAATATCCACGCAAACGCCACCATTCTCGGCGGTGCAAAAGATTTCCAAATACGGCTTCTTGCAGATGCCCATCCTCCATTTATGACAGCGAAAAAAGATTTCGCTGTGAAATCCCCATCTGGTGGTTCTGGTATCCAAACTGTATCGTCATTTTTGAAGTTTGAACAGTACATCGAGTTTAGTTGTGTCAGAAGCCTTTGTCGATCCACTATCTCCTCATCTTTAAGATCCCTACGCAAACGAATGTCCCAGAAGCCTCTACCCATATCCCTTTCTCTAACCACGTAGTCGGTCACTGTGGGGCGATATCGCGATTCTGAACAACCATGGGAATGCACACTAAGCAATGCATCGCTACTCCATAGGTCGAGCCAGAATCACACTTTCGTACCCCTACCGATTTTATACATGATTTCTTTTTCAAAAACTTCTTTGACCGAACAAATTGATCTCCAAGCCCCCAAACCTTTACCAGATGTGGGCGCTCTTACGTCCCCCCCCCCCCCCCCCCCCCCATTCTGAGCCATATTTAGAACCTACCACATGGCGCCAAAGAGCCGATTTTTCATTACCATATCGCCATAGCCATTTGCCTAGCAAAGAGATGTTCCTTGCCTTTATTTTTCGAATACCCAATCCACCATTCTTCTTTAGCCTGGATACTCTATCCCAGTTGATTAGGTGCCTTAATCTTCTGGGTTGACCCTCGCCATCCCAAAGGAAATCCTGCTGCAACTTTTCAATCTTTAATGCAACCTAAATAGGGATTTTAAAAAGGGACATAAACTAAACCGGCATGTTCACAAGTGCTGCTTTTATCGAACATGATTTCTTTTTCAAAAACTTCTTTGACCAAACAAATTGATCTCCAAGCCCCCAAACCTGTACCAGATGTGGGCGCTCTTACGTCCCACCCCCGCCCCCAAACCTTTACCAGATGTGGGCGCTCTTACGTCCCACCCCCCCCCATTCTGAGCCATATTTAGAACCTACCACACGGTGCCAAAGAGCCGATTTTTCATTACCATATCGCCATATCCTTGCCTTTATTTTTCGAATACCCAATCCACCATTCTTCTTTAGCCTGGATACTCTATCCCAGTTGATTAGGTGCCTTAATCTTCTGGGTTGAACCCCGCCATCCCAAGGGAAATCCTGCTGCAACTTTTCAATCTTTAATGCAACCTAAATAGGGATTTTAAAAAGGGACATAAACTAAACCGGCATGTTCACAAGTGCTGCTTTTATCAGTGTAATTCTTCCTCCGAAAGAGATGTATCACTTCTTCCAAGTTGCCAATTTGTGTTCAATTCTCTCCACTATCGGGCCCTATTGGGATGCCGACGGGATACCGAAGCCCAAAGGCAACCCCAGATATGTCGTCGGGAATACGCACGCTTCACATCCTATAATTTGCACAAATTTGTTGACAACCTGCTGATCCACATTAATTTCCAACAACACACTTTTGCTGAAGTTAATCTTTAAACCAGAGGTAATCTCAAACCATCTGAAAATATGTTTGGCGTTGGATATTGCCATAGCATTGCTTTCCAAGAACACTAGGGTGTCTAGTATAGAACATCAAAATCCATTATGAGAATGTGAAACCAACTATTCATTGCTCTCGGCAAGGCCATTTCTTGTTATAAATTAACAAAATTCTCCTATACACTCATCAACACACCTACATCCTTGTACAAGGTTTTGAAGCTTGGGAAAAAAATATTTGATAGCAGTTTGAAGGTCAAAATTTCTTGAAGCTTGGACTTCGTTTTTTCCCAAATAGCAATCTTCGCATTTGAAACTTTTCGGTACTTAAAAATATGGAAAAATCCCAAAAAATCTGAAATTGTTAAAAAGATATAAGAAAACAATTAAATTGACCAAATATGTAAAAGATCCAACATTTACTTGAAGGAAAATCACAATATGTTGACAGTTGACCAGTGCCTGGCAAGATGAAAATTTTTAAAGACCAAAGTATGAGATTTTTTTACCGGACTTTAGCGATTTAATAATGTTTGGACACGATAGAATTTATGAATTTTTAAAATGGCAAAAATACCCCATCGTTTGGACACAATCCAATCTGAGCCTTGATACCAAATCCGATGTAGGACAATCGGAGGTAGAACTAATAGTTTGCCTCAATACTAAATTTAATGCTGGACAATCCAGCTCCTATACGAAATTTGAACGTACAAAATCTCTCAAGGTCTCAAAACACTATAAATATGCCTAGGGCGGCAACAGGGTCGGGTTTTTCAAAACCCTAGCCCAACCCTGGATCCCATTATCTCAACCCTTACCCGCCCTGACCCTGAGTCAGGGCCGAAAAACCTCAACCCATTGCCCGCCCTACAGGGCTCAGTGCTGGCCCTGGCCCGCCCTGATTGGGCAGGGCTGGGCCGGGCCTGCCCTAGTTGACCCTAGGGCAAATACCTGTTAAGAATGCTAAAAATAAAGCAACCACTTATCATATAGAACAAAATGATCAATAAACAGAGAAAGGGAACAAAATAAGACAATATGAATTCAATAACATGACGAGCAACAGAGACAATTAATAATAATAATGTAAAGAAACATCAATCCAAGATAATAGAAAACATTAGCAAAAGAAACATGCACAGATGGTTGAATTCTATAATAGAAACTCAGGGTCAGGCAGGGTCAGGGTAACCGAGGCATTAACCCAGAACCCGACCCGACCTGAGTCAGGGTCTAAAAAATGAACCCTAACCCGCCCTCAGGGTTGGAAAATCCAGCCCTGACCCTGTTCGGGCTCAGGGCGGGTCAGGGCTGACAGGGTCAAACTTGCATCCCAAAATATGCCCGTGAGGAAGATTTCGGACATCAAAGAGAGCTTTTTGGTAAGTGGTCATAAAATAGGAAATTAGATCAGGGAAATATTTTTACGAGGTTTATCATAGGTTTGGAGGGGTGCATACGCAGGGATGTTGTCGAAGGATGCCGGGAAGGTGTAAAATTAGTTTTGGGAAGTTTTGAGGCAAAACGAGAGACACGGGATATGAATAGATTTGAATGATTTTTGTAAGGTCGGAAAAATATTTTTGATAAGAGGGGAAAAGGGCAACATTCTTCTTATTAGCCGAAGGCTGCCCGTTCGAGCTCCACCTGGGACCATTCAGGAAGAAAAGACAAAAATTCCTTTTAAATTTTTGGACATGTTTCTTTTCAATGTTTTGAAAATCAGAATCGAGTCGTAAATCGTAATAGGGGTCGAATCGTATCGGATCGTCAATTGTATCGTAAGTCATAAGATTCATTCACAAATATAAATATATATAGAGAAAACTGTTGGTGCGCTAAAGCGCACCATTATTTTGGTGCGTTTAAGTCGTTTTAACGCCTCACATTCGTTTAAATGTTTGGGTCCCACTAAAGCGCACCAATGGGAGGTGTTATAACAACTTAAGCGCACCAAAAAAATGGTGCGCTACTTTTCTCATATATATATATATATATATATATATATATAAAATAAAAAATAATAAACAAATTAAAGTATAAAAATAGCCAAATATCCATTTTTCATCTTCATCAATTCAAATAGAAACTACCATGATTAGCTATTCATTATCGTAATACAAATGGTTTGCCAACAAACTTGACACATATTAATCATCTATTTCTCATCCAAACCCATGCATATAGGACAATAATCTTAAAAATAAAAAAGGGCACAAGATCATATCAATGCTTAAAGTCTCAGACATCAAATGACAAATATCAATCATAAAAGATCAGAGTCGTCAGTGTTGTCCTCATTACAGTTGTCTCCCACCTCGATGTAAGTAATGCCCTCAAGCACATGCATTGTTCTTGACTGATTCGATTCATTCGAAACCCTACTACTTTGACTTCTTCCTTCTAATGAGAGGGATTTCGAAGGCTTCTTGTGATATAGAAAGGAAATGAGGTCTTTTGAAAGAAAGTCATATTTTCTTTTATACAAAACTTGAGGATAAATCGCAAAGAGGTATGAATGCCTCACGCCATGTCTCCCCGTTTCGAAGCATTGGCTTGTAAAAATATACTGTCATGCTAGGGCTTTTGCAGCACCTTGTCTAATAACTCATCCCTTTCTATCACTAAAAGGGGTCTCCATGATACATAGTCCTATAGATCTGAAGCATAGGATGGGATTGACAACAATAATGAACATTGAATGTGTTTATGAAATATATGGCACATAATTATTACCAGCAATAAATTAAGTTCAATGAAGAAAGGAAATGGAAATTAAAATTACAAAATATAAATATTCTCTCTATAAAAGAAGTCTTACCTGTATATCAGCAAAACATTTGATTTCGTTGAGTTCCAACGGCTGAAAAACGATGTACTCATCAATCGCGTTCATGAACTCTGGGCGGAATGTTTGTCTAGCCAACTCAATAACTTGCCTTTTCATTCGCTCATACACTACATCTTTGGCATCCTGTGTGTTTCGAAGAGTTTCTAGGAAAAATTTTGCCCCAATATTTGATGTCATGATGATGACACAATTTGTAAAACTGATTTGTCTGCCCAATGAATCAGTTATCATTCCGTCATTCAATACTTGTAATAAAATGTTGAAAACGTCATGGTGAGCCTTTTCAATTTTATCAAAGAGGACAACAGAATAAGGTCTTCGGCGAACAAATTCAGTCAGTTGCCCCCCTTCTTCGTAGCCAACATAACCAGGTGGAGCACCAACCAAGCGTGATACTGTATGCTTTTCCATGTACTCACTCATATCAATTCTTATGAGAGCATTTTCTGTGTTGAAAAGGTAACCTGCGAGGGCTTTTGAAAGCGCTGTCTTATCAACACCAATGGGGTCCATAAACAAGAAAGTCAATATATGGCGGTTTGGATCTGAGAGTCCTGCCCTTGAACGCCGAATTGCATCGCCCACTGACTTGATTGCTATATCCTGACCAGCAACCCTCTCATGGAGGACCTCTTCTAGCGTAATCGGCTTTTCCATCTCTGATTGTAGCAGGTTTAATAGTGGGATTCCGATCCGCTTACTTATTATTTCTGAAATATCATCGTCAGTGACTTCTTCTCGAAGGAATGGTTTTCCAAACTTCCAAAAATTGTCTAGGTTCATCCTAGCCTCTGCAGCACGATTCAAGCCACAATCACATTCTACGGCCTCCATCTTGAAGTTGCTTTTATCAATCTATGAAGAAATTCAATACATAATAAACTTCAGAAATAAAAATATAGTAATATCAATAGATTCAACATCAAACAAGCAAAAGAAAAACCAACCTCCTCATGACTTGATCGAATTTCAGTCACGAGAGCTTTTTCTTTTTCACATCGTTTTTGAAAATTCTTCTGCTTTTGTCTAAGCAACTTGAAATCAGCTTCTATCTTGCTCAACCTTTCTTCAGATGCTTTATATGTGTCAGTTTTCAATGACAATGTCTCCATCTCTAGCTTTAGAACTGCTCTATCAATCTCATCCAACTCGGTGGACTTTGATATGATCTCCATTTTAAGATTACTAGCCGCCTCATCAACAAGATCAATGGCTGCAGATAACAAGAATAAAGATTTGTTCGATCATAGGTACTCTCAGCAATGTATATCGCATCCCAATAAAGGGTTGTGCAGAAGAATGTGCAACAACAAAATAGACAGTATTTTCTGCAAAAGGTTATAACTTAAATGTATGAACATCATGAAGCACCTTTGTCAGGCAAAAAACGCTCTGTAATGTACCGATCTGAAAGAACTGCAGCTGAAACTAGAGCATTATCTGATATCTTAACACCATGATGCAACTCATAGCGTTCCCGCAATGCACGAAGGATGGAAATGGTGTCTTCTACAGATGGTTGAGCACAGTGAACCTGCTGAAATCTCCTCTCTAGAGCGGGGTCCTTTTCAAAATACTTTTTGTATTCAGATAATGTAGTTGCTCTGATACAACAGAGCTGCCCTCTGACTAGCATTGACTTAAACAACAAGTTCCCAGCATCCATTGCTATCCCTGCGCATCCATTGTCGACAAAAGAAAGAGCATTGCAATGAACAAATAGTTAGGCGTGATGTACTATAACATAGGTAATTTGCTATATTATATAACAAACAAATGCAAGAACAAATGGGACTTCAATTCAAAACAATGAAAAATATAGAAATGTTACAGTTTGATCCAAAAAAGAAAGATAGAATGAGATTCACAAATAGGCACAAGAGTTTTTTGAAACTCGACATGACTAGTGACCTGACAACCAAAGGACTGAAAGGAGTATTCGGCACTAGGCAATATGTCGCAATCAATTTTAAAGTTATCATAGACTTTTATAATAACTAGGTTCTGATGGGCCTTTTTTTTCTTTTCTTTTTTTGAATGGTAGGTTCTGATGGGCCTTATAATTAAAAACTTGAGTTTACATAAATGCAATGTTATATTTACATGATCCCCTAGAATTTCAGCACTCAAGATGTGTCTAACCTCCCCTAGAAAGGAAGAGGTTATCACTGTAGAATCTAGATTGCCACGATATGCCATAGAAAGAGCTCAAAGGGTACTCATTGCCTACATTAAAAGAGAAAGTACAATCCTAGTAATGGTAAGGAAATGTCCCAGGTTTAATCCAGATTGTGCAATCTAGTATCTGGACTGTATGCCTCATAGTTATACCCAACTGCAGATTCGTAGATAATACAATGATTACCACATTACAACGAAGTCCTTCTCGAATGTCATGTAGTGAATAACTATTACTCTTCTGAAGAGAATCATCTTTACAGCCAAGACCAGTACAAAACAGAAGTAACAACTTCAATATTCAAGAAAATTTGTATCTCTGAAAGCAGCTGAAAAAGTTGGCATACTCGAGAATATTTCAGACCATTAATCGTAATATGATCTCCCCACGATGAAGAGTCGGCAATCCTCTCTTATCATTTTGTCATTTGAAAAGTGGGAAACGCATCATATATTCTTCGAAGGAAATCAAATAGCAAACTCGATGTATAAGGAAGCGGTCCTAAGCAAATCAGTGCGTTGGCCGTCTTAGGATTCCCCTCAAGAAATTTGCAGCCTCTTGAGATGAAGCTTGAAGTTGGGCATTTTTCCAATATGTTTTGTTGCAGCGATTTTAGTGATGACTCTTACTACTTTTAGCAGCCTCTTGAATGCATCTTTTTTTTCCACTAAGGTGATGGCTCTTACTATATTTTTTGTGCCAGGTCCCTCCCTAGCATCAAGTTTGTCTCTGCTTTTAACATTTGGAGGGAGGTGTGTTTCAGCTCGGATGTGAGACCTTCAATAGTTCAAGTTTGGGAGCCTCCCGATTGGGTTCATAAGTTTAATTTTGACAGATCTAGCTTTGGGAAGCCTGGCCTGGCTGGGATTGGGGGTGTCTTTCGAGATGAGGGAGGTGTGGTAAAATGGGCCTTTGAGGGTCCCATTGGACACTCTAGCGAGGTGGATGCGTGTGTGGTCCACCAAGGATTAAAGCTTCTGGTGGGAGAATACCTAAATAGGGTAGTGGTTGAGGGGGGCTCGCTTAATGTTATTCGTTGGTTGTCGGGTCCTCATGATTGTCCTTGGAGATTTGCGGATATTTTTTATGAGTAAAGACTTAGTGGGTAGAGTGCCTATCTCATTTCTCCATATTAGGATGTCGGCTAGCGACGATGTGGTCCGTACAGTTCTTTCTCGGTCCGTGCATAGCACGGGGTTTTTTACTAGTATGTATGTGTGTGTGTGTGTGTGTGTGTGGGTTGGGGGGGGAGGGATTTGCTAGCGTCCATCGCATAAGGCATTTCGCGGATGGCAAGTTGCATCCGAGAGCAGCCACCTCGTGAATAGAGAGAAAAATCTGCTGAAAAGTGAGCCTGCCCTCACATGCAACAGGCCATCCGTTAAATGCCTTCTGCGATGGACGATATATATATATCTATATATATATATCTATATATATATATATATATGAAAAAAGTTCCTATACCCTAGTGTAGATAAGTTATCTACACCCTAGCTTAAAATACAGTGGGGGCCGCATTGTTTGGGTGATCCAAAGCATTCATTTGATGGGCCCTCACACAGATAGTGAGTGCCCAAAAAATCAGCCCCATAGGATCATCCCAACGCTTCAAACTATGGAGGAAAAAAATAAACAGATTTGTGAAGGTTTATACGCGTCCATTTTTACCTCCACAAATCGTAGGGTTCGGATGGTCCAATGGAGATGATTTTTTGGGCACACCCTATCTATGTGAGGGCCCATCAAATGAAAGCTTTGGATCACCAAAACAATGCAGCACCCACTGTATTTTTAGCCTGGGGTGTAGATAAGTTACGAACTCTTCTCTCTCTCTCTCTCTCTCTCTCTCTCTCTCTCTCTCTCTCTCTCTCTCTCTCTCTCTCTCTCTATATATATATATATATATATATATGCTAGTAAAAAACCCCGTGCGATGCACGGGCCGACAAAGAACTGTACGGACCACATCATAGGTTGATCCAAACCGTCCATGTGATGGAACACAACATAAATAGGTTGTGCCCCAAAAATCATTTCCATAGGCTGATCCTAGCCCTCCAATCTATAGAGGTTTCCATAATATGTTGTTCCTCTTAAATTGGATGGTTAAGATCACCCTATAGATTTTTTATTTAAAAAGCATAAAGGAGGGGGGTAAGATTGAAATTATGTGGCTTTAATGGGTGCCTTTGCTAAAAAGTATAAAGGAGGGGGTAGGATTGAAAATATGTGGGTTGAATGGGTGCCTTTGTTAAAAAAAGTAAAAAAAAGTGATGTGTAATTCTCATAGAATTTTCAAATAATTCAAAAAATCCATTCCTTTTCTCTTCTGCTATATATATATATATATATATATATATATATATATATAGAGGAAAGTGTTTCTACTCGGTCCCCTAGTAAGCTTATCTACTCCTCCCTTTAAAAAAATACAGTGGGCCCACGCTGTTTGGATGATCCAAAGCATTCATTTGATAGGTCTTAACATGGATAGGGTGTGCCCAAAAAATCAGCACCAAAGGGTCATCCTAGCCCTTCGTTTTGTAGTGCCTTGTGGTGCCCAGAATGGACACATATAAACGTCCACGTTTATATGCGTCCATTTTGGACACGGTGTGCCCAACAAAACGAAGGGCTAGGATGACCCTTTGGTGCTGATTTTTTGGGCACACCCTATCTATGTTAAGACCTATCAAATGAATGCTTTGGATCATCCAAACAGCGTGGGCCCACTGTATTTTTTTAAAGGGAGGAGTAGATAAGCTTATCTAGGGGACCGAGTAGAAACACTTTCCTCATATATATATATATATAAGGAAGGAGAGATTGAAGAGGATGTTAACCACAGAATAAGAGCAGGTGGGTAGAAGTGGAAGCATGCTTCAACAGTTTTGTGCAACCGTAAAATACCTACCAAGTTGAAGGGAAAGTTTTAAAAGATAGCTGTGAGACCAGCCATGCTTTACGGCTCAGAATGTTGGGCCACCAAGAAGCAGCATGTGCATAAGATGTAGCGGAGATGCGAATGCTTAGATGGATGTGCGGCCACACAAGGTTAGATCGAATTAAAAATAAAGACATCCGTAAAAAGGTGGGGGTGGCACCAATTGAGGAGAAGATGAGAGAGCACCACTTAAGATGGTTTGGGCATATCCAACGTAGGCCTTTGGATGCTCCACTGAGAAGAAGTGACTCGTGCCAAGTTGATGGAGTAAAACGAGGAAGGGGCAGACCCAAAACAACTTGGGTAGAAACAGTGAGGAAAGACTTGAGGGAGGAGAACACAACAGAGAACATTTTTTTTGAACGGTAACATAACAAAGAACATGACCTAGGATAGGAGAGAATGCAAGAAAACGATCCATGTAGACGAACCCAACGAGTGTCAGGATTAGACTTAGTTAATTTGAGCCGGATAGATCCTTTCACGTTCTTTATGAAAATTTTCTAAAGGATTCATTAGTCGACCCCAACTAGATTGGGACAAAGGCTTAGTTGAGTTGAGTTGTGTGTGTGTGTGTGTATGTATGTATGTATGAGGAAAGTGTATCTACTCGATCGAGCAGACAACTTATCGACTCCATCGGCTTAAAATACAGTGAGGGCCCAGACTGTTTGGGTGATGTAAACCATTCATTTGATGGGCCCTCACATTGATAGGGTATGCCCAAAAAATCAGCACTATAGGATCATCCCAACGCTTTGATTTGTGGATGTTGAAATGGACGGATATAAACCTTCTCAAACCTGTCCATTTTTTACCTCCACAGTTCGAAGGGTTAGGATTATCCTAAGGATCTGATTTTTGGGGCACATCCTATCTATGTGAGGGCCTATCAAATGAATGCTTTGGATCATCCAAAAAATCAGGGCCCACTGTGTTTCTAGCTGACGGAGAAGATAAGTTATCTATTCGATCGAGTAGATACACTAATCCCTATATATATATATATATATATATATATATATATATATATATATATATATATATATATATATATATATATATATATATATATATATATATAGGTACTCCCTGGAGTAGATAACTTATCTACTCCCTACCTTAAAATAACAGTTGGGGCCACATTGTTTGGGTGATCCAGAGCATTCATTTGATGCGCCCTCACATAGATAGGGTGTGCCCAAAAAATCAGCTCGATAAGATCATCCTAACCCTATGAACTCTGGGGGCAAAAATTGGACAGATTTGTGCAGGTTTATACACGTCCATTTTTGCCTCCATAGTTCATAGGGTTAGGATGATCCTATCGAGCTGATTTTTTGGGCACACCCTGTCCATGTGAGGGCCCATCAAATGAATGCTTTGGATCACCCAAACAATGTGGCCCCAACTGTTATTTTAAGGTAGGGAGTAGATAAGTTATCTACTCCAGGGAGTACCCTCTCTCTCTCTCTCTCTCTCTCTCTCTCTCTCTCTCTCTCTCTCTCTCTCTCTATATATATATATATATATATATATATATATATATATGGGAATTGCTAGCATCCATCGCAAAAGGCATTTCGTGGTTGGTCTATCGCATGCCAGGCCACCCACCTCGTGAATGGAGACAAAAGCTGTTGTCTTCATTCACTTGGTGGCTGGTCTGACAAGCAACAGACCAGCTGTGAAATGCATTTTGCGATGGACCCTAGCAAATCTATATATATCTGTGTGTGTGTGTGTGTGTGTGTGTGTGTGAGAGAGAGAGAGAGATCATCTCAGCCTCAGTCAAGCAGAAAGGATAGGAAAGGTTAGCTGCAGTGGGAGGAAGTATATGAGCTTAAGCTCAATACTCCTACACTTTTGGCGGTGTCGGCATAATGATAATGCAATTCATCCTGTTTTCGAGTCACAGGTCTAGTACATTTTCCACAAAAGTTGTATGCCTTCATTGTTTTCATCCAGACTCCATTAGGTGCTTTTCTACTGCGGGAATTAATGAAATGAAATTAAATAAAATATTGAGGGAATTGACTAAAAGGCAGCATCTAGGACATAAAATGGTCAACGAAGATTGTGTTTTGCAAATGAACTTGATTACTTTGTGTTTTGCAGATGGTACTCCCAACATAGTTTGCCTAGTAGGACTATCAATTGTTTGCATCAACATTACAGTATAGGATCAACAACACTACGCTATAGGACCAATTATATTGTGAATTAATATTCTAGGTAACTATACCATCCTAGGACTTCTGAAGTGAAAGTCAAGCTATCAACAGACAAAATTTGATATGTTTTGGATAGCACTATTAACATTGAGTTTTGAATTTACAATGAAGTCAAGATTCAATGCTAACGAAACACACGAAAACAATATGAAAAATTCCTTGTTAACGTTATAAAACAGCTCAGACGAATCAACATGCCATATTTCTTGAGATCAAGAGAAGAGTGGACAGCCCCAAGACAAAGAAGCATGGATTGCCTACCTTCATCAACAACGGGGCATATGTCATCAATAAATAGAATAATCTTTCCATTGGAAGCAGTTACTTCCTTCAAAACAGCTTGTAGCCTTTCCTCAAAATCTCCATGAAATGTAACACCAGCAAGCAGCGAAACTATATCCAGTGAGACCAACTGCTCAAGAAAACCAATGATGAAGACAGATACAAAAGAGAATAGAAAGCAGATATGTACACGCTTTGTCCCAAAAATAGTAACAAGAAAAATGGAAATTGAAATATAAAAATAACAGCTAAGAAAAACGATTAGCGGGTGGATCATCAAATCCTCAAAGTACCCTTAAGAAACGATATACATCATGAGTTGAATCAAAATTTATATTAGCTTTGGAGGATGCTTGAGTTTTTCAGTAGTAACACAACATCTGAGACGAGCTAATGTACACATGCACATCTATCTATCAAAAGGTATTTGATGAACTGAACTCAAGCTTTAAAACATATATAATACCATACAAATATATATATATATATATATATATATATATATATATATATATATTGTAGGTGCATTTATATACATATGCATATAGATATACGAGCAATGCTAATAAGAAGTGCAAGAGAATCTTAATTGGAATGTTCGCAACAAATTTTATTCATGAATTAAAATAACACATAAAATGCATTGAAATCATGCTTTCCTCTTGCAAAAAGAGGTTTTAAACCGGTGCTCTAATGGACATTCTTATATTTCTCAAAAAAAACAAACACCTCAGGCAGGTAACCACTCAAAAACAAAAAAAGGAAGAAATTAAGCACCGCTGATTATGCATCAAAAGGTTCCCTAACTAAATATGAATAAGAAATTAACACGTTGCCAAGTAAATATTACTTACAAACTCGTTTTTGTAAAAAGATCCTAGAGGGGCCCTTTGCGTTGTAGAGGAATAGAACAAACATTTCTATTTTGACTCTTTTTGTAAAAGATTTCCCACGGATGAAAATCTCATTAGAGATGAATTGGCTATTTTAACGTTATTTTCGTAAAGAATTTTTCCCCAAAGAAACTCGAGCCATTTTTTAAGCATCTCTTTGTAGAGTACTTCTGGAAAGGGTCTCTCCTTATATTTCTTTTCGGAGGAAAATCTTTGTTAAACCATCTTCAAGATTTTGAGAATAACGATTGTGACAATGTGGAGATTGATTCACACCACCAATTAAACGTGTATCGTAGATCAATCGGAGTAGTGATTTGGACTTCTTTTAAGGGAGATCACTAACTCATCTAATGATGTCATGATTTGAGATTTGATCGGGATAGTGATCTACAATGTGATTGGTTTTTTTAGATATTGTCGCATAGAGATCCATCAGAGCAAGTCGGATATTGATGAGAACCTACAACAAAATCCATCCGAGAGGCTATCCCGAAAAGGAATGCTGCCATGATTTGCAGGACTGTTGGCGTCAGCGTCATAAATTGCAAACCAATTGGCTTTCCATGACTCAATTTTAGTTGAGCGTCAATCCGAAGATTGATGATCTCTTCAGTCAATGTCTGTCTTCTTGGATCCTACAGGAGCAAATCCTCTAAATGCTTTATGGAATGACGTTCACTTCTTGTAGGAAATAACTCTAATTTACTGTATGGGAATTAGATTGTATTTGGGGGTATTTATTTGGGGGTATTTATGTATTGTCCAAGTCATGTAATCTTTTAAAACATTTATATGCAGGAATAACTCAGAGACAGAACTATTCACTCTCTCTCTCTCACACACACCACTCTAACGTAAACAAATCCAACTTGGTATTAAAGCAAGGGATATTTCACATTTTTTTAAAGAGAATCAACAGCCTTCACTGCCTGACGCATTAGTGACATCATCAGGCCGTACAATTGACATCAAAGGACGTATGGAAATGGAGTATTCCACTATGCATGAAGCCTATATTGCTTGGATGCTCATATCATTCCCGTTATTATGGTAATTTTTAAGAAATTTTTTGGGAGTTGATTGATATTTTTCTGAATTTTCTAAAAGAAAATTATCTCAAGAAGAGTATGGATGATCCGAGCGCCTCCCAGAGTCTGTACCTTCGGTTGGGTTGCAATGCTCGGATGCATTCAGATGGTCAACTTCCTGCGAAAGCGGAAGTTCCTGATAGTTGATCAATGTGCGCTTTGTATGGCGGCGGGGGAATCGATCGACCATATCTTTCTACATTGCAGACATGCTAGGGAGGTTTGGAGTAGCATTGCTGATTTGGAATGTGTAGCGTCTTCCCCCCTACGCTTACCGATTTATAAGAGGGTTGGTCTTTGGTGCCCTTGAAATAAAAAGGCAAGATTCTATGGAATGTCTGTATTTTAGCTTTGTTGTGGGTGCTCTGGAAAGAACGAAATGACAGGATTTTTAAAGGTGTTACAAAATCCCCTTCCTACTCATATAGTCATATGTGAAAGTTATTGCCCGCACAATTGCTTGCGTGAAATCTAATCCATCCGTCAAATTTGTGTCGGCCTTTGACCTTTCGAATGTGTGGAGGGAGAAATGTTTTAGTTCAGTGCAGCTACCTGTGATAGTGCGAAATTGGGACCACCGTTCCGAAGGGCCTATTAAAGCTTAATTTTGATGGGTAGCTTGGGTAACCCGGGTCCTGCGGGTATCGATGGTGTTCTTAGAAATGAAGGGGGAGGTCCGAGAGGTTCACCAAGGTTTAAAGTTGTAATGACTGCCATCCAATCCTTTCTTGGATACCTTAAAATTTGGGTCATTGGATCGTTTGATCATATTTTCGAGGGTGGGGATCATCGATCAACCTTTGATCAACCCTCGATCTCTAAAATTTAATCTATTTTCCCTCTATGATTTATTTAGATCCGTTGATCTTTAAATCGATGGCTATTGAAAGGTTGTAATTAATTTCCCTAAATAAGGGATCAATAGAAGAATTTTCATAAAAATAAATTTCCATGGAAATTTTCACTTAAAGTATGGAAAAACCAAAAAGCAATAATTAGGAGGGAGAAACCCACGTATTCCCTTCCATGGGGAAACGTGCATGCACTCCAAAAGAGTGTGGGGCCACCTCCTTTTGTTAAAAACCTAAATCGTGGGTTGTATTCCCACTATTGAAAACCCATACACGATCTCCACTAAAAGGAAAATCGTGTGCACATCCTATTATACTCTATTTAAATTCCTTGCTAATTTAAACAAACATAAAACCTCCTCTAATTGGTCACTTTACCCTGTGGATAAGATCAAGGGATTTGATTGTGAGCAACTGCCATATCTCATTTATTCTCTTTAAGTGAATAACCAATTAAAAGAAAGAGAAAAAGAAAGAACGCACGTTTTTCCCTCTCATCTCCTCACGTCAAAGTAAAGGCCAGTTCATCAAAGACAAGAAAATAGGTGCGTTTTCTTCCCTCTATCTCCATTCACGCCCAGTTTTTGAGAACGAGAGAGACTCGCGTTCAAAAAAAGAAAAGAAGAATAGAGAGAGAGGAAGAGGAGGAGACTACTCAATCATATCACTTCAACCTCCCTTGTTCCTTTCATTACCAAGTAAGTACCATGGTGCCCTTGTCTCTATGTTTTAAATCATGGTTTTCTTTAGTTCTAGGGTTGATTTTGATTTTTTCTCATCCATGGATGTGAGATCTTAGTTTTCAATATATATATATATATATATATATATATATATATATATATATAGAGAGAGAGAGAGAGAGAGAGAGAGAGAGATTTAATATTCGACAGTTAGGGTGTTTCATAAAACCCATAAATTTCGTACGGATGTACTGTTAAAATTTGGTATATACCCTATACGCATCTATACCAAATAAAGAGATTTTGATAGTAGTATGTAACCATTTAAAAACAATGGTTTTATTATGGGTACGGCTGATTTCGATGTGTATATGGGTATTAGTAGCAATCCAAAAATATTGACAGTTAAAGTATACGTAGAAAATAACTGATTTTGTGTATGTACACTGTTAATTTTCAATATGTATATATGTATATGATTATTTAATCCAAGATTTTGGCAGTTAAAGATATATTTATAAAATCAATAATCTTTTAATGAATGTATAAGTATATATACTTACAGTCGTATAAACCCGAGATTTGTTAGTTAAAGTATACGCATTGAATCAGTGATTTGTTTATGCATGTATACATATAATATTGTAGATAAATCTTTTAATTTTGTCAGTATTAATATGCCTATGGTAATGTGTATGAACTCATTTAATTTCATAACACTTGGACATCCCTATGAGCACTGAATATTCAAGGATTTCCTTTTTACAATTCCTTGGTGATATGTGCATAAGGTTGTTCAATGAGTTCCTTTTCTTCGCATTTATTTCCAATCTCATCCGCGTTATGTGTATAGAACTATCAAAATGAGTTTTAGAATACAGTACTATGAGTATGTAACTTGTTAAATAATCTTGCATGCATTTACTCCAGTATTTTGATCGGTCTTATATATTGGGATGGATAAAATGGTTTACGAGTATCACCTCAGCACTTGGGTCAGTTTTGTATGATTTTAACCTCTTAAATCTGGACAGCACTTGGATCAGTTGTTGTGTGATTTTAACCCCTTAAATCTGGACAGCACTTGGATCAGTTGTTGTGTGATTTTAACCCTTAAATCTGGACAGCAACATAGTGTCTTTTAGTGCATATTTTGAACCCCAAAACAGGGCAGCCGTTAGTAGTGGTGAGAGTACATTTTATGCACAAATCTGGGCAGCAGATTGTGTATTATGTAGGTGTATTTTTGTGCCCAAACCAGGGCAGCAAGTGGTGTCTTGTGTGCATGCTTTGTGCGGCCAAAAACAGGGTAGCAGTGTTGTTCCACTTGTGTGCTTGGTAGTTCCCCAAAATGGGACTTCATTATGTAGAGAGTGTGGGTGTGTGGAAAAAAATTTAGATTTAATTAAACTCACACTGTTACACTCTACTATTTGACTTCAGGCTGTTTCACTCCACTTCCTAGCAGAGACCGTTGCGTTCTCCACGTTCGTAAGTTTAAAGGCAGGTGATAGCTAGACTTCATTAGTTTGGTATTTCAATTGATTCAATAGTGGTAAAGACTTATGTATGTTGTTAGATATTATTACTTCTCGTTAAATTTATTTAAAGTGTTCAATCTTTCGTCATCAAGAAATTTTATTACTTTTCAAGATGTGAACCCAATAACCACCCCTATGTAAGCATATGAAAAGATTAAGAAAATAAAAGAAAGAAATATATAAAATAAGAGACGAAAATGAAAATGGGGAAGGGTGATGGGAGGCCGTAGAGTCATCCCCGTATAATTAAAGAAAAGAAAGTAAATAAATATACAACTTGGGAGGGTCGCGTAACTCCCTTGTTGATGTTGGAATCCTACGAAGACTATAAGTCTCTAGGCGGTATAATCTATCGTAAAACGTCTCAGCGGAATGGACCGTCTGGGCAAAGACAACAAGCTCATGGGAGCTGGAGTGTCTTGGGTTTTAAAAAAAAAAAAGGAAATGTCACTACTGATAAATCAGAAATGGATTAAATAAGTTGTAGAATTCTTTATGATGGTTAGTAGATTTTATTCCGTACTTATAGTTTAATTATCTTTAAATTGATTCTTGTACTTATTGATTCACTGTTTCCAGCATGCCTATTCAACATTTATTATATCATTCACCTTCGTTTACTAATTCTAGCACATACATAATTGTTTGAAGCTATTGTTTTAATTGGTAACCAATACTGGTGTCGTCTCCTTATCACAAACTGCTGTGTAACCCAAATTTTTCCCCCAGGTATGGAAAACGTGGAAGAGGGAGCGTTCGGAAATGAGGAAACTTGAATCCAAAGAGTCGTTGAAAAATAAATAGTGATGAAGAAGGGGATGACGATATGCGTCAACTTTCCTAGATGTTATTTCTTATTGCTAGAGAGTGTCTTATGTTTCTTTTGAAACTTTGAGTTATGTTTGAGTTCAGATTTTCTGTGTTTTCTTTTATTAATTGTCGTTAAGAATATTTCTATTTGGAATAATATTGTAGTTGGCAGGGTTATGAATTTCTTTAAAAAAAATATATGGGTGATTTTATCAGGTTGTGTTGTTAGTAGCGACCACCAGAATGGGTCGTTACAAAAGTGCTTGGATAAGGCTAGCATGGATAGGGTGATGGTGGAAGGAGACTCCGTCAACGCCATCTGCGCGGTTCTTCGATGAGATCCAAGACCATGTGGCAGGGTCTTCGATCGTCAGTAACCATGTTAGAAGATCAGCCAACAGCGCAGTGGATAGCCTCGCAAGAATGAGCGTAGATTAGGTTTGGCTTCCTCCCCCTTGATCTGTACCTTTTTAGTGTTTGTGTTGTTTCCGGCTTCCCCAACCCCCTCCCCCCCCCCCCCCCCCCCCACCGCCCCAATGATGTAATTGTACTTCGCTTGTGGCTGACCATCTCGGTCCTCCCTTTTGTTTTAAGTGAAAGCTTTCTATCCTTCAAAAAACAATCTGTTTTTCTTTGGGTTGACGGGAGTTTTCTCTCAGCTCGAGACCTGCCTAGTGATGTCATTTTTCTATTGGGGCTCATGTGGTTGCATCCAGAAATCCCTTTTTGTTTATGGGTGTTTTCTCAGCTCGGAACCTGTTTTGAAAGGGGATTACTACATTTGGTTTCATTTTTTGCATGGCTGCACAATAGTTGTTTCATTTTTTTTATTAGAGCTCGTGTGAAGGAGTTCCATCGGCTTTTGTGGTTGCATTACATCGACATTCACCATTTTTTCAGTTCTATCTTTTAGATTCGGTGTGGTTTTCACACTACTGACATCCAGGGGTTGAGATTGTTTGGTTTGAGGAATCTCACAACAACTACAAAAGGCCTATTCGAACGGATTAGAAGTGAACTCCCTGGCAATCGAAACTCTCGAGTACTAGCGTTGGCCTTCTGGAAGGTCCCTACGTGGACAACCATGATGTGCAAAGCGCTATGATAAAACTAGACGGCATTAATTATATGGAATGGGCCAAAATTTACATCGTTGGACGGAGAAAGCTTGCCTATGCTAATGGCAAGTGCAGGAGCCCAAGTCGGGCGATCTAAAATATGATAAGTGGAGCAAGATAATTATACGGTAATGTCTTGGTTACTTTCTTCGATACAACCCCATATCAATAGCACCCTCCAATTCCTGAGAACAAATAAAGACATCTGGTATCAGATTGAGATGATATATGCCCAAAAAGGAAATATTGCTCAAGTTTAATAGCTTCGGCGGGAGATTAGGAAATTTAGAAACGGGGAGAAAGCACTCTCTTCTTATGCACTCTTCGAGATATGATCAGCTCGAAGTGGGATATTGAGCAATTTCATAAACAGGTAGAAGAAAATCACATATTTAATTTTCTAGCTGGCATGAACCCTGCATTTGACATCTCTAGGGTCAAATCCAAGGCCACGACAGTCTTCCTGCCTTGGAGTAGATATACCCTCTTGTCCAGATTGAGGACAGTAAAAGGAAGGCTATGATTCCGTTATCATCCAAGACTGACCATCCTACATTGGCTTTTGCATCAAGGGGTCAAAGAATTTAGAGGAGGGGAAATCAGAAGTCAGGGAAAAGAGGAGAAAGAGAGAATATTTTTATGTATACATTCTTATTTACTTTTCCCCCCTCAAAGCATGCTTTTTTTAAATTATTTGTAGATTGAGGTCGGCTGAATTTCTAGGGTTTGATCGATTCAACCTCTCTGCAAGTTGAGTCAAACCGATTGGGATTTGATTGATTAGGATTATATGTGGAACTTCATATCTGTTGCACATGTTCACGAAATTTAGTCGTGAGGAATTTAAATTAATGAAGCTACTTAACAAGACATAAGTTACATAAAAACATGATCAGCCTAAATATCAGCATCTAGCTAGAGAAAAGTCAAACCTTTCTATTTAATAGCGGCTTAGGAACATGGCCTTGCACAATCCGTTGAGCTAATCTGCAAAATAAATTTAAATTAGAAATGAAAACGCCATATAAATATATTTTTGATTCAGAGACAAAATGAAAATTTCAAGTCATTCTAAGCCACAAGAATGGAAACCATATAAACAATATGGTTATGAATACTATACTCAACTCCACGAAGCCTTTGTCCCAAGCTAGTTGGGGTCGGCTAAATGAATCCTTTAGAAGAAAAAAATTAATTCATGAAGAAGGTAAAAGGGATCTACCCGGCTCTAATCCTGGTTCTAGTTGGGTTCTTCTACGTGGATCATTTTCTTCCATTCTATCCTATCCAAGCTTATGTTCTCTGTTAAGTTCCTTGCTATCAAGTCTTTCCTCACTGTTTCTACCCATGTTATTTTCGGTCTACCCCTAACTCTTCAAAATCATCCAAAAAATAAGTAATATATTAAAAATTTTAATAAGTAAATAAAATGATTTATTTCTGTATAAAAAACTAAATATTAGGATGGAGAAAACTCAAAACAAATATGAGACCTAGAAGTGTAGCCATGAATCATGAAGTATTCGAGTTCAAGAAGTGTTCGACCCGGGTACTTCGCCCATTAAGAAGAATCCTTGTAACAGTCTCCATCCATATATTCTTTCCTAATTTCTTTTTTATTTTCTTTCCTAATTCTACTCTATTTCTTCACTTTCTCTTAATATAGACAAAAGCTCATAGCAAATGGATTACTCTCTTCAACTGTGACTAGGTAATGACGGCGGCAAATTGGAGAGATGGTGGTTCAATAAGGCAATCAGATTTGCAACATCCTCAATTTGAATGGCTAGCAATAATCAAAACGAGAATAACACAAATCAAAAGAAGAAGAGAAAGGAGTTAATCCCCTTTATCCTTAAGGATATGCAAAGCCCTAGAACATGATCTGGTAAGAACGATGGCAAGCTGTGCATACCAAACCAAAATGTCATTTTTCAATATAAAAAACTCCCTTGCAAATCCTTCCAAAATGACAAAAACACTAATCCTCGCAAAGGTGAATGTGAAAAGCGACATGAATAGTAACGAAAATATATGAATAGTGAAACCACCTTAGAATGACTTGAAAGTTAAGACAATGTAAAACATAATAAAATAAAGAAGCTTGCTATAATCCGAATGTGGAGAGCATGTTGACTAAGCTCGGATGTGCGAATATGGAGTGATAAATTCAACCGATAGGCAATAACGTTGATATTTTTAGTACCTCGATGGCCTGATCTTCCATTTGTTATGCTACTTGTACTCACCCGCGAGAAAATTACCCGCAGTTAGGAGGGCGCATACATTCTTGCACTGATGCTTATCAAAACAATCCTTATATTTGGAATTGGTTTCTTGGTTCTTTGGATGAGTTTCTTGGAAACGACAAACAATGGATTTCGCCTTCATGTTGTTTCTGCCCAAATTGGGGAGTGGGGCTAAACAGAGAGCACGTCTCGGGTTCCAAGAACCACCTAACATGACTTAAAACAACTTAAAACATAACAAAACTGGGTGAAATAAATAAGCTAGCTAGACTCCATGATGCAGTTGTCTTTCGCCTTCATGTTTGTGCCCAAAGTGGGGAGTGGGGCTAAACAGAGAGCATGTCTCGGGTTCCAAGAACAACCTAACATGACTTAAAACAACTTAAAACATAACAAAACTGAATGAAATTGTTAGAAATGGAGTTAGGGTTACATGAGAGGAAGAGGAAGAAGAAGAGGAGTGAAGGATGGATAGTCTCCACTAGGGAGCTCCTCATGTAAATGACGTATATATAGCCCAAACTAGGGCAACAATGTACATTGACTACAATACCCCTAGCTACTACAAGTAATGTCTAAACTACCCTAATACATTATTCAACACTCCCCTTCAAGCTAGAGTGTATATGTTATGGAACTCCAGCTTGGTACAAAGAAAACTACAACAAACAACTAAAAATAACAAAAAGTACATAATCTCATACACACACCAGCTTGGTATAACACTCATCAAGTTGGTGTCGTGAATACATAATGAAAGCATAACAAAAGATAACCGCCACCATGAGAACAATCATCGATATCAGCGGCCACCAAAAAAGGAACAGCTCCCCCTGACTACGGCGAGAGTAGTCACAGCCGGGCCTCCCCCTGAATGAGAACCCGGCAAATAGTCTGCAACCACCAAGGATCGAACCGCGCACCTCAGTAGGGGAATAACAACGATCCATCGAGCAAAAAAGGCACACCAAAAGTGGGAACGTGAGCAACGATGAAGCACATGAGCAGGAACACCAGCTAAGCAACACCACGGCAATAGAAGATAACCATCGATGGGGAAACCATCGGAGACAAGGTCAACGGGGAAACCGTCGCCTGGAGAGGAGAAGAGATACAGAAGATAACCAACTAACGATGGGGAAACCATCGTCTGGTCACAAGGTCGAAGCCATGAACATTGTCACCTGAAGACAAGAAGAAAAGAAGGGAAAAGATAAACCAACTAACGATGGGGACATGAGCAAGAACACCAAAGGTAAGCACGTGAGCAATGACGAAGCACGTGAGCAACGGCGAAGCACGTGAGCAGGAACACCAGCTAAGCAGCACCGCGCCAGCCGCCAATAGAAGATAACCATCGATGGGGAAACTATCAGAGACAAGGTCAACAGGGAAACCGTCGGCCGTTGCTTGGAGAGAAGAAGAGATAGAGAAGATAACCAACCAACAACAGCTTCCAAGGTCAACAGGGAAACCGTCGGACGTCGCTTGAAGAGAAGAAGAGATAGAGAAGATAACCAACCAACGATGGGGAAACCATCGTCTGGTGACAAGGTTGACGGCATGAACATCGTCGCCTGAAGAGGAGCCGACCAACGATGGGGACATCATCTCCCGAAAAAGAGAGGTCAATGGGAAAAAAGACAGTTGCCTGTAAGAGAGCCCCAACGATGGATATGGAAGCCATCGCCCGGACAAGAGGGGATAAGACATAAAGCCGAGAATACAAAGACTAACTAGGGAGCAAAACAACACTCCCCCTAGAGAGAAACTATATGAGCCCGGAGATGACAAGACAAGGAGGACAATATCAAGACAAACGAAGCGATAAGGCATAAAGCCAGACAACACGATGAGACATGAAAACATGACATAAAAACAATAAAGACGATAATAATCACCAAGGCAACGAACGAATAACATAAAGATAAGATAACACTCTCCCTCAAAAAAAAGACAACATAACAACATGGCAACACTCCTTCAAGAAGACAACAACACTACAACACTCCACCAAGAAACGACAGAAGGAACTACATGAGAACAATATGAGAACAGTCAGTCCCCCTCAAGTTGAAGGTCAAATACTGTCAACTTGCAACGAAAAACAACGAAGACAAACAAGGCACCACACCTCTCTCGGACATTTCATTGAACACTTGGTGTGCACCTTGAAGAAGACAAAGAAACGAAGAGAAACAAGGCACTACACCGCTCTTAGACATTTGAGCAAACACTTGGTGTGCGCCTTGAAAAACTACATACAATACATAGAAGACAATGTAAAGAAAGAGATGACATCAACACAAAAAACAAGAGAACCACAAGAAACAATACAAGACAACAAGAAAAACAATACAAGACAACACTCCCCCTCAAGTTGAGGCCGAAGGCCTTTAACTTGAAACGAAAAGAAGGCTTTCAAGGCACAAAACCCTTTGAGACTTTTTATCAAATGGTGGGCACCTTAGAAAGGAAGACAAAAGACATGAAACACAACAAATATAGATGGAGAAAACCAAGATAAGGATGAAGGACAAGAAGACAACACTCCATATGGCAACCCAGACGAGAGAGAGAGAGAGAGTAGATACGATAGAGAAAAATGGATTTACGAGAGAGAGAAACGAACAACACTAAATATACCGAGAGAGATTTTAGTGGTTTGAAACAAAAAACAGAGTAATACGAGAGAGACAATAGGGGAGTGAGATCTTAAGGAAGATTTGAGGAGAAACTATAGGAAGATAAAGAGAGGAAAACAAGATACGAGAGAGATGCGAGAGAAAGAGATGATGGTGTGGAGGGAGATAGACTATTCTTCTTTCCTTCTTGAAGGATCAGCCCATTGGCTCTGATACCATGTTAGAAATGGAGTTAGGGTTAGATGAGAGGAAGAAGAAGAGGAGTGAAGGATAGAGAGTCTCCACTAGGGAGCTCCTCATGTAAATGATGTATATATAGGCCCAAACTAGGTCAACAATGTACATTGACTACAATACCCATAACTACTACAAGTAATGTCTAAACTACCCTAATACATTATTCAACAAAAATAAATAATCTAGCTAGACTCCATGATGCAGGACGATTGTGGGTCGAACTAAGATTTTGTTTTGATACCAAATCTAATAATGTAAGACGATTCTTTGAGAGGGGGGTTGGGGTGAAAAAATGTGTGAGGTTTTGGCTCCTAAAAAAGGTGATTAGGTAGAGGAAATAATGCAATGGGGTTTAGGATAGGTTTGGGGTGGTGCAAACATATGTCGAGAAGCTTACGAAGGATGTCGGGAAGGTGGAAAACGAGTTTTGGGACAACATAAGAGAGAAGCGGGATAGGGATGGATTTGAATGATGTTTCTACGGTTGAGATTTCTTTTAATGGATATTTTAGGGGTTTGGGGCAGAAAATGGGTGAAAAAATAATGCAAGGTGGGATTAATGGAGGTTCTAATTTTCTGGGAAGGCATTTTACAGGAAAAAACTAAAAAATACAAGAGATAGATAGAAAGGTCGGAATCTCACCAACTAAAACCCAAGGCATCTCACTAACGCTCCGTTTGGATGCCGGAATTTTTTATATTCTTGGGACTCTTGTGGAATTTCCGCGGGAAACCCACGTTTGGTTGGTGGGCCCAAAATAATGCCAGGAACCAAAATAACCCCGCACGAAACCCCAGGAAGGCAAAAAAGTACTCCCAGGAACCAAAACAATCCCAGGAACCAAAAATAAGCTTGAAGAAGAAACCCAAGAACCAAAATAATCCCAACAGTTCAAGCAACCAAACAAAGCATTTTTTCCCCACGATAGTCCGGTCAACCAAACATGGGATTTTTATTTTACAGGGATACTTCCAGGGAGTTTTTTTCCCACCAATCTCCCAGGAAGTTTTTTGTTCCACAAAATCCCAAGAACCAAAAAAATTATGGCATCCGAATAGAGCATAAGGGATTCCTAGGAATCACACCATAGGGAAGATCAAGGCATCGCACCTTTGTAAGGAGTAGATATCACATCCACAAAAGGGAAGAAACTTTCAAAATCTCTGTTCAATCATCATAACAGAGAATCATCGAAAAGTGCCACGAGGCTTACAATATATACAAAAAAGAAGAGAACTAGAAAGTTCTAAAACCCTTAAAAACTAATACTTTTGGACAAAAATACCCTCTTGCTTCCTACTTAAAATCCCGTAATGCACATGTGAGGCCTCTTTAAAACATACATAACTCAAAGAACTTAAGATATTTTGATGTAAAAAGACTCTAATACCCCTATTCTAACTTAAAGGACTTAAAAGACACCTAAAACTTAAAATTTGGACCTTAGGACGGTCTTCATCATTCTACCCCGCTTGAAAAGATTCGAGCCCGTCAAATATAAAAAATGACATGGTTGGTGGGAATGTCTTCTCTGATCATCCCACAGTCTGCAAATAGTCGACCCTTCCAACGAACTAAGTATTTCCAACGCATAATCACCCCTCAAAAAAAATCATTTCCAACGCATAAGAAGCTTCAGGCATTAACGTCGATGGTATGACGTAGTGTGATCACCATAGGCGCTTTCAATGTATTCGTTATGACCTAAGAAGCACGGGTACGGGGTGCGGGTACGACAACACGGGTACGTGGGTACGTGATTTTCCAAAAAAAAAACCGGGTGCTGGTATGCCGAAAATAATATATTTTAATATTATATATATATATATATATATATATATATATATAATTAAAAAAAAACAATAGGAGAACAATCAAATAACACTAACATCACCAAAATGGGGTAAAAAACCCCTTCGTCAGGATTTTAGTAATTTTAAACCCCCCAATATTTTATAAGGCCACCCCCTCTGTTTCTAAAACCACGCCCTTTTTTAGATTTTTTTAAAAAAAAACGATTTAATATGTGCCGAGTGCGCACCCCCATCGCACCCCGACCCATCTTTTTTTTGAAAAACGTAAAAGGGGTGCGTACCCGAGGCGCACCCGACACGGCTGCGGGGGGCTCGGAAGAGTAATCGTGTTTCCAAGCTTATAACATGTCGGCTTAGGTAGAATGAAACTCAGGTCTTCTACTTCATCAGATTTGTGGACGTCCATTCACGAGTGTTGTAGTTGATGTGGAAGATCTTCCTACTGAGTTTGCATAATGATTCGCCTCTTCCGGCGTGTTGGATAATAATTGTAGCCCTTTTGATTCGTAGGTAGTATTCGATGCCTAATATCTGTTGGAACCAGCTTTGTATGACAATAACAGCTCAAGTCTGTTGCTTAAATTCCATGCAACCCATAGAAAGTATCGGCAATGATTGTTTCGGTACGAACTCCTGGCCTTGTGCAACATGTGGAATCTTGACTAGAAGGGGTGCATAAAAATCTTGGTGAGTAAGATCCAAGCGGCGTAGCAACCCATCAAATTTGGCGTTTAAGCTTCCAGTATCTCAACTATTCGATCGCAATCACATCTAGACAACATATTTCCACCCTGAGCTCTGACACCAAAATTGTTGTAGGATGATCGAAGGTTGAAGTAAGATTTTGTTTTGATACCGAATCTAATATAAGACGATTCTTTCAAAGGGAAGTTGGGGTGCAAAAGATGTGCAAAAATCAAGGTTTTGGCTCCTAAAATAGGTGGTTCGGTAGGGGAAATAATTCTACGGGTTTTAGGATAGGTTGGCGGGGGGCAAGTGTAGATGGTGTTCCAAGATATTACAGAGGTGAAGTCTTTTGGGGTTTTTCTGGACCTATTGGGGTAACAGATGCGAGCGTAGTGGAAGTTAGAGCTGCTCACCAGGGGATTATTCAGCTTCATAAGGATCTCCTTTGTAAAGTAATAGTAGAGGGAGACTCTCAATGTCATCAGATGCCTTAGAGGCTCTTCTGTCCCCCCCGCCCCCACCCCCTCCTTTTTTGGAGATTCGTACAATTTTTTGATGAGATCCGTGATAGGCTGAATGGTGTTTCCTTAAATTTCATGCATGTAAGAAGAACGGCAAATGGAACTGCAGATGGGTGACCGAGTAAGTACACCTCCATAAGTGGGGTGTACTTTTTCTTCTTTTGCTCTGTATTTTTGGTCTCTAATGTTCTTCCTTGGGGTGTACTTACTCAGTCGCCCTCTTATTAATGAAATCTGCTACCGTTCAAAAAAAAAAGGATAGGTTTTGGGGGAGGGGGTGCATACATATGACGAGAAACTTTCGAAGGATGAAGGGAAGGCGTAAAATGAGTTTTGGGACAAAACGAGAGAAACGGGATACGAATGGATTTGAATGATGTTTCTACGGTTGAGGATTTTTTTTTAATGGATATTTCGGGGGTTTAGGTACAAGAAGGGTGAAAAAATAGTGCAAAGTGGGATTAATGGAGGTTTTGGGTTCGTGTGAAGGTAACTTATGGAAAAAACCAAAAAAATACATGAAAGAGATAGAAAAGAACTAGAAAGTTCTCTTAATAGAGAATCCACGTAAGAGAAGAAACTTTCAAAATCTTTGTTCAATTATAAAATCATCATAATAGAAAACTACCATGAGGCTTACAATATTTAAGAGAAAGAAGAGAACTAGAAACTTCTAAAACCCTAAAAAACTAATACATTTGGACCAAAATACCCTCTTAATTGCTTCCTACTTAAAATTCATGTAATACACATGTGAGGCTTCTTTAAAACATACATTACTCAAAGAACTTAAGCTATTTTGATGTAAAAAGACACCAACACGCCTATTATTACTTAAAGGACTTAAAAGACACCTAAAAATTAAATTTGGACCGTAGGATGGTCCTCATCACTCCATATGTGGATAGCACATAGAATGAGGTCAGATGTGCGAAAATAGCTCAATAGCTTCAACTTATAGGCATTTTCGTTGATTTTTTATGGTAGATCGCATGGCCCTATCAGTCATTTGCTAGGGCTTCTTGTACTCACCCGCGAGAAAAAATTTCTTGCTTAGGAAAGACCATACATCATAGTTGTAAATTTCATTTCGGTGGCCATTTCGTTTTGGCCACTGAAACGAAATTTCGGAAAATTTCAGACAATTTCGAACAATTTCGGTCGAAACTTCTTGGTAAATTTCGTCAAATTTCTGTAAATTTCAGTCAATTTCGGTCGATTTCGGCCGAAATCCGGAACGAAACGAAATTTTCGTCATTTCGTTCCGGTTTTCGGCTGAAACCGAAGCGTTTCGTCCATTTCGGACGAAACGAAACGAAATTTACAACTGTGCCATACATAGTCTCCCTCTCAAAAACAATCTTGGTACGAATTTCTTAGAAATGACTAGCAATGTCTTCTGGCTTCATGTTGATTCTTACCAAATTGGGAAGTGCGGCTAAATAGAGAAAGCACATCTCGCATTCTCCGATTTAAGTGTATCAGTTGCTATGAACATAATTGTGTGGCATGTGCTCATATTTATTACCCTGCCTTTACAAGATACACTCATGTATTATTCAGATTTGAGAGTACCTTCGGATGAATTTCTTAGAAACGACTACGCATGTCTTCCGTCTTCATTACGATTCTGCCCAAATTGGGAAGTGGGGCTGAATAAAGAGCACATCTCGGATTCCCACCACGAACCACCTCAAAGGGGCTAAGATAGAAAAAAGGAATTGATCCACCGATCTTAGCATCTTTGAGGTGGTTCACGGAAGGAATCCAAGATGTGCTCTCTATTTAGCCCCAAATTCCCAATTTGGGAAGAATCAACATGGAGGATGAAATAGTTAGTCTTTGCCAAGAAATTCATGCAAAGGTACTTGAGCAGGTTCAAGAAGCCAATTCCCAATATAATGAGTGAGTATTTTTGGACTAGTTGAAAGCAAATTCAGCTCCAACTAGCATCTTATCCCATTTGATGGGGAAATCAACAACGGGGGTGGATTCAAGGTTTACAAGCGCAGAAGTGGACGAGACTGATGGTGGAGACTCTTATGCATATTGTAGGCCCCATAAGCGGCATATGTGCTCGTTAGGACTTTTTAGCAAATTATTTTCTTTTATTTAGTTCTAGGATTTTATTTTCACGTTTTAGTTTTTTAGGGCTTTTATTTTCCATGATATTTTATTTCTGGGTTATTTTAGTTGCCAATATAAGGCCCTCATGTATTAGAGATTTTACAGATTTTGATGATGAATTAATAAATTGAGAGACTTTCTCCCCTATCCCACTTCTTCTTCCCTTTCTCTTCTTCACTTTATCTTCTTCTATTTTTCCTCTCTTCCTCTTCTCCTCTTTTCCCTCTATCTTCTATTTCTCCCTCCCTGGATCACATCAAATTGGTATCAGAGCAAAAGATCCAAGCTCTCTTTTTTCCTCTCCCTATTATCTTTCCCCTTGCTTCTCGTTCTCTCTATTCTCTCTTTACTTCTCTTCACCATCTTCCGTCCTATTTATCTCTCAGACCCCACCATCTTCCCCAAACCCAAACCCTCTCCCTCATCTAATCCAATCCCAAAACAGAACGAGAGAAAAATCCTCAACAACACCCTAACCCAAGAATCACATCTGAAAAAACACCGCATAAATTCCAGCAGCCACACCACTTTGCCCACTCCTTTTTTATGTTATATTCAGGAGTTGCTTGCCACGAACAACCATTCTGCCTTCTTAAAGCCTCATCGGAGGAGCGTCGTCGCTGCAACTCCGCCCATCTCTGTCACCCACCTTAGCGGCGCGACAGCGCCATCCCGGACTGTCACGTGTGCCATGTCCACGGCCCACCAACAGTGCCGCATCCACTGCCCAAGCCGCCGCTTAGACACCACTTTTCCGGCGCTTTCTCCACTTAACTCGTTTCGTGAGGTAGCAGCAGTTTCCATCTCACAGGAGTCGTAAATAAGGCAATTTACCCTATTGCATATGAGATCGGGTACTCCACTCTTGATATTTCCACGCCATTTTTACATCAAGTGACACATGGACTGACTTTATTGGATTTATAAAAGTCACACGGTATTTAGAAAAACCCCACAGGTTAGGTAATAGTACTGTAATTCTGAAAGGTTGGTAGTAACATGTCTAGCAAGTTACTGGAAAGTTGCCACTTGAGAACTTTAAAAAAAGGAGAAAGAGAGAAGGTTTGAGAAGATATATGTACTGAGTGTCTTTATTTTGGGTAAGTGGAGATCCACCAAAAACTAAGCCCATAGAAAACATAAACTACACAGAAGATAAGTTTTCCCAAGAAAGTATTGAAATGAAGTTTATGAAGCAGACTTTAGAGAAAATGAAAATAAAAGTGACAAAAAGACATACCCTTCAACAATGGCAGTTTTTCCAACACCATGCTCACCGATAATAATAGGATTGTTTTTTGTCATTCTGCACAGTATCTTGATACAATGCTGGATTTCTTCATCGCGGCCTATAACAGGATCAAGTTTACCCCGCCTAACAAGTTCTGTCAAGTCATCCCCATATTTCTCTAGCACTGTAGATTTTCCTCTATGATCTACATTAAGAAGAGCAGCACGCATGAGGTATACAACATAAAGTAACACAAGCAATTCAAGAAATACAACCTGGAAACAAACAAACAAAAAAACTTGCAACGGTATAATTTTTAAAGGACAAACATTATGCAAAGGAAAGCTCTTATATCACCTTTGCATACTGTTGAGATGAAAACTAAGCAAAGGTAGAACTAAGAGAAAATTGAGATCTCTGTCTCATCCATGAAAAAAAGGATATTTATTATCTTTACAAGAATACAGTGAATTAATTGAAACATCGGCCCCTTAAGGATTTTATATTCTAGGCAATCAAATAAAATCACAATTCAAAATTTGTGGCAGCGTATGAGAGGAGTTTTTTAGGAAATATCCATTATAAGGCAAGAAACTTGTGTGAACCAACAAAGGATGTTCACCTTATTGCCTAAATACAAATCAATAAAAAAGCCTGAGATAAACTCTCCAAGTCCAATGAGAAAAAGTGCTACCAAAGTAGAAGCCCTAACAGCCACTTTCTACATAAAACAATTTATTCCTTGGGAGATAAGAAGGAAAAGTGAACCTTCCATTAGCTTATAATTAAGTCTTAACCAATCCTTTTCTTTTATAATGCCAGATGTAGGCTCTCATGGCCAAAAAATTGAATATGACATACTATTTCCATTTCAAATGGTGTGTGAATAGTCAAACATTAGATTTATAAACAGGGTGATTCTTACTTTGGTCAGTTACTGTCCGACTTCCACGCACGGCTGGAATGGAATCCTTCAATTTCTTCTTACTACTGGTATCACCGACCCCCTGCCGCAAAAAAATAAATGCTCAAAATTCTACAATAAATATCCAGTGGGAAATAAACTGAGCTGTTTCAACTTTCAAGTCCAACCTTGGTGAATATTCTCTTCTGCTCCGGAAGGGATTTCATCAAATACTTGGATTTCGCAACATGTTGCTTGCTGCGGCGTGCTGAATCCACAGCACCAATAAGTCCCTCCGTTGCCATATCACTGATTCTGATCGACTAACCTGGTAAAACCAAAAGCAAACACCATACAACCTCTACCAAGATGGTAAGAATATCGTATATTCAAGACATTAACTAGATGACAAAAGCAAGGCATACAAATTAGTAAATCCTCCAACTAATAGCTATAAAGGAACAAGAAACACAACCAGAAATCTGTCACTCTGCTCCCTCTAGTTTCATATTGTTCAATAACCGGAGTAAGAAATAAGCAAAACAATAGATCTATCTTCACTCACAATGAAAGGGAAATAAATTTAGCATTTAGAAGGGGCCACAAGAGTAGTGTTTCCATAGGGTTTGGTGCATCAGAGTGCAGTGAGGTAAACATGGGAGAAACTATTGCCACTTATCTCCATATTATCTTCAAACTTCTAGTTCTTCTTCTTTTTTTTGGAAAAAGAAAAAACATGTTATATAGGATGATGGTGTGTTGCATGTAGCTCCTATTTCTTGACGTCTGAGCATAAATTTCAACCCTCATTTTTTTTTTTCTGTGTAGAGGATGCAACAGCCTAATTTCTATGATCGTGCTTTCTGGAAACATGCAAAGAACAATTATAAAAATTTTAAAAAAAAAAAATTACCATTCAAAAAAAGAACATACATTTAGCTAACATTTGAAACCTATATGAATCTAATAGAAAAACAATCAGAAATTCAGCAAACACATGAAATAGGGATGAATAATAAATAACAAATAGGAACCTAAGAACACAACGAAACCATAACTAATAAAATCTTAATTGAGACTCTTGTCAAAGCAAGATGAGGGGAACAAGAGGAGAAACCAATTAAAGCATGTGTAGGAACATAAGCAAGGATTCTTCTAGTGTTTTTAATAAGAAACCAATTACTGATGGAACACTATTTCCTCAGGATCCAAACCCAACACAAAACTAAAACTGTTTTCTTAAAAAACGAGGAAACCCCCTCTGCAAATACAAAAAACAAGAACTCGAAAATATAGAAAATAAAAATAGAGACACGTAAAAAGGACATACCGAAGGCGATAGAGGTCGCTAAGCGGAACCGAAGGCGAAAGAGGAGACGCAATCCAAGACGAGAGAGAGAGACGAGGGCGATAGTATATAAAAAAGAACGACGGGAAACCCTAGGGGAAGAAGACGCGTTCCACGCTAGACATTCGAGATAAACATAGTTATCTAAAGGGCGCTTATGCTTTCCCCCCTTTTGGAGGCTATTCCCCCTCCCTCGACCGCCCGTACTCTCAACTTTTTACCGGTACAACGCTACTGGGCCCAAAAATTAATTTGTTTTAATCTGTGGGCAAGGTAGGCCCCACCATAGGATGCTCCAAACCATCCATTCGATGGCCCACAACGTAAATAGGTTGCACCCCAAAATATCATTTCCAAAGGATGATCCTAGCCCTCCGATCTAACGAGAAACTGCAAGTTATAGAAACCTCTATAGATTGGAGGGTTGCGATCATCCCATGAAAATGATTTTTGGGGCAAAACCTATTTGCATTGTGGCCCATCAAATGAATGGTTTGGATCATCCTATGGCTCATGTCGTAGTACAGTAACGACAAGGTCCAATTGCAGGCCCCACTTATGTTTTTCAAAATGAAGTGTACGGTCCACACAATAGGATGGTCCCAGCCGTCCATTTGATGGGCCGCGACGTAAATAGGTTGTGCCCCCAAAATCATTTCCACAGGATGATCGCAACCCTCCGATCTATAAGGTTTCCATATTATTTTGGGGTGCAACCTATTTACTTTGTGGGCCATGGAATGGATGGTTTGGATCATTCTATGGTGGGGCCTACCTTGCTTGATGTAGTGTTGTACGGCTGTAGAGTATAGTGGGGCCTACCCTGGTTTAATCCTAGAATGGGAGAGAAAAGGGGTGTTAATACTTAGCCGGTAAAAAGTAGATAGGAAACGTGCTTTATAGTTAGTGGCCCATCAAGGGGGAAATAGCCTCCAGGGGAGAATATTAGTGCCCTATCTAAAAAAAAAATCAACGCGGCTGTTACGGGAAGAAAAAAAAAGAAAAAAAGGATGTAAATTCTAAAGATTCCTTAAGAATTAATAATAGTAATGCTTAGAATGTAATTAACACAATGTCCCCGGAACCAATGTCTGTTAATTTTTTTTTAAAGGACAAAATTACCCCCAATTAATTTTTCCCATCCAGCCCTCCCATTTTACTAGGAGTGCAACTCGGGTCGGGTTGAGGCCAACCCTAACCCGACTCGAGATAGCATTCCCTCAACCTTAACCCACCCAACCCAACCTGAGCCCCAGGTTGAGGATGGTCAACCCCTAACCCAACCCGCCTCTAAATCTCCCAACCCTAACCCAATCCATTGAACCTGAAATCGGGTCGGGTTGCCAAGGCCTCAACCTTGACCCAACCCAACCTGAGGAAATGCCAACGCAACCCGAGCCATAATCGAGTTGAACCTCAGGGTTCGGGTTGAGCCCGACCCAAGTTGCACCCATACATGCACCATCTTCCTGTGATACAACAAGTGAAGGAAGGTTGCTCTTTGCAACGTTAGATTTCATCTCCAAACAGTCCAAGCAAGGGAACCGATCCATGGAATCAGACTTAACGGGTAAAAATTGATAGATCGAAAGGTATTCCATTGAGTGGGCTCAGGGGGTAACTGATGTCCACCCCCCTAGGACCCAGCTCAGTAAATGTGGAATTGGAGGAAGGACACACGCATTGGATGTGCTTCGGGCATTTAGATCTAATGGTCTTCTTCAGGATAATGTCCTGGTGGGGGCCACTTGCCGAATGCGATCGTTGTTTAACGACACTGCGTGAGATGGCAGTGGACCCTATGGTGGGTCCTGTAGGAATGACCATTGGATCCCGGTAACGAACCACTCACAACTCGCTAGACCCTTATGGATTGTTGGACAATCCAGGCTCCGGAGTTTATCGCATGTGAGGAATGGATTGGATCCACTATGTGTGATACAGGGAGGAGATGAGACACACCATAATATGGTGTGTGTGCGTGTGTGTATTTAATTAACATGAGCCGATTAAATACTTAAATCCTATTGGGTGGAGTTTAGGTGATTTAAATAAACAAGTGATCGATTAAATACTATAGTCCTATTGGTTGAGGGTCAAGTGAAATCCCATTGGTTGATTCTTGGTGATTTCCATTTGGTGGGAATTCTAGAGAGAAGGAGAACTTGAATTGGAGAATGTTTCCCAAAACTAAGGAGTCCTGTTGAATTTGGACACTACATCCATGTGCGAAAAAACGTTTTTGGCTATAAAAGGAGTTTCTATTCAAGTCAAATTTCCATATTTCAAGAGGACTCTTATTGGCAAACAAATTCTACCGGGGAGCTCTATGAATAGAGCATGGGGCTGGAAGTTTTTGACCCACAACCCATCCCCTCTGTTCCTTGCAAAATTCCTCCTCCCCCTCTCCCAAATTCCTCCATCCTCAAGTTGTAGCTCTAGCTCTAGTTTCCTTCTAATTTCATTTATAGTTCAAGTTCTAGTTCTAGTTATTAGAGAACTAGAACTATTGGATTTCAAGTTGGGTTTGGACCCCAGAGTTTTCTTCTTCCTCCATCTTCGTGTGGATTAGAAGCCCACTACTTCAACTTTCGGAGGAGTTCGGGTTTGAGAAACGCCGAGCACACCTAGGGTGGAGTAGATCAAGCAGTGATTGTCGAATGAGGACAATCAATGTGTAAGTTTTCATTTGCTCTTGTACTTCCAATTCATCATCGACGAGAATCTAATAACTAGGGTCTTTGTATGGATTGGTGGGATATAAATTTTTTTTTTTACGCAAATCCGCTTCCGCCACGCTTAAGAATTCCACCACCAACTTTGGATTCATGCCTTGGATTAGTATCGGGTGACTGCATATCTAAAATGGAAATGAGATGAAAGAAGATGTCACAAAAAATGTTTTTAAAAAAAAAATAATACTCTGGATGATTTTTTCTATTCCTCAAAAACTGAAATAACTTCTGGCAGTTGATAGAACACTCCAAGATGCGATCATCCAATCAAAAAGTGTAAAACAAATTGTGGACCGACATGGTTAAAATATGTAAGTGGGGATATCAATTCCTTTTTCTGGCTTATTTTTATTACATTTAGAGAGTACTATTTTAGTGGAAACTTTGCATAAGTTACAGGGGAAGTTTGACTGCACAGAGAAAAAAATATTATTATTTTTCATGAAAAATGGATTTTTGGAGATTTGGTGAGCTTATTTTTCATGATATATTCAAAATAACTTTCCCTATTTTCAAAGTAAATTTGAAACCTGCTAGACGTTGGGATTTTTCCATTGAATATTATTTTTTTATGGATTGTTTTCAGAAAAAATTCCCTTGGATCCAAGGACATACTCATTTTTTTAATGGTTCCAAGGACATAATCATAGTTTAAGAGTTGGCAGAACTATAAGTAAGGTTGCAATTTGGCCGGGTTTTACCCCGACCAGCATTGAACCGGCCATAAAATAGCCTGGGTTGGGTTTAGAAATAATGGGTCTTTTGTTGGGTCGGGTTTTAGGTTGAAAACCCCGATCCAATCTTGTGTAGGGTAGGGTTTTAGGAGAAAAACCTGAAACTCGGCCTGGCCTGTACTCTGACTTTCTTAAATGTCTCTTGAATAACATGGCAAATTGTATTCCAACGTATTGATATAATTGTTCTCATTGAGGCGTTGATGACATAAATTTAGAGATTTTTGGTGATACTAACCATCCGATCATCAAAGGTGGTCATCCCACTTGTGTCACCCCTTTAAGACGAGATCAACACGAAGAAAAGGGGCTGCCCATTTTCATGTCATGTCCGTTTCACTGAGGTTGTTCTCCATTGGTGATAAGCAGACGTGGTCTTATTTTATACTTGGATAAACTTGCTATTCTCATAGGTTCACGTCGAGAACAGCCCCTATATGGACTCTTCGTAAACAAGCACATTCCACATGGTAAGTAAGGCTCCACAAGCACAATACATGGATTATTTTGTCATATGGGAATCGTGCAATTATCTATTTGCGAGTTTACCTGATGGTCACTTTTGGCCACATTTTTTTTAAACAATAAAATGGTGTCTCCAAGCGAAGTGGCTAAAAATCAGAAAACAAAAATAATGAAACTAGTGTCTCCAATTGATTGATGAGACGTAGGGCGGGTGGGAGAAGGAGAAAGACTTGAGGGGGCATGATTGAGTTGAGGGTGAGAAAGTGCCTAAAAATTACAAAGAAGTCAATCCTAAAGTTTTTTCTTTCCTGAGTGACTAGTGCCTCAAAATTAGGAACAAGTCAAACCTAAAGTTCTCTGTTTCATGATTTTTAGCCACTTCTCATCAATTGGAGACACTAATTTGTCCTGAAAAGGAGAATACAGGTGTGTCTTTTTTGGTGTTTAAAGGAATAGGAAATTCTAGAAATATTTTTCCTTTAGAAATTTTCTAAGAAAATTCCTGCATTCCAAAGTACCATAGAGCTGGATCCATTGTTACATGTACGGTGGTACGGTCCATAGATGGCCATCACAATTCAGGCATATTGCCGTCCCACTTTAATCGGATAATGACCCACCACTAAAAACTCAGAATTTTAATTTTCCTGGTTCTGTAATTAATCTCTCACCAGGGCACATGACTCCTGCAAAAACTGAAGCGATTTCAACTGTCGGATACCAACTTTTTGAAGACCAAACTATCCTCTGATGTGTCGACATCAATCGATATTGAATCTCCTGCCACGAAATCTCCGCTCAATAGGTGGCGATGGAACTGATTCGTGATCGCCTGGTCGATGGTTTTCCTAACCGTCCTAGCCCCGATACTGGGGTCATAGCTAACTGTACCAAGCCAACGAGCGGCTGCTGCCGTGAACTGGAGATCGAACTTCAACTTCTTTACTCTCTCCTTCAGGATGGCTAGCTGTAAAGCAACCACAGCTTTGCATTAACATAACATGTTCATAGAGGCCGAGCGACACTAAGAGTAAGAAAGAGGCATTGTAGAAAAACTAAAGATGCATTACAACAATTCAAAAAGGAAAAAAAAAATAAACATGTGATTCCAATCATGTTGTGATAATCATACTAATTTCCTCTCCCAAATCTCATTACAGTTTTTTGCGAAAAAAACCCTCCCCGTTGCTAAGTTTAAATGGGGAGAAAATGTCGCCCAGCCATGGTGAACTGACCAAGGTGAATAAGGACAGTATAGAAGATTGGTTGATAGGTTTATTTACTCGAAGGTCCCTCGGCCAGACATAACCTATGCAGTTGCGTTAGTAAGTTCATGCACTCACCAAGAAAACAATAATGGGATGCACTTTGTAGGATTTTGAAATATCTAAAAAGATGCTCAAATAATGTCAATTTTCAAAAAAAGAAAGAAAAAGATGCTCAAATAAAGTTATCATATATCCCTGACAGATTGGACAATTCTAGTTTTTCAAATGTTGACGGGGCTGGAGATTAGAATGATCGAAGGTCCATGTCTGGGTATATTGTACCTTTGGGATGGGCAATCTAGTCACGTTGAGGAGCAAGAAACAGAATGTTGAAGCAAGATCCGTTGATGAAGTAATGAAGCAGATTATAGGGCCATGGCTCATACAAAGAGTGAAATGATGTGGGTAAAGTCTTCTACAGGAGACGGCTTTTACTGTTCCAAGCCCTATGAAGATGTATTGTGACAATCAAACAACCCATTGCATTGCCAACAATCCAGTATTTCTTTAAAGAACCAGGCACATTGAGTTTGAATGCCATTTCATCAGAGATAGTCATGAGTAAGAAAATCAACACTTCATATGTTAACCCTAAATTTAGTGATGGGTGTTGGGTAAAAGTTTCAAATAATTTGTAACAGGCTAGGCAAGGATCATATTTCGGCTCCAAGCTTGAGGTGAACTTGAGGTGAGGAGTGTCAAAATGTGGTTGAATGTTATTGTAAGCACGTTTAACAAATAGAGATACTTTGGGCCCACCCTTTTGAAACACTAGTTTGTAAAGATGTATTGGCATGCTAGGGCTTTTGGGGCAACATGCCTAAAAGCTGCCTCAAAGATGCCTCAAAGATGCATAGTGCTATGGATGTGAACTAGTTAGGCAGGTCGAGCATAGGAACAGGTTGTTACAATAATGAGCAAGCAAAGTGTTGATAAAAATATGGAACATAATTATTAGCAGCAATAAATCAAGTTTAATGAAGATAGGAAAAACGATGTATTGCCTGTATAAGATGTATTACCTCCGTTTCAACAGTACGGTCGATTTCTTCGGAATCCAGAGGCTGAAAAACGATGTACTCATCAATCCTGCTTATGAACTCCGGGCTGAAAGTTTTTTTAGCAAAATCCATAACACGCTTTTTCATCAGCTCATACATATCTTTGGCAACGGTGTTTCTACGAGTTTCACACACAAGATGTGCCCCGATATTCGATGTCATAATAATCACACAATTTTTAAAACTCACTGTTCTTCCACGGGAATCCGTGAGGATACCATCATCCAATACTTGTAATAAAATATTCAATACCATGGGATGAGCTTTTTCAATTTCATCAAAGAGGACAACCGCATATGGTCTTCTACGAACAATTTCAGTGAGTTGTCGCTCTCTGTCGCCATAGCCAATCAAACCTGGTGGAGCACCAATCAAGCGTGATATGGACTGCTTTTCCATGTACTCACTCATGTCAATCCTGACTAATGACGTATCTGTCTTGAAAAGGAAATTTGCGAGGGCTTTGGCAAGCTCGGTCTTCCCAACTCCAGTTGGGCCCATAAATAAGAAACTTGATATGGGGCGCTTTGGATCTGACAATCCTAACCTTGAACGTCGAATGGCATTGGCTACCGACGTGACTGCCCTTTCCTGTCCAACAACCCTCTCGTGGAGGATCTTTTCCAGCACAATCAATTGGTTCCTCTCTGACTCTTGCAGGTTTGATATTGGGATTCCAGTCCTATTGCTTATCAGTTCTGCAATATCAATTACATTGACATCTTTACGAAGTAGTCCTTCTCCAGATATACGAAACTCATTCAAATTGTTCTCCGACTCTCTAAGTTGTCCTAGAAGACGCATCAATGTTGTCGAATTGAGATCAACACGTTTCCAATCCATTGCCTGTTGTGCAGTCTCTAAATCTACCTCGACTTCATCAATCTATTTAGAAATTTAATATATAATAAACTTCAGAAATAAAAAATATAGTAATGTCGATATATTCAACATCAAACTGAAAAAAGAAAAAAAAGTCAACCTTTTCCTTGAGTGATTTAATTTGGGCCATGAGAGATTTTTCATGATCCCATCGTCTTTGAAGATCATATTGCTTTGATGTAAGCAAATCTAGATCATCTACCATCTTCGTAGCCAGTTCTTTGACTTCATTATCTGTGTCATTTTTCATTGATGATATTTCCATCTTTAGCCTTTCAACATCTCTATCTATCACATTCAACTCAGCCGGCTTGAATGTCATCGCCGTTGCCAGATTAGCAGCCGCCCCCTCAACAAGGTCAAGGGCTGCAGATAACAAGAATCAAGTTTTGTTTGATCATAGATATTCTCAGCAATTTCTAGCTCATAACAATAAAGGGATATGTAAAGAATGGGAAACAACAAGTTTTTTTTTCTACAAAAGGTTATTAACTTAAAAGTATGAACGTCCTAATGTACCTTTGTCTGGCAAAAAACGCCCAGCAATATATCGATCTGATAGCTCTGCAGCTGTAACTAGTGCATGGTCGGAAATCGCGACACCATGTTGCAACTCATACCGTCCTTTCAATCCGCGAAGGATCGAAATTGTCTCTTGAACAGATCTTGGAGGACAATAAACTTATTCAAATCGGCGCTCGAACGCGGGGTCCTTTTCGATATAGTCTCTAAATTCAGTTACGGTAGTTGCTCCGATACAACGAAACTTCCCGCGAGCCAAGACAGGTTTTAACAAGTTGGCAGCATCTAAAGGCGATTTACTTGTAGCCCCTGCATCCATTGTTGACAAAAGAAAGAGTATCATAATGAACAAACAGTTAGGCGTGATGCAATATAACAAATTGTAATATGCTATATTATGAACAAACGAATGCAAGAACAAAAGGGACTTCAATTCAAGAATTAAAAAGAAAGAAATGTAGCAGCTTAATCCAAGGGAAGTGATATATCCACCCCTTTTGATTGCTTCGGACACCGATCAGCATTGTACGTAGCAATCAGCCCTATTGAATCCTACAGACGTGAAGTACATCAGCCCCTCTGCATTCATTGATACACTGCTGCTGGGTGTCCCAAGTACTCAAAAGGGGCGGATATATCACTTCCCTAATCCAAAACAACAAATAAAATAATCAGGGCAACGAATTCTCAACAGATCATTCTAATATGTTCCTTAAAAGTTTATCTCAAAAAATAAAGGCTGAAAATAAGGTAGCTGAGACCACCTGGATTAGTAAGCTAATAGAAGCAAATGAAAAACTTTTAGAGGGGGTGTACGCTAATGCAACCCACACACACACACACACACTTTTTTTTTCTAATGCCCAATTTTGAGAAGTTCTTCCTCTCCAATCTCCACAACAATCCCCCATCTTTATTCCCAAACAAAATGACACATTGATAGCACACAGAAAATACACATTATATGTAAGTATAAAGTTTCTAATAAGCATGTAGCTCTCAATGGAATAATGGATAACAAAAATGGTTACATGAGAATCACAGAATACTCGAGAACACAAAGTCACAAACTCTTGAACAATTTTTCATTATTTATACAAAAATTATACATCACATACCAGGTTTTCCTGCCGTTTCAGTTTGTTTATCTATTGACATGATTTTCATTACGTTACACAATCATTTTGGAAGGAGTACGAGGAACAAAAGTGACCTTTAACCAATCAGCCTTACTGTTAAGGCAAGGACCCTAGAATTCCAACCTACCTCCCTTCACCTTTCTAAAAAAGGTAGGATGGGGAAAATGAAGAAAAAGCATATGAAATGCTAGCCGCAAGGGGAGGAGGACTCTGAGGAAGTTTGAGACCTTAAGCTCCAATACATTGGCCACAAATGTTTTATGCCTTCATTGTTTTCACTTTTCATCCACTCACTTCCAGAGAAATATATCAAAGCTCCAGAATTTCTCATGTAGAGCTTCTTGGAGAGTTAAACTCAGAGAGATTTATTGGTTTTCAATTCGTCCTGCTTTTGAGTCACAGTTCCAATACATCCGCCACAAACGTTTATGCCTTCATTGTTTTCATCCACCTCATATCCGGAGAAATATACCAAAGCTCCTGAATCTTTGATGCAGAGCTGCTTGGAGAGTTAAAACACATATGGATTGGAATGACATTCTATCTCTACACTGTGCATATAAATCACAGCTTAGATATTTTCCCAGACTCCATTAGGTGTTTTTTTCATCGTGAGAATTAATGAAATGAAATTAAATAGAATATTGTGGGAAATTACTAAAGGCAGTGTCTAGGCCATAGAATGGTCAACGAATATTCTGTTTTGCAATTGAACTTGATTACTTTGTTTCAAATGGCCATATGCACCTAACATAGTTTGCCTCATATGATTACCAATTCTTTGCTTCAACGTTATGACATGGGATCAATTACATTGTGAATCAATATTCTTGGTTGAAATATTATTCTAGGACTTCTCAAGTGAATGTCAAGCTATCAGCAGACAATAATTGCTGCATTTTGAATAGCACTACTAACATTAAGTCTTGAATTCTTTAGGAATTCATGATACAATTATATCGAAAAACATGAAAACAATTATGAAAAATACCTTGTTAACTCTAAACAACAGCCCAAATGAATGAAAATGTCATATTTCCTGGGATCAAGAGAGAATGGACGGAGATTCAAGGAAGATAAACATAAATATGTCGCATACCTGCGCCCACAAGAGTGTGGATCTCATCAATGAAAAGAATTATCTGTCCGTGTGAAGCTATTACTTCATGTATAATATTGTTCATTTTTTCTTCAAATTGCCCACGGTACTTAGTACCAGCAATTAGCTGACCGATGTCAAGTGAGATCAACTGCACAAGAATACCACTTGATGAAGAAAAATACAATAGAGAGCAAATATGTGCATGCTTTGTACCAAAAACTAGCAACAAGAAAATGAAAATTTAGATACAAAAACAAAAGCTAAGAAATACAGTTAGTGAACTGAACTTAAGCAAAGGGTACTGATATTAGCAGTTAGCACTACCAAGTTTTAACAATGACACAAACTCAACTTGTTTTTTCTTTTTTTAATTCGCTTCAATGAGCTTTTGGGAAACTGTGATTACCTTTGACAGGTGTTTAAATAATAAAAGACAAGATGATTTAGTGCAATTATCAAAACATGATAGCACCAACATCAGTTGCCTTATTAAATTTTTGTTCTAATAGACATTATTACATTTCTCAAAGAAAGAAAACACCTCTGATTATTCATCAAGAGGTTCTCTAACTAAATATAAATAAGAAATTAACATGTTGTCAAGTAAATATTTCTCTTACAAACTCATTTTTGTAAAAAGGTCCTCTCAGAGAGGAGACCCTTTGAGTTGTAGAGGATCTTAAAAAAGGTTTCTTTTTTTTTACTCTTTTAAAAAGAGATTTCCCACGGATGAAAATCTCTACTGAGTAGGATCAGCTATTGGTTAATGATATTTACACTACCATGTTTTGATAATTGCACTAATTCCCCTTGTCTTTTATTATTTAAATAGCTGCTAATGGTTTTTACAAATCCCAAAAGCTCTCACAAGCCAATTAAAAAGGACAAGATGAGTTCGTGCAATTATCAATACATGGCAGTGCCAATATCCTTAGCCCAACTATTTTAAATTTAGTTTTGTAAAGAAATTTTCCCGAAAGAATCTCCTTTGAGTCATTTTTTTGACGTCTCTTTGTAGAGTCCTGGAAAGAGTCTATTTATATTTCTTTTTGAAGGAAAATCCTTGTTAATCCATCTTCAAGAATTTGAGATTTACAGCCACGACGATGTGGAGATCGATTGGCGTCACCAATTGATCTGTAGACTGATCGGGGTAGTGATTTAGACTTCCATTGGAGAGATCACTCACTCATTTGACGATACGATGGTTTGAAACTTGATCTGTGTAGTGATATATAGTGTGTGATTGGCTTTTTTTAGATATGATCCCCTAGAGATCGATCGAAGCAAGTCAGATGTTGACGAGAGAACCTCTGACAAAATCCATTTCCCGAAAAGGAATGGTGCCATGATTTGTAGAATTTTTGGTGTCATAATCCGCAAATTAATTGGCTTTTCAATCCTCAACTTTAGGAGAGCGTTAATCCGAAGATTGATGATCTCCAAGGAAGCTCTTTTCATTTCCCGGTATAAACATTTTATTCAGTATATGGCTTCTTGGATACTAGGGGAGCAAATCGTCGTAGTTTTTATAAACATGTGTTTACATCTGGTAGGAAATAAGGGTTATTTCTTGTATGGGAATTAGATTATATTTGGAAGGTATTTGTGTCTTTTCTATGTCATGGAGGTTTTATATCATTAATATACAAGAATGGCCCGGAGACAGAACTATTCTATTCACTTCATCTCTTCTCTCTTCATTTCCTCTATTACTCTGACCTCCAACAAATCCAACTTGGGATCAGAGCAAGGAATTTTTCACAATTTTTTTCACTAGAATCAATGCCCTTGACTGTCTGACGCATACGTGACATCATCAGACCGCACGACTGGTACCATGGGTTAAATGGCCTGGATGCTCATATCATTCCCGTTATTAAGGCGATTTTACAGAAACTTTTGAGTGTTAATTCATATTTGGGTAAACGACATAGAAAATGCGTTTTATTTATGATATGATAGAAGATTGGTGCTTATTTTGAATTCACGTCGGAATTGCATTGTATGAGAAAAAGATGAAAATGCCCTTCAAGAGAAAGAATGGAGGAAGACGGAAAAAGAAGAAATGATGCCGGAAAAAATGGAAGAAGCCGGAAAATATGAAAAAGAAGGAGAAAAGAAGGAACGACGCCAGAAAAAATAGAAAATGTCAGAAAGATCCAAACAAAAAAGAGGAAGAAGAGAAAGTTGGGTCGAGCAAGAAAATTTTGTGAGATTTAGGGTCGAAACGGGGTGAGATTTGGGGGTCAACTCCAAAAGTTTGTGAGATTTAGGGTCGAAAAGGTGAGATTTGGGGATCAACACGGTAGAATGGGGGTCGAATCGGTAAAATGGGGGGTCTCGACCCCCATTCTACCGAGTTGACCCCCAAATCTCACCGTTTCGACCCTAAATCATTCTTTGTAGAAGGAGCTTGTAACAACCTAAAATCTCTATTTCAAATGTTTCTGCTGTAGATACTACCATGTTCCAATACTTGCATAGGCCATCCCAATCCCTTCCACTAAGCAATTACCAGGATTCTACACTCAAACTTCCAATATCCAAGCTAAACAAAAAAATGAATAAATTTAAAAGCTATGATAAAGCTAAAACGAACACAGATAAGGTAAACATTATTATTTAAAAAAAAAAAATCAACACAGAGATGTGTGTTTAGAAAGGAAAGCAAACAACTGTTGAGAATCATAAGCATGAGTTATATACTTGCAATGCAAGAAAACCTCAACATCAGGAAAAAAAAAACTACGATAAAAAAAGTGAAACCCTTGATCATCTCTCACAAAATTTTGCAAAAAACTCCTTTATGAAATCGACCTTTTCTTATCAAAACGAATTATAAGAATTAGTTCATTTCACAAGCAGAACATCTCAAAAGAAAATGAAGAGGATAAACCAAAAGACTTACAGATGAATCAAGTCATGGATGGAATTGATTTTGCTTGTTGCTCCTCCTACTCTTGATTCAAGATCGAGAGCCTCTAATCATAGACATTGATGTATCGAAATAAACGGATCGTAGAGAATCTCGACGGTGATGGCGGAATTGCCGTCGAATCGGAATCAATGGAAATTAAGGTTGGATTTCTAAGGAAATACACTAGATCTAGGGTTTTAGAGATGAGAGAAAGTAATGAAGAAGAGAAACGAACGATGTAGCAAGATGAAACAAGGTGGGAGAATATTTGCCGGTGACGAGAAAGACGACCGGAATCTGGCCGGAATCCGGCGAGGATCGGATCGAAGAACAAGAAATGGGGTTAGGGTTTTCGATGGGATGTCACTCTCTCCCTCTTCAGATCCGAAATTAGTGGTGTGATGGCGTATGATTAAGGTTTGGTTATGGTGGATCTCAAAAAGAGGGTTTGATGGCTGATAATGGTGGGGTTGGGGTGGAGAAGAAGATGATTGTCAAGGTAAATGGAGTAGGAATGGTGGTTAGATCCAATCGGATAGATGGAACTTCAGCCCCATTTTCTCTCTCTCTCTCTCTCTCTCTCTCTCTCTCTCATTTTAAAAATGAGGCCTCCCCAAATTCACAGCCGATCTCTCCTTTTATAGGTGAAAATGAGGCTAAGATTAACACCCTTTAAGCTTGGCAATTGCACCCCTTGCTATCTTTTCTCTTTCAGATGAATTTTGTCTTTTATTGGTATGATCACACCTCCCAATCAATAATGCACTCCCCTGATTTTTTTTAACGAGAGATTCTCCCTCCTTTTGTAGAATCCTTCATCAGGCCATATAAAGGATATGACAAATTCAGCCCCCCTCTTTCTTCCCTAGTCAGCCCCTTGTTATGATATTTGGCCTCCCATTTCCCTCCTTGGGCAGCCACCTTTAAGGTGATTCACCCCCCTTCTTCTACACTTGACAGCCCCCTACCTAGTGTATTTTAACCACTCTTTTTATACTATAGGGAGGTGTCTGGGTATATATATATATATATATATATATATATATATATATATATATATATATATATATTCCTTGCCCATTTTTCAAATGATGTTAGCACTACCATATTTTTTATAGTTACACCAACCTCTCTTGTCTTATTTGATTGGCACCACCACATTTTGATGACCACACCAACTCTTCTCATCCTCTCTGATTAGCACCACCATTTCACGATATATACACAATCTCAACTTGTCTTTTCTTATTGGAAAGGCTATTTCAATTGAAATCTTGAGGGTATCCTCTAGCATTTGGTTCGATTTTCCAGGAACTTATTCAATTTTGGGGTTTTTCAACTTTGGGGTTTATTCAATTTTGGAAAAAAAAAGGGTCCGGTCAAAATGAGGTGTCTACAGATGCCCCTCTTTGGCAGAGTTTGCTTGTCACACGAATGGCAAAGCTGAAAAGACAACACATTTTGACTGGCCCAAAATACCGGATGAATATGGTTCAAAGAAAAGGGTTCTAGATGGCGCTACTCTAGCGTCCAAAGGAAAAAAATTTGAAGGGACATTGCTCGGACATCCCGTGCAAAAAGTATCAATAGGATCGATTGGCTACGAACGAGCTAGAAATATCAGAAGCTTTGCTTTGGCTGCTAACGAGCTTGAAAATTGGATAGAAATGGGTTGACTGCGAGCGAGTCGAGGTTGAAAGGTTAGTTTGGCTGCGAGAATGCCGAGAAGGATATTGGTTTGGTTGCGACTGAACCAGAAGACGAGGAATTGACTTGACTGCGTCAGAGTCAGAGAATCAGGGGTTGCGAACGAACCAGAAGATCGGGACACTTTCTTGACTGCGAATGAGTTCGAAAGTCAGACATTTGCTTAGTTGCGAACGAACCGAAAAGCAAAGGGGGTGACTTGACTGCGAGGGAGCCAGAGTCAAGAATATTGGCCTAGTTACGAATGAACTAGAGGACCGGATAATTGACTTGACTGCGAATGAGTCGGAAAGTCAAGAAGTTTGCTTGGTTGCGAACAAACTGAAAAGTAATGGATTGACTGGACTGCGAATGAGTCGAAAAGTTACAAATTTGCTTGGTTGCGAACGAACCAAAAAGCAAGGGATTGGCTTGACTGCGAAGGAGCCAGAGCCAGGGATATTGGCCTAGTTGCGAATGAACTATGAGACCGAAAAATTGACTTGGCTGCGAATGAACCGAAAGTCATAAATTTGATTTTAGCTGTGAATGAGCTAAGAATTAAAAGATTGACTCGACTGCGAATGAGTCCGAGTCAGGGAGATTACCTTGTTTGCGAATGAATCAAGAAATCGGCGAGAAACTTGGCAACGAACGAGCCAAAGAGTCTAAGATTTTGGCATGGTTGCGAATGAACCAAAAATGCCAGAATTTGATTTTAAAGTTGACCAGATGTCATTGGGATTTTGATTTGAATAACTGAGTATTTGCGAACTTTCCTTAACTGCGAATGAGCAGGAAAGTGAAAGGTAGTAACCTGAATGCGAATGAATCATGAGAAAGAGGTTGATTTGGTCATGACTGAACCACAGAGGTGATAGCCTGACAGAATCAGAAGCTGAAAGATTGACACGGTTATAGATTAACCGAAAAGTCGGGAACACTAGCTAAACTGCGAATGAGTCAAAAGCTCAAAAAATTGACCCGGTTGCGAATGAACCGAAAGATTGAGGATATGAGCAAAACTGCAAATGAGTCAAAGGCTCCAAGGATTGACCTGGCTGCGAATGAACCAAAAGGTCGAGGATATGAGCGAGACTGCGAATGAATCAAAGGCTCAAAGGATTGACCTGGTTGCGAATGAACCAAAAGGACGAGGATATGAGCGAGACTGCGAATGAGTCAAAGGCTCAAAAGATTGACCAAGTTGCGAATGAACCCAAAGGTCGAACATATGAGCTAGACTGCGAATGAGTCAAAAGCTCAAAGGATTGACCTGGTTGCGAAGGAATCGAAAGATCGAGGATATGAGCGAGACTGCAAATGAGTCAAAAGCTCAAAGGATTGACCTGGTTGCGAATGAACCAAAAGGTCGAGGATATGAGCGAGACTGCGAATGAGTTAAAGGCTCAAAGGATTGACCTGGTTGCGAATGAACCGAAAGGTCGAGGATATGAGCGAGACTGCGAATGAGTCAAAGGCTCAAAGGATTGACCTGGTTGCGAATGAACCGAAAGGTCGAGGATACCTTGATCAAGCCGAAGTCTATATGAGACGGTACAGGAATCAAAGGTATGATAGGCCTGTGGAAAGGCTTTCACCAAAACAGTTAGATGGACCTGTGAAAAGGCCTTCACCAGAATAACAGTTAGATGGACCTGTGTAAAGGCTGTTCTCCATACTAAATGCTAGGAAGTACAAACAACAATTTTGCTTCTGAATGCGAAAATTTTAATCAATTCCACTGAGAGATTAATTGTCTCTTGTCGAGAACCATTGGGAGTGCGAGTTCTTTGCTGAGAACCGGACTCAGATAACCTATTAGAATTTGGGTATCTCTCTTCTCTTTGTTTTTTACCAAGAGAACTGCATTCTGCTGGAGATTGAAGGCTGGGGAGCAAATTCTAAACTCCACTGGGGAAAGTGATTTTCTTGGAAAGTTGACTCTTCAGGAGAGTGGACTCGTCTGAGGAGTTTAGAAGTTTGGTTCGAGATATATTCGTCTCTCTCTTGTCTCAACTTACTGAAGACATTGGCACTGATTGCCTTTTGTGTGCTTGATATCTTTTATGACGCAAGTCATAAAAGATGCCCCTAGTATGTTGTGGTTCCATGACAAGAGTCTCAAGAAAGCAGAACCAGGATAGGTAACGGAAATTTGGATTTGCATGGGTTCTTTATTTGGAATAGGAAGAACAATCTCTAGAATGGCTGGGTCTGAGAATTCCTTCTGTTGCTGCTCACTGTTTGAGGCCTTAATGTCTCTAGCAGGTCTAAACAAGATGTCTCTTGCCTCTTCTTTGATTCCCAACCAGGATTCACTTTGAATTTTCTTTGCATTTTGGAAGGTGTACTCTCGCTCTTCCAGTGCCAGACAACTTTAGACCTTGAGAGAAAAATGGATAAGAATGAGGAATAGACTTCTAATGACTCGATCAAAAAAGATTTATATGATTCAAGGGACTCGACTTACTTTTGATTCACCCTTAGATCCGATGTATTATTTTTTTATGGTACGGCTAGCCGCTTTCAGAGTAATCTCGAAAACCATGTCAAGAGGCGTCAAAGTAAGTCTCGCCGACACTACTCAGATTCCGAGGTTATACCCTGTGTAGAGATTGTTTCTCCATCTCATTAACTTCTCTCGTTGCAGGGAATCATAACTCTCATGACTATTGCTCTTCCAGGTTTTCGGTCTAGCAGACCACTTGTCTCAACTCTTGCGTGGATCACTTGTATTACTCAAGCTTTGAAATTCTTCATGACTAAGAAACTCCTTTTATATCTCTGCAACTTGCTTTTCATGGGAAATCTTTGCCCCTGACTTGATTACCTCTTCAGGTTTTCAATCCGGCAGACCGCTACCCTTACTTGTGCATAAGCAAAGCTCTTTGGTTGTGGGCTTAGCAAATGCATGAATTTATCTAGGCCGCCCTTTCGAATTTTCAACCTAGTGGGTCTTCAGACTCTCGTTCTTTTCCTTTCTTTCTGTTTTTGTTTTTGTTTGTCTTGAACCTTTGCTTGGTTTACCAGAAAGACTTTCTAGGTAGGCTTAGGTTCAAAGGGGTAGGATGTTACTTTGGTTCAAACGATTTGGACCGAATCTGGTCTAGCCAGACTTCCTACGTACCCCAAAAATGGAGGATCAGATCCGCGTAGTTCGCTTTTTGGGGTATATCAAAGAATGGTTTAGCTTTTCAGCTTCAAAGAATTGTAAGGGAATAATTTTTCTTTTATCCCAAAGGTTGACCGAATCTGAATTAATCAGACTGCCTACGTACCCATGAAGAGGTGGGGATCAGGTCCGACGTAGTCCGGGGGCATAAAATGCCCCTGGTTCATAATGTGGTTTGAAAGAATTATCTGGTTTTAGGTTTTGGCTCAAGGGTTTGCAAACGGTCTTTCAGACATTGGAATTTTGACTTTTAAAGGCTCAAACGTCCAAAGATGGCCTCCTGGTGTTTTGACGTGCAAGCTTTTGAAGAATAAGGTTCAACGACTTTGAATATTTTTGTCGAGGAGTCTGGCGGTACTTGCAAGCAAGACTTCAACCACGGTGCTCCATTTGAACTTGTGCGCTTCTCGAATATCTTGAATTTATACTCAAGGTTATACAGCTCTCGATAGTCTCCAAATGTTAGAGACAATCCTGATATTCAATCTAATCTCATAGACTCCATCACTTGGGTCTTTGATTTTTCTAAAGAGTTGTCTTAGGAACACATTCCCTCATTATTCTTGTCTTTCTCTCGCACACTTTTTTTTTTGTTGATGTTCTCTTTCTTTTTCATGCTCTCTTTCTTTTTCATACTCTCATTCTTTTGGACATATTGGACATAAGAACTGTCCTTACTCCTCGCATGCTTTGACTTGAAACTTCATAGCCCAGGTGTTCCTTTTGGGCTCATCAGCTTCACTTGATATCTGATGTTTATCTCTCTAACATTTTAGCTTCTGACTTGATGTCTTTAGCTGCAGGAGTCATGCTTTGCACAACGACAGGCCATTCACCCGGTTTATCCTTATAGGATCAAGCAAGACTATCTCAAACCCCTCTAAATAGGTTTATCACTTCTTTGCGCTCCTAGGGAGATAAAGTTTTGCCAATCCATCTTTCCCGAGTTTCGGATTTCGATACCAATATTGATAGCTTCGATTTCTTCTTTACATGGCTATGCTAGACGCTCTTCCTCTCGTTTGATCGTCTTTCAGATCTCGAGGGGAATTTCGTCTGCATTCTCGTCCGAGAAGGGTGTCTTTAGTTATTTTAAACATTAGATCCAAGAGTGAATCATAGAACATTGAAGATACAGAACCAAATGCTTTATTGAATTGAAAAAGTTTGAAGTACATAGATGACTCACAAACACTCCTCTATGGGTTTTACATCAGATTTGATAGAAAACAAAACACTAACTCAATGAGAAGACTGACAGACTTGACATACTCTTTTTTTCTTTTTCTTTTTCTTTTTCTTTTTTGACTTTGACACTATGACTCACCAACCTTCAACACAAAAGTTGGTATACACTTGACAGAAACTAAATTTTATAACATGACATTTGGAACTTGACATTTGAAACAGAAACAAGGGTGTGGCACTGGAGTTCGCGAGTAGCATGCCTTCCTCCATGATATTGCCGGCTAAAGAGTTCAACCCTGGTTTAGGAACCTTGGAAGAGGTGGCCCCATGTAGTCTTGTCGACCTGGTCCAAACTGCTCTTGAAAACCTGTTTGTGACATCATACTCTCTGCCCTGACATTCTTCGAAGACTCATATTCTGACATCTTTCCTTTTCCTTTCGATTCATTTCTCTGCTGTGAGGTGGTATAAGCAGGGGTGGTGTGACCTTTGAAGGGTTGAATGGGTCTAACCGATGCAGGATTCGCAAAAGCATGGAGTTCAGGAAGAAGGGAAGAGTCTCCGTCTATCTCGTCTTGGATTTTGTGCTTTAATGCCAATCACTTTTCTGTTGTATGACCAATACCTCCGTGGTACTCGCAGTACTGGTCTCTTCTCCAGTGTCTGGGGAGTGGGTTAAGAAGAAGCCTCGGATCTAAAAGTACCCACATCGGCAAACTGCTTAGCAGCCGAATCACATATGGTAGACAGGTATTGCATCTGAGTTTTCATTTCCCTCACTTCTTCAGTTAGCATGGCCATCTGACCAAAAAGTTTAACCATCCAGTTTTCCATTCTGATGAGTGCGGACCTTTCGAATGATTCCTCCATTGGTCGAGAATTTGATGGAACAGGTGGTGTATCTGAGATAGGACGGATAAGGGATGCAGGATCTAACAATGGTTCGTCTGTAGAGATGGCTCCTACCATAGGTAAAGGGCTAATTGGTCTTTGCAATGGTTTGCTAGTGGCACTGGATTTTCCAACAACTACCTTACCATTCTTGATAAGTTTCAAGATCTTGTGTTTCAAGGCTTGGCAACTATTGGTTGAATGTCCATGAACCCGATGATACTTACAAAAGTCTTGCTCATAAAAGTTACTAGGAAAAGGATTTGGAGGAGGAAAAGGTTCAAGAAGTTCAATTTTACCCACTTTGACCAATTCTCTTAGAACTTTATCAAGACACTTGGGCAATGGAGGAATCTCTTCATTTGGCTTCTGAATAGGCTTATTTTATTTCTGAGCTATCTTCTTGAAAGGTTGACGAGAAGTCTCCACATTGCTGACCTCTTTAGCTGCTACCATAGTCCTCTTTTCGTCTTTAACATCAGTTGAGGTCCTTGTCTTTAGACCTTTGGTTAATGCGTCCTCTACTTGGGTTCCAGTTTTGATAAGGTGATTGAAGTCAATGAAATACTGAATGGCCATATGATGATAATACTGCGAGGACAAATTCTTGATGATAATCTTAATCTGATTCTCATCTGACAATCTGTGTGTCATCTGAGTTGCTTTCCTTCTCCATCTTCGGATAAAAGAAGTGAAAGTTTCATTAGGCCCTTGTTTCAACATTTTCAGATCCCTTTTGGTTACATCGATTCCCTCTTCCATGGAAAATTGTTCCACAAACTTATTGGCGATGTCTTCCAGGGTTCTAATCTCCTCAGACTTTAAGCTCATGAACCATTTCTTAGCAGTTCCGATTAGAGACCTAGGGAATACGAGGGCAATCTGCTCTGGAGAAAGTCCATGCTGCTGTAAAAGAGGAATGACAGATTTCAGATGACTTGTGGGACACCCTGTCCCATCATACTTATCAAGATCAGGCACTTGGAACCTAGGAGGTAGAACAACTCCCGGAACTATCATAAAGTCTGCCATGTTCAGCTTCTTCGGGCTTTGGAATTTCATATTCTCCACTTCTTGAGCCAATTTCTCTATTTTGTCAACTAACTCCTTCTCATTATCAGGCCTATCAAGGTGAGGAAAGCAATTTTCTTCTGCACGCTGCTCTTTGTCAAATTCATCATCAACCGTTAATACAGCAGGTCTAGTCACCACAGGAGGTGCAGGAGGTATACTTGGGGTTTGCTGAGGTGCAGGTTCTTTAGAAGTAGAACCCCTATCATTTTTCAGACGAGTTATCTCCTTATTCATATTATTCATCTATTGGAGCATAGACTTCATCAATTCATTCATTTCGGCCAGAGTATTTCCGGATTCAGCCATCTGGTCAAAAGTAGGTGAAAGGAAATAGGTACAGCAAATGAGTGAAGCCAACAAGGTCAGACTCCTGCCATGGAATTGACAAACACTAGAGTTCAGTATAGGGTAATCAAATGAAAATGCCATATGCAAGTTGAGACAAAAGATGATACGAATATATCTTTCCCATGGATAAAATCCGGCAGCATAACATCTATGCAAGGAGAGATGGTAAGATAAGCACATAGAGTTTGACCAAACTCAAGGTATTTGGAGAAAATTCGGCAGCACAACAGCTATACAAGGGAGGGTCTGAAGCAGCTAACCATGAAGGGTATGCCAACAGGTTTAAGATAAAGTAAGGTCCTCAGCAAGAACACACACTCGGATGAATGTCAGCAAGATAAACTCGCAATCAACGGGTGAAACAAAATCGGATCAGAAATGACGGTAATGATAAATCTATGATCTGATCAGGATTCAGATAATGGATAGATAAGGATAATTACCTAAATTGGATGAGGAACTCAGACTAAGAAGAAGGCCATAATCTAATAATGTAAAGTCATGATGGAAAATACAGATCAATCTAATGACCAATAGGTCAAGGAATAGATTATGGATAAAAACCAATAATCTACTGATAATCCACAGAATGAATAAATAGAAAGAATTAATTAGATTAGGAAGAAAAACCTAACTAAGAAATAGGCCATAATCTAAATATGCAGAATATGAATCAATGAAACAAGTTATGAATTAGATCTATGATCAAATGATCGAAAAATAGACTGTAGCCATAATGACAGCAAATAAATGCCACTGACCAGATCTAATTCTCAAATGATAGGAAACCTCACTAAGGAGTAAGCCCTAATTTAATAATCAATAGATATATATATATATATACATGTATATATCCTAACCAGGGGCATCAGCCCTAATTCTAATCTAGCAGAGTCAAGAAGGTCTTGACTCATGACAGACTGATGAGTGTAGTAGGACTGCGTATGTAGCCACATAAAGTGAGCTACCCAGTCTATAGGTAGGACAAGGCTCCTAGCTCTAGGTTCCACATGTGTAAGCAACACATATGTTCGTCCCTATATGCAAACAAGAGGACAATGCAATATATAGAGGGGGTAAGGCTGTGAGGTCCACCTGGCCGGGTGCATAGTTACTTGTACACTGTGACATGGAGTCCAGTGCACGAACTATGTCCGTTTTACACACGAAGTGTCCAGGTGCTGAGTATACTACTGGTGCGGTGGCCCTAGAAGGCGGGTATAGCCCTCACGGCTCCTACTATAGTATCTCACCGAAATAGGTAATCTGATAGCACATCCACAACAAACCACAGCAGAAAAGTAACCACAAACTGTGATTACCTCTGAAAGATGAAAAAGATAAACCAATAAAATTGATTGGATTAGATAGGGAATCTTCACTAATAAGAAGGCCCTAATCTAATAATCAATAGATAAAGATATATATACTTATATACATATATCCTAACCAGGGGCATCAACCCTAATCTATTCTAACGGAGTCAAGGAAGCTTGACTCACGACAGACTGATGAGTGTAGCCACACAAGGTGAACTACCCTAATCTGTAAATGGGACAAGGCTCCTAACTCTAGGCTCCACATGTGTAAGCAACACATGTCCGTCATCCCTATATGCAAACAAGAGGACAATGCAATTTATAGAGGGGGTAAGGCTGTGAGGTCCACCTGGCCGGGTGCATAGTTACTTGTACACTGTGACATAGAGTCCAGTGCACGAACTATGTCCGTTTTACACATAAAGTGTCCAGGTGCTGAGTATACTACTGGTGCGGTGGCCCTAGAAGGCGGGTATAGCCCTCATGGCTCCTACTTATAGTATCTCTCCGAAATAGGTAATCTGATAGCACATCCACAACAAACCACAGCAGAAAAATAACCATAAAACAGGATAATATATGCAGGGATGAGAGTGAGTGTGTGAACCCTTGTTTTAATTTACGCACCTATTCGGTGCCTCTGGATTTCTAACGATAAGGTTCCCATTTATAATGATTTTAATCCAAAATTTCTTCAAAATCAGTAAAAATGGCATTTTAACAGAGTTAGGCAATGTTCCAAGAACTCCCCAGCAGAGTCGCCAGCCTGTGGATCCCGATCCCGAGAGGTGAGGGACGAGCCCCCGACAGCCTCTAGATCATCCACGTGATGGAGAGCTCTACCAAGGAACTCTCGAAAGAAGTGCCCCTCACAGCATGAGTGGCGATGTACAAATGAGATACCTCTCGATTCGGGGACTAGCCCGGATTCGAGACGTACCTAAAACAAAGAAGAGTCGCCATCTAGGGAAGTCGGCCCTAGAACCTATACTATGCTCTGTTGCAATGGATAACCAGAGATACAAAAGGTCCGTGCCTGGTGACGAATGGGGAAGGTCCAAAGAGCACCCCCAATTCGCCCAAGTGCTAGCACCTGGACTCTTATGCCATTTATTTATTAATTTTGAAGAGTTTTGTTGAAAATCATGCGAAATGGGAACAGATATCCCCAGGAAGACGTGTGCCTAAACATGCATGTCCCGGGGATGAAAATAATAAACACACAAAAGAAGTGTCACCTAAGCACAACTAAGTTATGAGTGTCATACCTAATTGGCGTCTAAGTTCTGGTGTACAAACGCATGCACGCTACAGCTAAAGGTATAAGGTCTGTACAGAAATATAAATGAGCTACAGCTAAGTATACAATCAAAATGAGTAAGCAGATAATGCTACAACTAAGCATACAATTAAAATAAGTAGACAGATAAATGTGAGTTAGTAAAGAAATAATCGCACACCATCATGATCCTATGCAAGAAGTGATAATCAATACACAAACACAAACCCTAAACTCTGACAAAAAGATCCTAAGACTCTAATGCTTAAATCCGAGTCTTTGGATGATCTGATATTCATCCAGAGAAGCCTATGTATCCCCGCCTCTTACAGGAATCAGGACCACGTAGTTCTTCGCACCTCTATTCTAAAATAAAATGCCTAACACATCTAGGACTGCTATCCTAGACTCAACCTAGACACATCTAAAACTGCTATCCTAGACTCGACCAACTAGACCCGACTAGTTTTTAAAGCTTCTTTTGAGATTATTTTAGATTCAAGTGAATTGTAAATTTTTAGGACTCCCTATATGCCCTAACTAAATGAAAATTTGTTATCCTAAACTAATGCAAGTGGGCCCTACATCCTATGTATAACTAGGCTGTGTCCTTAAGGAAAACAATAGGTTCGCTAGCGCATCCTAGTCTAATCATCAATCAGCGATGTGGATCGCTAACTGACCGGACAGAGGTGCTCCTATCACTCTAGGACAAAACTCCTAATTCTAACACAAACACAACAACCAAAACACTCTATACCTAAGACACTCCTAACTCTAGAGGAAGAGCTTTTCGAAAAACGGTTTTATGAAACATTTTGCGCTTTTGAATGGTTTGAAATGGATTTATTTAAAAAATTTGGCTGGACTTGGGACGGGAATCCCAAGCTGCACTACGTACCTCGTGGGAGAGGATCAAGCCAACGTAGTTCGGATACAGATTTCGAAATACGTTTCTAATTTCCTAACTTTTCTGATATTTTGAAATCTTCTGGTTTTCAAATGTTTTTGAGTTTTGAATTTCCGATGTTTTCGATGTTTTGAAGTTTTCAAATGTTCTTTAGATTTTTAAGTTTCAAATATTTTTTGTGATTTTACAGGATTCACCCTTCTAGCCAAAGGGAAAATAAAGAGACAATCAGAAAGAACAGAACACTCCTGTAATCCATAGCCTGGAGAAGTGTCAGATGAAAAAGACAGAACCCTTTTAGCCTAAGGGTTGTCCTAAACGAGCAAATCAGTGTCTCAAATGGATGATAGGATGGATGAAATCCCAAGGAGGTGTGGAAACCCAAGAAGATTGAGTTTTATCCTAAGAGAAGGGAAAAGAACTAAATCAGAATAAAATCTTACACTCCTCTTCTCTGAAAGAGTGTGCAGATGAGACAAAGCCTGTCTCTGAAACAAACATGACTATTAGTATCAATGAAACGTAGTATGTTGATGATGAGGAAGGGAATAGGGAGTTAGAGGATCTAGCGAGGACAAGCCGGAGATGCAGAAGGTCATGGAGGATCTTGGAAATAAGCGCAAGACCAAAGTGTATCGGACAAAGAGGTAACTCACAAGTAATAAGAAAGGAGACCTTGTGCACATTTGGCAGAGGCAAAATACCCATCCAAGCCGGACAGCAACCAAACCCTAGGGTGCAAACAAAACGTGCAACCCAGTACCCATAAGGGCAGGGGTAAGCCGCTGGGCCTAGTAGGGTGTTTTTCCAAAACCAAACAATGCACAAATAGGAGAATTGACAAGAGAATGAGACTGAGGGGAGTCTTCTAAAAAAAAGATCTAATGAGACACTAAATGTCTCTTATGAAAGGCTCCAAGTAACCTTATCATTGCTCCTGCAACAATAAGTGGAATAGGGTAACTGACAGACCAAGTTGGTCTTCAACTAGAAAGGGGTGCAACTTGTGTGAGACTTAGGTAGTCTCCTATAGGGATGACTCTCTAATGAGACAAAGCCTGTCTCTAAAGGGTATGATTTTTCTACCTGAGACATAGCTTGTCTCTCAAAAGGAGGGCTCTAGATATCTCGTTCACTGCCCATGCAATGAGGGAAAAATTAGTGTCTAAAAGTATCTAAGAGGTTGGGCTAGCCTGTTGAACAAAAGAGGAGAGTGCTACTTGGACTGAGCAAGTCCCCTAATGATGAGCTTAGGCTAACGCCTTCATCGACCTAAACGAAGATCCTTCATTCATATTATTTTGCTATATTTAGAAAAACACATGCAAAACCTAACACATCAAACTAATGTTAACAGACTATAGCACCAGATTTATCTATACCCTGTTACAAAGCTCACCTGGGCTTTATCAAACCTATAGCATGCCACAACAATATAAATGGTGGAAGCAGTTCATTGACAAGGTCAAGATATCATATCTGCATAGTTCTGTATTATCAATTTTATTCCAAACATATAGGCCTAATATGGGTATCATTCTAGGTTAAAATAATTCCCAAATAAGAATGATCTGAATCAACTAAAAACCACTGAACATTGATAATTCTAGAATTTTTCTTCCTTAGACCATGATTTTCATAATCGAATACATACTAAAAACAATAGATATGGGCGAGCTAGTGTAAAAAATGATAGTATCAATTTCACTAACTTTCCATCACACAATGACGGAAATTTAAACCCAACCCCCCCCCCCCCCCCCCCCATCAGGATCTGTAAGAACGTCCAAAAAAATAGCATCTACTTTGATCAAAATGAGAGTGACACAGGTATCTAAGACTAGAGATAAAGTGAATCACTAGCAAGATGATACAGTTTCTGAGTGATCTAAGGTACCAATAAAGTTATGAGCTGATTTCAACAAATATAAAATTAACCAGACTCCAATATTTGAATCACGCAAATGCTACTGTCATTACTAATTATAAACATAGAATCATCTCAGCTACTTACATATGCAGGGGAAACATTCCACATTAAACACCATGACAAACAAAAGCATTATTTATAGGATATTTATCTTACCTCAAAATTACTGATATGCCTATCCAATTCAGCTAATTAAGTGTAAATCATAACTGCTAAGAATAATAATATCTTGTAGTTCAAAAGTGAAGAGAAGAACTGAACTCATACAACTTATTGTGCAAATTGTGGATACAAGGGATGAATTCATACTATCAGCAATTTGTGACAAGAAGAACTAATAGTATAAAATTCGTAAAAGCAATAACCCCCTCTCTATGATTTCATCATCAAACCCCACTAACCATCCCCTGTTCTGATTTATTTCGTGTCTTCCAATAGAGATGGTGTAACATTCATTCAAATGAGAAGATAAAATGTTGTCTTGAAGACACTCATGAGTGAAACACTTGCAAACAAAACCAAGCCATGAGGGAATAAAGACAAGTTCAGTTTACTTCCTATACAAGTCATGTCATACAATGATAAACATTATGAAATAGTGGTATCTTCTTATCACCAATATGAAATGTGAACTAATAATTCACCTTATGCTTGTGTCCGAGGAAAGTGTATAGAAAGTGTGATAGAGAGAAAAATGGAAATGACAAAAGGTGAAGGAGCTGCCCTTATCATAGATATGTGAGGGCTACTAGGGACATTATTATATTTCAACAACAAAATGAGGGCTGTCAATATCAGAATATAAAGATGACTGTACTTATCAAAAAAAAGGAAATGAGGGGTGTCATTATCAAGATGAAAAGGGCTGCCATTATCAAAAATGCATGGGGGCTGTTAATATCAAATGAGTATGAGCTGCTAATATCACAATGGTGTAAAGGCTGATTCAAAACAGGGCTAAGTTAAAATAGCAACTATCCTTTATAAGATGGACTTAAACAAAAATGAGTAACAACATTGCCATGCTTAATGAGCTACTTTGACTACAATTAGAGCAAATTTTAACATGATAAAATTGAAAGCTGATACGAGAAGAACATTTACACTCCAAGAGTAAAAATCATATAGGATTCCCAAGAAAATCATTTTATGCCTCATTTTACTTTAGAAGTCTGCATAGCTTTCATAGCATAGTATATACATACTAATTACCCTCTCTCTCGTAGATACTATCTAATGACATTGAAATCAGTACAATTCCTAAAGGGATCATCACTTCGAGGAGCAGCTGAAATATGTCAACAAAACATATATATTTGACACGAATAATTAAAAAAAAAATGCCTTTACAACTGTATTATTTCATAGACTGATGCACATAACTCATGAATTGGGGCATAACTACATGAACTAACACATGAACCGATGCATGAACTGAACACACAATAACAAACCTATCTCAACTAAAACAAGTTTGACCTAAACATAAGGGCATATTCAAACTAAATCATACTTTGAACTAAAACAGATCATGGCTAAACTGTTATCAACTTGAACCGATCATATCGATACTAAGCATTCATATAGTGATAACAACATAGCTGAACTAGATCAATCCAAGCACACACATAGTGGTATGGACATAACTGAAATGAGACCAACTAAACATACACCCGGTGAAAAAGAATATAATGACATCCCTATTTCTTATTAAAAATTGAACCAATTAATGAATCAAATAAATAAAATATGAAGAAACAAAGTCTGGCTCTCTAGAGAAGCAAATTTCTATGTTGGGTTATTTATAGTAAAGGGAACAGATACTTCTAAAAAAAAACTATGCATGCATCACAATTGTTGAAATAAATTATTTCATCATGCTAACAATGGGTTATGATCCTAAATAATAAGATATTCAGACAGTGTGGCACTAAAATAAAAAAAAATGGCATAACTACAACTGGATTCCCCTACTAATGTGTCGATTCTCTTCATCCATTTTATTCCAAATGTGTTCTGTGGTGAAAGTGTAAACTTAAAGCTGACATCATCAACCCCCCCATGTATCTATTAGCATCCAGCCCTTTCCCAGACAGGCCACAATTTAAAAAAAAACGATATCAGTACTAATATATAAATAGCAAAAAACAAAAACTATTGAGTGAATGAGGATATGAACTACCTGCTATGAATTATTCCATAAGAAAATCATTTTACAATCATGGACATATTGTATGAATCATGTACATTTTAATTAACCATACTAATTCACCAAACAAGTACTCTGTGTTTATACCTTCTTTTTTTTTAAATTATTTATATTACCACAACAAGGGTTAAAAAAAAAATCAAGCTTATCCAAATAATTGAACCCAGCCAACTATATAAAAAAATCAAAAGAATAGACTCTATTGTAGTTGATAAAAACAACTAATTCAATTCTCATAGAAAAATGTAAACTCTCGTTATGTTTCAAGATTTTAGCAAAGCTAATAAGAGAATTGTATGGATAAGCCTTGAATTCTACACATTTACATTTTTGAAAAATTAAGGACAATACCATATAATTATTCTATGAATATCCAATCAGCAGTACAAATTCCATTTTTCTTTTACCATTACCATTACTAATAAGGAAAGTCCAAATAAAATTTTAATCAATTCTTGAGTTGAATATTTTATGGTTTAAAGTAAACATCTGAAGAAACAACTTTGGTCTTATCTAAGCGGCTTAAAGAGGGAACTTCATTTTCACGGAACCTATGCACTTTGCGTTCATTTTCACCTTTCCAGATGAGGTGAATCTTAGTAGAAGTTCCGGAGTCTCAACGGCGCGAAATCTTTTTGAAACCAAAATTCGCCTTTTTCAAGGCTATTCCTACCCAAAGATCCTTACCCCCCTCTTATGATTGGAGGTAGCATTTTTAAAAGTCTGGTGTTTTACCAGGGACCGATTAAAACCGCCACAATTTGGGTACTCTTGACCAGAATCTACAGGAGATAAGCAATTTAATGCTGCCTGTTCCGTAGTCTCTATCCTTGGCCTAAGGGATCCAGCTAGTGAGGTATCAGCTACCTAGTGGTTAAGTGGAAATTTGAATTTTGAATTCAACGGTTCCTTTTGACCCAACGGTTCTTGCCTCAACCTACCGGGTTTTTCTCTCCCAAAACTATGCCTTTCTCCGGTGCCGGGGGAAGAAGGCCGATGATATTGTTTCCCAGTTGGCTAGTTGATTGAGAGGATGCTTCCTCATATTCCGCTTCTGGCATGCATTTCACTGGAACAAGGAAGGATTTGTTAACCACTTTTAACCTAACAAAATGTGGTATCAATTTCCAGTGCTCTGTTAAGACTTTCACTGAGGCAAAGGCCACACAATAGGCGTGGTTCCTTGATAATTGAACTTTGGTCACCTGCCCGAAAAGCTTCCCGAAAGCTTCAATAGTTGATAGTGACCATGCATGGAGGGGGGTATCATAAAATCTGAGGCATACCGTTTTGGCTCCAGAATGTGTCGCTGGATTCCAAGAGAACATGGAGGATATATTAGGCCCCAAGGCGCCCCCCCCCCCCCCCCCCCAGCCACTTCAATTTCTGGAAATTTCCCCCAGGGTCTCCATGCCAAACGGAGTAGAAGTCTCTCTCTTGTCTAGTCTTGATCCGTCTCTTTCTTCCTTTTCTTTCTCATTGTCACTGTTTTTAGAGCACCTACGGAATCTATTACGCGAACCGAAGTTGTAATACTCACAGGTTCCACAAGTCCAATTGACTGAATGATTTTCAGTCCAATTTCCTACTTGTCGTCTTAGGTTCGGAAGAATTTCTTCCAGTGACCTTTCTCCTCTACTTCCTATAATTGATTCATAATCATGAGGGCTCCTCGGCATTGTTCTGGGAGATGGTGACCTACGGCCATTACCCAGAAGAATTAGGTTTCTCCTACAACACTCTCTGTCAATCTCCAACCATTGCAGAGCTTCAAAAACCGTATAACCAGCCTCTATAATATCTTTGTATAGGTCTTTAAGACTTTCTATTCTATAGCCACAGGTGCAGGTTCCGTTCGCTATGTTCCTTCCAAGATAGAAAATATTCGTAGGACTTACCGGTCGTTTTCCAAAGTATTCCCTTACACCCATCTCCTAATAAGACCGATGTCGAAGCCTCAACAATTTTACCCACAGCAGTCTCTAAGCATCAGATTTTGATGCTTACAAAATTCACATATCTCCGCATTTTGGTTAATTTTAACAAGGGTAAGCGCCATGGTCCTTATGGACTTTAGGTGGGTTGAGGAATTTGACTGTTGAAGGTTTTCAAAGTAGGCCGAGTTGACGCAATCAACTGAACTGTCACCACAACAAGCGAAGAACACTTGCAATTTCTTTCTTCAGCACTAGTTGATGGTAGTGAAGGTCATGGTTTCATTTTTTTGATGAGTAACTGTGATTCATGATTGTCATTTGTCTTTTTTTTCTTTTTTGTGATTTGGGTTTTGGTGTTCTGTCATTTGTTTAGATGCTAAGATCTGATTTGGGGAATGATAAGAAGATGGGTCTTTTGCCATGATTTTTATTCCAAAAAATTATTGGAGATGGTCGAGCGAGAAATTATGAAGGTTATAGAGTTTGTTTATTGCCATCAGTTGGCTACGGCTTCCCTTACTCCTAGGGTAAGGATCACCAAGAATATCAGGGAATATAGGTTTATAAGCTTAGTCCCGGTGAGTAATAAAGTCATCTCAAGGCTTTATCATTGAGGATTAAGAAGGCGATGCATTTCATAGCCTCTAAACAGAGTCGCTTAGTCGCACCGGGGCACGGTGGTGGCTGGGGGGGGCGGCGCGCATACATCTCAGAAGAAAAAGGGAAAATTAAGTAGCACAATACCGATACTGTTTGTTTTTTGTGTTTTTTTTTTGATAAAAAAGCACAATACCAATACCGTCCGTACCATAAAAAATATTAGCAGAACTACGGCAGGAAAATAAAGAAGAAAATAATTGGCATTACCAACCTTGTCCCTACAGAAACTAGAAACAAATCAACTAGATAATAAACCTACAAATCTTAATTTCGTCTTCCAATATATTTGCGATTAAAAGTTGTTTGTCTGCATGCGCACACGCACACGCGGACACACACAAAATATGTATGTATATATGTATACGTAAGACAGCACCTCTCAAACAAGACCCATGGACCATTTTAGATCCTAATCCTACCCAAGCTCAACCTCCAATTTAAGTAAATCGCTGCAGACTAAAACTAGAAACGAAAAACCTCTAGAAATGGAAATAGATATCATGATATAGGCTCTCTCAGAAAACCACCTATAACAGTACTAAAATTCAAACTAAATCCAGGACAACGACAAGTCATGGTAAATCAAAATGGCATGGGAAAACCCAATGTTCTGCCAATCAAGTATGTGGCGGCCCCCGATGACTTCAGCATGGTGTCATAATGGTCATGGTGACATCACCAAGAGGAACATGTTGTGGCCTGTTTTTCTTATTCTTTCTCATGTAAATTCAAATTGGGCAAGGAAGTTGGTTCAGAGGCTTGCAGGGCCAGCAGGTCCACTCCTTTGCAACAATATGCCGATCCGAAAATGAAATATTGTCAGCTTTTCACGGTTACATTTACAAATGAATGAAACTAATGCAAGTGTTCTCTTTTTTCTTTAACATAACAAGGTAATTGAACCAGAAAAAGAATTATCCAAAGGTCTAACATTGCATAGCAAAAGAAAAGCCCATTGCAGTTGTGTCACCTAAACTGACGTCTAAACATGAAATATCCTGTAGATAGTTAGAAAATACTCATAATTCTCATTCTACTGACAACTTTAAATGCTGACTAGTTGTCATGATTAATTATTATTACTAGAAAGTGAAGATAAAAAAAAAAAAAGAGGGAAGGAAGCCAACACACCTGTTCACATCTTCCTAAGCTTTCTTTATCACCACTGAAACCCTAAAACATGGAATGACAAATACCAGCTAAAAGGAATAGAAGATAGAAATATAGTACTTGCATGTAAGTGAATTTCAATGCTTTAAACCAAAGAAAATGGAAGTATTGATGGTGTCAATTAAATCAAATTTGACAATATAGCTCTACCTTAAGTAGTTCCATGTCCTCTTTTGTTGGACAGTACTTTATGAGGTTATCTACCTGGTCAACATCTAAAGCTGAATCATCCAAGGCAAGCACTGTACTCTGTAAACACCCATTGAAAGAGGCAGGGTTGAGACACACAACAGGAACTTTTTATATAGTACATATTTGTGATGGAGACATCCAGAGATTTTGTATAAAAGTATTAACGACTGCTCCATGCTTGGAGAACGGATACTACACTAGTCAGATCAAACAAGATGAAGAGCACGACCCTAAAATTCAAATGAACAGCCATCAAAGTTTACAGAAACACCATCCTTCACAGGATTTCACTAGCTTGACCATCAATAACTTTACAATACATTGATATTGTATGAGAACTGATATAGGACATATATGTGATTACAAATTTGAGAGGAACCTCCTGTTTGAAAATTATAAGCAGTGACAACTTACCATTAAATCAGGCAAAGGCATCTTAACCTTTGAAAGCATGATTTCGCAATTATATGCCCGTCTCATATCAATCTGCAAAAGTGCATGCAGATTATTAAATATCAAATGGAAAATTGAGGCCATTCTCATGAGAATTATGCCATCAATAAGACATGAAAGAGAAATTTTTGTGGGCCTAAGTGCACGAGTTATTTTGATATGGTTTGATGAAGGGTGAGGAACACATCGACCAGGAGGGCGCTTCCTCTACTAAGGGTAGCTTCACCTACGCCAACGATCAAAATTTTTAGATGCAGCCTGGACAAATTTCTCCTATCACTCAAGTGGGAGAAATTTCCTACTTCTCAAAAGCTCATCACAAGACTGATCTCAAACCGACGACTTACTGCACTTGTCTCCAACAGTGATTTTGTATGCCTTTGTATTTCCACCATGAATTTATGTGGCTTTCCCCACCATTTTTTAACTTTTAAGAGTTTATGTCCGTCCGAACCCACCATTCATTTGATGTACATTTTCCAAGAACACTAAAGATGGTGGATTTTAAGTTCAAACACGATCTTTGGAAATATATTGACACATCTGATGTAGATATTTTAATATTAAATACATTTTCCAGGAACACTAAAGATGGTGGATTCTAGTTCAAAAATAAAATTTGGAAAAATATTGACACATCTGATGTGGATATTTTAATATTAAAATATATCATATTGTAACTAAAAGTAACAGATTAATTTAACTGACACATAAAATACATCTAAATAAAATGTAATAAAAAAATATATCATAAAATCGCATCCCCTTTGATGCATGTCTCTAAATGTGCCTAAGGTGCATGTTGAATAATTGAGGCCAACATAGCAGTTTAGATGGTGTTGGATACATAATATTGCAAATTGTTATCAAGACCAAACCCAAAATGACTGTGACAGAAAGCGGTTTGTGAATTGTTAGAATTAAAAGGGAGCTTCAAAGTCTAGGATAGATTATATAAAATTATGGATGGTCAAAGTGTCAAACAATGAATGATCATATTATGCATGAAACATAAAAAAACATATTCACAACAATTTAACACCTTCAATCTTTTTCTGTTTTGCTTTACTTTTTAATTTTTATAAACCTATTCCAGCACCTCCGTTTATCTAGTATAAAAAGAAAAAAAGTAACTGCATTATAGCTTCTAAACAACAAACATAATTGTATGGTTAGCTGTGCACCCATCAAGGTTTTAAATTTCGGTTTCGGAATGCGTTTCGGTCCTCACCAAAACCAAAATCTCAGCCGAAATTTTGTTCGAAATCTATCGAAATCAATTTGGGCAATATTTTATCCCATACAAAATTTCGGCTGAAATTTCGGGATAATATTAAATAATAAATAAAAAAACAGATTTTTTGGAGTTATCCCTTAAATTTCAGATTTCGGCCCGAAATTTTGTAACGTTTCGATTTCATCCAGTTTCGATTTCAGTCTCGAGCGAAACCCGAAATTTCGGATTTCGGTTGAAATTTAAAACCTGGGCAGCCATTGACAGAAACAGTGAATCATTAGAGAATTCTGAATCGCAAGTTTGATTCACTAATTCAAAATGAGTTAACCGTGAATCTATCAGGTGCAATTCCCAGATTGAACTTGACCTCTTTGTCATTCAGTTTTCTTAGATATGTGCGCCAAAAAGAGTTGAATGAGTGGCAACATATTCAGATTGGTTGTTGCTGCTTCCAGCAAAACCTTGTAGCAACAGACAATGTAAGTTTTGCCGTAAACTGTCAAACAGCCCCTAAAATCTATTGAGTGGAATAAATGCTAGGATGTCATCTTTGGTTTCATACAAAGTCACCAGATCATAAAGACTATTTAGAGGAGTCAGTTGTGAGGCATGTTGGTACCAAAATAATTCCAGGCAATGATTCCTTTCATTCTTCAATTCAGTTTAGTATAAGAGATGTCAGGAGAGAAAATCCAGTGATTTTTGGATGATTGGCATGCTAAGAGCACAAAGAGTTCTCAAGCTTCAAATTGCTTGCATAGTTCTACAGGTATATCAAAATAAGCATACAAGACAGCTAACAACCACCACACTATTCAAAAAAAAAAGAAGACAACTAACAACCACCACCACCAAATCTGAAATCGATGGGTGAAGCTTGGTAGAAGACAACCTCGAGTAACAGGAGACAAAAAAATGTTTCGCCCAATGTAGAGAAAAATGACTAATTACCAAATGGATTTTGTCAGATTTAGGCCCAAGTGATGCGCGTCGATTTGATTTTTCACCTGAGCTCCCGGTATTTGGCACTGCAGCTGAGAAAAGACTCTCTAGTTCTGACATGTCAAACTCAGGAGCCCTAGAAGACATTTAACAGTATGATCATGAGCTTACATCGGCTGCATAAATCAATAAGCATGAGATCTAGGGAGAAATTATCCCCACGCAAGTATAAAAATAATAAAGACCCAATGAGTGAAGTTCTAATACTTGGAAAATTCGTCAGACTTTTGTGACTCGGCCCATAAGCTTCCCTGCATTGCCCTCGTTACTTTAACCCAATGCAATGGCTTTAGAGAAGCCCTTTTTGAAGTTGATTGAGCTCCTAATGGATTTCTTGGAGTCGTAGAACGTGTCAAACCCCGCCCATTTGCACTGAGTGGTGGTGGTGGAGTTCCAACACCAGCACTGGCTCCTCTACTGCCAGCAGGGGTGGATTGAGGAGAAGCAGCACTTGATCCCTTTGTAGGCCCCTGGCCTCCAAGAGGAGGTGGAGCAGGTGGAGCAACAGGAGGACTTGGAGAAGCAGGGCCACCACGATGCTTGGATGAAAGAAGGGGGGGAGGGGGTGGTGGCGGTGCCAGAGGACCTGAAGCAGGCCCAGAATGTAAAGGTGGTGGGGGAGGGGGAGGAGCGCTGGGTGTAACAGCCGGCTTCTTCATGGGTGGAGGGGGAGGAGGTGATGGAGCTGATGAAGCGGTCTTAGGTAGAATCTGGGGAGGGGGAGGGGGAGTTGATGATAAATTGGTCTTGACTGTAGATTTTGAGGTGAAAGGTGGGGCAAGTGAGGGATGTGGAGATTTATCCAAGCTAGAGATAGAAGAAACCCCAGGCTGAGAAGGAGGAGGAGGTGGGGGAGGAGGGACTGACATTGATCTACCGCTGCCTGGTGAAGAGATTCCAGCAAGCGGAGGGATTGGGGGAGGCATAGGAGGTACCACTTCTGAAGGTGACGGAGCCCGAGATGGCTTTTGTGGTGGTGGTGGTGGTGGTGGTGGTGGTTGTGGTGGTTGTGGTGGTGGTGGCGGTGGCGGCGGGGGAGTCCAGCTAGGAGGAGGAGTTGCAGAAGTTCTACTAGTAGGCCCTGTTGAAGGAGGGGTTACTGATGGTTTAATTGGTGGCGGTGCAGAAAAAATGGGCTTTTTAGGCTCAGGTAAACATGTCGTAGCAGCAACTGAAAGGGGTGGAGGTGGAGAAGCAACCGGTTGGAGTGTAGGAGCTTCAGAAGCTTGTGATTGTGGTGTAGGAGCTTGAGGAACTAGTGTTTGTGGTGGTTGTGGAGATGAGATGGGTTTCACAAACTGCGGTAAAAATGTCCCACCGGCAGTCAAAAGGGCTGGAGGTGATGGAGGAGGAGCTAATGGTCTTACATGTTCTGGAGATGAAATGGGTTTCGCATGCTCAGGAAATTTTGTCCCAGACGTAATCGAATGGGATGGAGGCGGTGGAGATGTTCTCACCGAATGAGTGACTTCTACACTTCCATATGCAGCGTGGTCATGCAAAAGAGCAGTAATGCCTAAAGCTGAGGGTGCACTATGATATCTAGACATAGGCACAGGTGAGCTTTGTAAAGAATTAGAATAAGAAACTGGATTTGATAAAGATGATTGTGGAATCCGTTGGGAAATTATTTTAGATTGAGCAGAGCGTTGAAGTGCAACCAGTATTTCTGGCGGCTGAACCTTCTGTTTGGTTGGTTCAGACTCAGGAAAAGGTTTGAGCAACTGAGCAGATTGCTTTTTCGGTGCCGAGGGGGGTGATCCCTTGGTTTTATCTTCTGATACATCGGATTTTAAACTTTCTTTATGCGTATCGGGGCTCAATTCCTGTAGCAAAGCACTACTCTCTATACTCTTTCGAGAACTAAGCTCCAACTGTTCTTGGAATGCATTTGATGAAGTTATTTGCTGAAGCATCTGAAGTGCAGCATCCCCTTGTGAATCTATCCAATCTACACTGCTAAAGATCTCTTGCACTTTAGCAAATGCTTCCATCGGAAGCCCTTCCTTCTCCTCGGTGTTAGCCAATTCCATACTGATTAGAGAAGCAGCAGCATCCATTTCTGAAAGAAGAACCTTCACCCAAAAACAAAAAAGAATTTGCTAATCACATTAAAAACACTAGAATGCAGTTAAATTCATTCACGAATGAGAGATGGATACAGACCTCTGCTCTGAAGTCCTTTGGAAACCTATCCTTAGCATTCCACAAAATGTCGATTTCATCACGATTAAGCATCAAAATATTCGACCTAATGAAGGCTGTGTTGAACATGACTCGAAACATCATCTCCTCACGTTCCAGATCTTCATCCAAGCTAATGCACTCAAGTACAACGTCACCTTGAATATGGCACTGAATGTCGATTTTAACTAGCTCACAATCAGACTGCAAAAAATAAACAAAAGAGTCAGAATAAAAAGCCTTGTGAACTATGTGGTACTTGGACAAAATGGTAGAAGTTCAGTTCCATATGATACAGAATTACTTCTAATCCCCAGGGGAGAAACATTACGAAAGATATTGATCTCAGTTTTCCCGAGAGCAGTTTCCTATTAGCTAAACAAGTATCTACAATTGACATAAGTTGTGAAGTCCCAAACTACGAAATTAAAACAAAATATATTAAGTGAGAATATAAAATGAAAATATTCTTCTTAAATTTCTTAGTATTTGATGCGAGTTTATAGTTTTTAACGCGAATTAGTACATTGGAAAAGCAATAAGGCATGCAACATCAAAAGACCAACCTAAGAAATACTAACAAAATAAACTGCCTGAGACTTGAGAGGATTTCATTTCTAGTATACCAAAAAATAAACAAATGCGGAGGTTTAAGACAAATAAAAGAAAATTATTAATAACTACATGAATTTAGAATCACCTGTTTGTAAAACCGAACACTTTTGCTCTTCTTTGGCGTAGAGAACAGAACCTTAGGAGTCCGATCAGTAGCAGCAATAAAGGGATCCTTCCCATAAATCCGAAATATCGGCCGACAGCCTCCCTCTCCATTAAAGTTAGGAATCATTCTGAGAATTATGCAATCTAATGTAAGCGCCCTATCCAATGGTGGCCATTCCGTACCCACATTCCTCCTTGAAAGATATTGCAGGTATCTCAACTGTGATGGTTGTGGATTCAATGGTGACAAAAGCTGCAAAAGCTCACGTGGAGCTTGCTTGTATATCATGTCCAAAGTCTTCTGCTCCCCGGTATAAAGTTTTCTATAAATCAAAAGCCCTGCTAGCATGAATGCCAGAACCGGCCACCCACCTCGCTCACAGTGCATTAATATAATATTCTGCGGACCTAGAGAGAGCCAGCTCTCACTCGATCTCAAGAAATGGTGGATCATTTCCATCGTAAGTAATGGGCAGCCTTCATAATGTCGCGGATAGTCCATTACAGTCATTTCATACTCGGACAGGATGTTGGAAATCTGGTTATGCCTTTCTCCCTCTTTGAAGCTGAAGACCATGAAGTACGCATCAGGAAAATGGTCACGAAGTTGACCTACTATACCTCCCATGTATACTTTATACTCATCATCTTCCAAAACATCAGTGGAGAAACAGCAATCGAACACTGCATTCGCAGAAGAGAAATCTCAAATTCAACTATTTCAAATTTATTTTAACTTAGAAAATGACAGAAATACACTCAGTTCCATTTTTTCTGTTCTCTATTCTCTCAACTGAAATTTGATATCTTCAAAACACATAAATAATGTAGAGCAAAATGAACAGAGAATAACCAATTCATCACAGATCAAGCCTCCAATGTGCACAATGCACTGAGCATTTTAATGTAGAATAGGAGAAGAACCAAAGTTTTGCCTCCGTAAGTCTAATTGGCACAGATCCTTCATTTTGTTTTGTTTTGTAGATTGTTAGTGTTCTTATTATTCTCAGAGTTGATATTAAACTTCTTTTCTTCTTGTTCTCCTATGCATATCAGTTTTTTATGCCAAAAAGTGGTAAAAGAATACGACTATAAATTTCACATGCAAGAAATTGTACATTACACAAAACCAAAATGCAACATGAAGAATAAGATGTTTCCCAAATTCCAATGATCGCATCACAATATAACAAAATAATAAAAACAAAAGCAATGAAATCTACATTCTACAACTCTGAATTCAAAATTCTCAATGTCAATAAATATCATTGACCATGAAATCTCAAGCAATTAAACCAAACTCGTGCTATGTACATAAATGCTAAAATTGAAAATCCTAAAATAAAAATAAACAAGAGAGAAATGCAGAAGAAAAGTCATTCGCTTCTGGCATTATGGAACAAATCAATCAATAATACGAATCAAATCAAACGAAACACCCAAATTATCGAATTTCAATGCATTTCGACATACCGTAAACTCCCTCCGACATCTCCAGAAGTCCATCTGGAGGCTTCCGATAGAATAACTTTAGAAACCGCGCCATATATGAGATCTGACCAAATCCCCAGAAGAGGAAACCCTAGAACAGGAAAGAGACGTAAAATTCGGAGAGAATTAGACCTAAAATAAGAGGAGATCTAAAGGAGAGAGGGGGAAAATCATCATCCTTTTTTTCTTTTTCTAGCAGGTAGTGTGGAAACAGGAATCAGGGAATGGATTTTTGCTGCAACTTTAAGGAATCATCGTCCTTTTTCTTTCAGTTTTATAGACTTCGCTTTCGATGGGAGACAAACAAAAAGATCTGGAACTGGCGGAATTGCTAGGTTTTCGTGAGATTGAAAGGGTTTTTTAAAAAAGGCAAATCTCTCTCTCTCTCTCTCTGTTATGATGATTGTCTAATTTTTTTATCTTTAACATGAATCAGATAGCTGGTATTTTAATCAGGAGTGGCTGATTTGATTTGATTAGAGTTTGTGGAGGACTTTGTTGCGTTCGGCACGTGTGCTTAGGGGAGGGCGACAGAAAGAGATAACTTGTTCAATGAGGGTGTTTTGGTCATTTACGCAGATAAATGGAGGGTGAGTTTGTCAATTCTGAGTTAGAGGGGTGTAAAAGTAAAAGATCCGTTTGTATCCGCATATTATCAATCACACCTAACGCGGTGAGCCCCGTTCTCACGTTATTCTGAGGAGACACAAAAAACAACAGGTGGGGTGGAAATACTGGAGTAGGGGAGTATGTATATAATAATTTTCCAAGGTTGTCCACTAGGTTTTCAATTTTCCTCAAAAAAAAAAAGAGGAATGATAGATGCAAGGGCACCCTTGCATGAAGAGCCGGGGAAGGGCCCTTGATTGGATCCACGTCATTTTTGGTAACCTTTTAAAATCTGTTGAGAAATTAAATTCGTTGAACTTAATGATGTGGATCCAATCAAGGGCCCTTTTCCAACTGCAAGAGCACCCCTTGCTTCCATCATTCCTCGATAAAATATAAATAGAAAGGGATTTGCTATGGACCATCTCCGAAGGCATTTCACAGAACGGCTGTTACATATGAATTAAATGAATAAAACAAAATCTGAGCCTGGCTGCACTCTCATGCAACAGCCGTTCTCCCATATGCCTTTTGGATGCATGTTGTTTAGTAGTAGAAGGAATGTGAAATGATGTCACTTTTAAGTAAATAATAAATAAATAAAAGTAAAATTCCAGTGTACTTTCTCCCTTTCCTCCTCATTTGAGACTGAAACGGAAATGCCCTTCATGAGTGTTATTTTGCAAACTTGGCCTAAAATTCATATTCACACCCTCATACAAAGGGCTTAAAATTCATATTCACACCCTCATACAAAGGTCTCTAATCGGCTATTCCGTGTAAACCATTCTATAGTGGGGTATGTCTGTCTTCGTTAATATATATCTCCCCTTTCATGTAGTTGTTTGCACCGTTTTTTTATATTATAGGTCTCCACTAATGCACTCGTACGCGCAAGTGCTCTTTTTGTCTGATTTTCTTTTTCTTAGATTTGGCTTGGTGTGCCTTGGGCCAAACTCATGGGTCTAAACTAGTGAAAAGAAAGTCCAGACTGCACTGCACGTGCCTTGAACGAGATGCGAATATGAGAAGATGAAACTAGAGTGATGATAAATTCGCACCCCCTATAGGATAATTCCCACCCCTTTAACGTGAATTATGTGGCAAATTATCCTACTAGGGTGCCAATTTTTCATCGCCCTAAAAATAGCCCTTTCCCTTTGTATATGCTATTATCTTGTTGTCACTTGTTCCCCATTCTCCTTTTTCTTTTGTACTTTGAAAAACAAAAATATTGCCTGTTGCTTAGTTATCCTAGGATAATACTAGAAGAGTAATGCTGGACTCACAGGAGCCCTTGCAAAAAATCAAAGAAAGTTTGCCCTCATCGGTCAAAACTCCTTTATGGCAGTTATGACCGTGATTTCCTGCCCATTCTAAATTGATTTTGACCAATAAAGGCGCCCTTTCCCTATTTTTTGCAAGGGCTCATGTGAGTCTAGCATTCCTCGTACTAGAATAAGTTCATATTATACAATAAAACACGGCTACTGATATTTGCACTACTGTGTTTTTATAATGACACAAACTCACCTTGTCTTTTATTATTTAACCAGCTGCCGAGAGCTATAACAATTCCCAAAAGCTCTCAGCAGCTAATTAAAAAAGAAGAGTTGAAGGTGAGTTGGTGTCATTATCAAACATGGTTGTGCAAATATCATTAACCTAAAACATTTCAGAATAACCCACCTTTAGTTAACCACGACAAATTGTCCTATGTCATCAACTTAACAACTGTTCGATCTTGATAAGGTCTCGCATTTTACAACTATTTCGATGTTGGTTGATACAGAACTTTTGTGCAATCAAACCACACATATTCATTGTTCTGTCGATTTGCCTAGATCATAATGTGATCGTTGAGGGTTTGTTCGATTTTGGGATAATCCAACCTTGTTCGATTTTGGGATAATCCAACCTCGATTTTGGGTCTGTCGACTTTATTTTCTATCTTGAAATTAATTTTGTATGTGTCGGTTCCATGTCATACTATCAATGAAGAAATTATCTAGAGGAATTATAAAGTGACGGGCACCCTTGGAAAAGCCCAACGACAAGGATGCCTCGTTGGATCCATGTCACACATTGCAACCGGACCATCCTACCTCATGAAAAATGACTAAAATACTCATATCTAAAAACAGGGCGATGATATTTTCACTCCCCCTGCAGTACGCATTCGCGACCCTATTGACGTGATTTGACATAAAGTTGTCCGTTGTTCACGTTATAAGGGGTGCGAATGCTCACTAAGGGGGAGTGAAAATATCATCTCCCCTAAAAAAAAATGGTTGAAATGCCATTGTCTTATGGAAAATGACCAAAATACCTATCATAAGAAAAATGACCAATATGCCCTATCTCATAGAAAATTACCAAAGTGACCATATCTCGTAGAAATAATCAAAATACTTGTGAGGTATGGGTGAATGAAAGATGAGGGTATTTTGGTTATTTTAAAAAGTAGGGAGTACTTTGGTAATATTATGTGAAATAGAGGTGTTTCGTTCATTTTAAAAACAAGATGTGTATTTTGATCATTTTCCATGAGAAAAGTATTTTAGTCATTTCTTGATGAGGATGGTATTTTGGTCATTTCCTGTGAGATAGTTATTTTAGTCATTTACTATTTAGGCAATGATAATTTGGTTATATAAATGTGATGTGAACATTTTTGTCATCTTTTATGAAATGAGAGCATTTTGGAATCTTTTTCCTTTGTAAGATTTTTTTTAAACTGTCTTTCATTTTTTTTATTTTATATCAAATTTACTATGAATACACAAACTTTGTATATGGATATTTTGGTTATTTTCTAGGAGATAAAGGTATGATGTTCAAATTTCCATTGAGATAAGGTATTTATAAGAATATTTTGGTTATTTTCTATGAGATATAGATATTATGTTCAAATTTCGATTGAGATAAGGTATTATGATCATTTTCTGTACTATATAGGTCAATATGTTGGTCATTTTTCTATGAAATAGGGCTCATTTGGTTAGTTTTTATTATATGGGGGGTGTATTGTCATGTTCTGTGAAAAGGGGTGTTTTGGTCATTTTGTATGAAATATGAGCTTTTGGAGCTTTTTTCCTTTTCCGGGCAAATGAAATTCCATCTCCCATATTGAGTTTCAGTTGCCCTTATTTTCTAGGTTAGTTTGTCCTACTCAGTGGTCCAAACAAATTGTGAACGAGAACTTTTTCTACAATAAGTTTTGCCCCCTAAAAGTTATCCTACAATTAAAAAGATCCTAAGTGTGTCAGACTAAAACACTGCTCTCCGTAGCCATGCATTATTTCAAAAATAAATGTTTGGAGCTAAAACACGGTTCTCATGTGCCACCGAGAAACCGATTACCTTTTTGTGATAGGTGCACAGGCATGTCATGGTGCCATGAAAGAGTCATGCTGGGTCCAAGGATGGGATTGTTGCGTAGTCTATCTAACTATTGAGGGGACATTAGTGGCATTTAATCACGGCTCAAAGGCACGAGTGGTTGCTTCATCTCCTTAGGCCCTTGGTGGGGTTGAAGAGCCATGTAGGAATATGGCACGTGCATGAGGCACAACCAAGCATAGATTGTGAGTTATCCATATGGATGCTCCAACTTCTTTTGTCGAGGCTGAGGCCAAAGACGATATAGATGGATTGGATTCCCACATGTACTATGCATATATACTTGTGCTAATACTAGTAATCTAGTATCATGGTAAGCCTCAGCACCATGGTACGTCTTCTAGGTGCTCAAGGTGGTTTCGGCCATGCCCTCGCGAGATGGGAGGTCTTGCAGAATGATCCATGTTGCATGCTTTATGCCCTGGATTATCGAAGCTTTTGGGTTTGGCAAATTGGTACGTGGCAGAAGTCGTATGTTGTAGTAGTTGCCGGAAACTCCTTGGGCGGGTGGGAAACCCGTTTCCCCTAAAACGCATTTCTCGTGGGTGGGAAACTCGTTTCCCCTAAAACGTGGGAAATGCATTTCAAAAACATTTCCAAAACATGATAAAAAAAAATTGGAGAAACGTTTCTGAAATGCTTGGGAAACATATGAGAAACTTATGTAAATCATGTGTGAAACGAGTGATAAACTTTTGCAACACTCGTAGAAAACGAATGTGAAATGTGTAGGAAACATGTGTGGAACTTACGAAAATCATTTTGGAAAAAGCACATCAAAAGTTGTGGAATAAAAATTGAAAAAGAAAGCAATAGCATATATTGTAATATAAATGAAAAAAAGTAAAATTCAAATAGAAATTTGAAATTAACAAAATTTAAATCTACAAAACCATGTATCTCGTATTTTCCTTGTGTTTCATGTGTGTTTTTTCTATCGTTTCTGAAACGCTTCTAATGCGTTTCCGAAGACGTTTCTCATACAATTTTCTATCGTTTTCTCGTTTCTCATTTCCCCTATATTTTTTTCATGTGTTTCCCGTTTCCGTTTCACATTTCGTTTCTCGAATTCATTTCCCACCCCTGGTAACTATGCGTTGTACCATGGCAGGCTTCAGCTATCCGAGCAGTATGTGAGGACTTGTTCTACAATACTGCAAAATGTCTATTGGTGCGATTCGAGTCAGAGGACTCGCCAGAGGGTAGCAGTGTGTCTAGACGTGGCCTTGACTCTAGATGGATGTAGCAATTGTGTGACACTAACGGTCCTACAGGTTGGTTCACGTCATGGGTCCAAGCATTGGACAGTTTGATTGTCGGCATTTGGCAGACTTCTATGTGGCATGGGCACGCCTTGTACTTGGACAAATTTGCATAGGGCTGTATGTATTGTGTTTGGTTACTTGTGATGCAGGTAGATCACAAGAAGTGGGCTTAAAGTGGAGCACGAAGAGTGTAAGCTACCACCATGGATGCGCTTGAGCAGCTTGTAATTCTTGAACATACATAAAAAGACAAGGGGTGGCAGGTGTTTAGGGACTTCGAGGCCTTGCACATGAGCAGGTTGGCCTTAGCATACGGTATTCTAGGGCGCCTCAACGCACAGATCAAATCAATCCTGGATCACATCGAATCTGGTCAACATGGTAGGAGGTAAGTTCATATTTTGCATCAAGTTTGATCACTCTCAGAATGGCTTCCAGTCACTGTATCACTCTTTAAATAAACAGAAAAGTAGTACAAAACAATACAAAATTAGAGTGGAATCTCTAATCAAATTCTACACCATTCTAAGAGAAAGCATGAGCTTCTTGGAGCTTAAGTAGAGTCTCTTCCAAGCTCGGTCTCTCACATTCGGATGCTGCTGTACAAAGAACACCCATCAAAAGAACGCGTTGAAATGCAACTGAATTGTATGACCCGTTCAACCGAGGATCTGCTAGTGCACAAGGATTTCCTCCTTTAAATACCATATCCCTTGCCTGTATTAGTGAAAACTCGCTTGACTAGGTCAAATCAATTCATTTTACGGAATCATAAGAAAACTCGTATTTGTTCATATGATAGGATTTTAAATTCTAATTTATGTAAAGAAAACATGTATTTGTTCGTGTAATAGGATTTTAAATTATAATTTATTATTATAAATATTAAACTACCGATTGCATTGTAGTTGTTCTTATGATTACATTAGAAACCAATTAATTTCATGCTGATTTTATGAATTATGTGATCTGGCAGTACTCATTCTACCAGATCATTCTACTAAAATAAATTCTATCAAAATCTTGTTTGAAGAACATTTTCAGGTTACTAAGCAGTACCTCGTTTACCAGATATCGCGAGCCAGAAGCACTAAAATCGACTGTCTTCCTGCCTGTCAGCAGCTGAAGAAGCACAACCCCAAAACTAAAAACATCACAGGGTTTTGTGGCCAAATCATTGTCCAATAATCCATTGGTAATTCCATTCTTGCAGTTCGATAAGCCGTAGTCTGAAAGCTTGGCTTCCAGCTTCTCATTCAGGAGTATGTTTGTTAGCTGAAACACATTGATGTTTAGTAAGATGCATGCCCAAGAAAACCAAAAACCATGACCAGAATGTACGTAAGACCAATGATCATGTGCAAAAACTATACACCAAAATCTAGAGTGGAAATCATTTCAACTATCCAGTTGGTTCACATGGCATAGTCCATTTCTTGGATCGGACATAGCCCAAAATTTGCACTGACAGAATGAGCCTGACCATCCAATCTATCAATATCTTTGGGCCATGGCTCATCCTCGATGTGGCCTATCAATTGTGCAATCCAAATTGGTCAGATGCAATGACTTGTGTTTTTTTTTTTTTTTGAAGAAATTCACGAATAATTAGGAGAAACAAGATAATCTATCCACATCAGAGGTCAGAAGTTGCCCAGAATACTAAGCTATGTTTGTTTTGGATTTTGAGAACCGTTTGTGAGTCCAAAACTGATTATTGGACTCAAAATTAAACACAATTTTGAGTTAAATAACCAGTTTTGGATTCACAATCGGTTCTCAAAATCTAAAACAAACGAGGTCTAAGAGTTTCTTGTAGAGCCCGTTTGGGCTAAAACGGTCAGCCAAATCAATAGCACTCCTAGGGACAAGAGCAAAATAAGTGGTCTTGAGGTCGAGATGAATGGGTCATCTGCTAACTTTTGACGTATAGCTAGAAAAAATGAAAATGAGTGAAATACACCAAATTGTTCTACAATCTTTCATTTTAGTTTTGAATTTTGAGTCCACAACTGATTCTTGGCAAAAATGGGTGTTTGGTTCGCAATGTAGAATCAATTTGAGTTCTAAATTGATTCTACAACTATGAACAAAACACCAATTTTTGTCAAGAATCGGTTTGGACTCGAACTCGTTCTTAAAATCCAAACAGACAGGGACTTAGGGAATAACCTTGAGGTTTCCATGAATCATTTTTTCCAAGGGGTTTTTCTGTAAGAACCATAAACCTTGTGCAGTCCCAATCGCAATCCATAGCCTTTGCTTCCATGTTAAAGCATTTGACTTGCGGTTACCTGATTGATAGGAAGTATTGCAGTATTGCATATTGGTCAGCAAAAAAAAACCAATCATTTTGAGATTAATTATAATGAAGATGACCATGATATCTATTATAGGATTACAAATATACATCATGTTGATATTCTGGAAATTTGCAGGTATAAAAAAAGAGCTCACCTAAAAGCCAACTCTCAAGATTGCCATTAACACAGTAGTCATAAACCAACCACTGTTCTCCTCTGTCGCAGTAATCCAATGTGCTGACCAGATTGGGATGCTTTACCTTTGCCACCTTTCTTATCGCATCAGAAAAACCTTGAAGCTTCATTTCCTTTTTAATTCGCTTCACTGCAACCTTCTGCCCACTACGCATCATTCCTATATAGACTTGACCTGTTTAAAATTAAATGAATAAGTAGCTTGCAATAGCCTTAGGCCCTGTTCGTTTAAGATTATGGCAACTGATTGTGAGAACCAAGCCTATTATTGGACTCAAAATTATGTTTAAATTTGAGTTCAATAATCTGTTTAGAAGTCAAAATCGGGGTGTCATAATCTTAAACGAACAGGGCCTTAGTAGTTTGTTATGTCCTGTCTGTGATACTGGTAAGCACCATAGGAGAAACTGAAGCATTGTGAAATGACCACACCAAATTATGTTTGGGGACATTTTATAGTTGCCAGATATTGCTCAATAGGTGTTGCCCCAGTTGAGAGCTGCAAATTTTACACATCGCACTTCACTAATGGTGTTTGTTCTAGATTGTTTCCTCTGTTTAAGTACATGGAATTCCAATCATACCTAATGTCCCTTCTCCAATCAAGTTGTAAATGTTGAAATTATTTGTAGCTTTGGAGATTTCCTCTTGCGAAAACATGTACAGACCAGAAAAGGTAAATGGGCTTGCAGTTGCACAATCATCCGTTAGTGATTTCATGACTGCAACTGCAACAACAAGAAAAACATATATTAATTATTTGATATCCTATTAAGGCACGTATGATCGACTAATTTTAGAATTTATACTCTTACTCTTTTCTCTAACCTGATAAATTTTCTATGTCCTTTTGGCTTGAATCTCTCAGTCGTTTATTTGTTATCTTGTAAAGAATAGGAGCCAATACCACCAAAAACAGTGCCACCATAATTGTTGAGACAAGGAGGATCTTAGGGCCCATTAAAAGTCCCTTACCTTCCACATTTAATCAAAATATTTGTTAGAACTCAAATTTTGTCGCATTTCTAGATCTAAATGGCAATTTTACCTTGTCCGTGTTTTTCTGTAGGCCATGTAAAGCCTGTAGAACATGCAGAAGAAGATTTAATCAGTCCAATTACCCAAGGAGGAAAATATTATTTCATTCATTGAAATTATTATTAACACATAAAATAATGACAAGACCAAGTAAGAAACAACATTCGGCATTAATACTCAAAAAATATCAAAAAAAAGGAAAAAAAGGAAGTCAATCTTGATTTTATTTTTTGGATTTTCTTATTAAAAAGTTCATAAAAAATTATGGGTTAAGTGTTGAAGTTTCTAATAAAAAGATAGATCAGTATCCTTCCTCAACAAACTGTATTTCTGCATGTATTATTTACATGCATATGTATGTTTTATATTTGATAAAATAAAAAGGAAAAATTAAATATTTCATCACATAATGGTGGGTTGAGATTAAAAAAAAAGTAGAGAGAGAGAGAGAGAGAGAGAGAGAGAGAGAGAGAGAGAGAGAGAGAGAGAGAGAGAGAGAGAGAGAGAGAGAGAGCTTACTTATCTCTTCCCATAAACAGGAAAAAATCCCTTGAACCCAATTAACAGAGCCAGCATTAGAGCTTGCAAGAGCAACAAGTAGAGATTGGGAACATACACTCCCACTCCATGGATCCCCTCCTCCCTCTCCATTACCTTCTTTCAGAGCTTGCAGAGATTTCCTATATGAATCCAGGCAACTGAAACAAGCGTCATTGCTATACTGACCCATCGACAAGTTTCCACACTTTGATTGAAGGACATTGAATCTATCTATCCCAAGTGAACCCACAATCGAATTGACATTTCTTGAGCACATGCTCATAGGAGATGAAGAAGAGATGAAGTCCTGTAGTCTACAATTTGAGAGGTTCATTTGAGTATGGAGCCCCTGGAACATGTCAATACAGTCATTAGCTTGAATTGGATCGAGAAAGATGGATTGAGAGATGTTGGCTTTTATCGCCATTGCCTCGAAGAACTGTTGGAGAGCTGAGTGACAACACGAAGGCAATGTTTGAGCTTGGTATGAGTTCATGGAGTCGCCCAAGCACGCCGCTTTTCCTTCGAATGAGATTTGCTTGAAATCTAACGTACATGTATCTGAAGAAAATTGAAACTTTGTTAGAGATTGTGGAGAATTTGGACTGTGTACTTGTGTTAGAGAAGTGGGTGTTTGTTGTTGTATGTGGGTTGTGGTACTCACTTGATTTGGTTAGGTGGAGATTGCATTGAATGATGGAGATCAAGAAAAAGATGGTGTAATTCGCCATTGATGTTGGTGATTGAAGGTCTGGTTTTGGTATTGAAGGTTTGGTTTGTCTTGTAGATGGGAAATAAGAGCCGTTGAGATTGGGATTGTGAATTAATAAACCTGTGTGGCTTCATTAGCTACTTAAATGAGGGTGGTTTGGTAAGAAAATAAAGACAACCATCAAATATAGTTCCCTCAACGGAGAAACATCATGGGCATCTTCTCTTACTTTTTCAAAGCTGGTAGAATTTTTTGAGAGGAAATTACACTGTTACTAACAGACATGGTCCCAATCTCCCAATTGACCATTGACTAAGGGCCTCTTTGGACACCCATAAAAATATTTGTATATGATCTTATATGCAAATTGTTTTGAAGCGAAATACAATTATTTGCAAATAATGGTTTTACTAGTTTCAGAAATGTTATAGTAAACCATATTTGCAAACTAGAACCAACTCTGGAGGCATCCGAAGAGGTCCTAAAACAATCCGATGAACAACTCAATTTCATCAGGTGACTTTGTGGGGCACTAGCTGGCCAATTTTAGTTTTTCGTGGTCAGTATTGCCAAATTCATTCCGGACTATTAATAGCTTGTGGGTATTGTAACAATCTCTACACGTAACTAGGAAACTGTAAGAGCAAGCGTAGTGCAATTACTAAAACATGGGTGTGTGGAAATCATTCGCCCTTTAAAATCAATTTGGGCATTTGCATTATTTCCCAAAAGTCCTTTCCCTTTGTGCAGTACCACTGTGAGTGGTAAATTAGTTAGAACTAAGAAGGAATGGGTGCCAAAGTTAAGAGATCAATTCCAAGCTCACTTATAGAGGGACAATCATATGAGGCTGAAAAAGAGCCAAAACTCTCTCTCTCTCTCTCATAGTTTTAAAACCAGCTACAGTTTCTAACAAAACACATATCTCCAGTGTCCCAAGTGGGTGGGGGGCAACTCTCACAAAATTACGAACACTAGCTGAAAGTTTTGCACCTTTTTTATTCATTCAAACTACCATTCTTCTTACAAGTGTTCTCAGGCCGGCACAAAGAAGACAAGGAGACACAAAATAAAAAAGGGACACCCGTCAACCATTGACTTGAATCTAGCGGTTTATGGAAGAGTTTCATGCAATAAATAAGGGAAGTTTGAATGGTTCCTAGTGTTGTTTGGGAACTCCTCACCATCTGGACAAACAAGATCTAAGATAGATTCCTGGTTTTGTATATGTATGTGCCGACCCACATTAAATGAGGACTAGATTGGCTTCCATGAAAGCTGGTTAGCTTTAAACTCCATTCCATGATAAGCGTGGCTTCAAATGGCCAAATGGGCCAGCTAGCTGGACAAGTGTAGCCCGATTCGATCCATATGAGGCATCATTAGGTCACAATTTTGAGTCTAATATTCAGTTTTCGACTCTTACAATAAAATTAAGGAAAAATTACATTTACACCCCCTATAGTTCTGACACATTCAATTCTAACCCTGACTTTCAAAACGTGACAAGTACACCCGTGAGGTTTCAATTTGTATCAGTTAGACCCTTCCGTCAATTGTCCGTCAGTTTAACCTGACGGAAAGACTGAAACTAACCATGGTTAATATTTTAAGGACAGAAATACCTTAATTTGCAGAGGGATTAGGGCTACGCCATTTTCCGCCGTCGCCTCCACCACAGACAATCAAACCCTACCCATGGCTACATCAAAACCCACATTTCAAGAAAAAAAACTTTGATAAAAACAAAAAAAGCCCTAAAACATTACGGTTTTTGTGCAAATCATTATAATGATATGAATGGAGACAAATAAAACTCCTAAATGGAGTGTTTATGTTGATAAATAAACAAGAGTTTGAATCAAACCCTAATCTTTTGTTTTCAAGTATGAAAACCTAATTTTCAGTTGGGGAAGATAAGGGCATTTTGGTCATTTTCCCCTCGCCGTCTGCTCCGTCACGTTAAAAAAAACTTCAGGGAGTGTACTTGTCACGTTTTGAAAGTCAGGATCAGAGTTGAATGTATCAGAAACTAGATGGGGTGTATCTGTAATTTTCCCTAAAATTAAGGCAAACTAGTAAGATTAGATCGAGAAATTATATGGTGACCGCCCTTTACATATAAAGGGTGGATAGAGAAAAAATCAATCACTTTGATTTTCAATCCCTTGATTCGAACCAGACTGACCCACTTCCCATTTGACATCAGATGAAGAAGAAAGTGGTCCAACGAATCCAGCTGAGCACAGATCCACTCTTCGAATAGCAGGCAACAATAGAATAGCAGCTCAACCCGATCCGTTCAAAACGGGTACGATATCAACGAATTTCTGGGGCCTTCCTTCGAGCATAATTTAAAGGCTGGCTTCTATGCCTTTAACGGAACAACTTATAATTAAAATGGATGGAAGCCGCACGCTACCTGTCTCTCCACCCGAACCGATGGGTGGGAGGCTTGCGACCAACTAAGAGTCTGCGAAGGAAGTACGCCACTCGAGGGAAGGCATCAAGCAATGAATTCTTCTCACCGAAAGCCCTGCCTCCAAGCCCGGAACAGAAGTAAGTCGGCACTCGTACCAATAGGAAATAATCCTACCTCTCCCTGCCCCTTGTAGGGCCACCATCCCTGGAGGAGAGAAGGGGATCACGCTGGACCCCTCTGCGTACAAGTTAAAAGTCGAAAAGGGGAGTTTAACCCTAATAAAAATCAATGGGAGGGTTTTTTCTCTCTCTGCCCTTCTTGTCTGAAACGGTCGGCCACCATATAGAAACTCAGATCATAGATTCCAATGAGTCAACATATGCAAATTTCAAATGGGCCATCTCAAAGCACCTACACTAGTGGAAATTTTCCCTAACTTTTCATTGGAAAATGACCTTTCCAAGGTTTGTTGACCCGTGTTTAGGTAAAAAGTATTTGAGATAAAACTTTCCATTTTTTTCCCTAGAATATTTTTAGCAAAAATATTTTTTTACTTACAAAAGGGCATTACTAGAAAAAAATAATAATTCCATGGTCACAAATATTGCATAAGATTAGAGTTTTTTAAGCAAATAAATCTTGATTTCAGGCACCTTTGGCTTTATTTCCTGGAATATTGGCTGTACTGAATGGTGAGGGGACGGTGGGAGAGGGATATATATCAGAGGAACTAAGTGAGGATCGAACAAGAAAAGCCAAAAATAGGAAACAAAAAACTCTATTCAAAATAGGAACAAATTTTTTCTTGATTTTTAGCGAGTCGTGCCCTCTCAAACCTCTCTCCTCTCATCCGCCCTGACATTAATTTATGCTCAACTCAACTAAATCTTTGCCCCAAACTGGTTGGAGTCGTCCCAGACACTAATTTATCATGAAAAAAATATTCTTGGTTCCCACACATGGTTAGAGTAATTATGTGGAGCTGATTTCACCTCCATGGGACTAAGTAAGTCGCCCAAACTCAGTCCATTCACTTCCTTGAATTCAGGATGTAGGTAAAACAGCCTTATTTTTGTCAGCCAAAGTTTGGTGTATCAATTAAGGACAAGTTGGAAACATTTTTCTTAAAAGTTAATTTGGCCATTACATTATTTTTCAATGCCTAATCAGAAAATACTTTTCATCTATATAGGGATTTAATGATTTATAGGCAAAAAATCCCAAAAGAAAAAGATGTTTTGTTTGATGACCCAAATAGATTATCTGGTGGGCCATGCCTAAATCATCTCCATTGTCAAGTAATCCTAACCCTCCAATGAATGAATATTTCTCTCATTTGGGATAAATAGCTTTGCTTTATTCGAAGTTTCGAACCACCTTCATCCGATTGTGATAATTGTGGGCCCATATGCCTCAAAATGGACGGTTTGGATCATTCAAAACTTTGCCACCTAAACCAATGAACGGGTATCACTCTATCCTTTCTTAATGGCTGCTATAAGAGCAGAAATACAAGCAACAAGGTGCCTCTCTTTTCTAATCTCACCGCTAGAGCTTCTCTTCTATCTCTGGACTTGGGGGACTTTTGAATTGGAATTCCTGGAATTTCTGCTTTCTGCAGATGGCTTGCAGACTTGCAGATTCGAGATTCCATTTCACTGTAACCAAATTTCCCTATCTCTAAGCTCCAAAATTGTTACAGGGGGCTTTTGTAATTACTGTTTTTTCTTCTTCTTTTGTCTTCTTATATACCATGTTTGATTTCAGGTCCCCCATCAAAGAGCAGTTCGTAGTAGTGCATCTGCACTGAAAAATTCTCCTGGTATGTTCTGGTCACTTTTTTAAAGAGCCCTTTTTCGTTTTTTGTCGGTCTCAGACAGTTCAATCATTTAATAAGGAACTTTTTTCTTTGTGATTTTTCATACTTTGGGTTTGAATTTAACTTCTCAAATAGGAATTGGGTTTTCTTTGATTGAAGGGATAGTTTGATGAATGAGTGCATTTTCATGGGAATATTGATATTAGATAAGTCATTTTTTAAGTGCTGTGACATGGTTCATTTACTTACATTGTTCTTTTTTCATCTGTAGTATTATTGGTAGAAGAAAGTGAAAAGAACTATGTATTGCTGTATATTGATATAACTGACTCTCATGAACGCAAAATAAACGTATGACCATGATGGAAAATCACCACTTATGTCTCGCATTGTGATGACTGATGATATATTGTTCCTTTCTACATTTAAAGAATGCATGCCCTTATGGCCTCTTTTGATACCTCTAAAAATTCTTTGCACATAATCTTATGCACACATGGTTTTGAAGATGGATATGATTTATTGGTTGCAATTTTTATTTTTTTTTGGTTTTTTATCTTGTTTTTTGCTAGGTAAGCTGGCTTGAACCCACAACCTTGTGGTTGCCCCCACAAGGGACCTTCCAAATGAGATATGGATCATTCCATTTGTTTGCAAATATTGGTTATAATGGTTTTATAAATGATGTACTCAATGACTTCGAAAGAGACCTTGGTGTCCAATTTGTAAATAAGATTAACTTAGAAGTTAGAACTAAATTTATTTGTAAATAAGAACCATTTTTGGTGGCATCTAAAGTGGCCCTTAGTCTCTAATTGTATCATCATGGTAGGCAAACAAATATGTATAGTGTGAACCTAATCCCAGTTTGAGACCATTGGTAGTTAGTCTAAGTCAGTTTATACATATCAAAATGGGAAACTTCTAGAGGTTGCGAATTTCATCACTTCCAAGGAGTAGCTTTCGTACTTATGATCTGCTGTTGCACTTTTGCTGTTGTCATAGATCCAATAACCAAAAACTTTTTTATTGTTTGGTTACCTTTTTAAAAAAAAAAAACAAAAAAAAAACCAAGAACTTTCTTATGCCACCATTATTCTTGGCTCAGACTCTACCTTCTTTGATGAGAAGACCTCTATAATTGTACTCGATGCATCAAAATAAACTCAACTCAACTCAACTCAACTAAGCCTTTGTCCCAAACTAGTCGGGGTCGGCTAATGAATCCTTTAGCAAATTTTCATGAAGAAGGTGAAAGGATCTACCAGGCTCAAATTGACTAAGTCTAATCCTGACACTAGTTGGGTTCGTCTACATGGATCATTTTCTTCCATTCTCTCCTATCCAAGGTCATCTTCTCTGTTATGTTCCTAGCCATCAAGTCTTTCCTCACTATTTCTATCCAAGTTGTTTTCGGTCTGCCCCTACCTCTTTTTACTCCATCAACTTGGCACGAGTCACTTCTTCTCACTGGAGCATCCAAAGGCCTACGTTGGATATGCCCAAACCATCTTAAGCGGTTCTCTCTCATCTTCTCATCAATTGGTGCCACCCCCACCTTTTTACGGATGTCTTTATTTTTAATTCGATCTAACCTTATGTGACCGCACATCCATCTAAGCATTCGCATCTCCGCTACACTCATCTTATGCACATGCTACTTCTTGGTGGTCCAATATTATGAGCCGTACAACATAGCTGGCCTCACAGCTGTCTTATAAAACTTTCCCTTCAACTTGGTACGTATTTTACGGTCGCAAATAACTCTTGAAGCATGCTTCCACTTCAACCAACCTGCTTTTGTTCTGTCGTTAACATCCTCTTCAATCTCCCCTTCCTTATGTAGGATTGAACCAAGATAGCGAAAGATATCCCTCTTAGGTACCTCCTGTCCAGTCATATTTACTACATCCTCGCCCCGCCTCCTTACATTACGAAAAGTTGCACTCCATATACTTTGTCTTAGTCCCACTCAGTGTAAAACATTTAGATTCCAAAGTAGTTCTCCATAACTCTAGCTTAGCATTACCTCCTGCTTTGGTTTCGTCAATTAATACTATGTCATCTGCAAATAACATACACCACGGCATCTCATCCTGGATACCCTCTGTAAGTTCATCCATAACTAACATAAAAAGATAAGGGCTTAATATTCAAGATGGGGTTAGACCGTTTGATTGTGGAAGGGGACTCCCTTAAAATGATCAAGTGGTTGGATCACAAAATTCCTTCTCGTTAAATATGCTTTCCATATAGGCAGCTAGGAAGTGGGGGTGACAAAATTTCAAGCTGATCAACTTGGCTTAGATATAAGTTGGGGATAGTACTTAGCTGTTATTAACAAATTTATAGCAAGGGAATCGTTTGACGTATCGATCACTTATTTAGGCCCTGTTCGTTTAAGATTTTGCCAGCCGATCGTGAGTCCAAAACCAATTATTGGACTCAAAATAAAACGTAAAATTGGGTCCAATAATTATTTTTGGACTCACAATCGGACGGCATAATCTTAAACGAACAGGGCCTTAGACTGGCAACAAGCATTGGGGGTTGGTTCATGAATTTTTTGATAACTTTAGCACTAGTGTCTCCGGAATCAAGGTATCAAGTGTTGTAGGCAAGAATGTCACCTTAGAATCTTTATAGACTTGATCTTCTTTGTTGCCGTTCACATTCCTCATTGGGTTAAAGGAGTCAAACGGATTAGTCTTAGTTGAATCTTTCTATCTTTCCAGATTGCAAAGACCAAGATAAGTAAAATCAATTTGTTATGGTACATCACAAGGTCATTTAGGAGATGCCCTGGGCATGCTTAGTGGCTGGATATCAGATTATTAGCAGTGGGACTGGAGATTTATGTTATTTGTGATGGTTCCCTGGACACATTATCATTCCATGCCCCTTCTCTAGACAGATTTTGGATCTTTTCTTCTATATGGAGCATCCTTCAATCATTTAGATCTGGAATAACTGGTGCTTGCCCAGGATAAACATGTAATTGGCTCGCAGGATAAAATTGTAAATTGAAACTTTTCATAGAATTAAATATATTTTTTATTTTAGAAATGATGAAGCTTTTAGTTAGAAGTTTTTTATATTAAGATTTACATGTTAAAACATAACTTGTCCTTTACTGTTTGGTCTGTTTCCTGCCCACCTTCAGACATGAACTCATAGCCCATATGCATTGCAGTTATTTGGCCTATTCAATGAGAAGGATATATCTGTTATTCTTCTTAAATGTCTTGCTCACTGGCATTCCACTTTGGATGGTGATTTCACTCATATTGATAGGTACAGTGGTGTTTTTTCTGTGCAGGGACAGGCATATACTATCTCAAATGGGGAAGCCTAATCCATCAAAGGAACAAGTTTCAGAAATGTTTGCATACCAAGAAAATGACTAAAATTGTACAGGCTGTGGCACTACCAGAATCCCCACACTTGCTGGACAGCGTGGAACAAAGAAAGCAGATATGTGAAAGCTATGGCTTTTCCCAAATTGGAGAACCACTTCCAGAAAACGTTACACTGAAAGATGTCATTGATACTCTCCCTAAAAAGGTTCGATATAATTATTTATTTATAAAAAGACTGTGACTTAACCACCATTTACTGTAATATTTATCGGTATCTAAAACATAGAAAATTTCTGTTAGGTATTCGAAATTGATGACATGAAAGCTTGGAGGTCAGTTTTGATATCAGTCACTTCATATGCATTGGGGATATTATTGATTTCAAAAGCTCCATGGTATTTACTCCCACTGGCTTGGGCATGGACTGGCACTGCAGTGACGGGGGTTAGTTTTGTACTATTTACTCGTTTTTGTGCTCTTGCATTTTAAGACCTGTTTTGGTTTCCTTTACTGATTTTTCTTTGGGTAAAAATTCTGATTTTTTGTGCTCTTGCTATCGCTTATATCCCTTGTTCTGCTGGTTTTGTTTATATAGTTTTTTTTTTCCTGTCAGTTTTTTGTGATAGGCCATGACTGCGCTCACAAATCATTTTCGAGGAACAAATTAGTGGAAGACATTATTGGAACTCTGGCCTTTCTGCCCCTGATATACCCTTACGAACCGTGGCGCTTTAAACATGATAGGCATCATGCCAAGACAAACATGTCTGTACTTTCTTCTCTCACCAAACTTCTTACTATTGATGATCATGGAAGCATCGCACTATAGTCTATATTCTCATAAAGCTCTCCATTAATTAGTAGATAGTTCCATGAACTAATTTGAGATTGTAATCTTCTGAGGTTGGCCTTCTATAGGAACTTTGATTATTATTAACGAAAATTTATGGAATTCAAGATACCCATACCATGAGGTTACCTTGAATTCACAAATACATAAGTAAATGCAACTTGTGAAACAAATGTCTTTATTAACTGTGCTTGTAAAAATCGATTTTGACAGTTTTTTTATGATCCAATAATTTCAACCTTGGAGGGCCCAACCTGTTACAAGTCTAGAGCATAAATGTCTATGGTAGTTTTGAACCCGGTGGATATAAATTAATTAGAGGGGAACATGTATTTGGGGAGAGGAGACTATCATAGTGGAAATAAGCTGTTCGTGTAGCAATGCTTGCCTTTGGCTAGGGGTTCTTGGGTTGAGATTAATCAACTCTTAGGTTAGGGCCTAGGACTCAAGGTTGACTTTGATCCTAATGGAGTGATCTTTGACACCAGAGGAGGTTCGAAATCAGGTTATGGGGTTGAAAGGTGTTAGGCATCAACCCAGCCCCAAAAAAGTCAAATCTCTAATAATGCCAATAAGCTTCTTCAGTGATCTTTATACACATCTGAGTGATTGAAAGAAGATGCTAAAGCTATTCTAAGCTAACATGTTGTTAATGAGATTTAAACTTGCAAATGAATATACGATATACAACACAATTAAGCTCACATCATCCATGAACAAAAGTTTAATGAAGATGGTTTGAAATAAGGTGAATGAATGATTAAAGCACTAGATTAACACGGAACACTGAAGTTCTAATATGATGGACATGTATACTAAGATGCAATCAAACTATTTATAGAACGCATAGGAAAAGTATGAAAATAAAGGATGGAATGCAAAACTGGCCAGAACTGCAAACTCTCAAGTCACTTGGCAGCCTTCCATGTTGCTCAATGGGTCAATCTGTCGTTCGACAGGTCAACCCATCAATCGACTGGCAATTGGCTCCTGGGACACAATCAGTCCCTTAGATGTGATATGTCATATGATCAGGATTTTGAGATTAGTAGGGACCTTTGATTGAAAATTATGGGAAGAGTTTCATATCAATTTAAAATACTACTTGAAACTAAAATAGTATGAGAAAACTTAAATAGGAATTGAATAAAAATTTGAAACTTTATATCTAAACTAGTTTCATGAAACAACTAAATTTCGTAAAATAACTACTTTAGACTAACTAATCTTGCCGAGTCTGTGTCCAATCCAGTGTTTAAAAACGCGAATGGGACGTGGAACACGGCCAAGAAAAATCCTTGTCGACTTGGCGCGGATACGGCCAAGAATGTGGTTGACGCGGTCGTAACTCGGGAGAGTTAAAGGAGTTTTTATTGATTCTGTAGGGCAAAACAGGGAACCCGGCCAAGGAAAAGGGAGTCTGACTCGGGTGAGTCAACGCGGACACGAGGGAGTTTTAAAACTATGGTCCTATCATGCATGATCTACAACATGGAATGGCTAATCTATATTGGGAGAGTATAAATAATGAAGAAATTAACCATAATCTAGAGCATGCAATGAAACTTGGAACTAAAAGACTTCAAAAGAAGGAAATAGAAAACTAAAACTTGAAAATACTAAACTTGAAAATTACAGGAAGGTTTTAATTTGCCTGAATGTGAGGTTATAGGTTGGGGTGCTAGATCAGGAAAATCCAAACGATGCTCTAATACCAGCTACTAGAGCTAGAAATCATAATAGAATGACAAACACTATCTGTTTGAAGAATTACCATAACTTCAAAAGATTGAGTTGCCGAGCCAGAGGGTGGACCCGCTTTGAGTGCTGAAGTGGGTAGGCTATCTTCGATGGTTGCTGATGATCCATCAAATAGTAATATTTTTTTCTAAGACAATCTATTCATTGTTTCCCAACCTTCCATTCTCTATTGGCCCGACCGAGAATGAAGGATCTAGGTTTGTCATTTGCAAAGTTGCAATTGATATATTTTTGGAATACAATAAAATGAATAAAGCTATCATGCAAGTAGGGCAATTTGTTCCCCTACTATTTATCCCTATTTTTTCCTGTATCAAGTCATATTTTAAAGGGATAATTACATTTACACCCCCTCTAGTTTCTGACACATCCACTTCCACCCCTATAGTTTAAAACGTGACAAATACACCCCTGTAGTTTCACTTTGTTTAAGGTAGCCCCCCTCAGCTGAAGGTTCATCCATAGATTGAAGGGTTAGGATGATCCGATGGAGCTGATTTTTTGGGCACACCCTATCTATGTCAGGACCCATCAAATGAACGCTTTGGATCATCCAAACTATGTGGGCCCACATTATTTGGAACCTGTATTTGGTAGTGTTTGGATTCGGGTATGGGCCCACATTATTTGGATGATCCAAAGCGTTCATTTGATGGGTCCTGACATAGATAGGGTGTGCCCAAAAAATCAGCTCCATCGGATCATCCTAACCCTTCAATCTACGGACGAACCTTCAACTGAGGGGGCAAACCTTAAACAAATTGAAACTACAGGGGTGTATTTGTCACGTTTTAAACTATAGGGGTGGAAGTGGATATGTCAGAAACTAGAGGGGGTGTAAATGTAATTATCCATATTTTAAAGCAATAAGGATTCTGGCAATCCAATTTTGGGTTTTGTACGGATTCTGATTCTATACATAATGAGTATTTGGATTCAGTTATTTTCCAAAAAGAAAGAGGAAAGTTGCTATCCTGACATGCTAACCATGTTGACATGCTCTGACCAGCCGTTTTAGTGTGTCAACATGGTCCGCGCATTGGGCTAGCATCCTCAACAAAATGTTTGCACTTGAAACACAAAATATGAAGTAAATCTGTTTATCTATTTGAGGTTCTCTTTTGCTAGGCCGGGTTTCTTCTGGGTTATTGTATTTATATAATTTCCACCCATCTTTGCCAGTTTGCCTAGACAACTTTCTTTGCTTTTCTTTCAGGTTGTCCGAAGATACTGCTTGGCACCCTGTTCGGAGAGAAGAGATTGAATCATCCATTGCTTTACGCAAGGGAATTATATTAGGATATGGCATGTTTCGACCTTGGATGTCTATATCTCACTGGTATGATATGTATGAACTTCAGAAGGCGAAGAAGAACAATGTTTATGATGTTTGTTGGCAACCTAATGTGTCTATTCTTCATAGTAATTTTAGCATTTCTGAATTTCAAGTATTTTCATTTGATATTAGTATCTCTCAACATCATTAACCATCCTGGTAGGTTGCTGTGGCATTTCGATTTGAAAAAGTTCAGACCAAATGAAATTAAAAGGGTGAAGATAAGCTTGGCATGTGTCTTTGCATTCATTGCAATTGGATGGCCATTGATTATCTACCAGACGGGGGTCATGGGATGGATAAAGTTCTGGCTGATGCCATGGATTGGGTATCACTTTTGGGTATTACTTATTTTCTTCTTATTTATCGTTTAACTGTATTATTTGTAACTCATGTGAATACTATGTTCATTGTTCAATATGGAACTTTTCTTGGCTTTCTCTGGGTGGTTTTGATGTGAGCTAGAAATTTTACTCCTGATTGGTAGCATGTTATCATTCAAATTTTAAGTTTCAGTTTATCCCTAATCTCAGTTAACCCATATTTTTCCAGATGAGTACTTTCACAATGGTCCATCATACAGCTCCTCATATACCTTTCAAATCATCAGAAGAGTGGAATGCAGCTCAGTCCCAGCTTGGTGGGACAGTTCATTGCAACTATCCTCGGTGGTAATCAATTTATCCTACTTTGATGCTATTGTCTCTTTGGCTGTTAAAATGGGTGAGAATGTATTCTTAGTTCTTACCAGTTGCACTCATACACTTACCCCATCTGACTATTGGGCAGGATCGAGATTCTCTGTCATGATATCAATGTGCACATCCCACACCATATTTCTCCGAGGATACCGAGCTACAACCTCCGGGCTGCACACCAATCACTCCAAGAGAATTGGGGCAAGGTAAATTTGATTTTCCTTAGAAACTGATTTTGTGTACAACGAATCTGATTCACTTACATTTTCCTATTTTTGGGGCCATCAACAGTATCTCAATGAAGCGACATGGAATTGGCGTTTAATGAAGACAATAATGACAACATGCCATGTTTACAACAAGGAACGTAATTACGTGGCCTTCGATGACATTTACCCAGAAGATTCCCAGCCAATTACATTCCTTAGGAAAGTGATGCCTGATTATGCATGACTTTGTAGCTTAGTTTCCTGGTCCCATTTGATTCTTTCGTTTTTTTACCGAAATACTGGTATTCTCTTATTTTATTGTATATCTTGTTGGCTTTTTTGTCTACTTGTATGAGGGAAGCTACAGGAGAGTTTCATGTACGTCCATTACTTGCCTTTGCTTATAAAGTTGTCAGATGCCAATTAAAAAAATACTGTGCCCAAACCAAAAAAAATAAACATTATGTATTGCTACACAGAAAGTAGGTTACAACGAACCCTTTCATATGGCATGTCTGCTATATAATATATGGAATCCAATATGATTTTGTGTGGCTATATTTCCCCCCCCCCCTTTTCCATTTTCCAAGTGAAGAAACATTATTTAGTTAAAATACTCTGGCACCTATAATATGTATTTGTATGTGTTTCTGCTTATAAAATAAGAATTTCATGGCTTAAGTCCTAAATTAATTGACCTACAATTTAAAATTCAGCGTACCTAGGGACTTACTGTTACATAAGGAACTATTAAAATATTTTTTATGATGAAAAATTCAATGTACCCAAGCACGTTTCATTAGAGTATGAGTGATTAAATTTATTTAGATAAGAGTGGTGAAAAGAAAAGAGCTTTGGACCAGTCAACCCATGTGACAAGCTGAGCAAGAAGAAGGTTCAGCTCATATCTAAAATAATTTCTTGGAGCCCCACTATCACTGATGTGCATTGGACAATTTCTTTATCTGCTGACAGTGATATAATCTTATTAGACCTGATAAGATTACCAAGGCCTTGTTCGTTGTGTATTTTAAGTCCAAAGCTGATTATTGGACTCTTATTTAGATAAGAGTGGTGAAAAGAAAAGAGCTTTGGACCAGTCATGTAACGCCCCGGTTTTTCTTGAAAATACAAACTCGGTGCGTATAAAAATATGACATCATCTTTCTCAAAAACTTTCATTATTCTCAAACACTTTCATTATTCCCAAGATCTCAAATACGTTTAGAGGATTTACAGAAATTAGGTCTAACTTATTACATCGTAATTCAAGACATAGTTGATACACATTTAAAACATAATTGTTCTTTAGAACAGTTCTGCATTCAACTCTAGCATTCCTCATCTTCCATCTATATTTCACCTGGGTTTTGGAACCATAAAACAAGGAAAAGAAGGGGGTGAGCTCAAATAGCCCAGTAGGGTATAAACAACAAGTGATGTAGAATTGTCAAGCTCATAAGAACATGATATTTTGCAGATATGACATCTCATATGGAAAGAAAGAATAAGCACAACAGGCTTTCCAAACGTATAGAGAAAACTTTTAGAACTTGATATTAAGCATATATAGACTTCATTAAGCATAGATGCTTTCATTCATAGCCATATCTCGGCTCATTCATAGCCATACCTCGGCTCATAATCCTCTAGATTTACACTCTCTAGAGTCGTCATTACCCACGTGCACATGGAGGACTATAACGCGTCCATCCGTCATCATATCATAACTCAGTCCATATTCAGAATTAGGGTATCACAAGATAAACCCTAAACATAAACATATCTCATTGAAACAAGTTTCGGGGAAGAAAAACCTTTATATCAGCAAAAGAGAATCAATAGATAGGCAACCCTTACCTCAAAAACATGAAAGGAACACTCCTTACTTCAAATATAGCAAAAGAGAATCAATAGATAGGCAATCCTTACATAAAAGAGAATCAATGGATAAGAAACCCTTGAAACCCTTACTTCAGCAAAAGAGAATCAATAGATCGGCAACCCTTACCTCAAAAACATAAGGCAAGATAGGGGACCCTTACTTAAAAGAGAATCAATGATAGAAAACCCTTACGACCCTTACCAATAGTTTTCCGGTCACAGGTTTGTTTGAGCTTACACCTTGGAGTGAATAACCTGTAAATATTCTAATTTGTATCAAAGTCATGTTTTAAGATCATGTGGACCCCACATGCACTATTCATGTGGACCCCTCATGTTACTATTCATGTGGACCCCACATGTTACTATTCATGTGGACCCCACATTTTACATTCATGTGGACCCCACATGTTACCATTCATGTGGACCCCACATGTTACTATTCATGTGGACCCCACATGTTACTATTCTCAGCAGGTTTACCATTCTTTGATTTCGTTTATTTCTTGGCTACTATGCTTAGCAGTTCGCCTATGCTTAACAGTTTGCCTTTCTGTGCTGAAAGTTTACTTACGGTTACTATGCTTGCATTTCACCGTTCAAATAAGAGGGTAAAACTTGCATAATCTATAGCGAGTTATCGCCTCTTATGCATGTTTTATCCTGATTTACATAGATGGATATTTACATAGGTGGTAGAACCAACCATTTACTTTACTTTACGGTTACTATGCTAGCATTTCACCGTTCAAATAAGAGGGTAAAACTTGCATAATCTATAGCGAGTTATCGCCTCTTATGCATGTTTTATCCTGATTTACATAGATGGATATTTACATAGGTGGTAGAACCAACCATTTACTTTACTTTACGGTTACTATGCTTGCATTTCACCGTTCAAATAAGACTTGCATATAAAAGAAATACTTTAACTATTGAAAGATTTACCTTCTCCTCTCTCAGATTTCCTTTTCCTTCTCCTCTCTCAGATTTCCTTTTCCTTCTTCTCTCTGATTTCCTTTTCCTTCTTCTCTCTCAGATTTCCTTTTCCTTCTCCTCTCTCAGATTTCTTTTTTTTTTTTTTCCTTCTCCTCGTCTGCGAGCCTCTATTTATAGCCTTAACCTGAATTATTATATTATTATTTTATTTATTATTTTATTTGCATGAACAGTAACTTGAATTATTATATTATTAGTTTATTTGCTTGAATAGTAACTTGAATTATTGTGTGAGACCTACTTGTTGTGGGACCCGCTGGTGGTAGGACCCGCTGGTGTGGGGCCCGCTGATGTGGGACCCGCTTGTATGGGGCCCGCTTGTGTGGGACCCGCTTGTGTGGGACCCGGTTTTGGTGGGACCCGTGTGGGGTCCGCTGATGTGGGACCCGCTTGTGAATAGTACTCGGTAGGTCCTACTGTGAATAGTATTTTTACATAGTGCATCTCAATAGTGAACTTGCATAGCATTTCTTGCATAGTAATTTTACCGGTTCTTACAAGTCAACCCATGACAAGCTGAGCAAGTGGAAGGTTCAGTTCATATCTAAAATATTATCTTGGAGCCCCCCAGTCACTGATATGGACAATATGTTTATCTGCTGACAGTGATGTAATCTTATTTGACCTGATAAGATTACTCATGACATGTTCGTTCTGGATTTTGAGTCCAAAACTGATTCTTAGACTCAATTAAATGCAGTTTTGGGTCCAATAATCAATCTGCTGTGGACTGATCTAATAGGAGCAGGGCCTTAATGAAGATGGACAAACTATTAGCCGGTTGCTTATTGCAATTTAAAAAATAATGACAAGAAACAACATAGCTTTGAGCGTGGGTTTCTATTTGTCCTTGGGTGGTATTGAATGGTTGATGTTTTTCATTAATTATACAGCTTAATGTCCAAGTTCCAGTTTGATTTGGGTTCTATCCTCTGTCACGATTCATTATACCAAAGTCATTAATCAGTAGCTTGGAACTGCAGAGCCAAGTCAGTTTGGACTGAAAAATTAGCATTTACAGGAGAATCAAGCGCATTGTAAGAATTGAATCTGTATAAACCCAGAGGCCTTTTTCAAATTGAATGTGAACAATACCAATTTTGGGGTCATAAATAGGGAAGAAAGTAACCAAGTTTAGAGAATGGATGTGGGTATGGTGGGAAGCAGTTTGGCCCCACAATGGAACTTGTTTTTAAGCTAAAGCAACTTCACTGAACATTTAAATTACATGACATCATGGTCTGATGGGAAATCGAAAATGCCTGAAATTAAAGCAAACATATCAACTTTCATTCAAATTTACTTCATGTAGTGAAGGAACTTGGCAGTTGTACCTGCTCACATGCTCCTCGAACAATCTTTTTAAGGTATAGCTGTTGTGGAATCAAACAGGGAACATGGTTGCCTAGATCAATGGAAAAAAGAACCAAAGAGCAGATTACATATGGATTTGAATCCAACTTCAAAAGAAATAGGTGTAAAAGAACTGGTCAACCCAAAAAAGTAAAGGAAAAAATACGTACAGCTGACAGCTTTCTTTAGCACAATCTTCAAAAATAAATAAAAGCAAAACTGATAAAGAGAAAGCCTCTCAAATTACAAATTACAAATTGTGGTAGTTAAGCAAGCCATCTGTTTTTACTACAAAGCCACTCATTCTACATCAAGAAATTACACCCAAATCATCAGATATTGCATAAATTCTCCAAATCAAACTCAAATATACTTCCTTTTATCAACTAACACTACACTTTCCCTCCCCTTCTTCTCTTCACTGAGATTATAAAAGAGTCATGAAACTTGACACAGAAAATACTCAATTGAAGAAACAACTTCTGTTACACTAGATAATTGGAGAAGGCCTAGTCTCCCACACATCATACACATTCTCCTCACTGTGAAGAACAAAGAGCCGACCACCCCCAATTGAAAAATCACAAATTGAACCTCCATAACTTCTTTGTAGCCTAGATGTTAACACCCAATCTGGCCCACAAAAAACCGAGATACTATCATTCATGGACAAGAAAAGCTGGCCTCCATATGCTGCTAACTTGGGATAACATAACTCATCTGGCATGTTCCCTTTCATAAGCCTACTTCTCGAACTCCATCTCACACTCCCACCATTTATCCTCAAATCCATGAACCCTAAATCATCATACTGATTCACCATACAAACAGAGTTATTCTCCTCCATCACAGTGGCATCAAGAACCCTCTTCTCATCAACAGTGCGAGGAGCCCCAACGTCAGACCAAGACCAAACCATACTCTTCTCTCTAAAATCTATAAGACTTATATAACAATTATCTTTCCTAGGAAACAAAGTTGCAACCATCAAACAATTACTACCATCAAGCCATTGGAGTTTGTCAGCATCACCAAGTGACCAACCAGGAGATTCATAAAAGAAATCAACTTGTTTTCCAGTCACTTGATCCCAAACTCCAATTCCATACTCATTACTCCTACCTCTACAACTAGCAAAAATTCTATAATCTGAACTAAAACTCAAAGACCCAGCAGTAAAACTCTTAAACTGATCATCATGGCTTACCTGAAACTTATGTCTAAGATCACCTGTAGAAGAACTGAATAGTCCCATCCCTCCATAACCGCAGCCCAATCTCTCACACGCACTTATAACAATGTTATCTGAATCAATGTACCCAACGTCGTTAACTCTCTGATAATCAAGATTAATAGGTGGATGCTCTTCAAGCATCCAATTATAGACACGAACCATACTGCCATGGGCAACACAGCACCCGCCATCAGGGCCCGCACGGATGGCTGTGCCGTCCCCGGGCGCCTGACCGGATACCGAGCTAGCCAGCCGAAGGCGGTTACCGTCGAACGGCCCCCACTTTGCGGCCCTGACATGATCAAGTAGGCCATAATATAGAGCCTCTCTGTAGAGTAGTTTTTCAGGCATGTTGGCTGGGATGTGGAGTTCGCCGGTCCGGAGAAGGTCAAGGAGGACGGAGAAACATGCCGGATTCCGGTCAATGAAGTACTCCTCATGATCAGTTAAGTTCCAGTGTTCGTCCAGCATCGCTCCGAGCATCGAATTCCGGCCTGCGTTGGCAAGAGTTGTGGAGGATGTCTCAAATATTTTGCCCCCAACGTTTAGTCTCACCCTGTCTCTTCGAATTGCCATTGTTTTCGCTTCAAATCTTGAAGACCCAGATGAGATTTTTGAAGAAACGTGGCTGGAAAGAACCAGAAATTGAAAGAGATATGAAGATATTGATCTCTAGAAATGGAAAACTGATGGGTAATATTTGTAATTGACAGGATTATAAGGAAAGGGAACGAGGTTAAATGCTGAGAATTGATGAGGAGGATCAGAAAAACTGATGAAATTGGAACAGAAAAGATTAGAAATTTTGTGTAAACAAAAGCAAAATATGAGATTGAGGGGAAAACTGAGAAAACAAAGCAGGGAAAGCTGATGAAACCATGAGATTACTGAAGAGCCCTTATAAAATTGAAAAAAGTGGGATCTGGGTATTTATGAGACAATGATTTGGGAGATGGGTATTCATGTTGGTGTGATTTGGTGAAGTGGATTCGGAGATTTTGGAGCCGGTCTGATTTCGAAATTGATTCTTCTTCTTCTTCTTTTGCCCTGTTTTTATGGGGTTGGTCAGTCTTTCCTAACATTTGAAACTTAATTTATTTATCCGAGTAGCAGGTTAGTTAAGCCTGCAAGTTTTTCTCATAAGGTCAGGTCTGTCTCTCTTACCGCAAAAGAAAGCCGGTCATTGGTCTCTCCGGAAAATGAGAATATAGTAGACTTAAAATTCAAGTCATACACGGAAAGTGAGATACCAGACACCTTAAATAAAATTAGCAATTTAATTTCATGTTTTCTTCCATGAATTAGAGAAAAAGTAAAGCAAATTTGATTTAATTATCCATCTTGAGCTGTTAATTTGATTTAATGGGTATTTTATTTCTGTGGCCCTTAATAACAGCTGACAAATTTGCTACTCCACCATTTCATTTTGAATTCCATGTGAGGACCCACACGGCAATCCAGACTATCCATCTAATAGGCCCCACTGTAAAGGGGTACTGGCTAAAAGATGCCACAAATTTGACAAACTTAATCATTTGATTGAGTTATTACTAGGGGCTTGTTCTTCGAGGCTTCTTATTCTTCGCTTCAACGAACAGAATCATTTGCTGTGCCATGAGAAATGGGTTTGGCAAATGGCAAATGCCATTCTCATTAATTTTCGCATTCTCTGCAATGAAAAAAAAGCACAAAAGCACTGTAGGGAAGAGTTACTGAACATAGCCTAATTGAATGGGTAAGATTTTTTGGAAGTATGCTATCTGTGGTTGGGATTAGCTTAGATCTCCATGTGGGTCCACTTGCTGTATGATGCTTGTGGCATCTTATTAACAAATGCCGTAATATTTATATTTAATAAATATAAAATAATATAATTGAGCCGATAAAAAAAAACTAATTGACGGTACAAATAAGTAGGTAAATTCTCAACTTGATGAGAGGGGGTCATTTTTTAGGATAAACAGTAAACTTTTAAGGTTATAACCTCAATTTCTCTCTGTAAATCTATGTTTTTGTCATGTAATTCTTTCTTGGGTAATACATTAATGACTTGGGAAATGATATTGCCACCCATCTCTTCTATTTAATACGTAAGCTGCACAAACCAATGAAATATACTATACAAACGAGTGGCTGTGGCAGCTCCCTTATGATTATTGTAATAATAAGATATTTAAAAAACAGGAGTTGAGAGATCTATCTATTATAATATAGCATTTCAGAATTTCAATTTGATTCATATATTTATTAATTATTTTCACATGTGAACTTCTCTGGTGCGATCATTAACATTTTTTTTTTTTTTAAATCCCCAGTCTTTGAAAATTCAAATTCAAAACTCCATTAGGGCCCGTTTGGATGCCGAGAAGATTTTTTATCCGGATGTCTCATATTTGCAGCCCTTTTTGCATTGTAGTTTGGATTGGATCAAATTCTTGGATTTCTAATTCAGCAGTTGACAGTGAAAAAATTCAGATTTCCAAATATGCTGTGGAAATAAGAAGATGAAAATCCACAGATCTAGTAGTTTCCTTCACCCTCTTAGCTTCTCAACCCTCCACTAGGAAGTACCCCTTCCCTCTCTGTCTCCCTCTACATGAGCTGCCGGATCTATTCAATTTCTTTTCAAAACTCAATTCCAAATCTAAATACAAAATGGGAAATATCCCAACGTGCCCTTATTTTAAAAAAATTACTTAAATTAACTCGGAGGTAATCGGTGGGGTTTCCCCCTTCTTTTGATATCAATTTAATTCTTTGACATTCAAAAAAACAAGTTGAGGTACCATTCCTTTAGCTCTCATAAAAATATCACGAGAAATGATAAAATAGTTCGTACTATATTTATGAGATCCCATGAGTGAGTTCTTAACCTAACTTTTAACTTTCATATGAAAATCATCACCCACTTGATTGCTTTGGTGGTGACAATCCTAACCATCCAATTTCCATTAATTAGTTGGCTGAGATCATCCGCTGTTGGCTGTCGCTTGCCTTAGTGGGGCCCAATTGATGAACAGCTCAGACCGCCCGATGTAGATAGTGGAGATTGCTCATAGAAGAATCTAAGGAGAATATGGCTATATATTTTGGTAAGGTTGTTTGCTATCATTATGTAGATAAGAAAAAAAGAGATCACTTACATTGCTTGACATTAATGGTATCATTATTAGTAGTTTGCTTCACCTTAAAGAGACAGTCTCTTAAAAAAGTTAAGTGATATATTCACCCCAATTTTTTACTTGAAACATTCCCCACTAGTGTATTTATTAGGGCTGCAACTCGGGTCGGGCGGGTCGGGTTTTGGAGAACCCAACCCTACCCGAGAAATATCTCGGGTTGGGTCGGGTCGGGTTTTTTTTCGGAAAACCCACGATTCCCAAACCCGGCCCTACCCATGATAAATCTCGGGTCGGTTCGGGTCGGGTCGGGTTTTTTCACGTTGACGCAAATTTTTAAGGAAAATTCTTGTTTGGCAAGGCAACTCAACTCATAGAAGCAAAAATTACACTCACATTACACTTGAATCAAACAATGATGTAATTACACTCACATCACACTTGAATCAAACAATGCTGTAATCAAACAATGTTGTAATTACAATCAAACAATGCTGAATCAAACACTTGAATCAACTCAACTCATAGAAGCAGAAATTACACTCACATACAGTAACAGTGGGTGCGTGGGTTTTCACTTTTAACTTTGGGATAATTACATTTACACCCCCTCTAGTTTCTGACACATCCACTTCCACCCCTATAGTTTAAAACGTGACAAATACACCCCTGTAGTTTCAATTTGTTTAAGGTTTGCCCCCTCAGCTGAAGGTTCATCCATAGATTGAAGGGTTAGGATGATCCGATGGAGCTGATTTTTTGGGCACACCATATCTATGTAAGGACCCATCAAATGAACGCTTTGGATCATCCAAATAATGTGGGTCCTTACGCGAATCCAAACACTACCAAAAAATCATCCAAATAATGTGGGACCACATTGTTTGGATGATCCAAAGCGTTCATTTGATGAGTCCTGACATAGTTAGGGTGTGCCCAAAAAATCAGCTCCATCGGATCATCCTAACCCTTCAATCTATGGACGAACCTTCAGCTGAGGGGGCCTACTTAAACAAATTGAAACTACAAGGGTGTATTTGTCACGTTTTGAACTATAGGGGTGGAAGTGGATGTGTCAAAAACTAGAGGGGGTGTAAATGTAATTATCCCTTTAACTTTTAACTAACAATAGAAAAAAATGTACATACTATAACTTATGTAACTCGGGTCGGGTCGGGTCGGGCCCCTTCAAACCCGGCTCGACCCGAGATTCATGCGGGCTGTTGAATGCTGAACCCGGCTCGACCCGAAACCCATGAAACCTGAACCCGACCCAGGCTATTTTCGGGTCGGGTCGATGCGGGTCGGGTTTTACCCGGCTCGAGTTGCAGCCCTAGTATTTATGGCTATTCTTTTACAGTAGAGGGAGCTGTGCTAAGTAAAAACTAGGGCTGCAACTCCGGTCGGGCGGGTCGGGTTTTGGAGAACCCAACCCTACCCGAGAAATATCTTGGGTCGGGTCGGGTCGGGTTTTTTTTCGGAAAACCCATGATTCCCAAACCCGGCCCTAGACATGATAAATCTAGGGTCGGTTCGGGTCGGGTCGGATTTTTTCACATTGACGCAATTTTTTAAGGAAAATTCTTATTTGGCAAGGCAACTCGACTCATAGAAGCAAAAATTACACTCACATCACACTTGAATCAAACAATGATGTAATTACACTCGCATCACACTTTAATCAAACAATGCTGTAATCAAACAATGTTGTAATTACAATCAAACAATGCTGAATCAAACACTTGAATCAACTCAACTCATAGAAGCAGAAATTACACTCACATATAGTAACGGTGGGTGCGTGGGTTTTCACTTTTAACTTTTAACTAACAATAGAAAAAAATGTACATACTATAACTTATATAACTCAGGGGTCGGGTCGGGCCCCTTCAAACCCGGCTCGACCCGAGATTCATGCGGGCTTTTGAATGCTCAACCCGGCTCGACCCGAAACCCATGAAACCTGAACCCAACCCAGGCTATTTTCTGGTTGGGTCGATGCGGGTTGAGTAAAACCCGGCTCGAGTTGCAGCCCTAGTAAAAACAGGAGGCACATATATTATTTCTACTAAAAAACATCATTATTGTTTATTGACACGCTACACTAACTTTGCTCTTAGACACTCTAAATTGAACTTTTTTTGATAGATTATTCTAAGTAACTTGAAAAATGGGATTGCATTGTGTAGATACTTCTATGAGCATTTTGGCCATCATGAATAGAAAGATGGTATGCATGGCAAAGAGACAAAATGAAGAAGGTTTTATCATAAGAAAAATGAGGAGGGAATATCGAGTCTCTTAGATCACTATTTTGTTTGATTTGTTTAATGGATTGCTTTGAAATGTTTCACTTAAAAACGAAGAGAGAGATTGTAGAGACAATAGAGACAGCACAATGATGCGCGCACTCCACGACAGGAGTAAATTTCTCGATGAAAATCCCGAGGCCCGAGCTCAATGAATGACCGGGATCAATGACACGTGTTAATGCATGTATGCATCATGAATATATCTTTGTTTATACGTTTTAGGCCAAAGTTAGGTCAACCTACTTAATGGAAAATGGAAAATGGTAAAAATACTAGCTTTCCCAACATCCACTCCACTCTTTAGGCCTGAGTGTGCCCCGTAGCTGTGACTGGATTACTAACTGGCCAAATGTCCGTTGAGAACACCCTGATTGGGTGATCTTAAGCCCTTTGTCACGCTCTGACCCCACCGTGTAAATATTATCCGGTTCTAGGTCTTTTACCCTCCTCAGTTTTGTTTTCCAGCAGCACTATCCTGACCCACCCCGTAGGGACCCGTCCCTTGGAGATGCTGAAAACACGTGGAGAGGGAGAATCCACGACTTTTGTTCCTTTTCTGATGTGGGATCTCACACCCATGATCTGTCAAGCTCATTTATGGCCCTTTCGATCCAAAGAAAAGTTTCTGCTGGAGATGAGCTTTCCTAACGTTTGGCTAACTAAATTTTTATGGAAAATTTTCATTGTTTTCTAGGAAAATACCTACCCTATTGGATCTAGATCTTCTTTCCATAAAACTTCTTTCAATAAGTGTACGTTGTAAATCTAGGATCGGGGCAGTCAAATTTCATGCAAAATAAGGATCTGTAATGTCATGATCACAAACAATGGATCTATAAAATGGAGGCTTAAGAGTCATCAACTGGGATTGGATTTGGATGCATGGCATATCCATAGTGGGGCCTAACAGATATGGTTTGAATCGGTTGAAGCTTATATATATATTCTTCCAAGGAAAAATATGCACATTCCCCCATTTTTTATGGGTTCGATGGATGTGCAATTTTTTTCAAATAAAAATATGAGCAGCTAGAATGATATAAGAATGGTTTGGATCATGAATCGGGTACCCAATCTAAGATTGTTGCAGGTGAAGCTGGTAAGCAAGATGGGCTTAAAAGGTCACACATCCTACTTCTACTCACCCCAATTTTACTTGCATGTTGTCATTTTATTTCCCTAACTTTCCATTTAAAGGCCATAAACACAAGAGGGCTGCGATTGCATAGCTCGTCCTTGACAAGGCCTGACAAATAAATGGTTGGATCATTGAGTAGTTCGGTTCCAATTGTAACTAACACGACGTGAGAAACATCAAGCCAAAAAGACATGTTTAAAATGTCATTAGCCTAACAAAAAAAGATAGAAAAAGAATGTAAAAAAATAATATAATCGAGAACTAGTTTCTGATTTATTTCAGCTTATGAACTATGGCAAGAATGGTCAATGGTGTGTGGTAGTAGGAAGGCGAGGTCGGTTATTGCTCTTGTGTGGGAGCCTCCTAACATCATATTCCTAAAATTGAACTTTGACAGCTCAAGCACCGGAAACATAGGACTGGCGGGGATAGCACGCATCCTAAGAGATGAAGATGACAATTCTATATGGGGTTTTTTCACCCCTATTGGAGTCACTGATTTTAACAAGGTGGAGATAAGGGCGTTCACCAAGAAAAAAGGATGTTGGAGAAAAATTGTTTGGACAAAGTAATAGTGGAGGGCGATTCTTTAAATGTGATCGAGTGATTAGAGGGTAGAGCATCCCCTCCGTGGTGGTTTAGTCAACGGATTGATGAACTATACAACAGGATGGCATGCTCCAATATTTCTTTTCATCATGCAAGGAGATCGGCAAACTCTGATGCCGATAGGCTAGAAAGAGATGGTTGCTCGAGGTCGGATTTGGAAGTCTTCGATTTCCTCCCCCCTTGAAGGTTTTTCTTGTATTACGTCGATCTTCTCGATCGCAACGATCGCTAGGGGTTTCCCGTGTTTCTTTTCCCTTTAATATAATTCTTTGCCATTCAAAAATAATAATAATTAAACAAGAACAGGTAAAAAGAGGAGATTTAAAATGATCATTAAAAAATTATTTTACATCTAAAATTCTAAAATACTTGTCAACACATTTTGTCAAGTTCTATGAAAAAAATAATAACCCATGATTCAATAACTCCACATCATATTTATGAAATGTTTGTTTACTACATGCAATGCAATGTAATGCAAGATTTCAATTCAACTCATCTTAGATTTGGAGTGCAATGCAATGCAATGCAACTCATCTTGAACCCATGATTCAACTCATCTTACTACATGCAAGTATTTTGAACCCATGTGTTATTATTTACTAAATGCAATGCAAGATCTCAATTCAACTCATCTTAGATTTAGTACACCCATGCAATGCAATGCAAGATCTCAATTCAACTCATCTTAGATTTTACCCAAGACATTAATATGTTTGGATACATAGCATAGGGTCGGTTAGTCGTGTAATAAGAAGTCAAAAGGGATGAGACAATCATTGGATTTGTCTAGAATCACCTATGATAGAATAATGGAATAGACTTACAGTAGTGTTTGGTTGCATGACATAGAGTCGGAGAATAGAGGAATAAGTAGGGGTGTCATTACCAATATAAAGAGTGGAGAGAGAGAGAGAGAGAGAGAGAGAGAGAGAGAGAGAGAGAGAGAGAGAGAGAGAGAGAGAGAGAGAGAGAGAGAGAGAGAGAGAGAGCACCATATATCCATAAGATTTTCAATCAAAATTCAACCATTTTGTATAATTTGGTTTGAAAGTTAGACGGAGGGGGACATTATTGCTACATAATTATGTAGGAAACATTTCTAACAGAATTCAAATTGCAGGAATCTTCATGAAAAGTTAAGAGGAAAAATGTATCTATTTTTCCTACTTTTTTTCGCGCACACACAACAACAACAAAAAAAGGAAACTTGAATCAAATTTATTCAATTTTACTTAAAGATTTTTCCAATGATTATTTTAAAGAGATAAATAAAATCAAGTTTTCTTAATTTTTCGAAGGTTTAAAATTTTGTATGAAATTAGACTACTAATATTGACAATGTTTTGATAACTGCAATAACTCATATAGTATTTTGTTATTTAAGCATCTACTAAATGTTATTACAGTTCTCAAATAGCTCTCATAAGCAAATTAAAAAAGAAAAGACAAGCTGAGTTTGTGCTGTTATCAAAACAAGGTAGTGCTAATATCAATAGCCTAATTTTATTTGAAAAATGTAAGTAATTGTAAAAGAAAGGAAAGTGATATATTGGCAAACTTTTCTTCCCTGGGCCAACCCCTCCCTCGAGTGCATTTATGACTGCTCTCTTTACACTGCAAGGTTGAGCCCAACCGTAACCCAACTTGAGATAGCATTCCATCAACTCTAAGCCAACCTAACACGAACCTAGGGTTGAGGATAGTCAACCCTAACCCAATCTGCGACTAAATCTTTAAACCCAAACCCTACCATTCAACCCGAAAACGGGTTGGGTTGAGTCGGCTCAGTTTCACCTTGGACCAAACTGAAAAATACAATAGAAAATCAAGATAAAATCAGAGGAGCTCGGGTCGGGTAAGGTCGGGTTGCGAAGGCCTCAACCCTAACCCAACCCGAACCCGAAATTAATTCGTTTCGGGTTGGCTTTTCACCCTAACCCAACCCGACACGTCGGTTGAGCCCGATCCAAGTTGCACCCTTGCTTCCCCTCACAATATTACCCCTAACTATCTTCGTAATGCATCTTCTTCATCTACTTTTCGTGTCCCTCACTCAAGTCCCTCTCTAATTTCACCGTTGCGACAGAAGGCAGAGGCGTGTACAGATCGTGAGAGAGGAAAAGAATAGAAGAGAAGAAATGGAGTGCGTGTTCGGAATGGTAGGAAATGGTTTCGCTTTAGTGGTTGCGGACTCATCGGCCGTAAACAGCATACTTGTTCACAAATCCAACGAAGACAAAATCATGCTTCTCGATTCTCACAAGCTCTTGGGTGCTAGCGGAGAATCTGGAGACAGGTACACCTCTCTCTCTCTCTCTCTCTCTCTCTCTCTCTCTGTGTGTGTTTATTAAATAAACAAAACCCTACAAAGGGATTTGTGTTTTTACTCTCTCTCTCTCTCTCTCTCTATCTCTCTCTCTCTTTAAATTTGCAGAGTTCAATTTACGGAATATATACAGAAGAACGTTCACTTGTATCAGTTCCGTAATGGAATTCCTTTGACCACGGCTGCCGCTGCCAATTTCACCCGGGGCGAGCTCGCCACCGCTCTGAGAAAGGTCCACTTTCCTCTTCTCTCTCTCTCTCTCTCTCTCTCATCTGTTTTCTACTTACCGCTTTAATTGTTTTAGGGTTTTGTTGATTTCTGGATAGTTGATTTTTGTAGGGTTGGGGTTTGTTTCTTTTCTGATTCTTGTTAGGGTTGTCTCTATGATCTTTTCTTCTCTGAACTGGGGAAATAGGGTTTTGGTTTTGTTTTATTTGGCATGAATTCTATAGTTCTGATTATGGTTTTGGATTTATCTGTTGACATGTTTTTTTCTTACCAACTCCACAAAGTAGAATAGTGCTTAGGGTTAAATGTATTTTCATATGTGTGTCGTGAAAATATGTTGAGATACAGTATAGAGAAAAGTGTTCATGCACTGCAGTGTAGGGAGCTTAACTGCGCTTAAGTGGCTTATCAAATGAATTTGGAAATGCATAGTTCTAGTTGATGACTTTTCTTCAACTAGTTAAGGCTCTTGGGTTGAGTTCCTGGATATTTTTCATTAATGGCAGTGGTTATCATCTGAAGGGTTTAATTTCCATTAGTAATATATTTTCAGTTGCCTTGGCTTAGTAAAATCCAAGCTTCACTAATAGTTCTTGTAAGATTATTTCTAAATTCATATGCGGGAATGAGTTTAATGGCGCGCTAATATTAAGATCTCAACATACTTGCTAGAATAATCAACTTAACCGGGTGATTTGTGCATTAGATAGATCTATTGTTTCTAAGGAATGGGAGATTCACATAGGAATGTTCACACAATGGCTCTTCCATAGCCAATACCTACCCATTGTCCAATCCTCTTTAGTACAATGGTGCAGGGTCCGGTTCCATTAATTGATTTGATTTGATCTAGCTTTGTTAGAGGTATTATGTTTCAACAAAAAGTGGAAAAATGGTGGAGTGATTTTCATTTTGAGGGCTGAAAGGTGTTCCCATTAATGAGCACACTAAACACACTCACGGTTTAGATAAATCACTGGAGGTACAGGTTTTGCTGAAATGAGAGAGCTCTTCTAAATGAGAAGGCAGAGCTCGATCAAAGGTAAGAAAGATGATCCCTTTCCAAATTGAAGAGCTTGGATCGTGTTGAAGAGGGATGATCAAATATTGTTTGAAGATCAGAGCTCTTCTAGAATAAAGTTGAAGGTGGGGTTCAAAATATCCTTAAGTGTGAAGAAATCAGGGAGAGAAAAGTCTAGGGCTTTTTGGTTTAGAGAAGGTGATAGGAACATGATGTTTTTCCATCAGTTTGCGAATACGACTAGGAAAAATGGTATTCTATTTGTCACATTTGGAGCGTTTGGCTGGAAGATAGTGGGGAAATAAAAGAAGTGACAATGGGCCAATTTGTTAACCTCTTTCCTAAGGAAGTTTGGTTGCCTGATATTGACGGGCTTAACTTTAATGCCACCACGCCTAAGAACAGTGGTTGGTTAGAAAGATTTTGAGAGAAGGTTCGAAAAGCTGTTTTGTTATCAATTGTAAAGCTATCATAACCAAGAAAGAATAATGATCTTGGAATCAACAACCTATGGTTAAGGAATAAGGTGTTTTCGGAAAATTGTTAGTGCCAAGTTCGTGAGGAAAGTGAAGCCTTTGGGTGCAAAATGAAGTTATAATTGATATATGTTCGGTGGTCTAACAGAAATTTTGAGAGATGAAATTCCTTTTTTCATGGGTGGTGACTGGGTTTATGTAGATGTTAGGTGTTCCTTGGAATTGGAAAGACCCAAATCCCCCTTGCCCTTCTGGGCACCCTTTGCGAAGGTTGTGAGGATGGATACTCTTGTTTGATTTGGGACTCACGAAAGGGAGGTGCCCCTTGCTGATTCTTGACAGATAAGGGAAGACCATCATGTAGGTAGCTTTGATTCCACGTGATGTAAGACAACCAAGTATAGGAATCCTTTAGGTTTAAAAGGGTATATTTGATCTGGACGATCTTGGTAATGATGGTCAAAGGCTGGACAGTTCACATGGGTAACTGATCATGCACAAGTTTTACAGGTTGTTGCTTAAGTTCTAGAATTACTTACGATTCAGAAGAGAATAGGCTGGGCATCAAAGTCAGGTCTATAACAGGGTGTTAAAGGATAATCTAAATGTAGGATTAGGACTGGATAGGGCAGTATTAAAGAATAGTTGTGAAAAAACTGTAACAGATTGTAAGTCTGTAGCAGATCTATTCAGATTTAGGTTTCTGGTTTGAAGTAAAAATTCGATGACAGTTGAGTAGGGATTTAGATTCGGTAAATGTTTATAGGGTTATATCAGGTTCTTGATGTAAACTTAGGTTTAGAAACTTAAGGTAATGGGACTGTAATGACTGTAATGTAAGATTTGAATTTCTGGGTCAAATTGGGAATTTGTTGTGTGTAGTCTTTGGGAGGTGTCATGGTAGGAAATAACAAATGGCTGGCAATGATATGTTTATCAAAGGTTAAGAATAGGTTTGAGGGCAGTTAGGTGGTTGAAAGTGGGAAGAGGGTATGTTAAGGTTAGTGCAGTTATGGTAGGGTTTAATGGCAATAATGGTTTAATATTTAGATGAGGGTTGAAGATTTAATGGTTTGAGGTTAAGGTTTAAGGTTGGGGTGAAGGTAAAAGAGGCAAAAGGTGATCAATGGTGGAAGATGATTAATGGTCGCAGGTTTGGGAAACTAAGAAGATAAAGACAAAGGTTTCAGGTTTAGGAAACAAAGAAAACGAAGACAAAGGATGAAGCAGAAGAGAGCAAGAAAGCAAATAACAAAGCACCAATGTGGATCACATTCGCAAGAGGTAGCACGTAACTGCTTGGGAGCTAAACTCACTCTTATTCAATCAATTAACATAGTAGCTAGGGCCATAGGCCATTACCTTTATAGAGAACTCCAGCCCCACAAAAAATCAAGGGGAGGATGATTCGGACGCCTAATATCTATCTACCTCTAGTTGCAAAAGAACAAAATCGTATTCCAACTAGAACTCCTATAAACAAAAGGATCCTTACTGTGAAACAACCAGTTACTCCAAAAGCTTAAGCTGTTGGAGGAGGTGTTATTTAATCTTTTATACTTTAACACTCCCCCTCACGTGTGGCCCCTCTTTCTTTGGGTTGGCCTACACGTGGTACATGTGGCCCCTCTTTTGGGTTTGGCCATTGCATGTGGATTTTTGCTATCAAGGAGGTTTGAAACCAGGCATTTGCTCTGATACCATGAAACAACCAGTTACTCCAAAAGCTTAAGCTGTTGGAGGAGGTGTTATTTAATCTTTTATACTTTAACACTTACTAACTTTGAAACAAACAAAAAAGATCCTTATTATAGGGACACTTTCCTACTACAAACAAACTAGTCATCTTTCTTGAAACAAAAACACAACTAGGACTCTTAGCAGTAGACTTCTGCCAACACTAAGACTAACAAATCTAGTTGTACTAGGGTTCCCTTCGGAGCTAGGAAACCCTCAATTCAATCCCCATGAAAATTTGAATGGGCCTTCTTTGTGGCTTAATTGATATGATGTCACCCCATGTCACAAGAAAGGTTTTAAATTTCGGTTTCAATTGCTGCGAAAACTGAAACTGTTAACGGTTTCATGAGAGAGGAAGATGAGAGGAGTTGGAGAGAAGGAGAGTGTGCGGGTTCTCCTTCTCACAAAATGTATTATATATTTATATATATGTGTCATTAGGGTTACTTATCAAAAGACAAGAATACCCAGTCGGGTATGCAAATTTTACTGCTCTTCTAACACTCCCACTCAAGCTGGAGTGTATATGTCATACAACCATTGCTTATTACACATATCATTCAACTTTGGTCTGCCTAGTGGTTTGGTAAATATATTGGCTATCTGGTCTCCTGATCTAGTACTGAATCTTCTCACGAATGAAATGGCAATCCACCTCGATGTGCTTCGTCCTCTCATGGAAAACTGGATTTGAAGTAATACGAACAACAACTTTATTATCGAAATACAGCGATGTTGGAGATGAGGAAGGCAAGCCAATCTTAGATAGAAAAGACCCCAACTAGGTCAACTGCCCACACGTATGAGCCATAGCTCGATACTCCACTTCGGCACTAGATCTAGCCCCCACATCCTGCTTCTTGCTTTTTCACGACATTAAGGAGCCGTTTGGATACGCAGATCCAGGTTTTTAGTTTGAAAACAGTGTAAAAGAGGGTTCATGATCAAGCTGTTGTATGCTGTTCTGACAACGTTTCTTGGATTTTAAGTGAGAAATTCAGGTTTAAAAAATCTCTCCTGCATCCTAAGATTTCTAAAACCTGGAAATATGGGAGGATCTGCTACTCTCTTGCTGACGGAAAGAAGGGCGAGAAGTTAAAAACGAGTCAAAAACGACGGCTGGTCCGCTTCTTCTCTTGTCTCTCAGCTACAATTTTGAAGAAATCCCGGATTCCAAAATCCGCGTATCCAAATGGCCCCTAAGTTTTCTCCAACAAAAGTGCAATATCATGTAATCGACCTTCTATTTGCAGGAGATCTGGCCTAGTCTGCACAGTGAACCCTTCCAAGTTCATGTGATTGTGCCTTTTGAAGAATAAGCCTTTAAACTTGCCCTCTTCAAGTACCTAACTATTCGAAGAACTGTTGCCCAATGATAGGTACGTTGGGAGCTCATGAACTAACTCACTACACCCACTGCAAACGAAATATTTGGACGAGTCATGTCAAGTAAATCAACTTGCCAACAAATCGTATGTACCTGCCTGTTCCTCTTATAAATCCCCTTGATCAGGATAAAGCTTGACATTAGGATCCATGGGAACCTAAGCCGGGTTCACACCCAAGGATCCTGCCTCTTCTAATATGTCCAAGACATATTTCCTTTGGGACAATGACAGTCTACCATGTGAACAGGCTAGCTCAACTCCAAGGAAGTATATGAGGCGACCAAGGTCTTTGGTATAGAATTCTTTTTGAAGGAAGTCCTTTAGCTTCTGTATGCCTTCCCTGTTACTTCCAGTGATAACAAAGTCGTCCACATAAACTACTAGGAAATCGTACTCACCATCAGACTACGAGCTAAAAACCGAGTGGTCTATTGCACATTGCTTCATGCCAAAGCGCATAACCACCTCACCGAATCTCCCAAACCAAGCTCTAGGAGATCTCCAAATGCGGTTCCAGCAGAATAAAGATCTTTCACCCTCAACAAGCTTACAAAGGAAAGGTTGCATGGAGAATACACCATTCAAATCTGCTACCCAAAAATTGCAATCCCCAATGTCCCTCTAGCAGTTTGCAGATGATAGCCTTTTATTTAACTCTCCGGATATCCTCAAAGTGGCGAATTTAAAAGTATTTTTAAGATGTTATGAATTGATCACGAGACAAAGTACAAATTTTCACAAATCTCGAGTGTTTGGTATGAATCTTTCATCTGAAACAACATGTGGCTTAGCCAGAGTTATGGGATGCATGGTGCATACCCTACCTTCTTCATATTTGGGTTTACCTCTTGGGTTGGCAAACCAAAGAAAGAAAGTTGGGAACCAATAGTTGATAGAGTTGAAAAGAGGCTTGAGACTTGGAAAATGAACTTGGTGTCCAGAGGGGGTAGACTGACTCTCATTAAGGCAGTCTTGGCCAATATCCCTATATATCAGCTCTCGGTTTTCAAATGCCCCGTGAGCGTATTATGAGAGTAGAAAAGATTCAGAGGCGCTTCCTTTGGGAAGGGGCCAATGATAAGAAAGGCATTCCTTTTGTTGGCTGGGAAGAAGTATGTAAGCCGATGAAGGTGGGTGGTTTAGGAATAAGAATAATAAAGGAAACGAATCAAGCGCTCCTAGGCAAATGGTTATGGAGATATGGAGACGAGGGGTCTCAATTGTGGGCTAAAGTTATTGATATAAAGTATGGGTCCTGTGAAGGACATTGGGAAACAGAGGACAAGTTTAGGAAGCTGGTAAAACTATTTGGAGGGACGTGATGTGTTTAAAAGCGAAGTTTCAGGAAAAGGTTAGATTCAAAGTGTATGCCGGAGACAGAGTGAGATTTTGGTGGGATAAATTTTGTACCGATACTTCGTTGAAAGAGGTTTTCCCGCAGTTGTTCGCTATAACATCGAGCAAGGAAGTATTGGTAAAAGATTGATTTTCACGATCTAAAAATGGGATGGTGTGGGCTCCACCCTTTCGCGTAAACTTTTTTGACAGGGAAGTGGAATTGGTGGGAACATTGCTGCAATCATTGGAAACGTGCTATATCAAGTTAGATGGGGAAGATAAAAGAATTTGGGTTTGGAACTCACATGGGGATTTCTCGGTTAAATCATTCTATCATCATCTTCTACCTTGCCCCGTTCCCTCCAAAGTAGCCAAAGTGTGGGACATTCAAGTGCCACATAGTATTTGGATGGGCTACACTCCTCCAGAGAATCCAAACCATTGACTTCTTGAGAGATAGGAACATGTGGTTTATTGACTACTGTGCTCTCTGCATTGAATCAGGAGAGTCTGTGGATCATCTGCTCGTTCAGTGTAACGTCGCCTCTGAGGTATGGGGTCTATTGTTCAATAGATTCGGGATTGCTTGGGTACTTCTTGAAAAATTCTTGGAACTATGTGAAAGCTGGGCGATGGCTCCTTGGAAGAGTAAAGGGAAGATTTTGTGGCAAATATCCTTTTTAACTACTATTTGGGTACTATGGAAAGAAAGAAATGCGAGGATTTTCAAGGGACATTCGAAAGGAGTAAGGTACATTTTCAATAAAGTAATTGCTTTAATGATATCTTGGGTGAAAACGTTACCATGCTTTAGATTCGTCTCGCCCTATGACCTATGGCATGGTTGGAGGGAGATTTGTGGGGCGAAGAGATATGTCTCCAAAGTGATAGAGGCTTCTGTCCCACCGGTTTAGGGAACGCTAAAATTGAACTTCGATTGTTCTAGTTTGGAAAATCCTGGACCAGCTGGCAGTGATGGATTGTTGAGGAACGAAGAGGGGGTGGTTATTTGGGCCTTTAGAGGCCCCATCGGAGTCGCAGACGCAAATGAGGCGGAAGTTCACGACATTCATCAGGGCATTGGGATGCTCCATAATGTGGATAAGAATAAGGCGGTAGTGGAAGGGGATTCCCTCGACATTATCAAATGGCTTCGGGGTGCCAAGGCAGTTCCTTGGAGATTTGGTGCCTATTTTGATGAAATTAATGATAATATTGCAATGGCAGCAATCTCATTCAAGCATGTTAGGCGGTCTGCCAATGGCGAAGCGGATAGTCTGGCGAGAACCGGGGTTCACAAAGAAAGTCTCCACTGTTTGATTTTATTCCTTCTTAGTTCTTTCTGTATGTTTTTGTCATTTTTATGATTGTACTCCTTTCCAAGGTCCTTCTCGGTCCTTGTTTTTTAATGAATCTATTTGCCATTCAAAAAAAAAAAAGTCTAGTTATTTTTCAACAAAAAGTTTCAAGATATCTGGTCACTGGTCAGTTTATATCTTTATTAGTAAATGCCCTGTGATTTCACGAAAGAAAATAAAATACTATGTGGCCATTAAAAAAAATACTATGTGAAGGTTCATCCATCCCTGAGGTCTCCTCTTTAATGGGCAGGGATAGAAGAAAATACTATGTTGCCATTAAAAACAAATACTATGTGACCAATGTATCAAATGTTAACCATTGACAATTAGAGTAAATGTTAGCTACACTATAGATTTATGCAACAAAGCGACGTATTCATTCTTTGCTCATAACTAACATTCCACCAGATGTACAATTTAATGATGGGCATAATTAGGTCTCTGCGTGTCCTTTTTTTTTAATTGGCAAGCATCATGACTTGTAATTCACTGAACTACATTAGGCACTCATTCCTCTTGAGGCTAGTTTCATTCTCTTCTCAGCTGTTAGATTTTCATAATGCATAGACCATTGGTTACTTTCAAAACTCTTTTTTTTATGAGTAAGCTGGGGTTTGGCAGGACCCCTACCAGTGCATTGAATTTAGATAAAATTAATTTTTTAATGGTAATTTAGATAAAATTAATACATTGAGAAAATGAAAAATTTACAATCGGACATAAGACTCTCCCTCCCGGTCAGATTGTAATATTTCTAGGAGTTTTGGAGGGGTGAAAGGCAATGGAATGTCAATCCTGCAGGGACAATCTCTCTCCATATATGTGAAATGCGCCATTGGGTGAAGTTTTTGAGATATTCGGCTAACTGCTTTAGCATCATGGGCTTCCTCCATGGTGGTTTTGATTTTCCAGTAATTATGCTCACTGTGTATAATGAGTCAACTTCGATCCAAATTTTTCTCCTTCCCATTTTTCTATCTAGACGAACACCGGTGTAGATAGCGGATAATTCTAGTTCGAAGATTTCTTCTTTTGCTACTTCTTTGGAGAAAAGACCAAGTAGCATGCCATTATGCTCCCAGCTGATGCCCCCAAGCCCAGCTCCTTCGGGATCAAGAGACGCATCTGTGTTGATCTTGACTTCACCCGGCTCTGGTGTATCCCATTTGTATTTTTTCGTGATGCTCTGTTTTGGACAAAATTTGTAGCCAAAATTAACAGCTGCATTTTGACCCGATTCATTGAATTCATCTTCGAGCTTCAGAGCATTCTTAACATCCGAGAGAATGTCCTGAAGAACTTGCTTCTTATGTCTGTGTTTCTTCTCGAATAACCTTAGATTTCTTTTAATCCAAATTCTGTAGATTGCAGAGGAGAAAGCCAATCTCAGATCTGTGGCAGCTTGACCTTTACCTGGGAAGGAGGATCTGATCCAATGCCCTTCTTCCTGGAGGGTGTTTTGGGGTTTTCTTCTTGAATAACCTTAGATTTCTTTTCATCCAAATTCTGTAGATTGCAGAGGAGAAAGCCAATCTCAGAGCTGTGGCAGCTTGACCTTTACCTGGGAAGGAGGATCTGATCCAATACTCTTCTTCCTGGAGGGTGTTTCTGGTTTTTCCTCTTACTCCAATTCTCCATAGGATTGACCTCAATATCCATGCCGAGAAGCAACATTTGAAAAACAGATGTTTTCTTCTTCCTGGTCTGAATAAAGGTTTTAAATTTCGGTTTCGGGATATGCATTTCGGTCCTCACCGAAACCGAACAGCCGAAATTTCAAAATTTTGTGACGAAATCTATCGACATCAGATGACATAATATTTTATAACGTACCAAATTTCGACGAAATCCCCGATTTTTCGGGATAATATTAAATATTAAACAAAATCCAGATTTTTTTGTGATATTCCTTAAATTTCGACCGAAATTTCAGGGAAAACGAAATTTCGATCGAAATTAACATTTTGACTTTACGCCATTTCGGTTTCGCTCTCGACCGAAACCTGAAATTTCGAACCGAAATTTAAAACCTTGGTCTGAATTGCAGAGGCCGCATCTGCTGTCTTGTAAGATCCCCATATGCATCAACTTAACCTTTGTGCTTAACTTGTTTCGGACAGATTTCCAGGCTACATTATCTTGTCTCAGGACATGATCTTTGATCCATATGGTTTCAGTGCATGCGAGCTTCTAGGAGGAGTTTCTTTTTTGTTCCCAAGCACTTTTCATCGAGAAATCACCATCCACGGCAGGTTTCCGGATAGCTCTCATGCAGAAAAGATTTATTTAGAATGGGATCCTTATGGATTTGAGATAGTTTCTGAATATGGGCCAGGGACATGGTTTTAAACCGAAACCGAAACCGAAATTATAAGATTTCACCAAAATTTCCACCGAAATCACCACTGAAATTTCGCTGACCAAAATTTCCCTGAAATTTCGATGTGTGAGGCCGAAACCGAAACCGAAATTTCAAACCTTGCCAGGGGTGTATCTCTGTTTCTGGGGGAAATTAAGGAATTGAGAGGACCTTGTGGGTGCCAAGGTTGTGTCCAAAGGCCAATGGCATTTTCATCACCAGTTAAGTAGCAGGTATGCTCTTTAGGCAGCTCCCTTGCCTTTAGGATGCTCCAGAGGCCCCACGATGGCTTTGAGGGAATCGGGATAGTCCACAAGTTTCCTCTTCTCAAGTATTTTTGATGAATCCAGTTTTTCCATGGGGAATTGCTGTTACTAAGAAGATGCCATAGTTGCTTTAATTGGAAGGCCCCAACCTACTCCTAATTTCGGCTTGCAAATGTCAGTCCAAGCAACCGAGTGCAACTTCTTTTTCCCGTCAGAACCTCCCCAAACATAATCTCTGAAGAGTCTTTCTAGAGTTTCCAATACCCCTTTCGGGATATTAAAGGCAAATGACCAATATATTTGGAAGGAATTGAAGATGGTTTTAATTAGCTCAATTCTACTTGCTTGTGAAAGGTGCTTGTTGCTCCAGCTCTGAAGCATCTTTCTCACTTTAGCAATTAGGAGGAGGCATTCCGCATTCCTTCATGGTGAGCCGTGATGTGAACAAGGGTAGCCCTAAGTATCGTATTGGGAGAGATCCTTCCTTGATTCCTAAACGCTCTGAGATCACCTTTCTTCACAAGGTTTGGGAGAGATCCTTCCTTGATTCCTGAATGCTCTGAGATCACCTTTCTGTCAGAAGGTTTGGTACCTGAAAGGAATATTTGACCCTTGTCTCAGTTTTCCTCCAAACCTGTACATTCCGATAATTTCTTCAAGCAAGCAAGTAGTCCATTAGTAGACTATAGATTTGCAGTTGAAAAAATCATTAAGTCATCAGCGAAGAGGAGATGGGTAATTGAGACCATACCTTGGGAGAAAGGAGTGGAGATGAGACCCTTTTGCATAGCATCCTCTAGCAATATGGATAGCACTTCCATAGTTAAACAGAATACCAGGGGAGAGAAAGGGTCTCCTTGCCCGATCCTGTTGGTGGAGGTGAAGTGGCCTTGGGGGGTGTCGCTTATTAGGATAGAGAAGGATGGCTTTGAGATACATTTCGAGATCCACTCGCACCAGGTATGATCGAAGCCTTGCTTGACCATGAAGGAGATGAGAGCATGTCTGTTTACATTATCAACGGCTTTTGCTAGGTCCACCTTAAGGCACATCGAAGGTTTGGTAGATGGGAGTTGGAAGTTGGAAATTGTGAAGAAGGTTGTGGGTGAGGAGGATGTTCTCTTGAATCTGCCAGCCCTTGATAAAAGCTGATTGAGTTGGATTCACTAGTTTGCCAATAATAGTCTTCAATCTTGTAGCCAGGATTTTTGTGATCGTTTTATATAGGAAATTGCACAGAGAGATAGGGAGGAATGTTGCTGGCCACTCACCTTTGGGGATTAGGGCAGTAAAAGTTGAGTTTACCTCAGCCAGAAGTTTGCCCTTTCGGAAGAAATTTTGGATTGCTGTGATGAAGTCATCTCCAATTAGGTACCAGAAGGCTTGGAAAAAGGTGTTGTTAAATCTATCTAGGTCTGGGGCCTTTTCTCCTTGAATTTTCAGAACTGCCTCCTCAATCTCTTCCTTGCTGACTCGCCGGGAGAGGGACTCCGCTTCTTCTCTGGATAGTTTCCAGATGAGCTCAGGAGTCTCCAAGGGAGAAGGGAGAGGTCTTCTAATTATTGAGTAAGCTCTTAAAATGAGAAACCATGATCTTGGAGATTTCCTGTGGGTTTGTAGTGAAATTTCCATCTCCCTTCTTCATTGCCATGATATTTTTCCTATTTGGTGTGGTTTTGATTGCTGAGTACAACATTTTGGAGTTTGAGTCTCCAAGATGGAGCCAGTCAAATCTAGCCTTCTGCTTCAACATTGATTCTTCTAGCCTGGAGGTAGATATGAGCTCCTCTCTAAGCTTGCCTTCCTCTTCCATTAAGGCCTTGCTGGTTGGATTTTTAGCAAGCTAATGCAGCTCTGATTATTGGAACAATGGAACTTTTACATCGATCCACCCAAAAACTTTCGTGTTCTGGGATCTTATCTGCCTCTTAACTTCCTTTAATTTCTGAGTGAATCGAAACATGGGGTTTCCATGAACTTTTGTAGCCCAAGCTCTCTCAACAACTGAGTATAATGATCAGAATTCTCGGAGGAAGATAAGGTGCCATCAGAAGAGGTTGAGGAAATGGCGAAAATGGGAAGTATTCTAGGGATTGGATATGAAGAAAATGTCGAAGAAACTAAGAGAATGTTTTTCAATATTGAGAAGTGTGATGCTAGTGAAGAAAAGAAAGGAAAGATACCGAGTAAAGCTAGCAGGGAGCTTAAGGCCCTGACTAGATGAAGAGGTTTGTCCTGATTGTAAATAGAGTTTTTAGGTAATACTGATAGGGAAGAGGTTGTGAGTTTGCTTGGTGGTTTTTGTACTTGTGTTTAGGATTGGGTACTGATGGGACAAGGATGGCATATTAGCACTAACTGAGTGTGCTTGAGGGACCTGGGTCCTTCGCTGCTTGGGGGGTGTTGTTTTATACCTTGGATTGGAATTTTCTTCTCGTCTTGTTTGGGATGACGTTTCAGATATGATCGTAGGTAGAGGGTTCGATCTCTCATATGCTTGAGAGATCTTGGTTTTTCGCATATCGGGACATCTTCTTCCCTTGTTTCCAATTTTGGATTGTAAGGTTGGGGCAGCATACCATGGGGTTTTTTCTAGGATTTTTTTTTTTTGGGTTTTTGGTTTGGGTTTTTTTTATTATGTAATGGGGTGGGACTATTGGTCCCCAATCTCTGTATATATGCTATTATGAATAGATATGTCAATTTTCAAAAAAAAAAAAAAAACCGAGTATAATGATGCACCTTCTAGCCACATGTTCATAAATTTGAAAGGTTTAGGACCCCAGCTTTGGTGGTCCTTTAGGGTGATTATAATCAGGCTCCGGTCTGATATTCCTGGTGGTTTGTAATCTGCATAAGATAGGAGCGTAGTCTTGAAGCCAGGTCTCACTTACCAAGGCTCTATCCGAACGAGCAAGTTTCCGTTCACCAGTGATGGCTCCGTTGCTCCAAATGAATAAGTTGACTTGTTTCTGTTTGGGTTGTTAAGTTTACGATCTTAGGATCCCAAAGGATCCACACTCTCCCTTTGATTACGCAGGAGTAATTTCCATGGGACAGCCAATCAGGGAAGATTTCTCTTGTATAGTCTTGCAACTTGTGAGCTTTGGCTTTTGTTTCCATAAGACAGCATATGGGGATATTGGTTGGCATGATTAAGTTTCTTGTTTCCTTTCTTATGGACTGGGTGCAGAGCCCCCTGATATTCCAGGAACAGATGAAAGTCATTTGGGATGGGTGGGTTGGTGATGGGGGGCTCTTATCGAGCCACACTCTTCAATGGTGGATGGGGTCTCTGCTTCTCCTCCCAACAGAGTGTTTACCTGAAGGATCTTGTTATATTTAGGCGCCTTTTCTTTCATAGGACTAGTCCTTGGACTATCTTCTGAATGATAGGCTATTCCACAGGAAGAATAGCTCTCTGTTGAAAATTCATCTGGATTGGGAACTATTTGCTTCTTAACATGTGGATAACAATTGTGTCTTAACATTGTTTTTCTTTATAAATTGTTCTTGAATTTTAGAATGTACTAACTGCCCCCTCATGCGATAATATCAACTTCCAGTGGGCAAACCTACATTAACTTCTACTGAAAATATCTAATTATTGCTGCCATTTTGATATGGGAATTATATCATCAGTCTCTTCATTTGATAATGACATGGGTCACACTTTCCTAATTAGCTTTTAAAGGTTGTTACAACTTACAATTTCCAAAATCTCTCGAACAGCTTATAAAAGTGTTTAATAAAGTGATTGGGTTTGCTGAATTTTCTCTCTTGGTTTTCCAGAGCCCGTACCAGGTTAACCTTCTCTTGGCTGGCTATGATAAGGAAACTGGTCCATCTCTGTACTTCATTGATTATATTGCCACCCTTCACAAGATTGAGAAAGGTGCCTTTGGCTACGGATCTTACTTCTCCCTATCCATGATGGACAGACACTATCACAGTGGGATGTCTGTGGAAGAAGCTGTTGATCTGGTTGACAAATGCATCATGGAGATTCGATCCAGACTGGTTGTTGCTCCGCCGAATTTCGTGATCAAAATTGTTGACAAGGATGGAGCGAGGGAGTACGCATGGAGGGAATCAATCAAAGATGCAGGTGCTGTTGTCGCCTGAGATAATTTACTCAAAACTATTTTCAATGGGCTGTTCGGTTTTGCTGACTTTTTTTTTCAGTACTTTAGATTGGCTGAGAAGTCGTATATATACATTTGAGTTGCAATCTCCTTTTGAGTTCAAGTTAATCCTCCCTAAATCCCTTAAATTGATGATCGTTGTTGTTGTGATAGATTGACTTAACTTATGTCTACTCCATGATTATTAGGCAAAGAATTTGCTGTTTTGTGATAGATTGACATAACTGCACTCTTATGTGATTGATAGATTGGCATTGCAGGTGAACAGAGCATTCATCCATTTTTGAGAACCGATTGTGAGCCGAAAACTAATTATTAGACTCCAAATTAAAAAGCTATTACAATTCACGAATTAAAAAGGAAAAGACAAGTTGAGTTTGTCTCATTATCAAAACATGGTAGTGCAAATATCAATAGCCTAAATATAAACACTTAGTAGCATATATTGCAGAGAAGCCGGATTCATACCTGGAGTTGGGGATTCGCGAATCCCCGAATCGCGAATCCGAACCGTGATTCGATTCGAATCCCCAGAATCGGGGAATCACGAATCGATTTCATCAGAATCGCGAATCGTAATTTGGGAATCGCGATTCTGTTTCCACCGGAATCGCGATTCTTAAATTTGGGATACACGTTTTATTATAATAAAATTCGCGATTTTATCAATTTGAATTCCGGGATCACAAAAATGACGCGATTCCCATCACTTAAAATCTGTTCTTTAAGTAATCCCAACTTTTTGACATTAAAATATTGTTTTGACCTTTTTTTTTTTAAAGAGGGGGGTATTTTTAGTGGGGGCTTTTTTGTAATTTTCATTTTTAACGTAAAATCCTTATAAAACGAGGGTTTCGACTGAAATCCTAAAAAAACCGAAAGTCTCCCTCTTTCTTTCCGCCGCCCCTCTCAGTCCCCGCCGTCCGACCATCCGCCGGAAAGGAGAAGAAGAAAAAGAAGAAGAAGAGAAGTGAAGAACTTTGCAGGTATTTTTTTTTTTTCATTTTTTTTGAAAAAACTAAAAAAGGTATTTTTTTTTTCATTTTTTTTGAAAAAACTAAAAAAGCTTTATCTCCCCGCCCCCTCACACGGTTTATGTGGATGGTTTCTGATGGTTTCTCTCATAAACCATCTCACACACCATTCTCTCACACAATTTCTATGAAAATGAACTCCCCTTTTCCCTTGAACGATTTGTGTGGGGTTTGGCAGTGGCTTTTGGGTTTGGGTTGTGGGTTGTGTGAAAGGGTTTGGCAGTGAAAGGGTTAGCACTACCATGTTTTAATTATTGCACAATTTTTCTCCATTTAAATTGTCTTTTGAGTTTTGACTCTTTTCTAATGTCGTTAAAAGCCAAGATGAGTTAGTGCAATTATCAAAACATGTTAGCTCCAATCCAACATCAGTAGCTTTTGTTTTTTGGGAATTACTAATTTTCTGGAATTTAATCCAGCATTTTTCAAAAGTACAGTGGAGCCCCAATTGATAGGATGATCCAAACCATTCATTTGTCGGGCCATAATGTGTTGTACGGTTGTACTCCGATCTCTCAATAGGATGACCTATCCCTCGGATCTATAAACTTTTTTGAAAAACAAATGGTAGGATCATCCTATGAAACTGATTTGATCAATGGGTACACATTCAGTTGCCCAACAAATGGTTTGGAACTTTGGAATTTGGATCATCCTAAGAAGTTAGCCCCATTGTCCTTTTTGAAAAAAACTATACTTGACAGTTGTGACACACACCACATGAGATGTGAATTTTGATTCCCAAAGTGTTTACTTATTCAAAATTGCATTTAGGCCCAAATAATTTTAGAATTTGAGAATTGAGTTTGAGACTTTAAGTTCATTGAATAATATTAGATTGAATGTGCTCATTGTTGTGCAAATATATTTTTATGAAATATTGTTTATGGATGTGCTGATTTTTTATCAAAAATAATATTTTTATAATTGTGATTGTGCAAATAAAGTATAAACAGTAATAATCTGGGAATGATAAGTATTTGTTTACTTTTTAGTATTTAATGGGCTGCGACTGAAAAGGTTCCAACTTCCAACAACCTCTCACAAGCCCATTATGAGAAGACAAGCTAGGAGAGCATCAGAGTACAAAGTACAAACTCAAATTGTCTCTGACTTAATGAGATAAAAAAGATTGCAGTGATAATATCATTTCCCTAGGAGAAATGATTTTAGCCCAGCCATATTTTGATATTGTCTTTTGAGCTAATAAGATATTGTTTATCATTTGCCATTCGATAATAGTACGAGTAACGAGACTACATAGTACATACGAGCCTACGTGAGGCCTTTACAAGTGATGGCGAGCGGAATTGCTGAAGTCTCCAACAATGGTTTACTGGCATGGATCAATGGGTTGCATCAAGTGGAAGGAGTTAATCTTGGCACGGTGGACCTATGCAGCTTACGCAATATTGCCACTGTCTGTGTTGATTGGGGTTTGATTCGTGCCGCAATCAGTTGTTGGAATCCAGATTTGCATGTGTTTCATTTTGGAATGCGAGAGCTTTGTCCGACTCATGAAGATATTTGCATGATGCTCCGCATTTCTCCTGATGGTCCCATGTTCAAGCCTTCCTTTAAGGAAGGCTATGATAAGGCATTGAGCAGTCTGATTGGCGTGCCACAGAAGTCCCTATGTCACTACCGTCAGGCAAGTAGTATATTCGTGCATAAGCTAGTACAAGTCTTTTCACCAAGTAGATAACTGGATATGGAGTATCGTCGTTGCCGTGAAAAGGCATTAGCATTATGTGCTTATCCAATGTTTCTCTTTCCGGGCCGATCAGAGTCATCAGACTTGATTCCATTATATTTTGTAGACTTGGTTGATCAAGTTCGCCAAGGTGCAAATCTAGCTCCTACTGTCTTAGCGGAACTTTTTGATAGCCTACATAGTGCTCGCCGATCTACTGGATCTGACTTATCGGGAAGTTCCGTCATTCTTTATGTAAGTATTGGATGGTTTATTAAAAATGCTTGAATGATGTACTTGGTTATGGTTAATTATTATTTTTAACTTTTTTTTATTTAGGTTTGGCTAGTGGAGAGATTACGAATTTTGGGTCCACCACCTTTGCCAAGACGAGCCTGGACAAGGAGTTTTAATACTCGAGAGGAGTTAGTTTCATTCGATGATCGCGACAGTTCGGCTATATGACTTGAGGGTCGCGAAAGTAAGGACATTGAGTGGACTCTCCCATGGGCTCCCATTTCCTCTGCAGTCCTCGAGACTTATGGTCAGAAGTGCGTTCGGATAATGGGTTTCCAGAGCACTTCCTTTTACTTGCCTCTGTGGATCCTCCAATAGTACTTTGGAGCCCAACATCACATAGCGATGATGGATGTTTCGGTACCGGACTCCATTCGCCCTCAATTGTTGAAGATGAGGACGGTGAATGCGATTGATAGAGACTGGAATAGGCGAACCATCGTTGTCGTTCAGAACAACCCCACCCCTGAAGAGGTGAACAACTATTTTTGGGAATGGTATGGGACTGGTGAGGCAAGTGGTGAGGCAAGTGCTACTTCTAGGAGCGGTGCAAGGGGGTGCTTTATTTGTATTTTGATGATGTATTTTGTTGAACGAGTATCAGATCTATGTAATAGTTAATTAGTTGATTACTATTTTGTATTCTCAAATGGATTCGACACTGCGCCACGAGAAATCCAACCCTGACCTACCCCTGCAAAATAGTGAATACCCTCGGGAATTCCCACGTAAGACGGTCTGTTGGATATAAATCCAATGGATTCGACACAGGAAACCCAACCCTGACCTACCCCTGCAAAATAGTGAATACCCTCGGGAATTCCCACGTAAGACGGTCTGTTGGATATAAATCCAATGGATTCGACACTGCGCCACGGGAAACCCAACCCTGACCCTACCCCTACAAAATAGTGAATACCCTCGGAAATTCCCACGTAAGACGGTCTGTTGGATATAAATCCAATGGATTCGACACTGCGCCACGAGAAACCCAACCCTGACCTACCCCTGTAAAATAGTGAATACCCTCGGGAATTCCCACGTAAGACAGTCTGTTAGATATAAATCCAATGGATTCGATACTGCGCCACGGGAAACCCAACCCTGACCTACCCCTGCAAAATAGTGAATACCCTCGAGAATTCCCACGTAAGACGGTCTGTTGGATATAAATCCAATGGATTCAACACTGCGCCACGGGAAACCCAACCATGACCCTACCCCTACAAAATAGTGAATACCCTCGGGAATTCCCACGTAAGACGGTCTGTTGGATATAAATCCAATGGATTCGACTCTGTGCCACGGGAAACCCAACCCTGACCCTACCCCTGCAAAATAGTGAATACCCTCGGGAATTCCCACGTAAGACGGTCTGTTGGATATAAATCCAATAGATTCGACACTGCGCCACGGGAAACCCAACCCTCACCCTACCCCTGCAAAATAGTGAATACCCTCGGGAATTCCCACGTAAGACGGTCTGTTGGATATAAATCCAATGGATTCGACACTGCGCCACGGGAAACCCAACCCTCACCCTACCCCTGCAAAATAGTGAATACCCTCGGGAATTCCCACGTAAGACGGTCTGTTGGATATAAATCCAATGGATTCAACACTGCGCCACGGGAAACCCAACCCTCACCCTACCCTTGCAAAATAGTGAATACCCTCAGAAATTCCCATGGAAACCCAAGCCTGAGCCTACCGCTGCATACCCTTGCATGCATGCATGTAAGACACTCACAGTAGAAAATATCTATCATACTATTCAAATATTTTACAATTTGATTTTATCAGAGGCAATTGAGGAAAGATGGAGGAGACTGTCGACCAAGAATTTCAAAGCCAAGGTGTAGGTGATGATGACATAGTTTTTGAAGGGGACCTAGAATACAACTATGATGAAGAATATGTGGAAGAAGATTATGACGAGGACATGGTGTTGGGTCCGAACGCAAGGTCAGCGATAGTTTTATGGTCACACGTAGTCAAAGGAAAGAAAGCTGGCGAATGACATGGGGGAACCAAAAAGTAGAAATGTAAGCACTGTAAGAAGGTTTACACTGGGACTTATACAAGGGTGCACGCACACCTTGTGAAAGCACCAAGAGGTCAAGGTCAAGGAATAGCATATTGCAGTGCAGTTGCAAAAGACAAACAATTACAAGAGCACATCAGAAGCCAAGTCCAAAGAGCAGAGAATTTACCTGGGAGACTGCCACTGAAGAAATCACGGTTAGACATGCTTGGCAAGTCTTCAAGCTCCGGTGCGACTTCTTCAAGTAAGGTTGGTGAATCACCACTTGGCAAGTCTTTTAGAGCAAAGGATAGAGACAATGTTGATCATAAAGTGGTGCGATTTTTTGCCGCCAATGGGATTCCCTTTAACGTCCTCCGATCTCCATATTTTCAAGAGATGATAATTGCCGCCAATTTTGTGCCTCGATACAAGTTGCCTTCTTATGAGAAAGCAAGAACAACTTTATTGGACCATGAGAAAGAGAATGTAACAAAAGATCTAGGTGTTGTGAGAGAAAAATGGCCTTAACATGGGCTTTCTATTGTCACTGATGGATGGACAAACGTGAAGAACAAAGCCCTGATTAATATACTGGCATCGAATATGTTCGGTTCAATGTTTCTCTATGCGCACGACTTCTCTGCCGTGGAGAAATCAGAGAAAAACATTGCAAAGTTTTTGTTGGATGCCGTTGAAGAAGTAGGGCCTTTTAATGTTGTGCAAGTGCTGACAGATAATGCAGCCAATTGCAAGCTTGCTGGGACAGAGGTTAATAAAGTTTATCCCCAAATATTTTGGTTTCCTTGTGTGGTTCACACATTAAATCTGATATTCAAAGACTTGACCAAGCATAAACACCTAGGTTGGATTGGAGAAACTTACCGTTCCTGCAAGGATGCGGTCAAATATATTACCAATCATTCGCAGGCTCTTGCTATATTTAGAAGCAATTCGAAATTTGAGTTGCTGAAAGTTGCGAAAACTAGATTTGCAACTCATTATACTACACTTAAGAGACTTCTTGATGTAAGGGAGGTGTTGCAGATGACAGTATTAACAGATGCTTGGAAAGATTGGTTGAATGCTTGCACCGACAAGTGATGATAGAGAGGGGCGAGATGACAACTACTTGTGTAGTCTCTGATGAATTTTGGACGAACATAAAATTGGCATTATTAATTACGAAGCCCGTCTATAAAATGATTAAGTTCACTGACCAGGAAGGTTGTCTGATATCAGAAGTGTACGAAGGCATGGACAATATGTTAGGACAAATAAAAGATAACTTGAAAGATGTACCTCACATGTACAATCATATTCATGGTATTGTGGTGGGACGATGGGGGAAGATGAATGTTTGAATGCATGCCTTGGCTCATGTACTCACTCCAAAATATTATGACCCTGCATATCTCAATATTCCAGCACCAGGTGGTGGTAAATGAGTCACCCCAGGTATGTAATTGTTTATCATATTGTGAATTTTCATAATGTAATTGTATTTATCTTCATTTATGTTATCGACTGATCGATTATTCAATTTTATTTTCAGATAAAGACCTTGAAATCATGGATGTTGTATATGAAGCCATTATGGATCTCTCCCCTGATGATGAGATGAGTAGTACGATTAGACGTCAGTTATATGATTTCATAGGAAGGGTTGGAAGGTTTTTCAGTAAATTTGCCAGGGAGGATGCGAAAGATCCCAATGTGTGTGTGACCAAATGGTGGAACTTTCATGGAAGTCATGTACCAGAGTTACAATCAGTGGCCATCAAAATTCTCTCACACCCTATCAGCACATCTTCTGCAGAGAGAGTATGGAGCACGTATAGCTTCATTCACAATGTAAAGCGTAATCGCTTAAATTCACATCGTGCTGATACTCTTGTGTACATCCACTCAAATCTTTGACTCCTATCCAGGTTTAAGTGTGTTTCGTTTTTGCATGCAATAATTGTTTTTTATTATTTATGTCAGATTATTTATTTAATTTCGAATCTATTATTTAGATTTATTTAGATTTAATGCGGCTGCATACAAAGAATGACTAAATAGAAAATGGGACATCAACCCAGAGCTCCCACTTATGGATGACTCCTCTATCAGAATGGAGGATATGTGATGGCAGGATCTCGATGATGATTTTCTTAGACCTTCTACATTTCGTGCGTCATCTCAGTCATTACTTTCAAGTCCTTCACTCACTATTCGTGACTTAGATGACAATGACGAAGATGTAGGATCTGGGACTCCAAGAGTGGTCAGTAGCTCTGAACTTGAAATTGGACGACCATCCAACACTCAAGGTCGTATTACTACTTATTAGTTTCCTGGGGCGTGGAGAACGTACAAGGGGAGATACAAAATCTTTAACACTTGCAATTTTCCAGTGAAGATATTAGTCTTATAAATATTAATTCATTTATTTAAACTTTTTCTTTACAGAAAATGTAGAAGGAAGAGGAGAAGGAAGAGGACGAGATGATCATATTTATTCGAAGGGAAAGAGAAAAGCCTAACTTTATTTCTTTCTATTTGAAAATACTGGAGAAATTCTATAATAATTTTGATATTTCGCTTTTTGGAAACTGAATTTTTTGTTTAATGGTGGAGTCCTGGGCCTCCTGGCTCTTGAATGAAAAACTGTTATAATTTCAGTATTTGGATAATCATGTTTATGTTTAATGGTGTACAATTGAATGCTTAGATTTTGATTTTCAGGTATTTTTTCTTAAATTTTATCTTTTATTAATTTTTTATCGCTCTCCGACGACTCCCCCGGCGAATTTCTGGCGAAAAATCGAATCCCGCTCCCAACCATCCCTGGAACCTTCGAATCCCACTTTCGATTCCCGAATCGAATCCCGATTTCAAATCCCGCCCTGGCAACCTTGATGTATTGTACTTTTGTAATCTTCACATACAGTGACAGCTCTTTGATCATCTTAAGCCCTGATGAATAACATAAATCTCATGGTTTCGTGATTGATACTTTAATTTTCTCTATTTATTAGAATACCGTCCAAGTAGGAGAAATATTAAATGACTGTGTAACCTCCTCCTCGAGGAATATGTTTTAAACGGTTAGGTAAGAAGGGGGGGTCCCAAAGGAATGGGCTGGAATATCTAGCTGCCCATTTCCTTTTGGTTTTTTGCTGCATAAGTAGGAGAGTTCACGAGGGAAGTATTAAGGGCAGTTACGGAAAGTCGTCACATGTGAAGGCAACAAGGGAAGAGAAAGACAAGTCACTCTCTATACATGAGAAGCCTTCTTTCTTTCTTTTTTTATGTTGAGCCCAAAACTGATTTAGTCACATTGAAGCCCTGTTTGTTTTGGAATTTAAGAATTGATTTTCAGTCCAAAATTGACTCTCTCTCTCTCTCTCTCTCTCTCTCTCTCTCTCGGAGTTACGAAAAGTCATCACATGTGAAGGCAACAAGGGAAGAGAAAGACAAGTCACTCTCTATACATGAGAAGCCTTCTTTCTTTCTTTTTTTATGTTGAGCCCAAAATTGATTTAGTCACATTGAAGCCCTGTTTGTTTTGGATTTTAAGAATTGATTTTCAGTCCAAAATTCTCTCTCTCTCTCTCTCTCTCTCTCTCTCTCTCTCTCTCTCTCTCTCTCTCTCTCTCTCTCTCTCTCTCTCTGAGTTACGAAAAGTCATCACATGTGAAGGCGACAAGGGAAGAGAAAGGCAAGTCACTCTCTATACATGAGAAGCCTTCTTTTTTTTTATGTTGAGCCCGAAATTGATTAACTTACATTGAATCCCTGTTTGTTTTGGATTTTAAGAATTGATTTTCGGCTAGAGACACACACACCTTGTAGGTAATGATATTCATAGGATTTTGGTGTATTACATGTACATATACGTAGAAACAGAGACAAACATATATAGATATTTAAATAGAAGCTACTTGAGAGAGACTGTCCAATAATTAATCTTGGACAAAATCAATTCTCAAAATCCAAAATGAACAGGGCTTAAGCCCATGTTTTCTTCGAATTTAGAGTCCAAAACAGATTATTGTAATAAAAATTAGGCAAAATTACATTTACACCCCCCTCTAGTTTCTGACACATCCACTTCTACCCCTATAGTTTAAAACGTGACAACTACACCCTGTAGTTTCAATTTGTGTAAGGTAGGCCCCCCTCAGTTGACGGTTCGTCCACAGATTGAAGGGTTAGGATGATCCGATGGAGCTGATTGAACAAGAAAAGCCAAAATTAGGAAACAAAAAACTCTAATTGAAATAGGATCAAATTTTTTCCTGATTTTTAGCGAGTCGTGCCCTCTCAAACCTCTCTCCTCCCATCCGCGCTGACATTAATTTATGCTCAACTCAACTAAACCTTTGTCCCAAACTAGTTGGAGTCGGCCCTGGCACTAATTTATCATGAAAAAAATATTCTTGGTTCCCACACATGGTTAGAGTAATAATGTGGAGCTGATTTCACCTCCGTGGGACTAAGTGGGTCGCCCAAACTCAGCCCATTCACTTCCTTGAATTCAGGATGTAGGTGAAACAGCCTTATTTTTGTCAGCCAAAGTTTGGTGTATCAATTAAGGACAAGTTGGAAACATTTTTCTTAAAAGTTAATTTGGCCATTACATTATTTTTCAATGCCTAATCATAAGATACTTTTCAATCTATATAGGGATTTATAGGCAAAAATTCCCAAAAGAAAAAGATGTTTTGTTTGATGACCCAAATAGATCATCTGGTGGGCCATGCCTAAATCATCTCCATTGTCAAGTAATCCTAACCCTCCAATGAATGAATATTTCTCTCATTAGGGAGCAATAGCTTTTGGGATTTATAGGCAAAAAATCCCAAAAGAGAAAGTTGTTTTGTTTGATGACCCAAATAGATCATCTGGTGGGCCATGCCTAAATCATCTCCATTGTCAAGTAATCCTAACCCTCCAATGAATGAATATTTCTCTCATTAGGGAGCAATAGCTTTCGGGATTTATAGGCAAAAAATCCCAAAAGAGAAAGTTGTTTTGTTTGATGACCCAAATAGATCATCTGGTGGGCCATGCCTAAATCATCTCCATTGTCAAGTAATCCTAACCCTCCAATGAATGAATATTTCTCTCATTACGGACAAATAGCTTTTCTTTATTCGAAGTTTCGAACCTCGCCCATCCGATTGTGATAATTGTGGCCCCATATGCCTCAAAATGGACGGTTTGGATCATTCAAAACGTTGCCACCTAAACCAATGAACGGGTGTCACTCTTTCCTTTCTTAATGGCTGCTATAAGAGCAGAAATACAAGTCACAAGGAGCCTCTCTACTCTAATCTCACCGCTATAGCTTCTCTTCTATCTCTGGACTTGGGGGACTTTTGAATTGGAATTCCTGGAATTTCTGCTTTCTGCAGATGGCTTGCAGTCTTGCAGATTTGAGATTCCATTTCACTGTAACCAAATTTCCCTATTCCTAAGCTCCAAAATTGTCACAGGGGCTTTTGTAATTATTGTTTTTTTTTCTTTTGCCTTCTTATATACCATGTTTGATTTCAGGCCCCCCATCAAAGAGCAGTTCGTAGTAGTGCATCTGCACTGAAAAATTCTCCTGGTATGTTCTGGTCACTTTTTTAAAGAGCCCTTTTTCGTTTTTTGTCGGTCTCAGACAGTTCAATCATTTAATAAGGAACTTTTTTTTTTGTGATTTTTCGTACTTTGGGTTTGAATTTAACTTCTCAAATAGGAATTGGGTTTTCTTTGATTGAAGGGATAGTTTGATGAATGAGTGCATTTTCATGGGAATATTGATATTAGATAAGTCATTTTTTAAGTGCTGTGACATGGTTCATTTACTTACATTGTTCTTTTTTCATCTGTAGTATTATTGGTAGAAGAAAGTGAAAAGAACTATGTATTGCTGTATATTGATATAACTGACTCTCATGAACGCAAACTAAACGTATGACCATGATGGAAAATCACCACTTATGTCTCGCATTGTGACGAGTGATGATATATTGTTCCTTTCTACATTTAACGAATGCATGCTCTTATGGCCTCTTTTGATACCTCTACAAATTCTTTGCACATAATCTTATGTGCACATGGTTTTGAAGATGGATATGATTTATTGGTTGCAATTTTTTTTATTTTTTGTTTTCTTATCTTGGTTTTTGCTAGGTAAGCTGGCTTGAACCCACAATCTTGTGGTTGCCCCCACAAGGGACCTTCCAAATGAGATATGGATCATTCCATTTGTTTGCAAATATTGGTTATAATGGTTTTATAAATGATGTACTCAATGACTTCGAAAGAGACCTTGGTGTCCAATTTGTAAATAAGATTAACTTAGAAGTTAGAACTAAATTTATTTGTAAATAAGAACCATTTTTGGTGGCATCTAAAGTGGTCCTTAGTCTCTAATTGTATCATCATGGTAGGCAAACAAATATGTTTAGTGTGAACCTAATCCCAGTTTGAGACCATTGGTAGTTAGTCTAAGTCAGTTTATACATATCAAAATGGGAAACTTCTAGAGGTTGCGAATTTCATCACTTCCAAGGAGTAGCTTTCGTACTTATGATCTGCTGTTGCACTTTTGCTGTTGTCATAGATCCAATAACCAAGAACTTTTTTATTGTTTGGTTACCTTTCAAAAAAAAAAAAAAAAACCAAGAACTTTCTTATGCCACCATTATTCTTGGCTCAGACTCTACCTTCTTTGATGAGAAGACCTCTATAATTGTACTCGATGCATCAAAATAAACTCAACTCAACTCAACTCAACTAAACCTTTGTCCCAAACTAGTCGGGGTCGGCTAATGAATCCTTTAGAAAATTTTCATGAAGAAGGTGAAAGGATCTACCAGGCTCAAATTGACTAAGTCTAATCCTGACACTAGTTGGGTTCGTCTACATGGATCATTTTCTTCCATTCTCTCCTATCCAAGGTCATCTTCTCTGTTATGTTCCTAGCCATCAAGTCTTTCCTCACTATTTCTACCCAAGTTGTTTTCGGTCTGCCCCTACCTCTTTTTATTCCATCAACTTGGCACGAATCACTTCTTCTCACTGGAGCATCCAAAGGCCTACGTTGGATATGCCCAAACCATCTTAAGCGGTTCTCTCTCATCTTCTCCTCAATTGGTGCCACCCCCACCTTTTTACGGATGTCTTTATTTTTAATTCCATCTAACCTTATGTGACCGCACATCCATCTAAGCATTCGCATCTCCGCTACACTCATCTTATGCACATGCTACTTCTTGGTGGCCCAACATTATGAGCCGTACAACATAGCTGGCCTCACAGCTGTCTTATAAAACCTTCCCTTCAACTTGGTACGTATTTTACGGTCGCAAAGAACTCTTGAAGCATGCTTCCACTTCAACTAACCTGCTTTTGTTCTGTAGTTAACATCCTCTTCAATCTCCCCTTCCTTATGTAGGATTGAACCAAGATAGCGAAAGATATCCCTCTTAGGTACCTCCTGTCCAGTCATATTTACTACATCCTCGCCCCGCCTCCTTACATTACGAAAAGTTGCACTCCATATACTTTGTCTTAGTCCCACTCAGTCTAAAACATTTAGATTCCAAAGTAGTTCTCCATAACTCTAACTTAGCATTAGCTCCTGCTTTGATTTCGTCAATCAATACTATGTCATCTGCAAATAACATACACCACGGCATCTCATCCTGGATACCCTCTGTAAGTTCATCCATAACTAGCATAAAAAGATAAGGGCTTAATATTCAAGATGAGGCTAGACCGTTTGATTGTGGAAGGGGACTCCCTTAAAATGATCAAGTGGTCGGATCACAAAATTCCTTCTCGTTAAATATGCTTTCCATATAGGCAGCTAGGAAGTGGGGGTGACAAAATTTCAAGCTGATCAACTTGGCTTAGATATAAGTTGAGGATAGTACTTAGCTGTTATTAACAAATTTATAGCAAGGGAATCGTTTGACGTATCGGTCACTTATTTAGGCCCTGTTCGTTTAAGATTTTGCCAGCCGATCGTGAGTCCAAAACCAATTATTGGACTCAAAATAAAACGTAAAATTGGGTCCAATAATTATTTTTGGACTCACAAACGGACGGCATAATCTTAAACGAACAGGGCCTTAGACTGGCAACAAGCATTGGGGTTGGTTCAGGAATTTTTTGATAACTTTAGCGCTAGTGTCTCCGGAATCAAGGTATCAAGTGTTGTAGGCAAGAATGTCACCTTAGAATCTTTATAGACTTGATCTTCTTTGTTGCCGTTCACATTCCTCATTGGGTTAAAGGAGTCAAACGGATTAGTCTTAGTTGAATCTTTCTATCTTCCCAGATTGCAAAGACCAAGATAAGTAAAATCAATTTGTTATGGTACATCACAAGGTCATGTGGGAGATGCCCTGGGCATGCTTAGTGGCTGGATATCAGATTATTAGCAGTGGGACTGGAGATTTATGTTATTTCTGATGGTTCCCTGGACACATTATCATTCCATGCCCCTTCTCTAGACAGATTTTGGATCTTTTCTTCTATATGGAGCATCCTTCAATCATTTAGATCTGGAATAACTGGTGCTTGCCCAGGATAAACATGTAATTGGCTTGCAGGATAAAATTGTAAATTGAAACTTTTCATAGAATTAAATATATATTTTATTTTAGAAATGATGAAGCTTTTAGTTAGAAGTTTTTTATATTAAGATTTACATGTTAAAACATAACTTGTCCTTTACTGTTTGGTCTGTTTCCTGCCCACCTTCAGACATGAACTCATAGCCCATATGCATTGCAGTTATTTGGCCTATTCAATGAGAAGGATATATCTGTTATTCTTCTTAAATGTCTTGCTCACTGGCATTCCACTTTGGATGGTGGTTTCACTCATATTGATAGGTACAGTGGTGTTTTTTCTGTGCAGGGACAGGCATATACTATCTCAAATGGGGAAGCCTTATCCATCAAAGGAACAAGTTTCAGAAATGTTTGTATACCAAGAAAATGACTAAAATTGTACAGGCTGTGGCACTACCAGAATCCCCACTCTTGCTGGACAGCGTGGAACAAAGAAAGCAGATATGTGAAAGCTATGGCTTTTCCCAAATTGGAGAACCACTTCCAGAAAACGTTACAATGAAAGATGTCATTGATACTCTCCCTAAAAAGGTTCGATATAATTATTTATTTATAAAAAGACTGTGACTTAACCACCATTTACTGTAATATTTATCGGTATCTAAAACATAGAAAATTTTCTGTTAGGTATTCGAAATTGATGACATGAAAGCTTGGAGGTCAGTTTTGATATCAGTCACTTCCTATGCATTGGGGATATTATTGATTTCAAAAGCTCCATGGTATTTACTCCCACTGGCTTGGGCATGGACTGGCCCTGCAGTGGCAGGGGTTAGTTTTGTACTATTTTCTCGTTTTTGTGCTCTTGCATTTTCAGACCTGTTTTGGTTTCCTTTCCTGATTTTTCTTTGGGTAAAAATTTCTGCTATCGCTTATATCCCTTGTTCTGCTGGTTTTGTTTATATAATTTTTTTTTCCTGTCAGTTTTTTGTGATAGGCCATGATTGCGCTCACAAATCATTTTCGAGGAACAAATTAGTGGAAGACATTATTGGAACTCTGGCCTTTCTGCCCCTGATATACCCTTACGAACCGTGGCGCTTTAAACATGATAGGCATCATGCCAAGACAAACATGTCTGTACTTTCTTCTCTCACCAAACTTCTTACTATTGATGATCATGGAAGCATCGCACTATAGTCTATATTCTCATAAAGCTCTCCATTAATTAGTAGATAGTTCCATGAACTAATTTGATATTGTAATCTTCTGAGGTTGGCCTTCTATAGGAACTTTGATTATTATTAATGAAAATTTATGAAATTCAAGATACCCATACCATAAGGTTACCTTGAATTCACAAATACATGAGTAAATGCAGCTTGTGAAACAAATGTCTTTATTAACTGTGCTTGTAAAAATCGATTTTGACAGTTTTTTTATGATCCAATAATTTCCACCTTGGAGGGCCCAACCTGTTACAAGTCCGGAGCATAAATGTCTATGGTAGTTTTGAACCCGGTGGATATAAATTAACTAGAGGGGAACCTGTATTTGGGGAGAGGAGACTATCATAGTGGAAATAAGCTGTTAGTGTAGCAATGCTTGCCTTTGGCTAGGGGTTCTTGGGTTGAGATTAATCAACTCTTAGGTTCGGGCCTAGGACCCAAGGTTGACTTTGATCCTAATGGAGTGATCTTTGACACCAGAGGAGGTTCGAAATCAGGTTATGGGGTTGAAAGGTGTTAGGCACCAACCCAGCCCCAAAAAAGTCAAATCTCTAATAATGCCAATAAGCTTCTTCAGTGATCTTTATACACATCTGAGTGATTGAAAGAAGATGCTAAAGCTATTCTAAGCTAACATGTTGTTAATGAGATTTAAACTTGCAAATGAAGATGCGATATACAACACAATTAAGCTCACATCATCCATGAACAAAAGTTTAATGAAGATGGTTTGAAATAAGGTGAATGAATGATTAAAGCACTAGATTAACACGGAACACTGAAGTGCTAATATGATGGACATGTATACTAAGATGCAATCAGACTATTTATAGAAACGCATAGGAAAAGTATGAAAATAAAGGATGGAATGCAAAACTGGCCAGAACTGCAAACTCTCAAGTCACTTGGCAGCCTTCCATGTCGCTCAATGGGTCAATCTGTCGTTCGACAGGTCAACCCATCAATCGACTGGCAATTGGCTCCTGGGACACAATCAGTCCCTTAGATGTGATATGTCATATGATCAGGATTTTGAGAGTAGTAGGGACCTTTGATTGAAAATTATGGGAAGAGTTTCATATCAATTTAAAATACTACTTGAAACTAAAATAGTATGAGAAAACTTAAATAGGAATTGAATAAAAATTTGAAACTTTATATCTAAACTAGTTACATGAAACAACTAGATTTCGTAAAATAACTACTTTAGACTAACTAATCTTCCTCAGTCTGTGTCCTATCCAGTGTTTAAAAACGCGAATGGGACGTGGAACACGGCCAAGAAAAATCCTTGTCTACTTGGCGCGGATACGGCCAAGAACGTGGTTGACGCGGTCGTAACTCGGGAGAGTCAAAGGAGTTTTTATTGATTCTGTAGGGCAAAATGGGGAACGCAGCCAAGGAAAAGGGAGTCTGACTCGGGTGAGTCAACGCGGACACGAGGGAGTTTTAAAACTATGGTCCTATCATGCATGATCTACAACATGGAATGGCTAATCTATAATGGGAGAGTATAAATAATGAAGAAATTAACCATAATCTAGAGCATGCAATGAAACTTGGAACTAAAAGACTTCAAAAGAAGGAAATAGAAAACTAAAACTTGAAAATACTAAACTTGAAAATTACGGGAAGGTTTCAATTTCCCTGAGTGTGAGGTTATAGGTTAGGGGGTGCTAGATCAGGAAAATCCAAACGATGCTCTAATACCAGCTACTAGAGCTAGAAATCATAATAGAATGACAAACACTATCTGTTTGAAGAATTACCATAACTTCAAAAGATTGAGTTGCCGAGCCAGAGGGTGGACCCGCTTTGAGTGCTGAAGTGGGTAGGCTATCTTCGATGGTTGCTGATGATCCATCAAATAGTAATATTTTTTTCTAAGACAATCTATTCATTGTTTCCCAACCTTCCATTCTCTACTGGCCCGACTAAGAATGAAGGATCTAGGTTTGTCATTTGCAAAGTTGCAATTGATATATTTTTGGAATACAATAAAATGAATAAAGCTATCATGCAAGTAGGGCAATTTGTTCCCCTACTATTTATCCCTATTTTTTCCTGTATCAAGTCATATTTTAAAGCAATAAGGAATCTGGCAATCCAATTTTGGGTTTTGTAGGGATTCTGATTCTATACATAATGAGTATTTGGATTCAGTTATTTTCCAAAAAGAAAGAGGAAAGTTGCTATCCTGACATGCTAACCATGTTGACATGCTCTGAGCCTTACTGGACCAGCCGTTTTAGTGTGTCAACATGGTCGGCGCATTGGGCTAGCATCCTCAACAAAATGTTTGCACTCGAAACACAAAATATGAAGTAAATCTGTTTATCTATTTGAGGTTCTCTTTTGCTAGGCTGGGTTTCTTCTGGGTTATTGTATTTATATAATTTCCACCCATCTTTGCCAGTTTGCCTAGACAACTTTCTTTGTTTTTCTTTCAGGTTGTCCCAAGATACTGGTTGGCACCCTGTTCGGAGAGAAGAGATTGAATCATCCGTTGCTTTACGCAAGGGAATTATATTAGGATATGGCATGTTTCGACCTTGGATGTCTATAGCTCACTGGTATGATATGTATGAACTTCAGAAGGCAAAGAAGAACAATGTTTATGATGTTTGTTGGCAACCTAATGTGCATATTCTTCATAGTAATTTTAGCATTTTTGAATTTCAAGTATTTTCATTTGATATTAGTATCTCTCAACATCATTAACCATCCTGGTAGGTTGGTGTGGCATTTCGATTTGAAAAAGTTCAGACCAAATGAAATTAAAAGGGTGAAGATAAGCTTGGCATGTGTCTTTGCATTCATTACAATTGGATGGCCATTGATTATCTGCCAGACGGGGGTCATGGGATGGATAAAGTTCTGGCTGATGCCATGGATTGGGTATCACTTTTGGGTATTACTTATTTTATTCTTATTTATCGTTTAAATGTATTATTTGTAACTCATGTGAATACTATGTTCATTGTTCAATATGGAACTTTTCTTGGCTTTCTCTGGGTGGTTTTGATGTGAGCTAGAAATTTTACTCCTGATTGGTAGCATGTTATCATTCAAATTTTAAGTTTCAGTTTATCCCTAATCTCAGTTAACCCATATTTTTCCAGATGAGTACTATCACAATGGTCCATCATACAGCTCCTCATATACCTTTCAAATCATCAAAAGAGTGGAATGCAGCTCAGTCCCAGCTTGGTGGGACAGTTCATTGCAACTATCCTCGGTGGTAATCAATTTATCCTACTTTGATGCTATTGTCTCTTTGGCTGTTAAAATGGGTGAGAATGTATTCTTAGTTCTTACCAGTTGCACTCATACACTTACCCCATCTGACTATTGGGCAGGATCGAGATTCTCGGTCATGATATCAATGTGCACATCCCACACCATATTTCTCCGAGGATACCGAGCTACAACCTCCGGGCAGCACACCAATCACTCCAAGAGAATTGGGGCAAGGTAAATTTGATTTTCCTTAGAAACTGATTTTGTGTACAACGAATCTGATTCACTTACATTTTCCTATTTTTGGGGCCATCAACAGTATCTCAATGAAGCAACATGGAGTTGGCGTTTAATGAAGACAATAATGACAACATGCCATGTTTACAACAAGGAACGTAATTACGTGGCCTTCGATGACATTTACCCAGAAGATTCCCAGTCAATTACATTCCTTAGGAAAGTGATGCCTGATTATGCATGACTTTGTAGCTTACTTTCCTGGTCCCATTTGATTCTTTCGGTTTTTCACCGAAATTCTGGTATTCTCTTATTTTATTGTATATCTTGTTTGCTTTTTTGTCTACTAGTATGAGGGAAGCTACAGGAGAGTTTCATGTACGTCCATTACTTGCCTTTGCTTACTTGCCTCTGCTATATAATATATGGAATCCAGTATGATTTTGTGTGGCTATATTTTTCCCCCCTTTTCCATTTTCCAAGTAAAGAAACATTATTTAGTTAAAATACTCTGGCACCTATAATATGTATCTGTATGTGTTTCTGCTTATAAGATAAGAATTTCACGGCTTAAGTCCTAAATTAATTGACCTACCATTAAAAATTCAGCGTACCTAGGGACTTACTGTTACATAAGTAACTATTAAAATATTTTTTATGATAGAGTTAGAAGGACAGTGGAAAAATTCAATGTACCCAGGCAAGTATCCAAAGCGTTCATTTGATGGGCCCTTACATAGATAGGGTGTGCCTAAAAAATCAGCTCTATTGGATCATCCTAACCCTTCAATCTGTGGATGAACTACCTTACACAAATTGAAACCATATGGGGGTGTAGTTGTCATGTTTTAAACTATAGGGGTAGAAGTGGATGTATCAGAAACTAGAGGGGGTGTAAATGTAATTTTCCCTAAAAATTAAGCACAATTTTGAGTCCAATAATCAGCTTAGCACTTAAAATTTATTCTCAAAATCCAAAACAAAACATGGCCTAAATGTAAGTTTAGTCCAATAATCAGTATTGGAATCCAACGCAATTCTCAGAATCCAAAACGAACAGGCCCTAGGGCTTATGAGAAGCTAGAGAGAGAGAGAGAGAGAGAGAGAGAGAGGGGGGGTGGGGTATTGGTCCTTCATCAATCCCACTTGTTGATTGGTGGGGCCCTAGACACATTGCAGAAAAGTCACCCCTTATTGGGCCACATGGCACAAAATTACCCCTCCCTCATTGGGCCACATGGCACAAAATCCCGTTGGTTCCACTCTTGGTCACAGAACACAGGGAGAAAGTTGAAAGAGTGCTGCTATGGAGACTGTCTGCCTAACCGTGAGTGGAACCGAACAAATCCCTACAAGCCACATTTCATACGGAGGGATAGTTTTGACATTTTGAGGAAAAAGCAAAAAAAAAAGGGAGGAAAGCTGTGAGAACAGCCACATAGGTTGACTGTCTGACAGATTTTGTCTTATTTATTTAATGCATCAAGGGGGCAGTTCTATCATCATGCAAAAGTCAGCCCGCGAAATTGCCTGGCAAATCCCTAAAAACATTTAATATGTCTAAAATATATTTTGAAATTTCCCTTAAAAATGTGTTTTTTGCTACAAAAAATTCTAAATGGAGTATTAAACACCTGCCCTTTAAAAAATAAAAATAAAAATGGCATGGTTCATTCCCAACCTTGTGATGCAACATTATCCAAACCCTTCATTTAGAGTGGCCCACAATAGAAATAAGATAAAGCATTCTTAACCATTCGATTGGAAAACTTTGAATGTGTCCTGCCCTAAGTGGGGTGGGGATACCCTAGATTGAATTTGGATCATTGCATATTTTTTTCACCAGGTAAATTACTTGGGCAGTTGGAATCATTTCATGGATTCTAATTTCCAACTTTCGTGATCGTCGGGCCCACCCGACCAAATGAAGGGTCCATATCTGTTGATAGAATCTTTGTGGGCCCATGTAAGGCTCCTCGTTTGCTTCACACAGTACATAATTACTCCTGACAAAATTTAAAAACACTTGGCCATAGTTATGAATGTATTGGAAGTAGTTTTCGACATTATTATTTTATTTAGTTTCAAACTTATTTCACTGACAAAGTAGACCCTGGTTTGTCATGTTACAGAGTAATTAATATAGTTTAAAAGCAACTGGCCATGAAAAACATAAATAAATAATAATTCAAGGGAAATGATATCTTGGCCGTTTCTCTTCCCCAAGCCACCCCTTTCTTGTGTTAAAAGAGTAGTCATAAATAGGGCTGCAACATGGTCGGGTTTTTCAAAACCCTAGCCCAACCCTGGATGCCATTATCTCGGCCCTGGCCCCCCCTGACCCTAAGTCAGGACCGAAAAACTTCAATCCATTGCCCGCCCTACAGGGCTCAGCACGGCCCTGATTGGACTGATTGACCCTAGTGCAAATACATGTTAAGAGTCCCAAAAATAAAGCAACCACATATCATATAGAACAAAATGATTAATAAAAAGAGAAGGGGAACAAAATAAGACAATATGAATTCAAGGTTGGAAAATCCAACCCAAACCCTGTTCGGGCTCAGGGCGGGCATGGCCAAACTTGCACCCCTAGTAACAAATACACTAGAGAGGGAAAAAAAGGGGGCGAATTCCATCACTTCCCATAATTCAGAAGATGTTTAAGGGTATCTCTTTCAAAGGCTCTCTCTTAACAAGACGTGAGAATCAGTTCTATGCTGGGCTGGCATGGAATAACTGTAGCTAATATGGCCTAAGAAAACAACAACTTGTACGTGAATACATACAAAATAAGCAGAATACTAGTGTGGCATGTTTGGCTGACCTGAAATTTTTTTCTTGAATTATTTTTTTCATAAAAATCAAATTTCCACGACATTTGGTGAGCCACTTTTTTTTAACCCAGCCAACTGTGGCATAAGACGAGAATAAAATCTGGCTACTAATATCCGAAGGATCATATTCTGATAATGGAATGAACTCATCCAGTTTTACATTATTTAACAAACTGTGAAACGGCTATTACAAGTTCCATTATCAAAAAAAGGGTGGTCGTCCCATAATAAAAATTATGTTGGAGCGGATGTTATTACTTATTAGTATACCGGCATGTGTAAAGGCTATCATAAAATCAACTTCATGCACACGAGTATCAAGGGATAGCTGGATTCTTCACCGTAGCAGAATTTGTCTTATTCATTTAATTAATCTGAGGGTTCTCTCCTGAAAAAGTGAGCCCTGAAATAGCTTCTTTGCAAAATTGCCTAGGCATTCCGATGCACACACATACACGAGTGTTAGTTTGTCCCCCCCCCCGTTGTCAGTTTTTCCCCGTTATTGCAGGTGGTTGTCTGGTTATCAAAAAATGGTTGTAATTTCCTCTTGACGAGTAATATTCATGGTATAAACAGTGTACCCATAATTCATTAGGGGTGTCAACAGATCCACATCGGATCGAATCCACCTATGTCTTGGTCACGATCTGTTTGGATTCCTTATCAGACAGATCCTTTTCAGATCCTTTTCCGAGTGTGTTTTGGATCCTAATTTACAAGTGTGGGTCGCAATTCATTTTAAACCCGACCCGACCATTCATCGGAGTGTCTTAAATCCCACTTATATTTTATACAGTTAGAGCTTAGACTTAGGGGAGAACAGAGGAAAAATCTTGAAGAATTATCATTTAAAGGAAAAGTGAGAAAATGAATTATATTTTTTGTCATTTTGAGTAGATTTATAAATATCACAAAGATACTCCTGATGAATAGACATAGATGAACTAGAATATGTCAGGTATTTTCGTATATTGGCACCCTCCATTCATATCGTGATGTGCCATCGGACTTTGTGGCTACGTCTAGGTCATGATCCAAAGTAATTTGGGACCTTAGGATACATGTCCAAAGGATACCATGCAGATCTAATCGTCATGCCCAAATCCTATCCATCTGTTGGGACCTGGGTAGAACTCACCCTTAGAAGCTAGTCGTTGAGGGGAGGATGCCGGTCTTTATAAGGCCTTTCACATCCATGCACTTTTTCAATGTAGGATCTTTGCTTTTGTGTGGAACACCCAACAATCTCCCCCTCCACGAAGGAAACACGAGATCTTCCTCAAGGCATTTTCTCCATCCTCAAGAGTACACGTGTGTTACAACGCCCTAGTTCTGATACTGCTTGCTGGGACCTAGGTAGAACTCACCCTTAAAAGCTAGCTGCTAAGAGGAGGGAGCCCAAGTCCTTATTATATGCCCTTCCACATCCATTCACTTTTCCGTCGCGTGAAACCCCCATCCATCTCCCCCTCCACACGGAAGCAGTGCGAGAACCACAAGATCTTCAATTCCACGAAGATTTTCACCATCCTCGATCGTACACTGGGGTCACCATGCGCTGGCTCTGATAGTACTTGTTGGGACCCAAGTTCTAGGTAGAATTCACACTTAAAAGCTAGCTATTAAGTAGAGCTTGCCCAAGTCCTTATATGCCCTTCCACATCCGTGGGTTCTTTGTTTACGCGTGGAACCATGTTGGGGTTCCACTTGAAAACAAAGATCCCATATCATAAAAGTAAATGGATGTGGATGCTTTATAAGGGCTTGGGCACCCTCCCCTTAACGGCTAGCTTTTAAAAGTGAGTTCTATCCGGGTCCCTCCAAATGGTATCCGAGCTTGGGTGTGGAAACCCCGGTGTGTCTCTGAAGATAGAAAAAATCTCTCGGGGAAGATCTCGGCAACCACAGTGTACCTCTGAGGATAGTGGACTTTCCTAGAGAAGATCTCGTAGTTCCTGTGTTGCCGCTGCGGGAGGGGCAAGATTGTCCACGTTGTTTCCGCATGCAGAGGGGGGGGGGGAGGAGATTGTTGGGGGTTCCACGTGAAAGCAAAGATCCCACATCAGAAAAGTAATAGATGTGGATGGGCTTTATAAGGACCTGGGCTCCCTCCCATTAATAGCTAGCTTTCAACTGTGAGTTCTACCGGGGTCCCTACGAAACCCAACACTATTAACGTTGATCCTTTGGATCGGGTCCATTGACATCCCTATAAGCCATTGGGTATGCCATCTATACTGTCCATTATTTGTCCAATGTATATGGGTTTAACGTTAGAGGTAGTTAATATACTGAAACTAGGTGTATAGTTTATACACCTCCTTTAATTTGCTATTTGGGTTGAGTCGTATTCACCCCTCCACCACAATGAATGCAAATCATTAAAGGCTTCTATCCTTTGCGTGTTGATCATTGGGTGCACAAACTTTCTCTCATTAATTTCAAACACATTCTGCATAAAATAGCGCAGTTGTTGATTGATTGTCGATAAAACAAAATCATACAATGAAATTATGATTCCTCTTTCCTAAGTTCATTCATAAGTACCATTACTGACTAAATTAACTTGCTTGGTTAAGAAAGAAACATGCCTTTCTTGTTTTGATAGTGGCACTCCCCTTTGTATTTTTCTCATTGGCTGGTACGATTCCCAGAAAAAGCCAACCAGAGAAGGTTAAAATGAAGACTAGAAGCGACAGTTTAAAAAAACAAAAAAAATTGTTTATGTGACGAGTGACACTGACAGTATCAAAAACGTAAAAAATGTTAGACATCTCCCTTTCAGAAATGGCAAGAGACAAAAATATACCCACACCAAAAAAAAAAAAAAAAAAAAGGAGACAAAAATATCTTGGCTTAATCATTAATGTGATCTGAACTGGTTTTTCTTGTACTTTAGTGGCCAAAGAAAATTCTTGCAGGTAAAAGAAAATTATGGAAAATAAAAATCAAAGGTCTACTAGGTTTGCAGTTTCCTTGAAAAACAGGAAAAATTTTCGATTTTGGGAAAACAATCCATGGAAAATAAGTTTACCAAGCATTCGAAAACCCATTTTCCATGTGTTATGAACCCGAATCGGTTCGTAACGTGATTGATCTTCTTAGAGGGAAGATCAGCCTCTTGATCTACTTCGAGGGAAGGATCAATCCTCCTTTTGTGCAAAAAGACACAATTATAAGATAATTTCTTCATTCATTGATTTCCAATACAGTAGCATGTGCTTATATAAAGTACTTCAAGAAAACATAGAAAGATCTAGAAAGATCTTATGATAAATATAAAAATAACTAAATAAACATTATACTAATCGAAATTAATATTCTAATCTATCAAGCTATTAAATATATCAGATCTAGTAAGAACTGATCTTATTCTCTAAAATAAGAAAGTAATTTATTTCATTATAAATGGGACCCATCTAAGCACGTATCACCATGGAGAAATTTTGATAAAATTCCTACATCCAAACTCCCATTGAATCTTTTTCCTTTTTAAAGTTCAGTATTTTTACTAGAGTTCAAGAACGGTAATTTAAGGCTTAAAGATAGAGACGAATGTCTGCTGTGTTTAACAATTTAAGAAGGAAATGATATTTCCAACCTTTTTCCACCACTCCTCTCCCTTTTAGTTATCCTTTCCTTAAAAATGACTTTATTTTCGGGGAAAGTCAAATAAAAGGATGAAAATACACTTTAAAAAAAAAACATAAAATGTGGGTGGAAATATGAGAAATTATATCGTGCAGGGCCTTACAACAAGAAGGCCATCCTTGATATTTGATCAACAACAGCTTCTCAAAAAGTGAGCTGCTGTTGGATCAAATATCAAGGGTGGTACCCTACCGTATAGTAGTAAGGCCTTACACCATATAAAACTCTGGAAATATTATCTCCCATTTATAAATTATAACAGTGAAATAGAAGGAAAGAAATGTGGTGTCTCTTTGACTTCAGTAAAAGAGGTAGCTGTCATGTGTTGGAAAAGTCTTTGACGTTGTTACTTCAAATTAGGAGAAAATCAAGCATCCATTTGCTGTAAAAAAGATCAAAAGTTATTATAAAAGGTAAGTATCATTAATAGTATTTCACAAAGGTCTGTTATGAAAACCAGCGGTGCTAATCATATTTTAGGAAAAGTCCTTAGCTTTTTTTTTTCTTCAACTTTGGAGGAAATCAAAATCCACCCATTTGCAGGAAAATGAACAACAGAATCATTAATGTCCACCTACACCTTTGATAAATTCCCCCAACCGCAGATTTCTTTGAATCCACCATTTATGAAAACCATCTTCTGGCCGGTGGACACCACCTCTAGTGTTTTTTTTCTTCTCACATTCTAACAGACAAAAAAGTTTCAGTAGCCTTTGTCTCTGTTTGTCTTTCATGGCCCTGCAAAACCAGGTATGGTGAATTCACTTACCATTTCAGAGTCCCAAAAACCAGCTTTGTAGAAGGTCCAAACCACTTATCACTGAATGGTGGTCTCAGGAAATTTTTGGTTTTTGATGTAAAAGAGAGCCCAAAACTTCTGTTTTGAAAGACCCAAACTCACTTACCATAGAGTGGTAGTATTAGAACCACCACAACTTGCATAAAGTGGTGGTTTGAGATAAGAATAGCCCAAAACTGGTTATCTCAATCACACCTAACCCTTGTTGAAAAAATGATGGTTTTTGGAATCCCAGAGAATGTAGAAGAGAGGTAGTTTTGATATATGAGAAACCCATATTGCAGCTGAAAAAGTTGGGGCTTTGAGATATGAAGAGCCCAAAAGCCATTGTTCTCAGAGACCCAAAACCACTTATTGCATAATAGTGGTTTGGAACTTCCAGGAATTGCAGATAATGAAGGTTTTGGGACAATAGGTGTGAGAGATTACACAGTTTTCTTTCATTTCTCCCTCGTGTCTGATACCAGGCCTTTTTCCCAAATGGGTCTTGGTTTCTTTGGTTCCTTTCTTGTTCTCAATTTGTTCTTTAGGCTTTTGGCTTCTCAACAACCCAATACAGATGAGTTCTTTGTCTCAGATTTTTTGCAGAAAATGGGAGTACTCTCTTCAAAAACCCACAACTATTCAAACACTGTATGTTCATGGGAAGGGGTTGTTTGTGATGAGAATAAGGACAACGTTATTAGTCTGGTGGCTTCTGGTCTGGGTCTCTCTGGCTTCATTCCAGAGAGCACTGTTGGAAAGCTAGGCAAGCTTATATCTTTGGACTTGAGCAATAACAACATCACTGGTTTTTCATCAGATTTTTGGGCTTTGGGGAGCAGTCTCAAGACCCTCAATCTCTCTAGTAACCAGATTTATGGGTTTCTTTCAAGCAACATTGGGAACTTTGGAAAATTGGAAGACCTAGATCTTTCATCCAACAATTTCTCTGGTGAAATTCCTGCGTCCCTCAGCTCTCTTTCAAAATTGCAAGTTCTCAATCTCAGTGGAAACAAGTTTGAAGGGAGCATCCCACCTGCCATGCTTAATTGTGCAGCTTTGGTATCAATTGATCTTTCATCTAATAGATTGGATGGGAGTGTTCCAAATGGTTTTGGACCAGCCTTTGCAAATCTCACAGCTTTGAATCTTGCAAGGAATGGGATTCATGGCACCATATCTGATTTATCAGGCCTAAAATCCATCACTTACCTGAATTTGTCTGGGAATCTGTTTCAGGGTTCTGTGATGGGTGTGTTTCAAAAGCCATTGCAGGTTATAGACCTAAGTCAAAACCAATTCGATGGACATATCTCTCAGGTACATTTCAATTCCAGCTTTAACTGGTCTACTTTGGTTTTTCTTGACTTGTCTGAAAATCAAGTCAGTGGAGAATTCTTCAGTGATTTGAACCAAGCACTATCACTCAAACATCTGAATCTTGCTCACAATAGATTTACCAAACAGAATTTCCCACAGATAGAAAACCTTTTGGGTCTTGAATATCTCAACTTGTCCAAAACCAGTCTCACAGGGCCAATTCCCGCCAAATTTCCAAAACTGAGTAACTTAATTACACTGGACCTTTCACAAAACCATCTCACTGGTCGAATTTCTAATATAAGTTTCTCCAATCTCCAAGTTCTTGACCTTTCCCAAAACAATCTTAGTGGTGAAATCCCCTTGCCTCTGATACAAAAACTACCAGAAATGGGGAAATTCAACTTCTCCTACAACAACTTCACTCTTTGTGCTGCAAAGTTCTCGCCCGAAACATTCAAGTCTTCATTCTATGGATCACAAGATGACTGCCCAATTGCTACAGACCCAGCTCTCTTTAGAAGAAAGGCACCAAAACATAAAGGACTCAAACTCTCATTGGCTATAGCGCTTTCGATATTCTGTTTTCTGGTAGGGTTGCTCTGCCTTGCCTTTGGGTGCAGAAGGAAAACCAGAATGTGGGCAGTTAAGCAACTGTCATACAAAGAAGAACCAAACATTTCAGGCCCATTTTCATTTCAGACAGATTCAACCACTTGGGTTGCTGACGTTAAGGTCGCAACCTCAGTCCCCGTAATTATATTTGATAAACCATTGCTGAATTTTACATTCGCGGACCTCTTGTCTGCGACTTCCCATTTCGATCGCGGGACCTTGTTAGCAGAAGGGAGATTTGGACCTGTCTATAGAGGATTTCTACCAGGTGGAATCCATGCCGCTGTAAAAGTTTTGGTTCATGGATCCACCATGACAGACCAAGACGCGGCACGAGAGCTCGAACATCTTGGTCGAATCAAACACCCAAATCTTGTCCCTTTGATAGGTTATTGCTTGGCAGGTGATCAGAGGATTGCCATCTATGAATATATGGAGAATGGAAACCTTCAGAATTTGCTGCATGACTTACCCTTAGGGATCCAAAGAGCAGAGGATTGGAGTACTGAAACATGGGAAGAAGATAATGATGGGATTCAGAACGTGACCTCAGAAGGCCTGACTACTTGGACATTTAGACATAAAATGGCGCTCGGCACAGCCAGGGCATTGGCCTTTCTACACCATGGTTGCTCCCCGCCGATAATTCATAGAGATGTCAAGGCTAGTAGTGTTTATCTTGGTCCAGCATTGGAACCAAGATTATCTGATTTTGGATTGGCAAAGATTTTTGGAAGTGATATGGAAGACGAACTCTCTAGGGGATCTCCAGGTTATACACCTCCAGAGTTATCTCAGTCAGAAACCAATTCCTTGACTTCAAAATCTGATGTATATGGATTCGGAGTGGTTCTGTTTGAGCTGATTACAGGGAAGAAACCATTGGGAGATGATTACCCAGATATGAAAGATTCAGATTTGGTGAATTGGGTGAGGGGACTAGTCAGGATGAATCAGGGCTCGAGGGCGATCGATCCAAAGATCAGAGGAACGGGGTCAGAGACACAAATGGTGGAAGCATTGAGAATTGGGTATCTGTGTACTGCTGATTTGCCTTTGAAGAGGCCAAGTATGCAACAGATAGTTGGGCTACTGAAAGACATTGAACCCACAGTTGGTCAGTGAAGAAAGAAAGTCGTACAGGTTTCTTTATTCTCTGTTCATTTTCTAATTGGGTATTTTTTCTATGGAAGGAAATGTACAGAAGTTCCAAGCTTCTGTTTGCATTTGATGTTTTTCTTATATTCATGTTGTTATAAGAGTTGCAGAAAGGCTGATATCACAAAATCATGCAGAGATGTTTGGGCCTTGAGAATGATCAATACTAAATTCTCAATTTTGCTGGTCTTCTTATTTATCTTTTCTCTCCTACTATATTGGGGGAAATGAATAGTGCTACTCTGTGCAACACTTTTTGGGGCTGCTGAATGCTTAATTATCAATGTTATGTAGTTTGGTGAAGAGGGAAGAAGGAAGAGGGTTTTTGGATTTGGTTTTCTTTCGTGTTTATGCCATGGAAGCAAAATTTCTGGCTGCTAGTAATGTCTTTGATGTTGGGTTTTTGTTTCTGTCTGAAATTCTAGCAGAGAAACTGATTAAAGATGAGCTCTCCTGTTTTTTGCTTTTGGTTTCTGTTTCTCTTGTTTTACATTATATTTGGAAGATATGAAACTATAGTCTATACCTAGTCTGATGATGATGAGGGGTCACCTTGTGGCCATTGATGTGGGTCTAATATATCAAGATCCCTGGTTTTTTAAAATGACCATGTCACCCTACTGGCCTTTTTGTCTATTAGTGCAAGCATCTTACATGCTATAACCATGTTCAATTTTTCTGATAATCATTGTTATTATTATTAATTACTGTTATTATATTAAATTAATCAATTGATTTGACACAAACTCCCAAGCTTCCACATTACACTTTAATGCTTGAATACAGACAATACCAAGAAGCTTCAAGGATTAGACTAGTCAAACCACATGGCTGCCAACAGATCCCTCCATGTTCTTTAATTTTCTAAAACTTATGTTAGAGGAATGATCCAGTACAACTCTATGTATTGAACAGTCTGACTTTTGAGCATCAGATTTGGGTACCCACTTGCTTGTCTTCTCTTCGTGCTAATTAATGGTCAACCAAAAATATGAATTATGCCTTAGAAATCTATTGGAAAACTGTTTGGTTGCCAGGTTTTTTTTGGTTCCTGGGAGTTATGTGGGAGAGTAAGTTAAATTTTGGTCCCATCCCATGTTTGGTTGCCTTTTAGCACTAGGTTTTTTTTTAATCCCACTCTTGTAAAGATTGCTTGTGGGGTGAATTTTTTAATCCCACTTTTGTAATGATTGCCTTTTCATCCCATCCCAAGATAACTCTAGGAACAAAAATAAACTCAGGAACCAAAAATAAGTTGGAGAAGAATTTTTTTCTACCCAACAGTTCAAGCAACCAAACAAAAGTTTTTTTTTTTCCCACCATAATCCGGTCAACCAAACGTGGGATTTTTATTTTACCAGGATACTTCTAGGACTCTTTTTTTCCCACCTATCTCCCAGGGTATTTTTTTTCTCCCACATAACTCCCAGGAACAAAAAAAACCCGGCAACCAACAGAGCTTAGGAACAAAAGAGCCTAGATTTTATGATCTGTTTGTTTTCTATTATAAGACTGGTGCTCCCACCCATAAAATTTAGGCCCTTCCACCCTTTTCAATTTGTCTTGTCAAACCTACTTTTTTTAAGGGTGGCAATGCCAACCCAATTCTTTTTCTATGTCTGAATAATAATAAAATCCACATCAAATTCAAAACCGCCCTAATGCCAAAAAAATGGACAAAAGAGCTCTACATGAAAATTTTTGCACCCAACATCTCCACCATAGAGATGGCAATAAAGTAGATTAGACTCTTTAATTAGGTACGTTTATTGGAGAATGACATCGACACTCTCTTGTTTTTATTTTATTTACTGTTGATAGCTTTTGATGGCTAATTAGAAAAGCATAAATTGAGGGGAGTGCATATATCACTTTCCTTTCTCCATAATGGTTTAGTTATCTTCCATTTATTGTTGTTAATGGTTTTGGTATCTTTGACGTTGAAGTCTTTGACTTCTAGGATTTATGCTGGTGGGGGAAATTGGGCCCACGCAAGAGCAAAAGGTTAGTACCTCCCCAGTCCCCCCTCTAAAACAACAACTACTTTTTGAAGTTTTGTTAGAAAATTTATAGGTATAATAATTTATGGAAATAGTTTCTAAGACTCTCATTCTTTTCATTAAGGGTCCGCGTTAGAATATGTGGGATCCAACGGTTGGATTGTGTTAAGATCTCACCGTTGGATCATCTTGGAGGTAGATTGGGTATGTTGGCTAAATGAGGAGACTAGATAAATTAGGCAAGTGGATATGAAGAGGCAAGCGGGAAATATTAGGAAAGTAGATTTAATTAGGATTTTTTCTTCCATAGGTATCTTGATTTCCCTTCTATCCTTATCATTAAAGTGCTCTATATAAGCACTAACCTACTCTTTGTAATTTATTCAAGAATAATAGAAATTCTCCCATTTTACATCCGAAGAAGCAGCCCAAAGTATGAAGGACGATGTGCAGCATGAACCCACTGCCACTATGTACAAAGATCACATGTGCATTGGATCATGGCCATACTTAGTCAATCTCTTAATTTTTATCCAAAAAGGCATTAATTTAGAGATGTTGAAAAAATTGTTTTCAAAGGGAAAATAGTTTTCATGTTTGCCAAACATGCAATGCATTTGTCCCCATGACTACTAAATTGGGCATTTGAATATATTATCTTTCTAAATGGCTTCAACTATCCACCACCCCACTAACATTGAACATCAACTAATCATAATCAACAAAATTTAGAAAATAAGAGCCCTATGGAAAATCTTTTAGTGAGTGGGCTTTAATAATAGTTTGAAAACGAAGAACTGGACTTAGATTGGCCTGCTGAAAAATCTGACTCATGAGTTAACCCATTTATTTAAAATCTTGACCAACGACCGTTTTATTAACTAAATATAAAAAAAGAGAAGGGGAGGATATAAAAACAATTAGGAAATTATAATATTTTCATGAGAAATGAAATTCACACCCCCTTTTCTAGCCTTTCCACTGTATTTTCTTCAAAAATGGCTGCATTCCCAGCTTTTTGTAGAGAAAAAGGAAAGGAAAATCTCAAGGTTCTAACAGATGTGTATAGTTATGAAAATTTAGTAGTTTTTTTGTATTCGTAGGCCCACCACGCATGGCATATTGGTGCGACCTCATTTTTATATTATAAGGCGTGCCCCTTCTACTGAGTAGTTAGTCTCACCTTTGTATGACTTGAACTGTCCATTTGACAAATCTGTCTTCGAATCTACTATATGGGTAGAAAAAAGCTCGCCAATAATGTGTACTTTACGTTGTTGACATCCAAAGCAAGACCAACCAAATGGACGGTATAGATCATTCACAGGTGGCACCCTTTAAGAGTTTAAGAGCAGCTTCTTTAAGAGTTCTCTTGGTCATTTAATGGAAGAGTAATGGTAGAGAAGCCTACAGTAGGACCTAAAAGGGCACTCTTCACTTTATTTAATAAGAAGTAGAAAATACGTAGAGCAAGAGCTTATCAGGTTTCACATTTGTAATGTTTTAAATTTCTGATTTATATTGGTATTAAAGATTGGGAAATGTTATCAGCACTAATGTATTTTGATGAGGGCACTCTTCACTTTATTAAAAGTACGGTATGGCCCCACACCATAGGATGATCCAAACCGTCCATTAGATGGGCCAATGCCTAAATAGGTTGGGCCCTAAAAATTATTTCCATAGGTTGATCCTAACCCTCCGATATATAGAGGGTTATATATAGAGGGTTAGGATCAACCCTCTAACAGGGTTAGGATCAACCCTCTAACATTCAGATCGGAAGGTTAGGATCAACCTATGGAAACGATTTTTTTTGGGCACAGCCTATTTGGCCCATCTAATGGGCGGTTTGGATCATCCTATGGTGCTGGCGATACCGTACTTTTAATAAAGTGAGAAGTGCTCTCATTAAAATACAGTAGTGCTGATAACATTTCCCTAAAGATTTTGTGTTGCTTGCTTTCCAGTCGTGTATAGTATAGATATTTTAAAGTATAGAAGACTGGATAGATGGGACTTTTAATTCTGATTGTTCCTGAGGAGACTGAGGTTACTGATGGCAACCCTAGTTTTCTGGCTATAATGGATCCTAACCGTCCAATTTGTGGTTTGCACATGGTTCAATCAATGTGACTTTACAAGGTGATCCATCCACAATGAGGCTCTCCGATGGATGGTCCAGATAAAGCTTCCTCTTATCCGCAGTATAGTATGAACATTCTCGAGTCATTCATCTTGATATTTTGCCTTTTTTTTTCTTTTATCTTATTGTCAACTAAAATAGAAATTAGTAAGAATGCCTTTCAGTGAAAGCCACTAGCAAATCCCTGTTTTAAGATGTAATTAGTAAAAATTAACAAGTTTTTCTTGTATGGTTTTGCCCTCTCTTCCAATTGATCTTCCTTTCTTATGTCAAGTGCTTGTTTTATATGTAAAAAAAGGGCAGCCCTGTGCACGAGGCCCCCCGCAGGGCTAGATGTACGGAGCCTTACCCCTGCTTTGTAGAGAGGTTGAAAAAAATAAAATAAAAATCGCTTTTTTATATGTATCTTCTTAAAATAAAGAAGGTTTCCTTGAAAATGAATTGATTTTCAGTTAGTAGACATACTAAGGAGGGTAGAATTGCATAAAAAATAAACAAACAAAAGGGGATGAAAACTTTGGAAATGGGGGTGGGATATGTACATGTTGAGAGCAAGCACGAGGGAGGACCATTCCATTTCTTAAAGAAAAGATATTTGTTATACATTAATAAAGGGAAGTGATATATTTGCCCCCTTTTCTTCCTTCGGCCAACCCTCTCTAGTGTATTTATGACCATGGTTTTAAATTTCGGTTTCGGTAACCGTTTCGGACCCCACCAAAAACCGAAATTTGGTAATTTGGTTCCAAATTCCGGACCCAAATTTAAAAAAAATTCGGACCGAAATTTTGTAACACCTTTTTTTTTTACATAAATAATGTCATTAAATTACTGAAATTTCGGACCGAAATTTGGTAAATGGCGAAAAATTGAATGTCGGAAAATTTCGGTTTCGGTTTTGGTCAAAATTTTAAACCATGTTTATGACTACCCTTTTACACAACAAGCGGGCGGCCCAAGTAAGAAAAGGGGCAGATAATTATTAGAGCCCCAATTGAGTTATTACTTTAGTTTTTATCACTCACGCTATAATGCTCTGTTTGGTTGCTGGTAGATGTGGCGAGGATTCGGAGAAGAAGAAGTCAAAGGGAGATCAAAAGGAAATCAGATCAGTGCAGTCAACCGGTGGATTAGCGGGGGATTTAGAATTCGTTGTTTGGTTGCGTTGGAGATGGGTGGGAGATCTCTGAAATTAAGCCAAAGATTTGATCTCTCGAGAATTTCTCCCCAAATTTTTACGATTTGGCGAAATTTCTCGAGTAGATCTGGAGAGCGCTACGTCGGCCGACAAGAGCCCGACAAAGGCAGTGGTCAAAGTTTCCTAATTTGCTAAAAAGGCAACCAAACAAGCTTCGGCATTTCAAAAGAAGATCATCCCCCGCTATTCTCTTCAAAAATAGGTAACCAAACAGAGCATAAGGGTTGGTTCGGCTGATTTCGGAGAGATGAAAAGGAAAAGAATTGCGCCTGACTTTTCCATCAATATTGGGTTGGGATTTTGGTGGCAATTGGGAGAAGATAAGCATTGGATGTAACCTCCTTTTTTTTTTTTTTCGACATATGGCATCCCCACCCCAAATTTCTTACTGCGGGACTATTCCGAATGCACATCAGGTAGGCCCGGGGAGATTCAAACTCTCGTCAATGAGGCATTAGATGTACTGTTAATGATACAATAATTATTAGACCTCTTTTTTTTTTTTTTTTTGTGTGTGTTTGGTGACACAAAAGCCGAGATGGCTTGGGAGTTTTGCTTAGCATTTGGGTATCATGTCAGCAAAAACCCCCTTGTTTGCTTGTCAATATAGGATTGACATCCTTAAGACTCGTACGGGATTTATTCTAGCTAATAATTGCATGCCCGGTGATTTGTCACCCTTATCCCCTCCCTATGATATCCAAGTCAAAAATCCACAAAAAAAGTTGTATTTTGATTGGATTTCTTGGGAATGATGCTAATACCTCTCTCTCTCTCTCTCCACTAATCTACAAGGTTGACAACCAAACACTCTAATATCCAAGCTAAGTTCTAGGCAAATCCAATGCTTGTCTCCTCCCCGTCGACTACTTATTCCACTATTCTCCGCTAATAAAAAAATACTGATCACCAAACGCTAGGCATTCTTTTGGTTCTGCCTTTTCTTTCCAACATAAGCTATGTTGGGGTTCCAGGCAAAAGCAAATAGTCCCACGTCGGATGAAATGGATAGGGATGGGTTATAAGGGAATGAGCACCCTCCTTCTAATGGCTAGCTTTCAAGGTGAGTTCTACCTGGTTAAATTCCCTAACAAGCTATTTGATAAACCAATATTTTTTGTTAACTCTGTGTATGCCACCTTGGTTAGTATGGGTGGCACTAGAGCATTCACCTATTATTAGCTTGCAAGTGAAGCAGTGATAAGGAGCTCCACATCCCAAGCATCTTTAGTAATAACGTGGGCCCACCATGAGTCACACTTACAATCATACACATTATCTATTCTAGCACAGTTTTCCAAGAATCCTGACCGTCCAGAAAGGGGCAAAAGCATCAACAATCCAAGGGTCCTCCACATGGGATCATCTTAACCAGGGTCCACGACAAATGGATTGTGTGGAGAAAAGCCCTCGAGTGGAAAGGCACCCTATTTACAGAAGCCCTTGTCAGAGTGGAGGTCGTTCTCTTTGATTTTATCTTCTTCTTCCAATTGTTTGATCAGAGAGAGTGAGAGAATGTCTGATGAGGAGCATCACTTCGAGTCGAAGGCCGACGCGGGTGCATCAAAGACATATCCCCAACAGGCAGGAGCAATTCGCAAAAATGGTTACATTGTCATCAAGGGTAGACCCTGCAAGGTAATCATCTCGGTCTCTTTTTTTTTTGTTTATTATCAATCTTTTTAGGGTTTAGTTGTTGTCTAAAATCTAAGGATGAGTTGGGTTCTATTGTGTGTGGTTGGTTTTTATGGATTTGATTTGAACTCTGAATTTTGTTGTTTCTATCCAAGATCATGGTGGATCTTTTTAGTTTGTTAATGTGGGAATATGTTTTTGGTCATGATATACTGTCTTGGGTTCAGATTCTTCTTTACTTGCAAATCTACTGTTTTTTCTTTCCTGGGTTCGTTAGATATTTTATTTGATGATTGGGTATTATTTTTTTCAATTCGCCTCCCACATATATCCGCTTTCTTCTGTTCTTTTTCCTGATGGAAATTATCTCTCCGGATTATTATTGTTTTCTGGGTTCATTACAATTTTCCTCCTGGGTTTTTCTCTGTGGTAGTTCTTGTGAAGTTCTAGTATATTTTGTTTGATCTCGGTCTCATATTTTGACAATCTCGACTATAAAAAAAACGTAACGAAAACACACACACACAACTTGTTCGTATATGATTTATTTATATTTTGCTTTTATTTCGGATGGAGGGTGTTGTGTTGGTGGTGAAGTTTGCTTCAACTGCATGGAAGGATGAAATTCTTGTTGGATTTTGTTCCAATTAATTAGTTTCAAATTATCAAAATAAATTAATGAGGCTTTAATAGTTACTTTTCATAGTCATGGATAAGTGAATGAGTTGTAGCAATGAATCTATGTAATGGCTCATATTAATAGGTTCATGAAAGCTTTGACTCTTTGTGAGCAACTCTTCACATTCCATAAACCTTTGGATTAGCCAATAATGGTGACTCTTGGTTTTGAGTGCACGAAGTTAAGGCCGTAGCCTCCGCCTATCATCAGTGCTTCAAATTTCCATATTCTGCAACACCAGCGAATGTAGACTTTGAATCTACGAAGAGTCATCTAGAATTCTATGAATCCATTAATTGTCACATTAAATGGGTGTATCTCTTCAAGGAGTCCCTTAGTTTTCCAATGAGACCTTTGGGTTGCTATTTGAACTCTATAAATAGAGCCCTTATTCTAGCATCCAAGAAATGAAAAGGAGACTACTCAAGAGCCTCAAGAAAAATAGAAAGTATTCAATAGAGAACTTGTATTATAGGATTGTTGAGTGGTGCATTACAACAATCCATTCTCCTGCTGTTCCTGGAGGTGGTTCGGTCATGTGATCCTTGCACCGGAGTTGGGCCGAATAACACTTTAAGGTGGGCGTCCAAGGACGTACGGTAGTATCGCAATCAAGATCGTTATTAATCCATCCTCCATTCAAGTCAGTATAATTTTATATTTTTGCACTGTTTTTCATTAGTAGATCCATTGTTTTCAACCACTTGCTCCAACAATCTTAAACTGTTGTTCGTTGGAAAGCAATGGATGCTTCTACTATGGGTTTTAACAACTTGAAATTAGAAACGTTCGATGGTTCTAATTTCAATGCTTGGCGCCGAAAAGTTATTTTTGGCATGCAATTGCTTAAAATTTATTATACTGTAACCGACGCCAACCCTACATTTGGTGAGGATGATGCTGCCGAAGATGTCCAATGGGAGCGTGACAATGACTTCTGCAAGAGCTATTTGCTAAATAACCTTTCCAACCACCTAGCAGATGTCTACACTCAAAATGAGTCTGCTAAGGAGATTTGGGATGGTTTGGTTCAGCAGTATCGAGATGATGAGAAGCTCTCCAAAACCCACCTTATCGACAAATTTCTTGACATGGAATTTGAAGATGACAATGAGGTTTTACCTCAAGTTAGGGAGTTGGAGAAACTTGTTCAGAAGTTGAAAGAAGAGAAGGTGGAGCTCGACAACGTTTTTGTCGCTGGAGCAATTGTAAATAAGTTGCCTCAATCTTGGATGTCTTTCTCTACCGAAATGCACCGCAGAAAGAAGCAAGTGCCACTTTCTGATTTGGGGCGTTTCATCAGGATTGAGGATGAAGTAAGGATTTGTTCCAAAAATGAATTACTTGCTAATAAAAAAGCAACTACAAACTTGGTAGTTCATAATACTAGTGAAAGCCAGAAGAAGAAGAAGCAAACCAAGTTCCAGAAGAAAAAGGCTGTAGAACAAAAGTCTAACCTAAATGTTCAGAAGAAGACTTTCAAGAAGAAGGGAAACTGCTACAACTGTGGAAAGCCTGGCCACTATGCTAGTGACTGCAAGGCACCGAAGAATGACTCTTTGGCTGTAGTGGAGAATTTTGTGGCAATGGTGTCAAAGGCTGTGGATCCCTTTAATGTTTCAGACTGGTGGCTAGACACGGGTGCTACCTGTCATGTCTGTGCTAACAAGTCCCTATTCTCTACCTACACTAGACGATCAGAATCAGTGGCTATGGCAGATCGGTCTTCTGCTGCTGTTCTCAGGGTCGGAACTGTGGTAGTGGAGCTCACATCTGGCAAAACTCTTACACCGAAAGATGTGAAGCATGTTCCTTCAATCGCCAAGAATCTGGTTTCAGGGATTCTTCTTTTTGATGCTGAAATGCGCCTGAATTTTCAAGGCGATAAGACGGTGCTATCCTTTAAGAATTTGTACTTTGAAAATGCATACAAGACTAATGGTATGTTTAAGATGAGCGTTGTGACTCATGCCCCTGAATTAATAAATGAAGTTTCTACTTACTCCTCTGAGTTGTGGCACAATAGGCTTGGTCATGTTAACTACAGAAAGTTGCATGACATGTGTAAGCTAGGTCTTCTACCCAACTGTGGGGGTGAGAAACCATGCAAATGTGAGGTCTGTGCGCAGGCCAAGATCACAAGGAAGCCTTTCCCCGGTGTCACTAGGAGTACAGAGGTGTTGGACCTAATTCAGTCTAACACATGTGACTTCAAAAGTTTTGTTACAAGAGGTGGCATGAAGTACTTTATCACCTTCATCGACGACCGGACAAGGTTCTGTCATGTCTATCTACTGAAGTTCAAAGATGAGGCTTTCGATAAGTTCGTTGAGTTTCTAACTCGAGTTGAGAAGCAGTTGGGATGTTCAGTGAAAAGACTTCGAAGCGACAGAGGAGGTGAATACCGCTCTAAAGATGTTGGGGCGTACTTCAAAGAACATGGGATTGTCGCTGAAACGACTGCCCCTTATTCTCCTCAGTCAAATGGGATAGCAGAAAGGAAGAACCAGACTTTGACCGAGATGGTGAATTCTATGTTTATGACGTCTGGACTTCCAACTTGATATTGGGTTGAGACGCCATCTTGAACAGAGTTCCTTATGCCAAGACGAAGATCTCTCCGCATGAACTCTGGTTCGGGTATCCACCATCTTTGGGAATGCTCAAAGTGTGGGGGTGTCTGGCTTATGTTCGAGTGCCAGATGTTAGAAGGCCAAAGCTTGGAGCCAATGCAAATAAGTGCCTTTATAGCAGAGTTGACAAAGGCAAGTTTCTCTCAACATAGTTCAACATGAAGGATCTTGGAGCTGCCGACACAATCCTTGGGATTAAGATCTTAAGGACTAAGTTTGGGATTGTTCTATCTCAATCTCATTACATAGAAAAGATGCTGAAGAAGTATGGCTACTTCGACTTACCAGAGCTGTATGTGCCGTATGATTACAACAATAAGCTTGGACCCAACACTAGTAGGACGATCAGACAATTGGAATACTCAATGGTGATTGGCAGTCTGATGTATGCCATGAGCTGTACAAGACCGGATATAGCCTTTGCTTTTGGGATGCTGAGTCGGTTTACTAGTAATCCGGGAAAGACACATTGGATGCAATTCAGAGACTAATGAGATATCTGAAAGTTACCCTTAGTTATGGATTACTATATTCTAGATATCCTGCAGTGGTCGAAGGTTTTTCAGATGCTAGTTTGTGTTCAGAGCCAGATGAGTGCAGATCGACATGTGGATTTGTTTTCACCCTGCGTGGTGCCGCCGTGTCGTGGAAGTCTAAAAAACAGACTATGATAATCATCCATGGAATTTGAGTTCTTCGCCCTTGCAAGCGCAGGAGATGAGGCAGAGTGGCTCAGAGATCTCCTGTTGGATCTTCCGTTACAGAAGGAGCAGCTGACTGCGATCACAGTGTATTGTGACAATCAGGCTGCTAGTGCTGTTGCTGAGAACTTGTTATTCAACGGAAGAAAGATGACAGTTCGGGTGCAGCACATCTATCTATCTAATTTGATGAGTCGAGGAATCATTGCAGTGATCAATGTTCGATTATTAGAGAATGTTGCTGATCCTATGACAAAAGGTCTGAAAAGGAAGTTGGTCCGGCAGACATCCTCCAGAATGAGACTTATGTCCATTTAAGGTATGGTTATTTGCATTTGAATTATGGTCATTTGCATTTGGGAATGGTCATTTGTGCTTATATCTACCATTGTAATGTCATTTATGGTTCAAAGACTTGTCTACCAAATTATGATATTCACGGTTCAAAGAATAAAGCACAAATAGACTGATTCATGGTTGCTTGCATTTGTTGCAAAGTAGACTGTTTGCATGTGTTGCAAATCATATTATGTGCATGTGTTGCACAAAGGACTAAGTGCATGTGTTGCACAAGGGTCTAATTGCATGTGTTGCAAAAAGGACTATATGCATTTGTTGCAAAAATAGTATCTTACTTGTCGGAATGGGTCTCATGCATCGGTAATCTATTTGTATTTGTATCTACCACTAAACTATATTAGTGGTTCAAAGCTTAGTCTGCCATCAAATATAGTTCATGGTTCAAAGAATGAAATACGAATGGATTTGTTTTGGTGCTCTTTAATATAAATTGTTTGAGACCATTCCTGTGTTAGAGCACTTAACCTGTCGGAGTAGAGGATGGCTGTAAGCCTTAATGAGCCCAAAACACTTTGTGTGCGTGATTCCTGGCAGGTGCATGCCCTGAGGGACTCACCTTGTATGGGATATCACCTCTTATGTAGTCTGAGGAGGCAAGATTGCTAGAGCCCATGCAGAAACATGAATGAGTTGAGGATGGCATTAGTGCCTTAATGAGTTCTGAGTATTTTGTATACTCTAAGGAGCTCACCTATGTGCGGGTGGAGATTTGCCATCTTCTATGTAGTCTGAAAGATTGCTAGAGCCCACACAGAAACCTGTCACAGTAAAGAGGTTGGCTTTTAAGCCTTAATGTGGTCCGAAGTACTTCGGGTACAGGGTGTTGGACATGAACACACTAAAGGACACACCTATGTTAGGGTGGAGACTGTGTGTCTTCTATGGAGCTGGCATACTCCTAGAGCCCTCGCAGAACCAGGACAAGCACTGTGTGTTTGCTATTTGTTTAAGGCAAGTTTGTGAGTAGTGTGATAGTTCAAGGCTTGGTCCACTATGCACACAGACTCTGAATCTAGTCATATGTGATTACTGAAAAGTAGAAAGGTACTGGTTCAAGGCTAATTCCACCATGTACTTACACTACAATTCAGATAATCTATTTGAAAATTCAAGTCTTCGGACATTTTCATTATGCACAATGTGACTAGTGCTCTCTAATACTTGGTTGATAAGTTTGAAACTTGTGGGGGATTGTTGGATTTTGTTCCAATTAATTAGTTTCAAATTATCAAAATAAATTAATGAGGCTTTAATAGTTACTTTTCATAGTCATGGATAAGTGAATGAGTTGTAGCAATGAATCTATGTAATGGCTCACATTAATAGGTTCATGAAAGCTTTGACTCTTTGTGAGCAACTCTTCACATTCCATAAACCTTTGGATTAGCCATTAATGGTGACTCTTGGTTTTGAGTACCCCCATTAGTGATGACTCTTGGGATTAATTAGATATTCATGTATGACTCGTAGTAGACTTTGAATCTACGAAGAGTCATCTAGAATTCTATGAATCCATTAATTGTCACATTAAATGGGTGTATCTCTTCAAGGAGTCCCTTAGTTTTCCAATGAGACCTTTGGGTTGCTATTTGAACTCTATAGAGCCCTTATTCTAGCATCCAAGAAAATGAAAAGGAGACTACTCAAGAGCCTCAAGAAAAATAGAAAGTATTCAGTAGAGAGCTTGCCTTATAGGATTGTTGAGTGGTGCATTACAACAATCCATTCTCCTGCTGTTCCTGGAGGTGGTTCGGTCATGTGATCTTTGCACTGGAATTGGGCCGAATAACACTTCAAGGTGGGCGTCCAAGGACGTACGGTAGTATCGCAATCAAGATCGTTATTAATCCATCCTCCATTCAAGTCAGTATAATTTTATATTTTTGCACTGTTTTTCATTAGTAGATCCATTGTTTTCAACCGCTTGCTCCAACAATTCTTGATTGATCTTACAACCTTTTTATGACCGTGTTGTGCTCCTTAAGGCTCTGTTTGGATGCCTGAGCATTCTTTAGGGAAGTAAAGTCTATGGAAGGGGGCAGGATTTTGGTTGCCATGTAAACCTTGGGAAAATCATGAGCTTTATTCTGTTTGGATGCAGAGAGAGAGAGAGAGAGAGAGAGAGAGAGAGAGAGAGAGAGAGAGGATTACCTATGAAATCTACATGCAATCAGTGTTTAAAAACTCGCTAGCACGATAATGAGCCTGCCCGAGTCGACAAGGATTTTTCTTGGCCACGTTCTGCGTTGTACCACATCCGCATTCCGCATTTTGCCTTACAGAGTCAATAAAAACTCCTTTGACCCTCCCGAGTTATGACCGTGTCAACCGCATTCCTGGCCGCGTTCGCGTCACATCCGCGTTTTTAAACACTGCATGCAATGATTACATCTTTTTGTTGACTGGTAATATCTAAGGATTTGGTTGTTACTTTGGCAAAGAAACACACCAAGTAATCCAAAAAGTACATTTTTTTGCTTAGGGATTGCTTGTGGATCCCTTGCAAAGGCTTTCTCCAAAGTGATTGTTTTCTTCATGTTTATTTGAGATTCTATTTGTTTCTCAATGTAGAATCTGATTCCTTTGTAAACTTAACTATGCCCCCTTTGTAGACTATATCTGATTCCTTCAAAGAACTTATGCTTATGCCTCAATATATCCCTCAAGACCGTTAAGCCACCAATTTTGTACTTGTCATCAGAATCCCAATTGCCAGAGCAAGCACCATACTTTCTTTAACTTTGGTCCAAGGCTGGAACCTTTCTTCTTCAAACCTCTACAACCAAGTTCCAAGCATAGCTGTATTAACACATCTCAATCTATGAAATCCCAAGACCACCAACTATGATAGGTTTGCACACCTCTTCCTAGCAAACTAGGTACATCTTCTTATCCTTAGAACATCCCATAGGAAATTCATTTGAAGATGTTTGATATGCTTGATCACTCCAATTAGACATCTAAAGGGAGAGAGGTGATATATGGGAATGTTAGCAAACACCACCTTGATTAGAGTGATTCTACTCCGTAGGACTCCAGGTTCCACTTCCATGTAAATAATCTTCTTTCCACCCTCTTCTTGGGTTGCCCTTCACATAAAGGAAGCCTAAATAAGCAGTGTTGCACGGACTTAGATTTGCGTGTGGGGATCTGACACGGATTCGAGGTGTCGAATTCGGCAAACCCCCAAAAGTAGGATTCGGATTTTGAAATTTTTAAATAAAATAAAATTTTCAAAATTTAATATATATGTGTATACATATGTATAGATATATGGAGAGAGAGAGAGAGAGAGAGAGAGAGAGAGAGAGAGAGAGAGAGAGAGAGAGAGAGGGAGAAGTTCCTACTCCCCGGAGTAGATAGCTTATCTTCTCCGTGGGCTTACAATACAGTGGGGGCCACATTGTTTGGGTGATCCAAAGCATTCATTTGATGGGCCCTCACATAGATAGGGTGTGCCCAAAAAATCAGCTCCATAGGATCATCCCAACCCTTCGATTTGTGGAGGCAAAAATGGACGGACATAAACCTTCACAAATCTGTCGATTTTTTGCCTCCACAAATCGAAGGGTTAGGATGATCCTATGGAGTTGATTTTTTGAGCACACCCTATCTAAGTATCTATGTGAGGGCCCATCAAATGAATGGTTTGGATCACCCAAACAATGTGGCCCCTACTGTATTTTAATCCCACGTATTAGGAACTCTTTTCTCATATATGAAGTAGGAACTCTTTTCTCATATATATATATATATTCATGAAAATTTGAGGGTAGAGGGTTGAGGCGGGTTTTGTATTAAGAGAGTTGGAGGAGGAAGGGGGTCGAAAAAACAGGATTAGTGCGGGACACGGCTACGACAAGAATCCGGGTGTGTCCCACGTGAATCCATATCCGATTCGGATGCGGAGACGTTTCGACACGGATTCGCCGTAGGGGGGCAAAGAATCCATGCAACATAGTAAATAAGTGGTCGGAAACACTTCCACAGAGCACCCTAGTAAGCCTACCGACATGTCCTTCTCATCATCTACAAGATGAATACTCGAAGTATTGATTTCCGGAAGTTAGACCTTTGCCCTGTCAGGCTGTCACTAAGTCATACTACCAAAGCATAACTTCTAATTTCAGAAATTTATCAACTCACCCTTACTAAACACCAATATATCATCTGAGAGACTTCCAACCTTGAGCCCCAATATTGAAACCTTCAATCAAGCCACATCTTTCATCCATTATTCTAAGAGAGCTCCTGCTACTACTAAAAAAGAAAGGGGGAAAAGTGTCACCCTGTCTCAATCCTCGAGAGGACTTAAATAACCCTATAGCAGCGTTGTTCACCAATATGGTGAACCAAGTAGAAGAGACACACCTCACCATCCAAGCTCGCTATCTAGTTCCATGCCCATCCGCCCCAAAAGGTAATTCAGAACATCCCATTCCACTCAACCATTAAAAAAGAAAAAAAAAGCATCCCATTCCACTCTATCTATCATAGACCTTTCCCATATCCAATTTGCACACTACGCCTTTTCTCCATGTCTTGTAATAGGAATCCACAACCTCAAATGACTATAGAGCACTGTTGAGTATCTGGCGCCCAAGAATAAAAGCAATTTGGTTTTTAGAGATGACCTTGTCCATCACTTGCTTCAGTCTGTTTTCCAGAACTTTAGCTAGAACTTTGTATAATCACCCTACCAAACTTATTGACCTGAAATATGCAATTTTATCTTTTCCTTTAACTGTAGGGATCGAGACAATAAAAATAGCACTTGTCCTCTTATCTAGCACCATTCTCTCATAGAACTCTTTGAAGAAATCACAGATGTTACCTTTCATTGATTCCCCATAGCACTAAAAAAATGCTAAACAGAAACCATCTGGCTTATGGGCGCGATCTCTCCCCAAGGACAACAGGCCGGTCCTAATCTCTTCTTCAATTTTTTTTTTCTAAAGCAGCATAGTTCGCCACCCCAACTAGTTTGGGACAAAGGCTTAGTTGAGTTGAGCATAGTTCGCCTCATCAGTCACTCTAAAATCCACTCCCTCAAGTCTTGGGTAGCTCCCTTCCTAAGCAGACTATATGCCCGATAGGAATTCACAATCTCCTTGGCACTAATCTCCTTGTCCCCACACTTGTTTTCATCAATCTGAATGACACTAATCCAATTCTCTCTTCTTTTAGCTAGAGCAATCCTTTGAAAATAATCCGTATTCTTGTCACTCTCTTTTAATTATTTGGATTTAGACCCTTGTCTCCATTAAATTTCATCCTGAATGACCAAGTGGTTGTGCTCCTTTAGAGCTCCCATCGTCGCCACTTAATTCCATAGCAGCCAAACTTTCTTCTTTCACTCTTTATATATATCGGCGTTTTTTTTTTTTTTTTGCCTTTCTTTTGATTGAAATTATCTGTCCTGATTATTATCGTTTTTTGGGTTCGGTCTTGGCTACACGACATTCTCTTCTCGTTAAAATATTACTCTATCTTCATTGAATCTTTCTCTTTATCTCCTTTTTGGGTTTCCTTATTTTGTAGCTTTTTTCCTGATCTTCGTATTACTTTCTATAGAAAATAAGGGTTATTTCTTGTATGGGAATCAGATTGTATCTGAGGGTTATTTATGTCTTTTGTATGTCAAGTAGGGGTTTATCATTATTATACAGGATTAGGAATATCCTATAGTGGGAAGTGGGAACTATTCCATCCCCTCCATCTATACGCTCTTCTCTCCTTTTACTATTCTAACCTCCAAAAACTCAAACTTGGTATCAGAGCAAAGGCTTTCTTTACAATTGTCCGAGAGAATTGACGCCCTTGACTATCTGACGTATTGGTGACGTCGTCAGGTCGGACGATTGATGTTAACAGTCGTACGAACATGGAGTATGCCTGAAATCCCCACGGCTTGAATGCAGATATCATTCACATTATGATGATTTTTCGGAATTTTTTTGAGAGCTATGATATTTTTCTGATTTTTTTAGAAGAAAAATCCAGAAATCCATTTTTTTTGGCTTGATGAGAGTTTTCTCTCAACCAAGGACTTGTTTGAAGAGGGATTGCTTTACTTTGGGCTTTTTTTGGATAGGAACACAATGATAGTGTTGTTTTTTTATTGGAGGTCTTATGAAGGAGTTCTACGGACCTTTTGTTGTTGCATCCAGAAATCCCTTGTTTTAGGTTGATGGGAGTTTGCTATCAGATCGGGACATTTTTTAAAGAGAGATTACCTCATTTCGAGTCCTTTCGTGCATTGGAATACAATGGAGGTGCCCTTTTTCACATCGAAGTTTGTGCTTGGGAGTTCCGTCGAGTTTTTTGGCTATATTACTTGGGCATTCTCCATTTTAGGGCTATTTCTTTTGGAATTTGTCTGTTTTCACACTAATATTTAGCGGTTGAGAATCTCCCCCCTTTGGTTGGTTTGTGGTATCTCACACAAAAAAAATGGCCGCTTCGGACTGATCTGAAGTGAATTCCTCGGCTGCTGAGATTCAGAGTATTGGTTCTGACCTTCTGGCTGGTCTCTACAGTGGCAATCCTAATGTGCAAATCACCACGGTAAAGTTAGTTGGTACTCACTATATGGAATGGGTCCAGTCTCCACGAATATAGATCGGTTGACGATGCAAGTTTGGCTATATTACTGGCCGGATGCATGAATTATTTTATTTTATGTTTCTTTTCTTTGGGTGTAGATTGGCTGGTGGGTTTTTTTTTTTTTTTTTTGGGGGGGGGGGGGGGGGGGGGTGGGGGGCGGTGTTAACCGATTCTCCTAGCTACGTTTCAATGTAAGAAAAGGTGATTAACCAATTCCCCATCTTCAATGCAGAGAACACGGTGATATATGATCAACGTTTTCCTTGACCCTAAAAAATCCACTGTTTGAATGCGCTCCTGAATTGCGGGCCACTTCATTATAATAGTCGTTTTGCAGAGTTTCAGTTTTATTATCTATTGAAGCATATTTTACTCATTTTATTTTCTATTTCACCACCCTTTTGGATTCATTGTCGACATTTCTATCAAATTTTTTTTATGAGCTTATTTCATTCCTATGGCTTTTAACCTTGCTGGTCTTTGTTATCAGTTCATCTTTTGACATTCTTACGTTGTGGCCTTTCTTATGTTGGGATTCAGTTTTTGATGATAATTATCCCATATATCATTACTGTACTGAGGTTGTCGACCTTTCTTGAAATGAGGCTTTTATTATGGGGGTTTAGATTATAAAATTAGACTTGGTGTTCTTGATTCTCAAAATGAAGATCTTGATTGTGTGTGATAATGTTTTGGATCTTCTTCTGAGCAGTTTTGGAACCCTCACTTTTATCCTCTTTATCGTTGTCTGTAACTCCATATCACCAACATTGCCATGTAGAGTTGGATTGCAGAAAGAGAAGATTGTGTAGCTCTTGAAGTGTTTCATATCAACAGCTTGCTCTTGATGTGCTAGAAGCTTCACTACTAACATATTTTTAAAGTTGACTTGGGAGATAGTCTCTTTATAATTTCGGCATTTAAGGTTGTAGTCTCCTTGCACTGTGTGAGTCTCTTTTCCTTGAAGGTCATTATGGAATATGATTTACCCACTTTGTCGTAGGATCGGACATGTGATTATGTGTCATACGACATGTTTAGTTTTATTTTCATTTTCTATCCCTTCTCTCAAGAAGCCTGTTGTTTGCTTTCCTGGTGCAAAATCCATTAAGATATGCAAAGTATTTTCTGTTATTTCATATGCGCTTTTCTATCATTTCCCATTTCTCTTTTCTCTTTAATTTTTTTGCATGCGTTTCATGTTTCCGTTTCACGTTCCTCTTCACGAATTTGTTTCCCGACCTGGCAACTATCCTTTAGTTTGGGTAGGATTTAGAGTCTAAATTAGGATGCAAGTGTTGTTGAATTGGAATTCTCCTACACACATGTATGGATGATATTTTAATGAGGTATATTGAGCAATATGAAATTTCTGAATTGAGTTGTTTATATATCCTTTTGCTATTTAATTTTCATTTCTGGACGAATTGGTCCTTCCCTATCATAATATATTTCAATCCTTTTTTTGCATGCTACAACTTGAGGATTTCCATCTCTCATTTGATGATTTGAGTTGGCATTAGCTGTCATGTTTGGGCATATGATCAGTCCTACAGTTACTTAGTCAACTTAGGGCTAGGGCACCATAACTTTTTGATTATTGCTCATATTTTCAAGCCGAATCACAAGTTTATATCTTTTCAAGTTTTGTGTATGAGTTGCCATTGAGGTTGTTGAGGTTTTGAAGTCACATAAATTGTCACCTGTGGGTATGAATCATAAAGATTGATCTTTGCTGTACATCTGGTGGTATGGAAGGGTTATGATCTGCTTAAGAATTATTAGACAATGAATGTGGTATGTTATCTGTAAGGGCAGCAGAGCAGAAATGTCTAGACTTCAGATAATTTTACTAGTATGCGAAAATGATCTCTGTTCCAAAAAATACTCTACATTTTAATCTACCCAACTTTTCCACTGCATTCACGCAGTGAGAGCTAAAACACAAGCAAAACAAAGAGATTCATATGGTACGAGTGGAACTCTGCATAGTGGCAACCCAAATGCTAGTTACATCAAATAGGCCTCGTCTTAAAACTGGTCATAAAAACTACTCATCCTTTCTCCTAGTAACCCTCTCAAAAACCATGGGAGGGCTCCTAACAAAGAAAGATTGAAGCATGGAAATCTACCTTTAAGTATTTTGTCACCAAGATCTGTGCCAAGTGTTTTGAGTGGTGTATGCGTGTGGAGAGCCGTGGGTTGTCAGGATGGGTCTGTCTCCTTGGTTGTTGGGTGTGTGGGCCAAGGATGGTTATGTACTGCTTTAGTTAGTTGATGTTGTGCCCAGAGCTCCAGTATGAGATGTTCTGAAGGGGAGTTCTGAGCATGGCTTAAATTTTCCCCAAAGCCGACATGAACCTATCAAAATGTTTCTGTTTTCATCTTTTAAGGAAACACATACCGAAACCGAAAGGTATTCCGAAACCAAAACCGTAACTGTTCTAGTGGTATATTACATCAGTACGTGTTACGTAGTTATATTTATATAAACTGCATGTAAAATATGGTGTGTATTATGTATAAATATTTATATTAATTATATATGAAATGTGGTCTGTGTTGAATTATCAAACATGTGCACAACACGTCACTAGGTGTTTGATGTTGTTAAACTATTATGGATGACTATCTTACTTATGTGATATTTTCCAAATCCAAGTGTATTCGTGTTTATCTTAGCAGTTCTTGAAATTTCATCTTAAAATTCTATCAGTTACATTTCTTTGTATACGTTCTCGTGATTTTTCAGAATTTCTACCGAAATCTTCAGCTTAAACTGAAACGTTTCCGTGGGCCCAGTGTTATATGGAGGAGTGCTTGAGCAGTCTTGGGAGTTTATAAGGTGGATGGGTGTTGGTGAATTTAGTAGGTTGCACTAGCTTTGCAGGCATGCAGGGCCACAAGGGCCCTGTACTGGGTGGTTGGTTTCAATTTATCATGGAGGGTTGGAGTGTTGCAAGATGTTGAGGGACGAGGTGAAAAACTGTTTCCCCAAGATACGGTTGATGGTGAATAATAGATCCTATCCCCTCTTCTATTGGAGGTGATTAGGGAAAGGAAATAGCGGTTCTTATCTAGGTCATTTTTCATGATGGACTGACTCCAACCCCCCACCCCCTTAAGAATGCTATTCTCTCTCTCTCTCTCTCTCTCTCTATATATATATATATATATATATATATATATATAGAGAGAGAGAGAGAGAGAGAGAGAGAGAGAGAGAGAGAGAGAGAGAGAGAGAGAGAGAGAGGTGTTACTTTAGATTATGTTTTTAGTGTCTAGTTACCGTTATTACACTGATAGTCTTCAACATGTGGAGTTTGTCTTTCTGCTTGATGTTTTCATTGTTCTGTAAACATTATGTTTTTAGAGTTGCTTGCTACAATTATTACTCGGAGATGGTGATAAAAAAATGGAGTTTTTTCTTCGTAATGTTTTCATTGCTTTACTGCAACATCATGAATATTTTTTTTTGGTGGTCATGTGGTTATATTTTTATCTAGTCAGAATTTGAGATACCTTTTCAGCTCCTCCCTTTATATAGGCGTGGCATGTGTTTTGTTTTGTTGATTTGGAATTTAAACTATTACCGCTCATATCTTTGATATGATGGGGTTTTGAAACAGGTTGTTGAGGTCTCCACTTCTAAAACTGGAAAGCATGGTCATGCCAAGTGTCACTTTGTTGCAATCGATATATTTAATGGCAAGAAGCTCGAAGATATTGTGCCTTCTTCCCATAACTGTGATGTAAGCGTTTTTTTTTGTCGTCTCTCTTGATACTGTAGTATGGAAACCTCCAGTTGCGAGCTAGGACAGTTAGCTAATTAATCTATATTTTTCTTCTACCACAGGTGCCCCACGTAAATCGTACTGACTATCAGCTGATTGATATATCTGAAGATGGTTTTGTAAGTCTTTATTTTCTAATTACCCCGCATCAATTTCTAAGCACACTGGTTTTGGGTTCTTCAGAGCAATGGAACTTGAGATGAATTTTTTGGCAGGTGAGTCTTTTGACTGAAAACGGGAACACCAAGGATGATCTGAGGCTTCCCACTGATGACAATCTTCTTACCCAGGTTAGTGCCTAATTCTGCTTACCGGAGCAAACTACACTGAATTTTGGGTTCAATCGTAATATTTTTTTTGTCATAAATCTTAACAGTATTTTATTGATTTTGCTGCTCTAGATTAAAGATGGATTTGGGGAAGGAAAGGATCTGGTGGTGACTGTCATGTCTGCTATGGGAGAAGAGCAGATCTGTACTCTGAAGGACATTGGCCCCAAATAACTACCTATATTTTTTCTGTCTACATATGGTAATCCTTCTCTTGATAGCTTAGCCAAGATTTCGTATGATGTGTGCCAAGTTGGTACTAATATATTGGCAGTTGGGTGCTTAGGATCTTCATAAAGGGAGTTGTGATGACTTTAAGGAGAAATTGGTAGAACAGTAAACAATGGAATGAGTTTTTCTGGTCCAGGCCCCTTTGAATTGACTAGATTGATAACACCATATCTATATATACATAAATATATTTTTATAAACTGATTCCATAAAAAATCTGTTAGGACTGTTGTGCTTGTATTTTCATTTTTCAGCTGGATGTTATTTATGTTACCCTGCCATTTGCTTACTACTTGCCGGGGCATATTTACTTTTCTCATATTGGCTTAGTTGAAAAAAGTTATTACAAGTATTTAACATATTGACCCTTTCTTTAGGGATCAAAGGGAGGAACTTTGTCCACCCAATGCCCACTGAATACCTGTACAGTGGTCAGTGATTGGAAACCATATATCAGTTGGGCTTAGCAGATGGATCAAAGTGAAAACTTGTACAAATCTATTGAGATCGTTGCCATTTGATTAGTGGTTTGATGGTTCAGCTGAAGAAGGCTTGTTTGTTTCATAGGAGTATTATTATATATAGCTAGCAGATTGATAAAAGTCTTTATAGACAGTATTTGTACAGCTGTGTCCCACTGCTTGGCAATTTAAATTATGGAAATAATATTTTCTTGGGGACCATTTTATGGGTTTTTTTTTCTAGATTTTCTCTTCATACAATCTGGTTGACATCTTCAATTTTTTGAAATTTGTAAGTCGATTGTTTATTTCATTGGTTTTCTTTAGAGCTGCTGCAACATTAGAGAGTGCAGCCCTGCAACTTTGGCCGTTAAATCCAGTCTAGGGTTGGGGCTTTTCTGTAGAAGATTTATGGATGCTTTAAAGTGGAATTCTCTGGTTAGAATCCATATTTTCAGCAACTTTTAAATCCACCGTTTTCAACCTTGGTTGCTCCTGAAATTATAATGGCAAAACTTGGATTCGTCTTTGGAAATGGATCTAGAGTTCTCTTTGAATCTCATCTGCCATTGCCATCATGATCTCAAGTGGATCTCAAGTGGATTTGGATCATTCATCTTTCGAAATGGATCTAGAGTTCTCTTTGAATCTCATCTGCCATTCCCATTAGGGGTGTTCGTTCGGTTATAACTGAACCGAAAATCAAATTTCGATAACCGAAACCGAACCGAAATTTCCAAAAACCGAACCGAAACCGAACCGATTAAAAATTCAGGAATAATGGGAGAAAAAGAGGAAAAAAGCAATTTTTCGGTTTGGATTGGAGGGCTAGGATCATCCTATCGAAATGATTTTTTGAGTACAACCTAATTAACTTGTGATCAATCAAATAGACGGTTTTGATCATCCTACGGAGTGCCTATATAGCACTTTTTTTTTTTGAAAAAAATAAAGATTTTATCCATAATTTTGGTTATTAGGTTAACCGAATTTTTTTTTTTTTTGAGATAACCGAATCCCAACTCGAATAACCGAATTTCCAATAAAAAATTAACCGAAACCGAACCGAAAAGGAAAAAAACCGAACCGAACCGACCAAACCAATTCGGTTCGGTTCGGTTCAGTTATTCAATTATAACCGAATAATGAACACCCCTAATTGCCATCATCATGATCTTAGGTGGATCTCAAGTGGATCTGGACCGTGTTTGGAATTGGTAGGGAAAAATATTTCTAAATTTTGTTACTTTTTTTACACACAAATAAAGATGACTTGAACCAACTACCAACCCAATTCAATGACTACTTAGAGAGAGCTTCAATTTATGAGAATATCCTTCTAAAGTAACCATTATATATCATTCCCTCTAAATTATAGAAAGATTGTAGGTCAGAAATGTTTTCCTTGCTTTCCAAACACGGCCTAGAGAATGGTGATTAGAAACTAAAATCCACCCCAGCATTCGTATTTGTCTATGGACAACCGGAGTAGTGCTTAATAAAAACATAAACAACAAAAATGTAATTAAAACAAAAAATCTAATTAAGGACAAATAATCCATATCAAATCATAAACATCACCAAAGCTATATTGTAAGGAGTCACAATATTCCCCTCCTTATAGTGCCCGTCTCTTTCAATCACCCACGCTTGTCTACAAAAGCATTAAACATATTCCAATGCCAAAGTGGAAATTTTTTTGGCTCAATGAGAGCAGATTCTCTTTCTAGATTGCATTCTGCTACTTTCTACCCATACCAATAGAACATGGAGGAACATCTCTCCTTCTACATGACCCCTCCTCCATCATCGGACTAAAATTTTAATATTTACAGAAGGAAAGTTAAAAATGAGATTTTATATGGTGCCGGATCGGGCATGCTCGTGCAAGTGGCACCCCCCTTTATATTTGATCCAATGGCAGCGCTGGATTTTGCAAGGGAGCACTTCAGTTTATCATTCCCAATATAAGGTACTTAATAGCTATAGAGAAATTTACCTGTATAAGATTGTTGGGAAAAGTTGCCTTATTTCCGGTATGCCTTATTCCTAATTGTGGCATTCTGTGGAGGTAAAAATGGAAAGTCTGGGTTTTCTTTTTAGGTTTTAGTAAAACCTAAATGTTTACGAAACTCTTGTGGAAAGTGTTCCGGCAAGAGACTTGGGCAAGTCGGCAAGAGTGGCTTGGACGTGGTAAACCAGGTTTGCCTCCGAGGGTGGGAATGTCCCTCGGAGAAGATCTCGGAAACCCCGGTGTAGTATCTTGTGGTTCCCACGTTGCCGTTGCTTGGAGGGGCAAGATTGTCCACGTTGCTTTCGCGCGGAGGGGGAGATTGTTGGGGTTTCACACAAATCCAAATAGTCCCACATCAGATAAGTGAAGTGGGTGGGGATGGGTTATAAGGGAATCGGCACCCTACCCTCTAAGGGCTAGCTTTTATGGGTGAGTTCTACCCGGTTAAGTTCCCTACAAGTGGTATCAGAGTCAGGTCTCAGGTTCGAGTCCCCCGAAGTCATTGGGGTGGGGGGAATTATTGGCCTAGGCAGGTACTGGACCCAGATCGGAGGTTGGCCGTGTGATCCAACCCGTCCATTTGATAGGCCACAATATAAATAGGTTTTGTCCAAAAATTTATTTCCGTAGAATGATCATAGCCCTTCTATCTATAGAGGAAATGCATATTATGGAAATCTCTACAGATGGGAGGGTTGAAATCATTATATGTAAATAATTTTTTGGGCATAATCTATTTACTGTGTGCACCATTAAATGGACGGTATGGATCATCCTATGGTGCAGGACGTACAGTACTTAAAAAAAAAATACGGGCCACCATGAGTCCCATCCAAGCATCTGACACTCATTACCTAATCCCGCACGACTTTTCTAGAAAGAATCATGAGTCATGACTGTCCCAAAAGGGACAAAGGCATCCACTATCCAAGGGATAAAATTAGATCATCTTAACCTGGGGTTAGGATAAATGCGTACTGTAGAGGGAAACCCTAGTGAAGTAAGACTGTTATAGAGACCAGGGGCTCTTCCTCCTAAGTTTGGAGAGAGAGAAAGAGAGAATGTCTGACGAGGAGCATCACTTCGAGTCGAAGGCCGACGCGGGTGCGTCAAAGACATATCCCCAACAGGCAGGAACCATTCGCAAAAATGGTTACCTTGTCATCAAGGCTAGGCCCTGCAAGGTAACCTTCTCGGTCTCTTCTTTCTAGGTTTTGGTTATTGTCTAAGATCTAAGGATGAGTTGGGTTCTATTTTGTGTGTGGTTGGTTTTTATGGGTTTGATTTGAACCCTCTTAGTTTTGTTCTTTCTATCCAAAATCTCGATGGTTTTTTTTTTTTTTATAAATATGGGTGGGTTCTGATTCTTCTTTAATTGTAAATCTGTTATCACAATTGTCTGTTCTTTCTTTATTGGATTCGTTAGAATTTTTTAATGGGATGATTGGGTACTCTCTTTCTCTCTCTAAATCTGGTGAAGCTTTGCCTTTTCTTATCTATTGAATCATCTTTTTCGTTTGATTTTCCTATTATATATAATAATGGTTGTTATTTTACATCTTATTTCAGTGCTCTGATTTCAAACCTTGCAGATTTTGCTATTTATTCATCATTTTCATGTCCATATGTTGTACTTATTTCTTTTATGGCCTTTTTAAAGAGTTTTGCTCTCTGATTTTTGAATTGAAGATAAATCATCATTTATTAATACATACATTTATTTGTGCTTGGTAAATCATTTATTTCCTAGCGCAGTTTTACATTATTTCTTGGCTTTATGAGTTTTTCTTGTGTAGATTCTTCCTTAATTACTAATTGGGTGCTGATAAATTCAAACCACCCCTCTCCCCCATCCCTGCAATCCCCCCCCCCCCCCCCCCATTTACCTCTTTTTACTGGTTGTGAAGCTCACAACCGGCTACTCGAATCCAACTCCTCCAAGCCTCTTTTGCTGCACTCTTAACTCTAATCCTCCTCCGCCACACCCTCATCTCCTCCACCACTCAATCTCCTCTTCTACATCTCTCTAAAATGCATCCTCCTTTTATCATTAACCTCGTGTGCAACCATCTCCACTCTTTCCTTTCTCTCTGGCCGCTGTTGTCATGTCCTCCTTAATTACTTCTGCTTCAAACCCAACTATGACCACAAGTGCAGCGATCATGAAGTCGCCTAATACTTTGTTCGAAGCATACGCCACGCCACTTCACCAAAGTCAGCAAAAGGTTCATGTGTTGAATCTACCTCAAAGCCGGCATCGACAATGAGGCCCAAGCCCCACCTCTTTCATCTTTCAAACTCACTACAAAGCCAAACTCACCTCCACCTATGCCCAACCTTTTATCTTCCAAGCCGACTGACTACAAAGCCAAATTCACCTATGCTGTCCAAAATGCCAAAGAAGGCATGTTCTTTGCCATCGATTGGTGCTCAAGAAAATCCAGATCGACCCATCTTAGATCGACACGTCCTCATCATCACTTGCAGCATGTTCACCCATTTACCTTCTCTCTCCTTCCTCGTCAATGCTACAAACTCAAAAAACTGACGTCAAAACCTTAACCCACAGCAGTATGGGCGCTCGGCTATACCCTTGTCATTGTGACATAAAACATACGCTTGAACCGGTACTTAAGCTACAACTGCTCTGTGCTTGTTACCAACTGCATCTTATGAGCAGACTGCAATAGTCACTCCCACGAACAATCCAGCTCGTCGATCAATTGCCGGCTGCTTTGGACCATCTGAACCCATCAGTGATCTGATGATTCTTCCTACAATGCCTCATTTTAAGAAGGCATCTCTGAGTATGTGGGGATTGCATTGACGAGTGATCTCAGCTGGGTTGCCCGCGATGGCCTAGGGCACAACATTAAGACCCATCGCCTCCATGCTTTGCCCATCCGACAAGCTGACATACTTGGTTGTGATCGTTTCTCTTTTGAGAGGTGCTTGTCGGAGAAGCGGCAGCGGCACTTTTTTCAGCGGCAGACGTCAAAGGAGCGGTTGTGAGCTTACAAGTGGTAAAGAGAGGGAGGGGCACAAATTTATCAGCGCCCTTAGTAATATGTTAATATCTCTTTCCAATGACTTTACGCTTGCACACTAATAACTTTATTGGACCTAATTTTGTTTAGTTATGGTGGTGCATAAGTAGCTCGAGTCTTGTGTCTGATAACTTGGTAATCATCCTTTGATGATAATTACTCTCTGGGCCGTATGTTGTTTCTATTTGATAATCATCTTTTGATGATAATTACTCTATGGGCTATATATTGTTTCTATTTGATTCATTCAAATAAATGTTTCTATTTGACAGTTACTAGCCATTTTGGAATGATAATTTCATGTCATGAGTTTGCAGCTGATTCTGTAAAGTAGATGTTCTTGATTCTTGAAGCCATTATCCCACTTGTGTGATACTGTAGTGGATCTTCTTTTGAGGCCTTTCAGAACCCAAGAACCCTCCTTTTTGGCTTCTGTAGTTTATTCTATACCACGACACTGCTATGTACAGTTGATGCAGAAAGAGAAAAATATTTTTCTTGAAGTATGTCTATCATTAACCTTTTAGTATTTTTCATGAAAGCTGAATATTTAAGGACTTTATTATGAAGTTTCACCACTACGAGGAGTCATTATCTTTTTTGTTTCAACATTTAAGGTTGCAATTTGTGAGGCACTTCTTGAAGGCTGTCCATGGAATACATTTTATGCCACTTTGTCATAGCATTAGGCATGTGAGTCCATGTCATAATTCATAATCCTATGGCCTTGTTGAGTAGGGGGCATTGAGATATTTCTCTCATTTTTTTTTTTTTTTTGAATGGTTGAGATTTTTCTCTCATTGCATCCCTATTTTTCGTTTATCTTTTCTATCCTTCTCTCAAGAAGTCTATTGATTGCTCTCTAGGGGTGTTATCCATTAAAACCTACAGTTATCTCTCCTTAGTTTTAATGGGTAACAATGATTTTAACTTTCCACATCGAATGAGGATTGTTGCAACCATTTCGTCCGAAATCCAATTTCGGATTTCGGTCAAGATCGAAACCGAAATGTTCCGAAACCAAAATTGGCGAAACGTACCCAATTTCGGTTTCGCAAATTTCGGAAATTTCGTCAATTTCGGCGAATTTTGGAAACAAATATTAATTTTTTATTCCTTTTTTCCAAATTTCAGCTGAAATTTCTTCCCAGGAAATCGACATTTCGAGTGTCTTTATCGAATTTATTCGGCTGAAATTTCTATTTCGGCTAGGTCCGAAATTAATGCCAAAACCGAAATTTCAAACCCTGGTTGCAACTATAGTTATAAAACTCCCCAGTGTCCGTGTCGACTTCATTTTACCTTGCCACATTCCACGTTGCGCCGCATCTGCATTCCACGTTTTGCCCTACATAGTCAATAAAAACTGTCGTGACTCTTAGAAAATGGCTTTGGAGGTTTGGGGAGGAGGGATCTCAACTTTGGGTCAGTGTCATTGTTGGGAAATACAGAGCTTCACCAGGGTTTTGGGGATCTGAGGATAATTTTAGAAGTCCTGGGGTGACCATTTGGAGGGATATACTGCCATTCTCGCATTTGTTTTCTCCTGGGATCTGATTCAGAGTTTAGTTTAGTCTCGGAAACGCTAAGGTTTTGGCTTGATCTCAGATTTGTCGGTAATAGCAGTAACAAAGGACAGCTTTATCAAGGACAACTTTGTTAGAGGTCACAATAATGTGGCATGGAAGCCTCTGTTCAGAAGGAATTTTTTTGATCAAGAGCTTACATCCATTGGTCAATTACTGGGTTTACTGGAAGAGAGGCATATTAAACAAGATGGAATGGACAAAATGGTTTGGATATGGAATTCACTGTAAGGTCTTTCTACCAACAACTAGTGGCTTGCCCTCTGTCCCCCAAGGTAGCTAGAGTATGGTCAATCAAAGCCCGCCTAGAGCACCTTTGGTTGGGCGGCATTCTTGAGAAGATTCAAACTATTGATTTTCTGCGTAAAAGGAAGATGATCATTGTGAACCATTGTGCTTCACGCTTAGAGGCAGAAGAATCGGTGGATTATCTATTCATACATTGCAAAGTACTATGGTAGATTTGGGGCAAACTATTATGTAGATTTGGTATCGATTTGTTGTTTCCTGAAAAATTAATTGATTTACTTTCAAGTTGGGCCGAGGGACCATGGAAAAAGAAAGGAAGGATTTTGTGGGATGTGGCTCTCCTCGCTACCATTTGGGTACTTTGGAAAGAAAGAAATGCTAGAATCTTTGATGGTGTTGCAAAAAACTCTGCATGCTTATTAAAGTGATCGCTTTTAGAATCTCTTGGGTTAAGGTTATTTCCATCCTTCAAATTCATTTCTGCCTATGAATTATGCGAAGGGTGGGGAGTTGTGTGCTCAAGTGTAGAGGCTAAAATATATGTGGTCTAAGAGTGGGCCCCTCTTGAGCATGGACTCTTGAAGCTTAACTCTGATGGGTCAAGCTTTGGGAATCCCAGTCCGGCTGAGCATCGGCGGTGTCTTGAGGGACGAGAATAGAGAAGTTTTATAGGCATTTGCGGGGGCCTATAGGGGTAGCGGGCTCCTCCGAGGCAGATGTGAGAGCGGGACATCAAGGAATCAAGTTGCTAGCTAGAGATCGTCTAGTTAATGTGGTGGTAGAAGGGGACTCTTTAAATGCCATCCGATGGCTAAATGGTTCATCAAATCATCCGTGGAGGTTTGCCTGATTTTTCAATGAGATTCTCTATTGGACGAGATCTTCATTGTGGGTGTTCCATCATGTTCGGCGCTTTTTGATTCTCTTCCTCCTTAGTGTCTTTTTGCTAGTGTTTTTATGTGATTTTCTTATTGTAATGTATGCTCTTTCCTTGTATTTTGACCATTTCGGTCTTCTCTTTCAATAAAATTGGGTATTATTCAAAAAAAGAAAAAGAAAAGAAAAACTCCTTTGACTCCTGAATTATGACCGTATCAACCGAGTACTCTACCACACCATGCCGAATCGACTAGGATTTTCTCCAGCCGCGTTCTGCATCCCATCCACATTTTTAAACACCGGTTGCAACTTAAAGAAATCCCATTGTTCTTCTATTTTCTACAAGTGGAGTTGATATTTGTCAGGGTTGTCGAAATGTCGATATTTCGACAGAAACTTTACTTTTTAATCTGAAAGGTAGCATGTTTTGCATATTTTGTGGAGTTGATATTTGTCAGGGTTGTCGAAATGTCGATATTTCGATAGAAACTTTACTTTTTAATCTGAAAGGTAGCATGTTTCGCATATTTTGACTGAAATATTAACGAAATCCTGAAAATTCGGGTGAAATCATGTATTTTTCTGAATCTAAGTGGATTCATTTTGGTAGCCGCCTAATCAAAATATTTTTAGCTGAAACAAAATGTTTCAGCTGAAATTTTAAACAATGTCAGGAACAACATGAATATAAAGGGTGATCGAGCAGAAAAACTTGTGATACCATAGTAAGAAGAGTGGAATTTTTATTTTTTTTCGAGAAAGGTGACAATTTATTGCTAAAGATCGAATTTACAAGGGGACAAGCAGTCCCCAAGAGGTGGAGACTATCCAGCCAAGTGAGGTATGAAAAATGCAAAGTCCAAAGAAATAAGATTCAGGTTGCCAGTACTAGTACTCTGTTAGTTTTTGTTCAAGAACTAACAAAGATAATTCTAGAAGGCATTACTTCAGTTAGTAAAATGATGGTGCTGCCAATCTAGTTCTCCATTGATTAAATTGGCAACATCATCAGTGATGGCTTCATGCTGATTTTTATGGTGATTTTACTTTTGCAATATAACAGCTCTCAATGCTAATACCTTTTGTATGACCATTAGCAAAATGGTACTTTCTTTCTATGCATGAACAGAATGTGTGCAGTAGACGAACACCATATGATGAATTTATAGTCGGACTCACATATAACATGCAATCTCAATGGGAGTGCATAAAACATATGAGCACCATTTGCGTTATTTACCTTTCGGTCCACAAGTGATGCATTGGTACATGGCTTAATTTGTGGTTAGCCACACACATGATGTGAGAGACAATCAATGTAACCATTTGGATGACTTACAGTGGAGCCAACTGTGATGTGTGAAGTATGCAATAAATGCATACCATTTGGCCATATTACAATGGGGTCATGCATGATGCAGGGATATAATGCATGGAACAACTGTGCAACATTTGACTAAAATACAATAGGGCCCAGGTGCATTGCTAGAGCAAAATGCATCCACGAGCCCTTAGAAATTAGAGTATAGCTAATTTAGAGTGTGGCCAATTTTGTTATGCGACATATGTGCATCCACGGGCTCTTGACATAATGTGCTTCAGATGGTTTTCTTCCAAGGTGGAGAAGGGGGAGTGGACCTGCATGTGAAATTAGCTATTGTGAGTGCTGGTCTATATGTACTATTTTGACATGAGAACACCTTCTATGTGGGTGGTACTAGTTGTGCAAGCGTGTGGAGGGCTTGGACTGGTGAGCTGAGTTAAGTCTGGTACTAGTTGTGCAAGTGTGTGGAGGGCTTGGACTGGTGAGCTATGTCGAGTCTAGCATATAGAGTTGGAGTGTTGCAAAATACAGGCCAAGATGAATAAAATTGTTTCTCTAGAATAACACTCCATGGTGAATAGATCTAATCCCCTTTGCTATAGGAAGTTGTTAGGAAAAGGAAATAGTGTTACAGAGATGTCATTTATCATGGACTAGTCCAACTCCCACATCCTCTTTTCTCATTGCCCCCAAAAAAGCGTAGTCTATCATTCAGTCTTTTCCCGTTTCTATTTTTTTAAGTCATTATGCTCCATGCGTTTGTTTATTATTATTACACCCTGATGATCATCTAGATTTTGGAGTTCATTTTTCCTTTTCCTTTTGTAATGGTTCAAAAAAAAAAATTGTATAGAGAGAGTGAGTTACTGGATATGTTCATTAAGATAATGATCAAAATGTGGAGTTTCTCTTTTGTGCTTGATGTTTTCATTGCTTTTCTAATATTATCATTGATTTTTTTATTTTTTTTGCGTTCGTGCGTGCGTGCGTGTGTGTTGATGCAGTTTATTTTTTATCCCCTCACACACTATTGAGGAAAGTTTCCACCTCCTTTTATATGGAATTTAACATTTGGCACAGCATGTTTCTTGTTTCGTTGATTTGAAATTTAAAATAATATAAGCTTATATCTTTGATACAACGGGTGTTTTTGGAAACAGGTTGTCGAGGTTTCCACTTCTAAAACTGGCAAGCATGGTCATGCCAAATGTCACTTTGTTGCGATCGATATATTCAACGGCAAGAAGCTCGAAGATATCGTGCCTTCTTCCCATAACTGTGATGTAAGTTCATTTTTTGTCATATCTCCTGATACATAGAAGTATAGAAACCACCTCCTGTCGGGAAAGCTAGGACTATCAACAAATTAATCATTATTTTTTTAATTTTGTTCTACTACAGGTGCCCCACGTTAATCGTACTGACTACCAGCTGATCGATATATCTGAGGATGGTTTTGTAAGTTTTTTTTTTTTTTTTTTTTTAATATCTTGAAACAATTTTGAAATACTCTTGGGGTCTCGGGTTCATTAGAGCTAACAAACTTGAGATGGGTTTCTTGCAGGTGAGTCTTCTGACTGAAAACGGGAACACCAAGGATGATCTCAGGCTTCCCACTGATGACAATCTTCTCACCCAGGTCTGTGCCTGAATGAACTACACTTAGAATTTTGGGTCTCAATTGCTATAGAACCTTTGTCATAAGTATTAACACTGCTTTTGATTCTAATGCTGTAGATTAAGGATGGATTTGGAGACGGAAAAGATCTGGTGGTGACTGTCATGTCTGCTATGGGAGAGGAGCAGATCTGTGCTCTGAAGGACATTGGCCCCAAATAAATTACCTACAACATCATCTGTCTACCCTATCTATGGTAATCCTTCTTTTTATAGCTTAGCCAGGATTTTGTTTGACGTTTGCCTTGCTGGTTGGTACTAATACTAATTTTTAAGATGATTTGGCAGGTGCACTTGTTTAGGATCTTCTTACCTTCCAGTATTAATGAAAAGAAAAATGGGAGCTGTGGAGGGACTTGTGGAATAGCGAACCATGGATTTTGTTTATATAGACCAGTTCTCTTTGAGTAGACTAAATAGATTGACATACATAAGAGTATATTCTTTTTAAGGGTATGGCAGGGAACTTGATCTGCCTTGTTTGGCAGATTTGGTTCTATTTTACTTTCTGGTGCGATAAGAAAATCACAGTTGAAACTGTTGTTGTATGTGACTATTTTCAGTTGGATGACATTGGTGTTATCCTTTAATTTGTTTGTTTGCTACAAGTTGGCTATGCTAATTTTCTCTTCTTGGTCCAAGTATATTGAAATCTGGCCCTCATTGTTGTGTTCACGTGTCGATATTTTGTTGAGATCGGCATGGAGATGGATGGTTCAAGTAAAGCTTGTACCAAAGAAATATTGCAATTTTATCTGAAGCCATTGTTTTCTCAAGGGACTGGTAAATTCGACCTCCCTTCCTGGTCCCTTCCATACGCCCACCCTCTCTGTCCTTTTCGCATGTCATTCCATTTTTTCCATTTCCTGTTTTGGTTATCCACTGCCCTTTGATGTTGAGAACATCCTGAGTCGACTGCCATGGGCAAGGAGGAGGAGGAATCCCTGCGTTATTTGTGTTGGGTGCAGAGATGATTTTGGTGGCGATTGTAGTGGAGCTTTTGGAATATATGGTGCTCTTGGTCAGGGTTTGGGTGCAGTTGTTCTATTATGCACTGTTTTCTCATAGTGAGAAATCTGCCCTTTGCTTAGCGCCTAAGCTTGGCCTAGTGCAGCCTGCCCTATTTCATTCAGTATTGTTTGATCTATTTTACCTGGGTTTTATGCGATGTGAATGGTGTATGATCCTTCTTTTTTTCTTTTAATGCACAATGTGTAAGGCCACGTTTGGATACCTCGTGTTTGGATTTGGATTTGAGTTTTCGAGAGGGACGTTTTGCTGCTGCAGCAGCGAGGGTGAAGGTAATTGCCATAAATATTGATTTCCAAATAATGTTGAAAATCGAATTTTTTTTTGCACTGTTGTAGCTGATTTGGAAATCTAAGGATCTGATCAAGTTCCAAATCTCAAGTTCAAATGTGAGAAATCCAAATCCAAATCTAAATCTTGTGGGTATCCAAACGTGGCCTGTAGGAATTTGTCATTCAAAAAATAAAAATGTATAAAGGAATTTGCTGGGCAATTTGGGAAAGCTATTTCATGGCTCACTTTTGCATAAGAGAACAGCCACCTCAAATGAATTATACGAATAGACTGTTCTCTCCTGCAAAAGTGACCCGTGAAACGACTTCCTTTGTGTCTAGCAAATCCCATGTGTAAATCATCTAATTTAGGTTTTTTTTCATTTTCTTATGTTTTGATGGTCCTATATTTCAATAGAGTTTGGAATGAGATTTTTGTTGAGAAACGTTTGATATTTTCAAATTTCAAACATAAGGCTGATGAATCTTAGTTCAAATCGGTATCTAATACGTGCCTAGATGGGTCTCACTTAGATTGGAATAAATTACTTTCTTATTTAGAGAATACTAATTAAGATTAGTATTATATTTATTTAGTTGTTTTTATTCTTATCATAAGATCTTTCTATGCTTATCTTGGAGTGGTTTATGTAAGCACATGCTACTTTAATGGAACTCAATGAATGAAGAAATCTATCTTAAAAATCTTGTATTTTTGCACAAGGGAGGATTGATCATTCCCTCGAAGTGGATCAAGAGGTTAATCTTTCCTCTAAGAAGATCGAATCATGTTACGAACCGATTCTAGATTCATGTCAAAAAAACAGTTGGTGAAGGTTCTCTTGGGCCCGTTTTGGATTGCAAGAATAACATTTATGTAGAAAAAAAATTTCTTGGAATTTTTTTCTTCCCACGATTTAGAGGGTAACGGTATGATTATGGTTGATTTAGATGAATAACAACATAAATTGAAGGTCCCTCTAAATAGAAGTTGAACAGGGTTGTTTCAAATAGGAAATTTTAGAAATATTTTTCCATTCCAAAATTTTCTAGAAAATCCTGGCATTTCAAATAGTGAATTTTAGAATATTATTCTATCTCCTGTGAAGCTAATAGATAACATAGCAGGGCATCCGAACGGTTTGGCTATATTATAAAACATTGAAGAAAATAAGTGGCAATGAGACGAATTCTTTTGTGTTCCAGTGAAAGCATTGTGGGTTCTGTCGGCAATAATGTATGTTGTCTCCTATCTTACATTAGCTAGTCTCTATGTCTATGCTACATGCAAATCATCATGGCCAAGTGAACCAGCACCATAGCTTTTTAACCCTCTTAGCCGTGAGTCACATTTATCATTTCTATTTTACACATGGCTCACCCATGATAGGTGGAATCGTGACACAGGCACAAAAAACTAAGATAGGTGGATCTAACCAATTATTACCCAACCAAATTAGGATTCAAATGAATCATGGCAGAGACATAAGTGAATCTGATCTTAATTGGGTCTGTTAACATCCCTAATCACAATCTGATAATCGGATCCATCTAAGGCCCTGTTTATTTAAGATTATGCCAACCGATTGTGAGTGCCAAACGGATTGTTGGCCTCTACCTTTAACTTTTGAGTCCAATAATCGATTGGGTACTCACAATCGGTTGTAATAATCTTAAACAAACACGGCCTAAATGTTGGATCCAATGAGCTTGTTGACACCCACAAAAGTATATTTTTTGAAATGGACTATGTGTATTAGCTTGTTGACACCCACAAAAGTTGAGAGATCTCTTTGATTTTTTCCTTACTTTGTTAGAGGAATTGATTCGTACGGCAAAATAATCTGAGTGATTGCCATTATCCATAGTGGAAGTCTTGTCATATGGGCCCCACCTTTTTGTATTGGGTGCCACTTTTCTTTGCCGGGCTACAACTCTAGATTCTTTATGACTACTTTTTTTATACTACAAGGGGGCGGCCTGGGAACAAAAGGGGCAATTTTTACTTTGGTGGGATTAAGCAGATCCCTGATTCATCATTGTCTAATCTTATGCCCTTTTTTTTGTTAATCATTTGGAAATGATAAATACATCCTCTTATTTACAAGAATCTTCCTTTTGGCCTTTTGGCTAACTCATTTTTTTGGCCAATCTGCTATTTGTTAATACTTTGTCGCTCAAAACACGGTTCGGAAATGATACTTCCATCCCTTCTGTTTAAAATAGAGGAGAGGATGATACAGAAAAGGGAAAGAAAATAAGAAACTCAGGCCTCTAATGAGTTAATTCGAGGAAACTCGGCTTCCAATATGCTAGCCATACGACATTTACATTATATAGAAATTAGTGGAGGCAAAATAAGAAAATAGAAATGAGCAGAATAGAAAACAGAAAATAAGAAAACATAATATAAAATGATAATGACATAAATAAGAAACCATCTAAATAAGAAAATTTATTTCTAACAAAAAAAAAAGGGCAAATAAAGTAATTTGTAAGGAAAAGACCACCGAACGAGGAGAGGGTGAAAATATCAGATTCATTACCCCCTCCGGCCCAAAACTCGCACGGGAATCATCGGCCATGTACAAATCAACTCTCGAGATGAGCGGCCTGGATTATTTGACCATGGAACGTCGTGTAGCATGGTAATAATAAATGTCCGGACAGAATGGCAGAATTCTTCTTATACCTCCATCATTCATTCAGCATCAAGGACATTTTCGTGCTTTTGATTGTACATCTGCTCCAGGTGAACGTTACGCGCACGCGCACCATCAATTACGCGCACGAGGCCAAGGAGTGCGCATTACGCTCGGATCGGATTATAGATTAATAGCAAAGGGCCCAACTCTCCTTCTCTCTCAGCTTTTCCATCATCTATGGCTACTGCTTTTTCAGAGGAGTCTCAAAGGTCTCTCTCTACAGTGATTCGGATTTTCTACATTTTCTTTTAATTTTGCTTGTTGGGTTTCATTCTCGTGTGTTGTTCTTGCAGATTCAAGATTGAGACCTCACGTTCTGCAAATCCCTTTACTCTTGATTCCGTAAGAGAGGCTCTGATTCGACAGGAAGATACCATCGTATTTAGTCTCATCGAGAGGGCTAAATTTGCAAAAAATTCTCTGATTTACGACCAATCTTCGGACCTTATTCCGGGCTTTTGTGGCTCTTTGCTGCAGTTTCTTCTCAAGGAAACGGAGACCCTTCATGCCAAGGTACGTATTTCTTTTTTAAATGGGGGTTTTTTTTTTTTTTGGGGGTGAAATCTGTCGTTATTCTTTGATTCTTATATTGGGTTTTGGGAATTTTATATGCTTGATTCCTTGAAGCGAGGGTTTTCTCGTTTTTTTGTTCTTTATTTAAATTCAAATGGGTTTGCCTTTTTTTATGTGATAATTGTCGTTTTCCTTTGGTTCTTGCTTTGGAGTTTTTGCCATTTTTCTACTGTTGTTGCCTTTCTGGTTGGGAAAATGATTTTACCATGATTAGCAAACAGTCTAGTTAATTTCATCATTTGCTATATTGTAATGGTGAGTTAGAATTTGGTCATAGACAACATCAACTGAGTTTAGCAGTAACTGAGGGTGTTGAGCAAACTGTGTTCTGTTCTTGGTTAGTATGATAAATTGAAAAGCTTGTGTTAAATCAAGTTGTTGGTTGGATACCTAGATTTTAGAATCCAGGTTTTAGTTTGAAAGCGGTGTAAAATTCTGGATTTTACAATCCATTATCCTGGATTTTAAGTAAGAAAATCGAGGTTTTAGAAATCTCTCCCTCATCCTAAGATTTCTGAAAACAATTTCCTACTCTCTCGCTCGACGGAAAGAAGGGCTAGAAATCTGAAAACGGACATATGGTCTCCTTCTTCTCGCGTCTCCCATCCAGGATTTTGAGGAAATCAAAGATTCTAAAACCTGCCTATCCAAACGGCCCTTAAAGGTTTTAGAGTGGGTCAGACTGCTTATGATCAAAATCATGGCATCGGTCATCTCGCATCTGTTGATTGCTGGCGACTCTATTGGACTATAAAAATACAAATATCTGGCTTGTTTGTTTTTCTTGTCTTCATTGATGTTGGGGTTTATGAGCACGGTGTTCCGCCTTTAGTTGGTGTCTTGAACTTCTGTAAATATTTTTGCTGCCATCCTGTTAGGATAAGGATGCAGATAATCAATAGCCCAACTGTCAAATTCAATGCCCATGTATTTGCATTGGGAGATGAGGATGCTCGTAGCTTGGAAAAGTTAAAATGTTGTTTTTATTGTTGTTATGGGTGAGAAGGGTAATAACATCTTTGTGGTTTTATTATCTAACATTGAAGTTGGACAATTTGCTAACGGTGGAAGTGGTTGAGGTATACTAACAGCCTTGGCATTGTAAATGCTACCTATGTCCTTGAAAGATTTGTACAGTTTCAGAAAGGACAATTTGCTAATGGGAAAAAAGAAAAAATGAAATAAAATAAAATATCAGACATTGTCTTTTTTACTCATTGCATATGATGGGTGTTTGTTCTGATCAGTCTAGATGTAATATTGCTCTGTAAATATTTAACTTAAATTTCCTATTCGAGATTCTCTTATTGTGTTTGTTATTTGAAAGAAGGCCTTGAAGGTAATATCAGGAAGTCATGGTGTCTTGGGGCTTTTGGTTTGACATTAATTATCAGAAGCAGCAAAATGTGGAAGCAGATGCAAGAGCATCTAGGAATCATGATATCCCAATGCAGCTGTAGCATCCTAAGTATAATATTCATGCATCTGTAGTTCTGAATGATGGATGTTTATAAGCGAAAAAAGAGGTGGATTTTTCTTGATCTAGGAGAAATAAGCCCCAGGAGATTGCAGTTAGCATTATTAAGGGGCTGTTTAGATAGTTTTCATTTATTAAGATAGGCTCTGTCAAGAGTCTTTGGCTAAATAAAAGAAAGAAAGCCAAGCATGACTCCTATCACTTTCTTATTAGTAAGTCAACGTGGATTTTAGAATCCAGATTTTAGTTTGAAAGTAGTGTTTTGATTGACCCTCCCACCTCATGGTTGAAGAACATGGTTACATAGTTTCTTAGGTAGAAGCTGGGCTTTTCTGCAACAATACATGGAATACAAATTATCTTATTCGCTATAACTATTCCATGATTGGATGCTCTTATTTTTCACATTTCCCATATGTACAGAAAGCAGGAGATTGTATGGTGACATGATACGAAAATTAGCTATAATTTTTCTATCATTTTGCTGCTCTTTTTCTCTAATTTTCCTTCTGTACGGTAAGCTTGTGGATTATATGATTAGATATGTATCATTTGCAATTGACTGAATTTTTATTCTTAAAACACTTACCAATGTGCATTAAAAGGTGTCATGCTCCTGAGATATAATATTCCATGCATTTTAAAGGCCTATGATTCTCCATAATCACTGATGTATTTATAATTTTGGGGCAGCATGCCAAAGTGAAGTCATGGATATATATTTTACAGGTTGGTAGATATGAAAACCCAGAAGAACACCCTTTCTTCCCCGTACAATTGCCACTGTCTCCTCCTCACAACTACCCACAGGTAAGCTTTCCATATCATTTATCTGTCCTTTTTCCATCCAGGAATCTTAAGTATATTTTACTGCGAGTTCTATCACAGGTGTTGCATCCAGCATCTGCCTCCATTAACATAAATAAGACCATATGGGATATGTATCTCAATGAACTGCTTCCGCTGTTCAATATTGAGGGTGACAACGGCAACTATGCACAGACAGCAGCATGCGATATTGCATGTTTACAGGTAAAAATGGAAAAAAATCATACTTTGGGCAGTTCTAACTAATTCCATTTAGTTATGACATGAAAATTGTTCAAATTTCACAGGCTCTCTCGAGGAGGATCCATTATGGAATGTTTGTAGCTGAAGTCAAATACATTGAAGCTCCACAAGACTATGGGCCTGCCATCCGTGCACAGGTTAACTGCTTCAAAATTTATAGTTCCATTGATAAGCAAGCAATTAGATGGCTTTGGCCTTTTAATCTGATATACAGTACATTTTTCTGGGTTTCTACTGGTTATTGAAGGAAAGAACAAAGTAATAAAATTAACCCTGTGGTCTGATCGTTACTTTTTATCTTCTTTTGCTTGTTCTAGGACAGGGATGCTCTGATGAAACTGTTGACATTTGAGACCGTCGAACAAATGGTGAAGAGAAGGGTAGAGAAGAAAGCCATGACATTTGGGCAGGAAGTAAGCCTCAATGAAAAGGGCGATAAGTGCCAGTTCAAGGTTGATCCATCACTGGTTTCTCGCCTCTATGGAGACTGGGTGATGCCTCTGACCAAGCTTGTTGAGGTTGAGTACCTTCTTCGGCGGCTCAACTGAATCATTGCCTCATGCAGTGCAGTGACTATGAGGGTTGAGAGTTTTTACACAATTGGTCAACCCATTTATGTTCCGAACCCATTCCCCCTGACTAAAATTCCTAAAAGAGATATTTTCTCTTGAATAAATGGATTTTTGTAAGCTTAAGTTTAAATTAAGGCAGATTTTTACGTGGAATATGGTGGAACTTTTGATCTCAAGTGGGCGGGGTACAAGGCAAAGCCTTCTTTTTTGAGAAAAAAAGCATTTAGACAGATTTTGAAACTTTAGACACAGTAAACCTTTTCAAATATATGTATTTTTTAAAAGAGACTGCAAACATCTCATAATAGTTCCATTTTGCTTCAGACAGGAAGAAAACTAGAGACAAGGAGAATGCATACAGCAATTCAGTAACGTTCAAATCTTAATAAGATCAATAAAAAATATCACATTGACATAAAAATATTGTACACTAGCCCAAGCCCATTGACAGTGAAGGTACTGAACATGTATAGAGAACATACACAGCTGTTCGTTAGGATTCTTTTGTCGCAGAGGAATGGCCGAAAATGTAAGATGCAAATCCCCAAACAGTAAGGATTAAGGAGAGGATCTTGAAACCACTCATGGGGTCGTGAAATAAGACCACAGCTGCCACACTAGTAAGAGGCACTCTGATTGCATTAAGAACTCCGGCCATCACGGTCGAAGTCAAAAAGAGCACAGCTGTGGCTCCTAAAACTCCGAGCTGAAAAGTAACGGCACTCCAAAGCAGAACCATGTAGTATGAGACTTCCCCATGCTTGAAACTATTAGCTTCTGACTTCATTGCCTGGAAATCCTTATTCACAACAACTCCAATTGTTGTAAACACAAAGGCAAAAAGCGAAACCATGACCTGCTGTTCTAACACTACATGAAAAGATCGTCTTCCCATCAACTTCACAAAAACTAGCTCTGAAAGAGCAAAGATCAGACCATGGAGGGCTGACCCAAGAATATCCCATATAAAACCCAGAGTATATTGGCTACTACTTATGCCTTTATAACGGTCTGAATTCGAGTCAAGTGCTATGATAACTACACCGGCTGTGATGACGACAATGGCGTTTAAAGTAGATGGAAACAGTTTGTTTTTCACTATAAGATATCCAAATAGTGTAGAAAATACAAGGGAGGATGAAGCAAGTAAAGAAGCTGTTGATGCTGAAAGATAAGCATAAGCCCATGCGTACATGAGGTTATCAGCAGCACTAAGGAAGCCTAATAGAATGTAAGAAAGAGTGAGTTTGAGGGTAAAGGATGTGGGTGATACTTGACCTAAGAAATACATAGGAATTAAGAATAGAGCAGTTAAGGGCCATCCTGCAACTGCTGTCCATGAGATAATCCACTTGCTTTTGCCTCCATCAGTGAAATAAAGACGAGAAAAGAGGCTTGAGGCAGGAAATGCCACAAGCATTGCACTACTGCTAAGAATTAGTAAAACCCAATATGAGATTGGCTTCCTATTGTATGTGGCCCAAGCTGTGGCGATAAGTTGAGAAATCCGATCCTGCAACGAGAGAGAAGGTATTGGTGTCTCCGAATTTGCCCCTAAAGTAGAGCACAAATAGCAAGATTTATATGGTGTTTGCAGCTCAAATGAGAAGAACATACCTATACAATGTAACATTCAACAACAAATTTTAACCAAATTTATAACATTTCATGGAAGTTCTATGTAATAATGAACTATATTGAGCATCTATGTCAAAACAAAGAAATGAAAAGAAGTCAAACACAGAATGACACTACCTTTCCATTTCACCGCCTTTCAATCCATCGGATAAAAACCATTCGATTTCATTTTTGAGCCAATCAAAGATTCATTTACAATTTTTATCAAAAAAGATTCAAGTTGAATCCTAAAGCATTTCCATGGGATCCGAATGGGTTGTCGAGCATCAATCGAGCAAGCTAGAAGGCTAAAAGGCCACGCTTTGATTCTATGAGGTAGTTTCTTGCCAACGAGTGAATTTTTCCGAATCAGTAATTATGGGAGTAAAGATGGATGATCAATTCATGGAAGCATTTGCTAGCATATTCGGGTGCAGAAGATGGGTAGAGGATGGGATCAGAAGAATTTGTTAGCATTTTTTTAGTGTAGAATATTGGACCTCCCTAGCGCAGACCTTGGTTTGCCTGTATGTGTAGACAAACCGAACAAGTCCCTTTGGAGCCCGGTAATCGAGAGGCTTGAAAGGAAACTCTCTTGGAAAAAGGTCTTGTTATCCCTCGGAGCTAGGATTGCATTGACCAAATCAACACTAGCAGAACTCCCTATTTATTACATGTCTTTGTTCCCATTCCCATGTAGTATTTTAGATCACATGGAGAGAATCCAACAAAGATTTTTACGGAGCGATATGGAGGAAAGTCATAAATATCACTTGGTAGCATGGCTATGTTTGCAAACTTAAGCATGAGGTTGCCTTAGTTGGTGAGAGGATTAAAGGAAATGAACCAAGCACTTATAAGCAAATGGCTATGGAGGTTTGGAGTAGAGTCAAGTCTTATGAGAGAGAATACTGCGAGGAAATGTGGGACGGAAAGAAATGGGCTGAGCCCTCGACAATTAGCAAGGATAAGAAGATTGAAGGAAATGAACCAAACACTTTTAAACAAATGGCTATGGAGGTTTGGAGTGGAGAAGTCTTACGAGAGGGATTACTGCAAGGAAATGTGGGATGGAAAGAAGTGGCGGAGCCCTCAACAATTAGAAAGGGTAGAGGGTTCAGGAATAAGGAAGAGCATTGATGGTGTTGTATAAATCTTTAGCAAGTGGACCAGATTCCAAGTTTGCGAGGGGTGTACTTCATCTCCCCTTGAGATGCTTTTCCCTTCACTATTGAGAGATGAAGACGACAAGAAAGCTTTTGTAAGCTCTCAACTTAAGCAAGATGATGTGGTTTTCTTGGACCCTAGACGAAGAATCTTAGATTGGGAAGTGGATCTGTTGCTTTGTTGATGGAGGTATGAATAATACGAATGTATGAGTGCAATGCGAAGACTGAAGGACATGACACAAAAACATCTAATGGTAAGTTTTCAGTTAGATCACGTGCATAGATTGGTGGGTAGAAAAGAGGAAGGGGTCAAGATTGTGTCACTGTGGTCCATTCTGGCCCCACCCAGGGTGTTAGCATTTTGCTAGATAGAAAGCTGAGATAAAATACTTACCATTGATCGCCTCATTAACAGGAATCAGAGAATTCAGAACCAATGTTGCGTGTGTATGAATGCAGAAGAATCAGTTAATCATTTACTGATTCAATATTCAAATGCAGCAGAAATCTGGATTTTTTTTAAAATTAGCAAATGAACAAGTCATGTGCTGATTTCAACATTAGATATCATATATGGCTGAATGGGAAGTTGACGATAGTTTTTTTTAGCATTTGCCATATATGCTTGATTTTCTAGGGTGTTAGATCAGTGATGCTTTGTACTGTGAACTCTGATCATCTTCTTTTGCTGGTTCTTTTGATTCCGTAGTATAATTGTTCCTATTCAGAAAAAAAAATCCCTTGCATTGAGGTATTGTGGTGGAGAAGTCATCTCATCCAATGTTTTGAAAATCGGAATCGAATCGTAAATCGTAATTGGGGTCGAATCGTATCGGATGGTAAATCGTATCGTAAATCGTAAGATTCATTCAAAAATATAAAAAATATGTATAATAAAAAATTATAAATAAATTAAAGAATAAAAATAGCCAATTATTCATTAATTCAAACAGAAACTACCATGATAAGCATTCAATATCGTAATACAAATTGTTTGCTGACAAACTTGACACATACTAATCATCTAAGCCTCATCCAAAACCATGAATCTTGGTTAATATTCTTTATAAAAAGACACATGATCATATCAATTCTCAAAGTCTCAAACATCAAATGAGAAATATCAATCATAAAAGACGGGAATCGATGTTGTCCTTATTATGGTAGTCTCCCACATCGACTCCCACCTCGATGTGAGTAATGTCCTCAACAAATGCTCTGTGCTCGATTGGTTTGATTTGTTCGATGTCCTAATCCTCCTCTGTCGTCTTCCTTCTAATGAGAGGGATTTCAAAGGCTTCTTGTAATGTAGAAAGGAAATGAGGTCTTTTGAAAGAAAGACATATTTTCTTTTGTACAAAACTTAATTTGGATAAATCGCATAAATCGTACGATTTACGATCGAATCGTAAGATTCACACAAATTAAGATTCATCATGGGATTCAAATCGTTTTGCCTAAGAATCGTAAATCAAATCGTAAATTGAACCGTAAATCGTAAGATTTTCAAAACAATGATCTCATCCACTTCTTCCTTGCCATCATATCTACAATCTCTTGGCATGTTTGAGCCATCCCTTGCTAAAGTAAACGAAAACTCTTGAGATTCCACTCTTTTCATTTACCCTTCAACAACTTAAGATTGAACATAAATCTAAGAAACAGACCATCTTGTTGCAAAGTGATTATATCAGGGTTTCGCTGTCAAATAAGATGTTATTCTTATGGAGGATGGTGCTACAGAGCTGTGAAGAGGAAAAACATGGAACAGACCTACGGCTACGGCTAATCTTTGTTCACAGAATGAACTAAACCAAAAGATTGTGGACTTTACATTGGTGATGCCTAAACAGAGAAGGGAAAAAATTGTGGTGACTCCTGCAATTCTGGAGTAGAACATGATCAATGAATCACTATCTAGTATGTATCCATACGCATTTAAAATCTGATACTTGAACACCATACTTTTTTTTGGTTGCATCACAGACTCATAGTCAAATAAAGAACTAATTCACGTGGTTAACACAAAGTCATTGCATTTCGTTTTTTTCATAGCTTTCGTTTGCTGCTTTTTTTGCATTTTAGGGCTCTGAAAAACCCAATTGGAAGGTGTTTTCATTCAAGGAGCTCTATTCCTATCAGTCAGTCTGCATATTAAAACATTTTTGACATAATTTTATGAAGGAAAAACATGAGCATAAATTCCAAGTAAAAAGAAAAACTCATTTGTTTTCATGTAAAATCGAGCAACAGTCACGCCTCAAGCAATGTACATATCCCCCCAATCAAGAAATTACTTGTAGTTTGACACGAACAGAGTACCAAATTGAAAGTTAAACCCCAGAAACAAAATAAATTAACTTAAAATTCACAAAATTTCAATATATCAACAACCAATTAGCTGAAAGAGGAAAACGGAAAAAACCCATATTTCTCAAAAACTCGTTGCCACTACAGCAGGTTCCTGAGAATTTTTGAATTACATCGAATCCGTTCCAGATAAAAGGCAATAAAACGAAACCCATTTGAGAGAGCTGGTCACTGTTGAGAATCACTCCATTTTATTCACTTCAAATACACAGAACCAAAAACCCATGAAGGGAAAACAGTTATGAATAACTTCAGAAACCCAACACGAACAAAAGAATCAACTTACAAAAAATGGGGAAAAGACAGCAACAGTTGGAAGACGAGATAAAAAAATTTAGTAAATGAGAGGAGTTTTTTGTAAACAGTCATCAGTTTCCATGAATTTTCTAGAACAGAGATAGTAAAAAAATTCTAACCGTTGGGAAGATTCAATTCGTGTGGGTACTCGGGATCCATGAGAATATCCTTTGGTGGAAAGATCCAAGTTTCTGCAGCTCGATATTATATGGGAATTTGCAGAAACAAAATGATGCAAGTTGCCCAACAAAGATATCATGAATTTCACGACTTTCCTCTTTTTGAGGGGAACTATTCTAAAGTATCTACCATGTGTGGGTTACAGCGCAAAATTACAACCGATGATTACAGCTCGATCAGAGAAATTTCGATCGTTGATTATGCACCAATTTTGAGATTAGTAACGGTCCATTTTTGTTCTTTACAAATTACAAGCCCTTTGTCAGATCGATGGGGACTGATATCGCCACTTGTACATTTATAATGGGAAATGTTATCAGCACTAGTGTATTTTGATGATGGCACTCCTCACTTTATTAAAAGTACGGTATGGCCCGCACCATAGGATGATCCAAACCGTCCATCAGATGGGCCACAGCCTAAATAGGTTGTGTCCCAAAAATCATTTCCATAGGCTTATCCAAACCCTTCGATCTGAATGTTTGAGGGTTGATCCTAACCTATGGAAATAATTTTTTGGGGCACAACCTATTTAGGCTGTGGCCCATCTAATGGACGATTTGGATTATCCTATGGTGTGGGCCATACCGTACTTTTAATAAAGTGAGGAGTGCCATCATCAAAATACACTAGTGCTGTAACATTTCCCAACATTTAATCAGAAAAGTAGAAAACAAAGTGCGTAGTGCCATTGTCAAAATATGGTAGTGCTTGCATCAGTCTCCAGATTATTCGTATTACTTGTTATATGAGCTATTATTAGTACGTGGGGAAAAACGTTCATCAACTCGCCCCAGTATGAATGGGTATACGCCCCAAAAGTCTCCCACATTGGATAATCCTGACCATCTGATTTGTGAAGATCTTAAGGGCAATTTGGATACCTCATGCATTTGTATTTTGAATTGGATTTGAGTTTTGGATGCAAAACACATCAATCATCTTCATGATCATGTTTTAAGAGAGAGAGATTGAGGGACGGAGGGATGTCTCGTTGCTGCCGGAGCAACGTCGGCAGCGATGGTGACGGAAGTTGCCACAAATATTGATTTCCAAATAATGTCTCGCAGAAAAGATTTGAAAATCGGAATTTTTTGCACTGTCGTAGCTGATTTGGAAATCTAAGGATCTGATCTAGTTCAAAATATCAACTAAAGCCAGATCTAAATCTTGCTAGTATCCAAACGTGGCCTAAGATTAATATTTTGAAAACACGGTCTGTACCAACGTTGTGTTCTTCAACGCTTTTCGTTCTTGGCATTTTAGAGTGGCAAAACGGGCGGAACAAAATTGCTTGGGGCCAATCAAGAATTTGACATTTTTTAGCCACAGGGAAATTAGAATTTGGAGAAACAAACGGAATAAGTCGGATTTGGCTACAGATGAAGCAAAAAGTTTCCCTTGAAAATTTATTTACCACCCCCTACAAACTTGTAGGAGGAGAATGTTGAGAAATTTGTCGTAAAATCTGATTCGATCATGCACAAACAAGCAGAAAAGTATAAATGAAAATAGGAGTTATGCTTGTAGCTCAATGGTCGAGGCATTGTTTCTCAACCTTGAGGTCAGTTTCGACCCTAGCTTACCAACCGGAAAAAAGTAAAAATGAAAGTAAACCAGTGTTTAAAAGCACAGATGTGATGCGGAACGTAGCCAAGAAAATCCTTGTCGACTCGGTCCAGACATTGCTAAGAACGTGGTTGACGCGGTCATAACTTGGGAGAGTCAAAAGGAGTTTATTGACTTTGTAGGGCAAAACTCAGAATGCGGATGTAGTGCAACGCGGAACGCAAGGTTAAAAGGAGTCGACTCGGGCAAGTTCCTTGTCGAGTCAAGGAGTTTTTAAACATCGAAAATTTGAAATAAACCACAAGATGAAACCCAAGCAGTTACATGGTTAGGCCAAGATGCATGTGCCTACGGACAAGAACATGATCTTCTCCTATGAGAAAGAAAAATTACAATGTTTACAAATGGATTACTCCGCACACACTCTCAACCAAGACCATACACAAGAGTAACCCAAGATAAAACTAAGAGAAAAAAACAAGAAAACTCTCTCTCTCTCTCTCTCTCTCCTCTCTCTCCACAGGAGGAAAAAACACTCTCTCTCTCTCATTCCCTCTCCCCTTAGTAATAGGTTAATTAAGAGGCTCTTATTTCTAATTTGGTTTTCCACCAGAACCAAACTAGGAAACCTAGTGGCGTGGAAAACAAGGCAACTTTCCCAACGAAGAAGGCATTTCTGTCACAACAAATGTGTTTGATGGCTCATGGAGAAAGCAGTTGTGCAAACTGTCCAAGCTCTCCACAGATGAAACAATCCCACTTCTTCTTGAAGCTTTGATTATTTTTTATTGTACGTGTCCATCTCTCTGCCAGTGGGGACCAAAATTGGGCCTAAATTTAGAATTTCTTGTTGTGCAGGTAATTCCATCAGTTTTGCCTTTCAAACTAACTCCAAGATGTAGACAATTTATCAATAATAGCCACTACTTATTGCCATGCTTCAATATTGAACCTTTTAATTGACTTCTTCGGATATCTCTAAGATGGACTTCTCGTCTTCTTGGGATATCTTTAAAACATATTTGCACTTATATTCAACTAGTATTGAAGATAATAATTCACTAGCCCACAGGCACAAATATAAGCAGTTTTATCAACAGACACCATATAAAAGCTCTACGTGTTAAAAGTATAAAAGATTAAATAACACCATCTCCAACAGCTTAAGCTTGTAGAGTAATTGGTTGCGAGGTCTTTGTTGCAGCCCATACAATGTACTTTTGTAATCTTCGCACAATGGGGACTCTTTCATCACCTTTGCATGAACAATTTGCATTTCCATTGAACCCTAGATCCACGTTTTCACAACATCACGGAGTGTTCTTACAATAAAAAAATATCTGGTCTTTCAATTTGATGTAGAAACTTTCAAGTTGCTACAAGTTGAAGATGGGATATTATGTGTTCATATCATTTTAAATGGAAAAATGATAAGCATGGAGAAGTATAAAAAAAATGATGAGAAAAAATGCATCAATTATAATTAATTTTTGAATCTTCATTGGTAACTTAGTATTATAAATTAATTTTTTATTATAAAATAAAATTAAGAGACAAAATCACTGCACTTCTATGAAATTAAAACCGGCCCATTGGGCTCTCCGAGTAAGGCCCAAGCCCGACCGACTTTTTTAATGGGCTTACAAATTAGGCCCAATATACTGTATCTTGTGGGTGATTCGAAAACGATCATTTGGGCCGGGCCTTAAAAGCCCATTGGATTACCAAATTCATTGAAAGACAGTCATCCTAATTTAGTATAAATTATTAATTTCAACACATTATCAATAATTTCTATGAGCTGGATTTTTCCTATCAAATTATCTTCCTACACTGCGGTTTATTACGACCCCTAATTCAAGCCGACGGCCCTGCTGTCTTCGACAGTTTTTATTTAATTCCCCTTTTTTGAGCAAATTTTCAAGAAAAAAAATTGGAAGAAAAAACGAATCTTCCTTCCTAACAATAGATTTATCCTTATTAATACAAAATCACCAAATGTGATAGAAAACAGTCTGGAGAAAATCTTCGAGGCGATTATTGTCAGAAGACGGTAAATAGTGACGCCAGTCTGTAGAAAATCTTCAAGGCGATTACTGTCAGAAGACGGTAAATAGTGACGGCGAAGTTCACGACCGTCATCTATGACGGAGTCTCTTTTCTCTCTAAACACAACTTATCAATTGTATCAAACCATATTTAGACCATATAATCTACGGCTTTAAACCATCCTTATAAAAACCGATACGATACATAAGATGTGTATCAAATTGATGATTAACTCTTACCCAATGCACGTGGTTTACAGGTGATTGCGTGCTTCCATAGAGATTAGTCCAGCCCTAAATGGGGTAGGGATACCCTATGTCATTAAAAAAATTTGATAACAATACACTACATATGGAGTGCACACTCTTGGGAAGAAAAGAGTGTTGCTAGGAAGACACATCCGTGTTAGGAGTATCCGTGACATCCATTCCTTCCTATTTTGTCATCAATTTAAGGTGCATTTTATGATAAAAATTAAAAATACCCCTACCTTCAAATAAATGAAACGATAAAGATTTGTTATCACTCATTAGCTTTCCTTTTTTTCTCATGACTAGGTTGACCTTTAGCAGGAAAAGTCCCGAGAAGTTGACCACGAGAAATTAAACCATCTAGTGAACTTCTAAGACTTACTAGTTTCATTCCTCTATTTTTCGTATCCAAAAGGCCCGAAATCGTCAGTGTTCGTGAGCGAGAAAATGCGTGCCCAATTTATCGCGAGACAAAACCTACTACTGTTTAAGTCAAACTAACGACAAACGGCGTCATGTTGACGTTATAGAATACTTCAAAAGGACCGTTAAAATTAACGGGGAATATAACGCCGTCAGGACAGCTAAAACTACCGGGTCAATATCAGTCAAAGAAGAAGCTCCACTCCTATTTAAACCCCTCTCGCTCCCCCTCCTTCTAAGACAAGACAAAGTAACCGATTTTAGAGCACCGAACCGGGTTTTTCTCTACTGAACCGGCCGAAACCCGGCTCAGTTGCAGTTTCAGAGCTCTCCATGGCGGAAGAACAGAGCACGGAGGTTGTAAAAGTAGACAAAGAAGAAAAAAGAAAAAGGAAAGGGAAAGAAAAAGAAGAGAAACCGTTAGAAAAGCAACCAAACGCCCTTCCTTCCATTTCTATGCCCGATCATTCGGTTGAAGCTCTGTTTAAAGGAACGTGTGCTCAAAACTCTGTTACAGAAACCCTAACCCTATCTTCTTCTTCTCCGGGGCCAAACGAGCGTGATTCTGACCCCCGGTCTTTCTGCCAGCTTCTTGCCGGCGCCATGGCTTCGCCGGCGGCGAATTTTCCGCCGGTATTAGCTGCCGGATTTGAAATGAATACGAAACTGATTCTTGGCGTTGATCCGACACGTCTTGCGTTGGCCGCTCATCCTGGTTTTATCAGAGTACAGGTTTTGATCGAGTCTTCGCTTGTTCTTCATGGATTATCTTTGATTCTTTTTGTTCTGTCCTTTGGTTTGGTGAATGGTTATGTGATTTTTTTTTATTTTTTTTTTGGTTATTTATGATTTGAATTATGCTGCATGAGATTGCAATTTTGAATTTTTTATTTTCTTCCTGGGATATTTGTTCTGAATTGGGGATCATTCTTTACAGTGTTTATGGAGTTTTGAGTGATAGAAAATGGAGAGAGTGATAGAACAATGTTCAATCAAAACAGAAAATAGGGAAGAAAATTATAGAAAAAGAGAAGAATTGAGAAAATGGTGAGTTGAGGTAATTCGATGTACTAAATGTGATTATTCATTACTGAATAGGCATGCAACATCTACATTATATAGAAATTGCAGAAAACAAAATAGGATATAGAAATCAGCAAAGTTGGAAAAAGAAATTACGGAAACCTAATATAATATGGAAATAACGTAAATAAGGAAAGCAATCGAAGTAAGGAAACCTGGTTCTAACAGAGAGAGCATGGCGTGTAATGGTTTTCCATTGGTGGTCTGGCACAGATATTCTTGGCTGGATTCGTTGTTGTGGGCCACGCCCATTTACCAACCCTAAGCCCACCTACATGATCCACGAGTGATGTTTAGAGCTGGACGCACCTGGTTTATTTTTCCGATTCGGTGTTGTGGGCCACACCCATTTACCAACCCCAAGCCCACCAACATGATCCATGACCGATGTTTAGAGCTGGACGCACCTGGTTTCTTTTTCCAATGGTGTTAGTAGAAGGGGAATCCTACAGCTCTGGTTAGAGAGGTGATAGGTGTCTCATTGTAGGCTTTATTTATAGCCTTGGTCCCCACTCTCATAAGCACTGAAAATAAAAAAGAGAACTCCATTGAGCTGTTGAATCCACGTGAGAGGGATTTATATTGTCCCTGAGGTCAAGGAGAGTGTGCAAGATCAGGTCCAGCCATGCACTCCCAAAGCGAGGAGGAAGACAAAGCAAACATGAGATGATCGACCTTTTGGACCCTTGAGATGATCGACCTTTTGGATTACCATCTTGCGTTGAGTGTTTTCAATTTGGTTGCAATGTGATGGTCAAAATGTTTCTGTAAACATCGTATGTTCAGAAATCAGAACTACTGTGATTTGCATTTTAGATAGTAGGGATATAACTAGAAACCGGAATCTTCCATTTTGAATATGCAAGTTTGTTTATATATAAGTTTCACATTCAGAACATCTTACTAATCCGCTTCACCAGTTCATGGCTGAGAGATAGTTAACTTTTCAAAATTTATATGCTTGGTTCCATGCACCATCCCCTTTCCTTCTAATAAGAACTAGGGGTTTGATGTTAGAGCCAGTTGGAACCACATTCATTGGGTACTGTTTTCATTATGACAATCTATTCAGTCCTTGTGTTAGCCCGTGTATTAGTTCATGACTGAGAGATAGTGAACTGTTCAAAATTTATATGCTCAGTTGCATGCACCATCCCCTTCTAATAAGAGCTAGGGGTTTGATGTTAGAGCCAGTTGGAACCACTTTCACTGGGTACTGTTTTCATTATGACAATCTATTCAGTCCTTGTGTTAGCCTGCGTATTAGTTTGTACTTTGTAGTGAAATGATCAAAGAAATTTTCAATTGTTTTTCTGGTAGTCTTTCTATGTTTCTGTTTTCTTTTTTGTTTGAACAAGTGGAGATTAATATAAACAAAAATTCATGACGTTGCAGAAAGTAGAAAAAAGAAAGAACAAAAGCAAAAAAAGAACTAAACTACAAAGTAGGCATCTCGTGCCAAACCATCATCATGTGCAAGATACACCAAAATTTGCCAAACTATCGGCATAAGAGCTCCTGGCATCAAAGCCAATTTGACGCCACTCCACACAGCACAAACCTCCACCTCTGCCATATCACAGTCACCATAGGGGCCTGCAAAGGACATGCTAACCGAGAATTAGGTCGGAGAGTACTCCCCAGTGCTATCCATCCCGATTATAATGCCATCCTGGTTAAGGATTTTCCAACTACCATCAAATTGAACTTAATCCACCCCTTGAATGGAGAAGGCCAGGCATCATGAAATCTGTCGATGTTTGATGTTTATTCAATGCTCTAGAGAGTTCCATTACTTGAGGTGAAGATGAGAGGGTTTTCTATCATGTTTCCTTCAAAGAACTGTATTGTTAATAGGCAGTGCTTTGTATCATTGTACATATTTCGTAGGCTAGCCACAGGTTTCTAATGCATCCACACTGGCTATTCTCATCTCTCTCTTTTTTTCCGGTCCAGGGACAATTTGGGATGTCCCATCAAGAAGCCTTGGCAAGCGTCACAGCCCTTGCTGCTCAAGCTCAGGCACATATGCAATGTCAGGCCAGGTATCTGTCATCAACGGACTCACCACCATCAAATTCTCTCACGCGGTCTATGCTTGTACCACTCAATCCAACTCCACTGCAGCAAAGACCGCCGCAAGTATCAGAGGAAAACATATCAATGCTAGCAATGGAGCAGCACACTTCCTCAGACCAGAAAGCTCATCCCTGTCATACTATTGGGAAGAAGCCCTCAGGTGATGGCTACAATTGGCGAAAGTATGGTCAGAAGCACGTGAAGAGTAGTGGTGAGGGTTATCGAAGCTATTACAAATGCACACACGCCAATTGTCATGTTAAGAAGAAGGTTCTTAATTGTGGTAGCCAAGTCACTGAAATTACTTACAAAGGTCAGCATAGCCATGACCCTCCTCAGAAGATTAGATCCTCTAAAGGGAGTGGGTTTCTATCCGATAGGACTATTGGAGGGAATGAGACTGTAGATCTTCCTGGAGAAAACCCTGATGGATCAAATCTGCCTAAGTCTATGAGCAAACAGAGTGTTGGCCATGCAACACCTGAACAACCAGTACATTATTCAAATGACTGTGATGGGAATGCTGGCATTACAGCTGACGAGGAGAGTGATGATGAACCAGATCCAAAAAGAACCAGGTGTTCTATAAGTTGGTTTTTCAGATATTTTTTCTTTCATCAGTTATATTGACTATTTAATGGTTTTGATGGAACAGGACTGTGGAAACCACTGTCACATACTCAGCACCTTTATTAAAGACAGTCAAGGAGCCTAGAGTTGTTCTTCAGACAGCATCTGATCCAGAAAGCTTGAGTGATGGCTACAGGTGGCGCAAGTATGGGCAGAAACTAGTAAAGGGAAACCCTAACCCCAGGCAGGTGCCTTGTATGAATATTTCAGTTTTCATTCTCTATTTCATTTGTATTTGCACTTATCTGAAAATTTACAATGAGTTAAAATAAGCGACTACTTCACAGCATGGAGGTTTAGTCTTGAAGAATTAATCTGCTTATATTGGTGATATTTTTGAGATGGGATGACAGCTAATCATAAGTGCTACCTAGAACAGTGGTTTATTTTCTTTTCTTTTGTCTCTTTTTTTTATCTTTTGTCTTAATTTCCTAAAGGTATTACTTACATCATGCATGAATATAATAGTGTTACAGTCTATATCAAGAATAGAATGGTTACATGTCATGCTTTCCTGATCTTGTAGATTTTTGTCTGATCATTGCTAAGGTTAGGAAGTCAATGTTATTGTTCAAATCTGTGTGATATGTGTGTCTTAGTTTGATCCAATGATGTCTCATCAACTTTAAAAGTGACAATAGACTTCTTGAAGAATTATGAAAGTACACTTTGTTCGTTCCATACTATCACTAGGATGTTTCATATATAACAAGAACCATGTCAAATTCAACAAGCCCAAAATGTGGGATTAGTGGATTCGCAATACATATTTAAATTAGTTTAAAAGTACTTTATAAATAAAAATAATATACAATGGAAAAATGAACTCGATCAACTAATAGTCATTTATTCATTTAAACTAGAAAATTACAACCCAATTAAACGTAATGATATGGTCATTCATAGAAAAACAATCAAATTTGCTCTCTGTAGAAAATATAATTCATTTGTAGAAAAACAAAGTTTGCTTTTTGTTGTTTTTCAAAAACAACATAAAGCAGATGCCCTTAAAAAAAACCAGATCCAGCCCACTCCTCTCCAAAATAACAATTTTCACTAATAGACTCAATAGAAAAAACATGTGTGGAAGGAAAAGAGTAGGAAAAAAATAAAAAATAATTAATCTAAACCAAAGAAAAAAAGAAGTCCTAAGGAGTACCTAATTTTTTTTTTTTGAATGATAGTACCTAAATTTTTTTAAAATATAAAGAGTATAAAGAGGAACAAGAATAAGTGGTGATGATAGGAGAACAATAAAATGCCTAATGGGATTTCAGATTTAAAAACAAAATGAGAAATTAAAAAGATAGGACTTCATTTTGGCAAGCATACACACATTCCGACTTGGCCAAAGAAATCACTGCATTTCTCACTGCATTTAGTGGGAAAACAAATCATGGTAAAAAAAACACAAAAAAGAGGGGAAAATAAAAAAGAAGAAAAATGGTATGGTTTCAACAAAAGAAGGGGTGGGAAATGATAAAAATGGGTTTCGACAGTAATGGATTCTGACAGTTTCTCAACAATATTTCGGTGGGATTCCAACCATCATCCAACTAGAAAAGCTTTGAGAAGCTGTTTTTCGAGAAAAAAAAAGAGGAAAAAATGATGGGATTTCCTTGATTTTCAAAAAAAAAATCTTAATCATTTAACAAGTGTTTCAAAATGTTGACATGGACCCAAACATCGGCCAATGCAAATCCTAGTCGACCCTACACGGTGCAACCGAGTACTTGGTTTATGTGGTCATTACTTGAAATGAGTATTGATTGACTTGAGAGGAAAAAAATGTGAACTCGAAGAACTTAGCCAAGGTAAAAAGGAATCGACCCAAACAAGTTGACGATTGACTTGGGGAGTTTTGAAACACTTCTTTTATCAACTCCCTCTCATACAGTTTGTATGGAAGAAGGAAGAAAATGTAAAAAAGAGATAGAGGAAAGAATAGAGAAGAGAAGAATTTCATGGAGGTTGAAGTCCAATACCTGGACTTCTAGCCTTTCTATATATTTAATGAAATTACAACTTATGCCATTATGCCCATCTATGATGGGCCCTATCTTAATAGCATGAAACAAACACGACTTAAATGAAAATTACAGGGAAACTATGATAAAAAAAACTCTTAATCCATCCCCCCCTCTGCTCACTCCAAACTGGGAGTGTAGATGTCATCCATGCTCAACTTGGAACGAATACTTCCAAACTCACTGCTTGCAAGTTCCTTTGTGAATATGTCTGCCAATTGATCTTTGGACCTCACACATTGTAGATTTCAATTTGCCAGTGATCTTTTCACGACCAAAATGACAATCTACTTCAATGTGCTCAGTCCTCTCATTTAACACTGAATTGCTAGCAATGAAGGTAGTTGCTTAATTATCACAGAGAATCTTCATGTTCTTTTAAACTTCAAACCCTAACTCTTTCATATGTGTATTCAATCACATCAGTTCACGTGCGTGTTCCATTGCACGATACTTGACTCATAAAAGATTAAATGCCACGTCAAACAACTTAAGCCTTTGGAGTAATTGGTTGTTTCACATGGTATCAGAGCAAATTGCCTGGGTTCAAAACTCCTTGATATTAAAAATCCACATGTAACGGCCAACCCAAAAAAGAGGCCACATGTGCCAAGTGTAGGCCAACCCTAAAAAGAGGGGTCACACGTTAGGGGGAGTGTCTAAGTATAAAATATTAAATAATGCCATCTCCAACAGCTTAAGCCTTTGGAGTAATTGGTTGTTTCACAGACTTTACAATAAATCATGCAACCACATTCTATTTGTTACACCAAGTAACTAGAGTTTTACCCATAAAAAAAAGTAACTATATTTCCTTTAAAAAAGTACAATAGCTCGTTGTCAAACGTCTGTGCAAAAGTGATACTAACCAATTTACAACAGATATTCCAGTAATGCAATGTCAGTGAGATAATTTTAATGTGGCTCAGTTCCTCTTGGGTTTGAAATCAGAATTTGAAACTACTCGGGTTCAAACTCTTGTCTAGACTCCAATGTGCATCTCTGTCTGATTCTGGAGTTCACATTACAGATAATGGAACCCTAGGAGAGCTGTTGACTCTGACTATCATCCATGTATGATCCATACTAGATCTGACCAACTGCCCATCATACTTCTATGTTCTTAACGGTCCATCTTTCTCTCAATAGAGCCTTTCATTGGAACGTTTCAGTCCATTACTTTGAAAAAAATGAGCCATTGGTTCTGGTACAAGTGACTCTCATTACTGCCTAGACAGTTAGACATCCAACTCATAAGCGTATTGCGGATCGATCTGCCTTGATTGTGAGAGCCACACAATAGAGTTTTGTTACATCCTTAAGGGAAACTCAATAGTTTTGCCACTCCAGTCAAGCCATGTATACTGATGAGGGTGTTGCTGCTAACTCTTCTGAGGAATCGATTACTGTCCAACCATCTAGTGATGTGATATTAATCTTTAGGAGTATTCATATCTGTTGCTTAGTTTGCTCCCCATCCATCTTCCACTACTACTCTTACTCAGTTAGGTACCTCCACGACTTGTTCTGCCTCTACTTTTCCATAGGTCATTTGACTCAGGAGCATCCGATCCTATGACTGGTACAGCAAATATGTGTTCTACTTTTCATTCCTTGTCTTCTACACCATGTGTCACTCTTGCAGATGATGCTGCCTCTCGTGTCTCTAGTATAGAAAGTGGTCAACCAAGTTCGTCATTGTCTTTATCTTCAGTTTTTTGTTCCTAAACTCTCATTTAATTTGATGTCTATTTGGTAAACTTGTTAAACTCTTGAATTGCTTGGCATAACATTTTGGAATGATGTAAAACTCATGTTTCAAATACGATCAACTGAACATCTTTAGGCTTAGATCTCTAGGGATGCTTTCGAAATAGTTTTACTTCGGATCTCTGACTCCATTTAGTAGATGCTTCGGCATATTTAAAGAAACACACATGATCATCGATGGCACACACAGGAATGGAATTACTTTGCAGAAGTATATTAAAGTCCATGTCTTTTAAAAATCATGGAAGTTTAGTTTATGAAAGTCCATGGAAACGATGAAAAATTGAGATGAAACTTCAGTACATGCTAGAATAAGTACAAATTCACACTTAGAAACCATCACATTAGCAAGACATCCACCCTTAATGGTTTAACAAGATCAAACAACTAATGACATGTGCTATGCGAATGTTTCTAACTCCTGTCATCTATCATGGATACCAAATGATGTACGGGCATTAGCGGAAGCTTTGAGACGGAATATTTGATTGGAGGAAAAGCTTAAGCTTCTAACTCCCAAAGCCTAAGCCATTAGAGATGGCATTATTTAATCTTTTATACTTTAACAATTCTTTCCTCCACCCTGATCCTTCTCTCTTGCGTTTCTTCAGGAGCTACTACAAATGCACGTCTGAGGGATGCCCTGTTCGTAAGCATGTTGAGAAGGCTTTGGATAATGTAAATTCCTTAGTAGTAAAGTATGAGGGCAAACACAACCATGGTCAACCTGAATGTAAAAAAAGCGACGATCCTCCGACAACTGCTCTTCTTATAGCTGCTGCAACTACTGCTGGTAAACAGTTAAAGGCATCCAATATTTCACCAGATCCACAACCCTCAAAAAGGGAAAATGCAGGGGAAGATGGAGATGACATAACAATGGAATCAGCTCAAACTCTTTTGAGCATTGGATTAAACTCAAAGTCTTCTGAAACAGATGGTGGGTCAAAGAATCCAAACATCATTCAACAATCTCTGTTCAATAAAAATCATGCAGCAGTTTCTGCCTAAACCATTTAATAAACAGGTTTGATTAAATTTGAGATTATCTTGTTTCTTTCTTTTTTATGTGTCTCTACTTTTTTTTTAAGATATTTATTTTTGTGCACTCTCCTAGTTTCCTTAGATCAGGCTAATAGTGATATTCACAACATAGGACTGTTGCAAAACTTCCATCTCACAATCTTCTCTTTAGGAAGAAAAGGTGTGACATGAGTAATGCAAGTACAGTATGGCTTCTGCTTCAAAAGGGGGAGATGGGGACTGTATATCTTGTACTGGGTCACATGAGAATGCTAGGTCCACACTGGCATGGATAAATCTGGACCACTTGATAGCAAAGGAACTCCTTCTCTGTGTTTCTTCTCAGAAGGTTTATCGCCCATTAATATATCTACCATTGATCAAGCGAGTGAGATCTTGATTCAGTCGTGTGGGGCCAGGCATTTTCGTATGGCCTCATGGTGGCCCTCAGGATCAACCATCCCAATAAACATACTGCATGCTAGGATTTTGATCACAATCGCCAGATTGATTTTAGAATGTCTCTTCTTTTATTATGAGTCAATTGTTGGTGATTTTATGTTTAATAGATCAAAATAAGCATCTAAGAAAAGCCGCCTTTAAAATAGGGCGATGATAGATTCGCGCACCCTCTGTAGGATAATTCACACCCAATGTAACGTGAATTGAGGCAGACACTTGGACGCATTTTAACGTCTATTGACGCTAATGAGGTGCGAATCATCCTACACCCGAAAATATTGCATAGTTAGAATGCTAGATACCTTGGTTAGGTGTAGGATAATTCGCACTACCATCTACGAAAAGGGGTTGGCATTTGTCGACATTGGCACCCCTCTAGTCAATAACTTGCCGTATCAGACTCTCCACTGGTACTCTGTTCTTCTTGACCTCCTCAGAAACCCCACCATGTCTCAGGCAGCTGTTCGACACATCTCAAATTGCACCGTCAAACCACATCGCATTAATCCAGAACAAGAACAACAACAACACTGCCCACTAACACCCTGGGATCTCCCTCTCCTCTCTATTCACTACATTCAACAAGGCCTCCTTTTCCACAAACCCCAACAAGAAGAACCAGAACAAAACCTCCATTCCATCATCGATCACCTCAAAAACTCCCTATCTCTAACACTAGACCACTTCTCCCCTCTCTCCGGTCGCCTCGTAACCCACTCCCATCCCTCCTCTTCCTCTTCCTCTATCTTTCTCGACAACAATCTCGCCGGAGCCGAATTCATCCACGCCACAGCTGACCACTTAACCGTCGCGGATGTCCTGGCCCCACCTTATGTCCCACCCATCATCGAATCCTTCTTCGCCTTTAACGGAGCTGTCAACCATGACGGCCACTCCCTACCCTTACTCGCCGTCCAATTAACGGAACTCATCGATGGCTTCTTCATCGGCTGCTCTTTCAACCACGTAGTCGGAGACGGGAGTTCTTTTTGGCATTTCTTCAACTCATGGTCCGAAATTACCCGAACAAATAAATCTCAAATCTCTCGCCCTCCAATTCTCTCTCGTTGGTTCCCACAAGGTTCAAAATCTCCCATCCTCCTTCCTTTCTCCCACCCAGACGAGTTCATCCAACGATTCACTCCTCCCCAACTCAGAGACCGATTCTTCCACTTCACCTCCGAGTCCATCTCCCGACTTAAATCAAAAGCCAACACCGAGTCTCAAACCAACAAAATCTCCTCCTTCCAAGCCTTATCTGCCTTGGTATGGATTTCTTTAATTCGTGCTCGACGCTTGCCATCCGATTACCAAACGAGCTGCGGATTTTCTGCCAATTCACGGTCGAGACTTAACCCGCCTTTGTCGCATGACTACTTCGGCAATGCCATCGGATTGATATTTGCCAAGGCAACAGTGGGCGAGTTGTTGGGGAACGGACTCGGGTGGGCAGCGTGGAAGCTGAACGAGTGCGTAGCGAGTCAGAATGACTCGGCCGTGCGGGGCGCGGTAGAGGCGTTTCTAAAAGCCCCACGGGTGCCAAAACATGTGGGCATGCTCGGATACGGGACATTGTTGACGGGGAGCTCGCCAAGGTTCCCGGTCTATGATGTGGATTTCGGGTGGGGAAAACCGGTGGCGGTTCGGACCGGACAGGATAATAAGTTTGATAATAAGATTATAGCGTTTGCTGGGAGGGAAGGAGGAGGGAGCGTTGATTTGGAGATTTGTCTTTTACCTGAGGTTATGAACTCGCTTGAGTCAGATGGCGAGTTCATGGATGCCGTCTCGGATGTGGTATGGTGAGACTAGTCTGACCCATCGACAGTTTATTTTAAATGTTCCACAGGTGGGTGGGTTGGTTGTGTGGGTCTAATATGCTTTATTACAGCTTTTTAAATTGGGTATCATTTTGTTCTGATAGGATTTTGCACAATCTCCTGATTGATTTCAGAATGCCTCTTCCTTTATCATGAATCAATTGTCTCTGTTTGGATGCCAGAACTTTTTTGGTTCTTGGGACTTTTGTGGAATTTCAGCAAGAAAACCCAAGTTTGGTTGCTAGTTATAAAAGAATCCCACAAACAAAAGTAACTCCGCACGAAACCCAAAGCTGAAAAAAAAAATCCCAAGAACCAAAGTAATCCCGCACGAAGTCCGAGGATCAAAATAAGCATCTAAGAAAAGCTGCCCTTGAAATATTGGAAAATGATATGGTTATGTACCCAATATTTTCAACTTCTTGAGTAACAAGGGTTTTGAGAAGTCAGACAAAATGGGCTGGGAATGCTAGGAAATGGGGTGGAAGGAAATATGAGTTCATTTTTTATAAAGGACAAACTACAAGTTGCCAAGCAACTTTTGGTGAACTACCACATTGCCAAGCTTTTAAAGAGACCACCAACACACCAAGTTTTGACTCTAAAAAGAATGAAACACCCTTCTTATTATTCTTTTTTCTTCGTGTTGCTGGATTTTTAGGTTTGGAAGGGGAAAAAAATGGAAAAGAATCCCAAAAATTGGGCAAGTTGATGAAGAAAAACCGAAAAAGTGTAAAAAGCAGAAGAAGAAAAAAAACCCAAAATTGGAAAATGAGAAGAACAGCAAAAAATGGAAAAAATAATAGAAAACCATCTAAAATCAAGGAAAAGAATAACTCTTCAATCTATATTGAGTTCTTATTGTATAGTTTATCTACAAATTAGAGAGTTAAGATCATCCGATGGAGATGATTTTTTAGCACAATCTAGAAACATTGGGCCCAACAAATGAATGGTTTGGATCTCCCAATAGGTGGGCTTCATTGTATTTTTCAAAATATAGGCTCACCTATGAACGGACGTAATACACACTGGAGCACACCTGTTGTATGACACTGCAAGCATCCTATTATATGGCACTGCATAAATCATACAGCCCATATTCTTTGGAAAATTTACTTGGCCACTTTCTTTGAAGATGCAATGTAAATATGTCGTGCCCCAAAAATGATCTGCCTAGGATCGTCTGATGGCGATGATTTGTGGGGCAAGGCCTATGATTTTTGGGGCAAGGCCTATGTACCTTCGGTCGCAACAAATGAACGGTTTGAATCTTTGAACAAAGTGAGCTCAAGTGTTTTTTTATTTAAAAAATACACTTTTTTTGCTGTCCACTTTCTTCAAAGATCTAAACCGTTGTTGGCCCCACTAAGGATTCATCTTCAATGAGAGAGAGATTTTAACTGGTAGAAGAGCACTAGACCAGAACATGACACCAGAAGACAGGTCGTTGGTCAGATGGGCCACACCAATCTGGTCTAATATGAATAAGAGGTTCAGCATCATGGACAAGAGGCTTGGTGATCACTACTCAAAATCTTCCCCCTTTCTTCTCCATCTGTATCATTGTTATACCTCTTTCAAAGAGGATTTTACACTATTTTCATTTGTCATTTTCTTCCATCTCTATCATTACGATGTTAATAAAACCCGCGAACCACGCCTGCTTACCTCACATTGGAATTTATTACACTACATTACAAGACAAAAGCTTTAGAAACTCCCACCATTTATGAAAAACTGTAAACAAATCAAATTCATGTGAAGCTCAGATTTCAATTTACATGATTGAAAAGTGGCTTCAAGTGTCAAATAACCCCTTGTGCCGCTTTAATGCCATGCTTTTATGTATTTGCAGATCATATTGGACATGGTTTTTAAGACCCAAGGACAAGTGAATTCATAGAACTTAGAAGATTAACCAGCTTTTAAGCAAGTTGTGGGCTGTACATTTTTCTTTTCATTTCTTAACTCTGCTTTGTTGATCTCAGCTTTGTTCGTTAGTCCAAATCTCAGTTGTAGCTTTTAAGCAAGTTGTGGGCCAGATACTTTGATCTCACAACAAATTTTTATAATTTTGGATAATACCATGTTAATGTTGCTGTCACAGGTACATGCCTTTCACTAGTATGATTGCTTGAGGATTTGAAAGATCATGTTATCATTTTTTTTCTTCTTTTTAGAGCAGAATTTAATTTTGTCTTTATTTAATTATCTGTTTGTTTTTTTAAGGGATTGATTTCTTATTTGGACGGTTTTAGGTTGTATTATGCTAAAATTGAAATAGGGACTCCTCCAAGCGGTGTCCAAAGAAGTGTGACCTCACTGCATGTTTCAATTTTGACTTCATTATATCTCGGTTCCCAAATTCGTCATCCATATCGTGTGAGATTTGAGTCCGAAAAATATCCTTTCGAATGCAGATTTCAAAATGAAGATCTATGACTTTGGGATTGCACATGTATCATTCAAAGATGCTCCTTTAGCTATCAACTATTTTCTGGATTGTATGTGTCTCTATTACCTTTCTTAAATCTGCATTCTCTATAACTTCCCCTCCATTTTGTTTCTTGTATTCTATTTAATTTTATTCTCTGTAAGTTCAAACCTTTACTGAGTTAACTTTGCACAAGCTAATTAAAAAAGTTCAAGAAGCAGCAAATATGCCATTAAAGACAAAATGCATCTCCTTAATATCATATGACATTCGTCAAGGGGCTTGATGAATTCATAACTTGCCAAAGCCTCAGCCATTCCTTCAATTCAAAGTAAAACAGATATGAGAATAATGTTATGAATCATTTCACATTTGTTGTCTTTGTTGACGGTAGGGGATTAGTTGGTTGTTGGGGATTATGATCACCTATATTTCAAGGGAACCGATATGTTACCTATGGTATTGTCACCTGTGTGTCTATTCTCTATATTTACCTTGAATATCTCAAGATGAGAGGTATGGAATCTCAAGGTTTATTAACTTGCTTGGTGACCACGGATACATGTGCAGGTTTGCTTGCAATCAGCTACGCATATTTCCTAGGAGTATACATGTGTATGATTTTCTTCTTTCTTCTTGATGTCTAAAACTTCTCTATTTGTTATATTGCCATCAGTCCCACGTGCACTTTTTACTAGTCTCATATAAAAGAAATAGCTCTGCGGCTCGGCCTACAACCCAAAAAAAAAAAAAAAAAAAAAAAGGCACAAAATTAAGAAGATAATGTAGGTATTATTTCGTACGATGAAACACGAAGATGACACCCACTTTTAAAAGCTGTAACAGAGCGTGCAGGACCCATCGACCGACCCAAGGGTGGCACATTTGTTTCCCTAATAAAATGTGATTGGGTCAGACTCGTCTCACAATAACGCATCAGAGACGGCATCCATGAACTCGCTGTCCGACTCGAGCGAGTTCATAACGTCCGGTAAGAGACATATCTCCAAATCAACGCTCCCTCCTCCTTCCCGCCCAGCAAACGCCATAATCTTATTATCAAACTTATTATCCTGCCCAGTTCGAACCGCCACCGGTTTTCCCCACCCAAAATCCACGTCGTAGACCGGGAACCTCGGCGAGCTCCCTGTCATCACCGTCCCGGAATCAAACAGGCCCAAACGATGCACGCGCGGGGCCTTTAGAAACTCCTCTAACGCACCACGTACGGCCGAGTCATCGTGACTCGCTACGCACTCGTTCAGTTTCCATGCTGCCCAACCGAGTCCGTTCCCCAACAACTCGCCCACGGTTGCCGTTGCAAATATCATTCCGATGGCGTTACCAAAGTAGTCACGTGACAACGGTGGGTTTAGTCTTGACCGTGAATCGATGGAAAATCTGCACGTCGTCGGAACATCGGACGGCAAGCGTCGAGCGCGAATTAAAGAAATCCATACGAAGGCGGATAAGGCCTGGAAGGAGGAGATTTTGTTGGTTTGAGACTCGGTGTTGGCTTTTGATTTGAGTCGGGAGACGGACTCGGAAGTGAAGTGGAAGAATCGGTCTCTGAGTCGAGGAAGAGTGAATCGTTCGATGAACTCGTCTGAGTGGGAAAAAGGAAGGCAGATGGGAGATTCTGAACCTTGTGGGAACCAACGAGAGAGTAATGGAAGGCGAGAAATTTGGAATTTATTTGTTCGGGTAATTTCGGACCATGAGTTGAAGAAATGCCAAAAAGAAGCGCCGTCTCCGACTAGGTGGTTGAAGGAGCAGCCGATGAAGAAGCCGTCGGTGAGCTCTGTTAACTGGACGGCGAGTAAGGGTAGGGAGTGGCCGTCATAGTTGACGGCTTCGTTAAGGGCAAAGAAGGATTCGACGATAGGTGGGATGTCGTGTGGGGTAAGGACGTCGGCTACGGTTAATTCGGCGGCGGCTTGGATGAATTCAGCTCCGGCGGCATTGCAGTCGAGAAAGATAGAGTCCGAATGGGTTACGAGGCGACCGGAGAGCGGGAAGAAGTGGTCTAGTGCTAGAGATAGAGAGTTTTTGAGGCGATCGATGATGGGTTGGAGGTTTTGTTTTGGTTCTTGTTGTTGGGGTTTGTAGAAAAGGAGGCCTTTTTGAATGTAGTGAACAGAGAGGAGAGGGAGATCCCAGGCTGTTAATGGGCAGTGTTTTTCTTCTTCATTGGGAATGCGATGTGGTTTGATGGTGCAGGTGGAGATGTGTCGGACGGCTGCCTGAGACATGGTGGTTTTAGGGGAGGTGAAAGAGGAGGATAGGCTACTACTGGAGATGTCTGATACGGCACGTTTGAGAAGGGGAGGATTGGCAATATTATCTAAACAACGGGACTCTGCCGTTTTGTAATGACTAATGAGAGAGAGAGAGAGAGAGAGAGAGAGAGAGGCATTGCATTTTGACTGGTTGACTTTTCCTTTTTAATTGGCTTCTGATTATTGTGAATTTGTAATTGCTATTTGGGAAACTGTAATAATTAACCGTTGTTAGATCTTTAAATACTAAAAGACAGGCAGTGCAAATATGAAAACATGGCTGTGCTAAATATGTTTCCCCACTACCTTGTTTTGATAATAACACTATTTTCTTATGGAATTCATCCGAAGTTCCGAACCCTCGCATCTGTAGCTATTTCCATAATCTACATTCCCATTACAACCTACTCACGTTTTCGCTCGCCTCTAATCAATGGCTTGGAGTATCCTAAAAAGTGGGCTCTACTATACTCTCTTTCTTAAAAATATCGTATTTCACGTGCACACATTATATAAAAGGCCAGGTTTTAAGATTGGGAATGTGGTGTAGTATTTAAAGGATGTCAAAGGCTATTACACTAGCGCGTGTTTAGCCTCTGACATCTCTTTAAATACAACATGACATACAAGTGGAGTGCGTGTTTATATGCTTGAGTGCAGAAATCATTTCCCTTTTATATTTTATATATGTTTGACTCGAGAACATGTGAGCCATGTGGACTTTACAATCAGGTGCATTGAATACTTCTCAGCGATGTACGTCAGCCTGCTAAAGTCGTACATACACTTCAGCTGACTGTCTCAGCTAAAACAAGGGGCGGTTATATCACTTGCCGAAAGATAAATCACAGACAGACTTATAAATTCACCCCCTTCAACTATTTTTTTATTGATTCTATTTTAAATTTTCTTTGGAGTAATCAAGGGAAGTGATAAATCCGCCCTTTCGATTACTTGGGACACCCGGCAGAAGTGTACGTGGCAATCAACCATTGAATCCTTCTGACATTAAGGACATCAGCCTTTCTGCAGTCATTGATACACTGCATTAGTTAAGGTGCATGATATTTTACAATCACTGTACACAAATTGAAGGAACCCCATCACCTAATAGTATTTATCAACGGCTTCAATTTTGCAATCTTCAGTGCACTGTTCGATGACGTAGATTCAGCACCATTGCGCTTTGATATTTGCAGGGGTGCCTTTCAATTTAGCATTCCTCCCTGAGATATTATATTTATATGATGGGTGGCGTACAAACCTGTATTTTTTTCAAAAAAAGTACGGTATGGTCCACTCCAACTGTTCATGTTCTCATTAAGAGGGTAACCACTGACCACTTATTGTGCATGAACTTTGTTGCAAGAGAAAAGAGAGAGTACTCGTTGTGAGAATAAGTTTGGGTGGGGCCTACATTGTTCAAATATTTAAACAATTCAATTGGTAGGGGCCCCACCAACTGTTTTTTTTTTTTTTTGAGGGGCAAGCTGCGGTTAGGCACACCCCTACTAAATAAAAAGATTACAAGTCAAGGAGGCTCGAAAGGGAGCATCATTGAACTAAGAGTCCTACAAAGCCTGCTATAGACAAAGCCAAGAAAAAACAACATGTGATCAGATCCATTGAAGTAGGCCCCACAGGACTTTTTAAAAAATACTGGATTTTTTTACCCCCTCCCTAAAAGACACTTATTGGACCCCACTTATGCCTAATTTATGTGATCAGATCCATTGATCCGGATGGAAACCATAATCCGGAAGTGTAGAATCACTCAGAAGAATGATTGCAAAATGTGGCCTTAGCTATTGATTTTTCTAGTCCTTAATATCAACACTCCTATTGAATTTGATATATAAAATCTTCCTTGGTACACTTTCATCTTTGGAGCAAGGCTTTAAAAGCATCTCTCTTTCAAACTCTCTGTCTCTCTCTCTCTACCATGTTTCAATCTACGGCCGAGTTATCATCTGATTCTCTCTTTGCCTTCTTTATCTGCAATTTGATCATTGTCATTCTTCTTATTAACATGTCTAAACCCGATTTGCCCTCCGATTATCAAGAACCATTGTACATTATGACAATCTCCGAGAGGATTGAAGCCGAAAAAGAAGAGAGAAAATTAAGAAGACGTCGAAGAATTCAAAAGGAAAGTAGAAGGATTCATTAACAAAGTCAATAAGAGATGGAAGGCAGAGAAGATGCAAGGACTCCTTGTTTTGAATAGATTTAAAGAGCAAGATTAGTAGTAATTTATCGTTGGTACGTATGTTTAATGTTTAAAAACTGGGACCCATGGTAAAATAAGTTGAACTTTTTCCTCAGTTTTGTTCTTGTTCCTAGGAGTGCTAATGATTTTGCGGATCACCTTGCTAAATTCAGGGTAGTGAGGGACTCTTTTTACTTTGGGGCTTCTGATCATCCACACTATCCCAGTTGAGCCACTTCCACAGAAGGCCATGAGCAGGTCCCGAAGAAAGGAACCAGGACTAGGGGGAAGGGAATTACAAAAGGGGGGATAGGTTCCCAGCATCATCGTCTCTTATAACAAGTGCCGACAGCATCTTGAACAATAAGAACAAGTAAAGCAGAAGGGATGGACATAGGATCTATATCCATACCCTTACAGGGACAATCAAATTTGGATAAGAAATCAGCTGGTTGGTTGGCCTCCCTCCAAACATGAGTAAGCTTCCATTCTTCAAATAATGGTAATACATTCTTGATTTTGTTAAAGATCGGTCTAGCACGCCGGGGGCATTCCACTTCACCATTAATGCCTTTCACCGCCACCATTGAATCAGACTCAATATGTAATCTGACTAAACTTTTACTGCTGGCCAAAATCATCCCTTGAAAAATTGCTTCCATCTCAAGAATGTGAATTGGCTTGGGCTCTGGATGAATAGAATATAACCCAACCGAATCGCCATGAGAGTCCCGAAGAATACCTCCAATCCCAGCATCATCACCTGAAACAGATGCATCTGAGTTCAGTTTGATAGTATCTGATTCTGGTTTTTCCCACTTGCATTCTTTAACCGGATGTGCAGACGTGAAGATAGGACATCTGAAGCTTCTTGCAAAACATAAACTTCGAGGTGACGGCTCATCGGGAATTTTAAGAAAAAGCATTGTCTCTGATAATACCAAGAATCTTTCTAAGAACAACTGTTGATGGTGTAGCAAAAAGGATAAGCAATGATAGTATGTGTGCTGTACCGGTTATGACTTTGGACCCTTGATAGTGGTCAAATTGGTCATACGCCTCATGATTCAGACACGTGGGTAGATTTGATCTAAGGGTTTACAAAGAGTTACTTGTCTCTTTTTGTCAATGGTAAATTCGTAATTTGAGCCAGCCACGTCATCTAAAGTTGATAGGGATGGACCCTTACTAGTGGCTGACAACTTGACGGATAGCATATACCGAATACAGCTGGAGCGGGGAAACAACCGGTTAAGAGATGACACGTGGAGAATACACCGAAGAATTCTTTAGTATATAAAATTATAAAGGATAGATCTAACTCATTTGGAGAATCACTTCTGTTTCTTCTCAAGCTTTCCTTCTACTGCAATTCTCTTAGGCTCTATTCACTTGTTTTCTAGCTGCAGGAAAAGAAAAGAAAGGAAAAGAATCTGACGTGGAAAACTGGAAAAGAAAGGAAAAGAATCTGTGAGAAAATTCCGTTGTTCACTTGATCGAGAAAGGAAAAAAAAGTATGCAGGCAAAGTGGTTTTCTCAGGAAGGTGATTTTCTCACCCTTTTGGTGAGAAAATTTAGAGGGAAAGTGCAAGAGAGTTAGTTTTCCACGTCATTATTTATATTTTCCACCTGTGTAATTATGCTTTCCCGAGAAAACAAGTGAACAGCGGAAAATGTCAAATCATGTCCAATCACGGGAAAATTTGGCTTACTTTCTTCTCATTTCCTTGCTCAAGAAGGCAAGTGAACAGAGCCTTTTTGACGGAATTGACGAGAAATTTTTTTTCCCACGCATTACTTTTGATATTCCATGTCACTAATTCTACTTTCCTGAGAAGGCAAACGAACAGTGGGATTGTATCTTTCCCGAGAAAATTTACCCTATTTTCCTTTCCTTTCTTTTCCTGAGAGGGCAAATGAACAGAGCCCAAGAGAGTTCTATGGATGAGGAAAATGATTGTGCTCTCTAACGCATATTAGCTTATATGCGCTTGAGGGCACAAAACTCATGTGGGCCCACATTATTAGGATGATCTAAAGCATTCATTTCAAATACCCTTAGATATATAGGGTGTGTACAAAAAACCAACTCCATAGGATCATCCTAACCCATTGAAAAGTGAAGGGCACACAAAAAATCAGCTCCATAGTATCATCCTTCACTTTTCATCTAGTATTTAAATGGTTCCGAGAGCTTTTTGAGAACCGTAATATTTTATATGTGTTCGACTCGAGAACATGTGAGGCATGTGGACGTATTTTACAATCAGGTGCATTGAATACTTCTCCTTGATGTATGTCAGCCTGCTACAGTCATACATACACTGCAGCTAGGGGTGTAAACGAGCCGAGCTGAGCTTGGCCAGGCTCGCGAGCCTTGCCGAGCTCGGGTTATATTAAGTTCACACCCCTCATCTTCCCTTGACAGCCCTATCTAGTGTAATTTGACTACTTTTTTTACACTATGGGGGGTGGTCCAAGTAACAAATGGGGTTCCAAAAATGAAGTGACATATTTTGCCTCCCCCTTTCACTCCCTGGATAACCCTTTTAGTGTATATATTAATAAATAATATATATATTTAAATATATTAAATTCTCAACGAGCCGAGCCGAGCCTGACCTAAATCGGGCTTGGCTCATTAAGCTTAACGAGCCTGGCAAGCCGGCTCGGCTCGTTAAGGATTCAAGCCGGCTCGGCTCGGCTCGGCTAGTTAAGGATTCGAGCCGAACTCGAGCGAGCTTCCGAGCCCGAGCCAAAATTGACACCCTTTACTGCAGCTGACTGTCCCACATAAAACAAGGGGCGGATTTTTCTACTAATATGCCTTGTTTGGTTGGCTGGGAGAGTAGTGGAAGTAGTAGTCAAAGATATGCAGGGTTGTCTAGGGAGACTAGTAGAAGAGCGGTAGTAGTGTTTGGTTGAATGTAGAAGACGTGTGGAAAATGTAGAGGTGTCATTATCAAAATAGTGAGTGGAAGAGAGAGAAAGGGAAGAGAGAGAAGGAGAGAAAGAGAATAAGACAAGTCCATTCGACTTTTCTTCAACCCGCGGGTCACCCGCAAATATAATATGGGATTGTAATTCTCATGATTTGACCGCACTGCAGAAGTTTTTCCAGTAATTGTCATAACTCTCTGCATGTTGTTAGTATTTTTCTCGTAATTTTATAACTTTATAACCATTTATACGTAATTTTTCATTTAAAACATTATAACTCAGTTATTTTACTCTTTTTTTTCGCTTTTTGCTTTTGCTAGAAACCTTCCCATGTGCGCAGCTTTGCACAGAGTATTACCACCTATAACAAAAAAAAAACGAAATGTTATCAACACTACTGAGGGCACTCTCACTTTATTAAAAGTATGGTATGGCCCACACCATCGGATGATCCAAACCGTCCATTAGATGGGCCATAGCCTAAATAGGTTATGCTCCAAAAATCATTTCCATAAGATGATTTCCCAAGTGCTGATAACATTCTCCAATAAATTCTTAAAAATTACTGTAAAAATGCGGGTGCCCGCGCGTTGACCCGACCCGGCCCGTGTTTTTGCGGGTTGGGTCAACCCGCGGGTTAAATTTGACGGGTCACTAAAAGTCAGACCTGTGCCCGCAAATTTGCAGGTGGGTCGGGTCGACCCGCGGGCACAGGTTGCTTTTGCCAGGTCTAACCCTAACCCACTGATTCGTGGAGGTTTCTATGTCGTGCCATCCATTTTATACCTCAACAAATTGAACGGTTAGGATAATCATATTGATCGAAAATATTTGTGGGCACGCCCTATCTACGTTGGGGCCCAAAAAATGAATGGTTTAGATCACCCAAACAATGTGGGACCCAATAAGGACCAAAGGAGATTTTATGGGCACGCTTCTATTAAAACATGGATTTTGTTCTTTGGTTTTGGGGGTCCATTGCAAATGATGCCGCACCCACTTTTCTGATAATGGCACCCCTGACACTATTGAATTGCTGAGAAATTATACGGTGGACGGCTCGGATCGGCTTTGTTAGTTATTGAAGTCAACCTCTGCCTAAGAGGCTACCGGTGAAGATTCTGGTACAGCACCGTCTGAGTGGGAAAGAGGTGCCAATATTTATAAGAACGGGAATCTGCCGTTTCGTGATGCGTGAAAGAGACAATCTCTACGGGAAGTCAGGCAACCATTGTTTTATGCCCCCATTTATGACCCAGATCGGCATCTTTTTAGGAAGCAACTAAGGTTAATTTTCCGTAGTCTAGAACAATCTAATTAGTGCGAAGCATGCGGGCACAAATGACCCTTTGGCCCAAATGATTTATTTCAGGGAAACGATACTGCACCCCCCTGCCCGGCGTCCTTAATGGTTTCTGTGAGAATGGTTCACTGCTCGAGGATAAATTCACTCCCTTTAATGTTTTTCTTTGCCTTTAAAACTTAACGTTTAAGGGGGGGGGGGGGGGGGGTTTATTCGTTTAGTAGGGGGGATTTAATGGCATTGCTATTGATGGGCGACGACACAAAATTCACCTCATTATGTATTTCTAAGCTGCAATTTTGCACCTTGAGTTTTTATTGATTCTATTTTAAATTTTCTTTGTAGGATTAATCAAGGGAAGTGATAAATCCGCCCTTTTGATTACTTGGGACACCCGGCAAAAGTGTACGTGGCAATCAACCCCATTGAATCCTTCTGACACGAAGGACATCAGCCCCTCTCCAGTCATTGATACACTGCATTAGTTAAGGTGCATGATATTTTACAATCACTGTACACAAATTGAAGGAACCCCATCACCTAATAGTATTTATCAATGGCTTCAATTTTGCAATTTTCAGTGCACTGTTCGATGACGTAGATTCAGCACTATTGCGCTTTGATATTTGCAGGGGTGCCTTTCAATTTAGCATTCCTCCCTGAGATATTATATTTATACGATGGGTGGCGTACAAACCTGTATTTTTTTCCAAAAAAAGTACGGTATGGTCCACACCAACTGTTCATGTTCTCATTAAGAGGGTAACCACTGATTGTGCATCAACTTTGTTGTAAGAGAAAAGAGAGAGTACTCGCTGTGAGAATAAGTTTGGGTGGGGCCTACATTGTTCAAATATTTAAACAATTCAATTGTTAGGCCCCACCAACTGTTGATGGTGTAGAAAGAGGGTAAGTAATGATTGTATGTGTGTTGTACCGGTTGTGACTTTGGACCTGCAAAATGGGGTAGGCCCCACCAACTGTTGATGGTGTATAAAGAGCGTAAGTAATGATTTTATGTGTGTTGTACCGGTTGTGTCTTTGGAGCTGCAAAATGGGGTTGAATTTATCACGGGAGATGATTTATGCTCTCTAGTGTTTATACACGCGCTCCATTTGTTTGTTGTGTAGTATTTAAAGGGATGTCAGGGGATATTACAGTTCTCAAAAAGCTCTTGAAGCCCTTTAATTGTTACACGACGAACAAGTGAGGACATGTTTATCAAAACATTAGAGCGCTGAAATCATTTCCCTTTATCATTTGCCATATTATAATTACATGCACATGGCTATACCATTATTAATGGGAAGTGATATATAAGCCCCTTTTGATCACTAGGGACACCTAGCGTCTGATTGCCACTGGATTTTTCTGACGTCAAGTACATTAGCCCCCTTTTAGTCATTGATACACTGGCGCCGGGTGTCCCTGGACCCTGGTGATGAAAATGGGTGTAAATATCACTTCCCTTATTAATGTCCTAGAATAGGTAAAAAAAAATAAGCGCCTTTCCAAAAGATTGGGTAGAAACTAATGCAATGGAAAGTTTATTGATCAGACGAAATGGCAGATTCATGCATTACAATCAGTCGAAGTTTTAGCTTGTGAATCTAGCATTCCACTTCCCTGTTTTCTATGCTAAATTTTAGCTTGAGAAGTTTTTATTAGGGTTATTAAGAGGCATAATTGGGAAGAGATTCTGATTATCGTAAAAAAACAGGCATAATCGTAAAAAAAAACAAAAAGATACTGATTTCAAATCCGTTGAATCTCAAAGAAACGAGGAAGACAAATAATTGTATGTTTTTAGATCCCGTCTACTTCACATTTTGGATTTTGTAGGGAAGAGAGCTCACTTTCTTGTCATCTTGGGAATGTATCAGATAAGATCAAACTCATTTTCAACATTGTCTTCGTTTTCTGTAAATAACTAGTTAAAATATTTTTTATAAGGTAACGACAGCCCCTCAGTGTCCCACATGGACCTGTTGAAATTGAATTCTCCGTGAAGGTGTGGGACGGATAGACGCTAATACCCCTGCATCTTAATTATAGCTTCACGGTGACAACCTTGATCTAATGTGTAGCGTGAGAGGTGATGACACCATAAGGGTGCAACTCAGGCCGGGTTCAACTCGGGGGGGAGGAAACTGGTGTCGGATCGGTTTTTTCGGGTCGGGTTTGGGTTGGGATTATAACCAGAGTTGAGTTCGGGTCAAGTTCAAGTTGAGGCTTGATCAACCCTACCCAAGTGAAACCTGACATTTTTTTATCATTTTTTTTTTAGTTTTTTGTAAGCTTAAAAACTCACGCTGCAACTCGGGTCGGGTCAGGTCAGGTTCGGGTTGGGAAAAAAGGTTTCCTTGGGTTGGATCAGATTGAACCTCATAGGGTTGTAATTCGGGTCAAGTCCGGTTTGGGTTGAGCAAATAGTTTCTTGGGTTTGGTTCAAGTTGGCCTCAACCTGACCCGAGTTGCACCTTTTATGACACACAATGACCAGTCCTAAAAGACCACTCTTTGTCTAGGGATACCTAACCGCTGCAAGGGAGGGGGCACGCACCGCAAAGTGGTAGTTTAAATCCCTCTTAAAGAGTAATGGACATGTGTGAAGGTGAGATTTCGCAACAAAATTGGATGGGATCATAAAGTCAAGAGTGAGCCTGTTGGGACCCAGGTAGAACTCACCCTTAAAAGTAGTCGTTAAGAGGAGGGTACACTATATATAAAGGGGAAATTGCCAATGGAGGACATCAAAATACGAGAATTGTCAACGCGGAACACACTATTGAAAATTTGTTAAAGTTAGGATTAGATAATCCTGTTACGATTTAATCCTGGCCTTTAGTGTGGCCTTAGCAATGATCTACGACTGAGATCTATTGTGGCATGTGATATTAAAAACACTATGGGGCCGTTTGGATACGCGGATTTTAGAATCCAGGATTTCCTCAAAATTGTAGCTGGGAGACGAGAGAAGAAAAAGAGCAGCCGTCGTTTCCTGATTTCTAGCCCTTCTTTCTAACAACAAGAGACCTGGAGATTGTCCCATGTTTCCGGGTTTTAGAAATCAGGGAGAGATTTCTAAAACCTGGTTTTCTTACTTAAAATCCAAGAAACGCTGCTAGGACAGCATACGAGCAGCTTGATCATGACCCTCTTTTACACTTTTCAAACTAAAACCTGGATTCTTAAAACCGTGTATCCAAACAGCCCCTAAATATTTGATAATATACAAACACATGAGAGGAATCGGCCTAGAGACGTAAGCTCATGGGGTTGTTTCTGAGCAGAGGGACAGGTATGATGAGGAGCCTCGTCCCATCCTCAAAAACACTCTATAAAACTTCCTCCTAGACACTATCTTCGCTTCTCGTACCCTTGCAAACTTGAAAATTGGACACCGAGATCAGTGATTGTGATTATTGTAGTAATTGATATAGAGATGGGACTTCCCTGTGGCATGGAACCTAGGACCTCATGGATCACCTCATGGGGAGCAATAAGCCAATAATACCAATGGCCTCTATTATAGATGTGGTATGCAATAATAGGAGAGTTGTTTGAGAGACAGGCTTGACACGAGTGTACTCGAAGGCAAGGGTAAAAAGGATGGAATCCCCAGCGGCAAGCATGGAGACACATGGACACTCACGCATAATCAATTCTCTTCAATAATGTACAAAGCAAAGATGGGTAAATCTTCACAATATTTTTATACACAATACAACCCTCCCTCCCGCATGAAAGAGTGGGCTACCTGTTAACAGCATACATGGATGGTGGGATTCAATCCGAACCCAACCCGGACTGGGAACCCGGCCCACCTACCAATAACCACCTTCTTCTTTTACAGTCACTGTGAGATAGCCAACTCATCCATAACTCTTTCTAATTCCAAACTACCCACATCGTTCATCTTCTTCTCTTCAACACTGACTTTAATCACCTCCTCTTCAGCTCCTGTTGCTGTAGCAATGCACTCGTTGAATCTGTAGCAACTGATGAGATGGTCATTGGTTATTCCAGCAGTCTGCATGAAAGAATAGATGACCGTTGGGCCGACACACCGGAACCCTCTCCTCACCATGTCTTTGCTTATCACATCGGCTTTCGGAGTCTTCACCGGGACCTGTCGAGCGTACCGGAATCTGCTTACAATTGGCTTGTGGTTCACAAAGCTCCAGCAGTAATTGTCAAATGATCCAAATTCCTCTATGATCTGCACCAAAGCAAGAGAGTAATAGAATCATTAGATCATCCTGCTGCATCTAATATTGATTTTTTTAGTGAGCAGATTTAATGATTAGATGAAGAAAGATGTTCCCACATTGACCAGAAGGATTTAGCAAGAGGCTCTCAGATGGTCTGGTATCATGTGGACATTCCCTAAACAGCTAGGGACCTTATTGAGGATGGGAATTTGCGACAGAGGTTAGTTACTTTGGAACTTGGAAGATAGTGCCTTAAGCAGTGGTGAGGTCCATCTGGTAGGAGAGTACCAGCATATCTTCGAGGAAAAGTTTTTTTTTTTTTGAAAGATACTAGTTTGGGACAAAGGCTTTGTTGAGTTGAGTTGAGTTGAGTTGAGAAAGATAACAGATAACTGATTTTATTAAGAGGAAAAGGTTGCACACATGGGAGAGGTAATTATGGTATCAAGTCCTCTTTGGTAAGTTGGGCTTTGCTGCTTTGGAAAGGAAGGAATTTGGGGGGTGCTTTCAATACAAGATGTCTTTAGAGAGTGGAATGAGATTGAAGGCAAAATTCCGGGAGAAGATGGCAAAATGGAAGCTAAAGGGGCAGTGTGGCCATTTTGGAAGCCATTAAATAAGGTAGATATAAAACTATGGATAACCATTATTTTCATATACAAGTACATGAATATAAGACTATATGCAGATGATTTTGTGGCATCCAAAGAAGCCCTAAAGCTTGACTTTGACAGATGTTCTCTTGGGACGTGGGGCCACCAGGACTGGGAAGAGTGTTTAGAGATGCAAGAGGATGATGATTTTTTGCCTGTTTGGATCTGATTGGGATAACACATCCAAAGGAAGTAGAGGCTATTTCTCCCAGGATTACGGAACTTTAAAAATGAGTTAGGGAGAAGTTTATGGGTTATAGGAGATTCAAAGCATACAATTGGAGGATATAAGGGTTTATGGAATGTGCACAAAATACCAGACTATCTAAAGAGTGTGGCTCCATGGAGATTGGTCAACATTATTAAATGAAACTGTGGAATGTAGGAGTTTCAAGTGTCCTTTTTCCATGTTCTTGGAACTGCTAATGATTTTGCAGATGTAATTGCTAAAGAAGGGGTAATAAGAGATGATTTTGTAGTAGGGAAATCTCTCCCCTGATGTAAATTTTGTCTTCTAAAACCATTCTTATCTAATAAAATTTCTTTAGTGTTCCAGGAGAAAAAACAAAGGTTTGTAAAGGGCAGAGTTGCTAGAGTGGGAAACAAGTCTAAGAAGCAATGCGGAAAGCAGAAAGCAGAAAGCGAGGGGTTTAGAAAAGAGAAAATGCGAGAATCAAGAAGCTCTAAAAAAATGTAAAACATGAAGAACACTCACCATAAATAAAAAGACATAGAAGCCATGGGTAATCTATATTACAATGGAATGAGAAACCAAACTCAAAGTATGGAAATGGAACGAAGAGAAAAAAAAGATACAAGAATCTACCTTCAACATTTGACGTGCATTTTCAATGACCGAACGCAGCTTCGGATCTGATAATAGAGAGCTGGCAGTGCTGCCTGGAGCTATGATCTTCTTCTCATTCAATTTAGCGACTGAGGCAGGGTCATAATCCATAAAAACCTCCCTGTTTAGAAGGCATGTCAGGAGGGAATACGAGGAAATATTGATAAACATTTTATTAGGCTGTAATAATTACTAGTAAACATAGTACCTGAATATATGCCTTTTGCTGAGAATAGTTGGCCATGCAAGTTCAGCCAATGCACTCGAGAGAACAAGCAACTCAAATAGTTTCCTGCATGATGTCAAGCATGTCAGATCAGAGACATCCTAACCCATGGTTGGAATTTATTTCATGAAATTCAAAGTTTCCTTTTTTTCGAAACAATGCAGACGGGTTTGAGATCACATACTTATCATCATGGACTGGGACTCCCCATTCTTCATCATGAAAGGCAGCATAGCTCGGATCTGTTAGAACAGATGAATTTGATTAGGATAATTCAAAAAAAAAAAAAGGCACAAACAAACTGCAAGTAAACATTGAGAACACAAGGCTTAACCGTGAACGAGAAAATAGGACGTGTGTGTGTGTGTGCGTGTGTTTGTGTAATTTCTGTTCAACTATAAATCCTTCTATTAGTGCACTTCCCTTGTTTTGCTAGCCATGGAAATCAGAGCCCGTTTCCTGGGAAAGAGGCACTTTTTCATCTTAGAAGCCAGCCATGGTTTCAATTCTTGGGGAAAAGGACCAAAAGGTTACAAGTCATTTTTTTTGGCAACCACCGGTCTATATTCGTACATACATCATCCCTAGGAAACATGCATTGTAAAAGCCTGCTATGGTGTTACTATTTTGGATGAAGGCTGTGAGATAATTTTTTCTGCAACCATGTATTTATGCCTGCGCGCACTCATCTTTGGGCTAAAAAGATGCACCTGGTGGTCGTGTAATTTTTCTGCAGTGAGAATTACTTATCAACTCAAGTCAAAAAATTTCATGTCACTTGTTGTAGGGAATTCTTGAAAGCAACTCGGAAGTTGCAGCCAATTATTGAAGGAGTATGATAGAGCATGATGAGCATCAAAGAGCTCGAAGGATGTTATTGGGATCTGTCAACCGAACTTGTCTCCTTATTGGTGGTCCAAGCCATTAAAAGAGATATTGTTGGCCCATGTAAAGCTCAAATATGCAAATCATACTGAAAAATATCTAGAAAAATATTTTCATAAATGGAAAATTATTCGCACCAAGCTCACCCAAAAAAAAGGATCGTGGTTGGTATAGCCAGTTTCAAGATCAGAGCATTCCAACTCGCCCTTGGCAATTTGTTTGTCTGAAGCATAGTTACCAGGGTGGGAAATGAATCCGGGAAGTGAAACATGAAACGGAAACGGGAAACGCATGGAAAAATAGAGGAGAAACGAGAAACGGAAAAAAGATAGAAAATCGTATGGGAAACGTCTTAGGAAACGCTTTAGAAACGTTTCAGAAATGAATGAGAAATGTCAATGAAAACATATGAAAGACACGGAAAACACGAAAGATATGGTTTTGTAGATTCAAAATTTGTTAATTTCAAGTTTCTATTCGAATATTTCTTATTTTTATTTTTTTCTTATAATATAAAGGGCAGACCAGTGCCCGAGGCTCCCGCCATTGCGGGGTCTGGGGAAGGCTAGATGTACGCAGCCTTACCCCTGCTTTCCAGAGAGGCTGTTTCCGTGACTCGAACCCGTGACCACAATGGAGCAACCTTATCGTTGAGCCAGGGCTCGCCCTCTTTTCATTACAATATATGCTATTTTTTCTTTTTAATATCTATTCCACAATTTTTGGTTCCAAAAACGATTTTCGTAAGTTTCACACATGTTTCAATATGTTTTGTACGAGTTTTCCATACATTCCATACATGTTTTACATAAGTTTCTCATATGTTTCCCATGTGTTTCCTATGCGTTTCGAAAATGTTTCCCCTATTTTTTTTTTTAAATCACGTTTCAGAAATGTTTCCGTAACGCATTTTCTGGGAAACGAGTTTCCCACCCGCTCAAGGAGTTTCCGGCTACTATGGTTTCGGACAAAGGCAACTATTGTTACCAAATACTCAACTCAACTCAACTAAGCCTTTTTAATATCTATTCCACAATTTTTGGTTCCAAAAACGATTTTCGTAAGTTTCACACATGTTTCAATATGTTTTGTACGAGTTTTCCATACATTCCATACATGTTTTACATAAGTTTCTCATATGTTTCCCATGTGTTTCCTATGCGTTTCGAAAATGTTTCCCCTATTTTTTTTTTTAAATCACGTTTCAGAAATGTTTCCGTAACGCATTTTCTGGGAAACGAGTTTCCCACCCGCCCAAGGAGTTTCCGGCTACTATAGTTTCGGACAAAGGCAACTATTGTTACCAAATACTCAACTCAACTCAACTAAGCCTTTGTCCCAAACTAGTTGGGGTCGGCTAAAATTGTTACCAAATACCAACAAAAAAAACTTATAGATGGTTTTATTGAAAAGCTCTCATCTTGTAGCTGGCTACCCTAATAGATCCTATTCTTTTGGTGGGCTGTGACTAATTTTCCATCTGTGAATTCTTATTAGAAGATTTCTGTCATGATTTGCATTTATTTAAACTTTACATGGGCCTACTACAGATCCTTTATTTGGACCACTGATAAGGAGTCTGATTCAGTCCACCAGATTCGATAAGTTTCAGTCCACCAGATTTGATAAACCTCCTCACTGGCTATTTGATATTTCATCTGTTGGCCTGCTTCAGTAATTGGTTCAGCTTCAGAGATGCTCTGAAGCATGGCCTACAACTAGTGACTTGTCAGATTTTGATCCTAGATGCCAAGTGGCGCCAATTGATTGTATATTAGGTTTTCTGTGAGACCAAACTCGTCTATCCTTTCTTGAGTAACAAACATTGGTCTAGATAAATCTTCTTCGTTTCTCCCTTCAGTAGAATAAAAAGAAAAGGACCTAGATGGTCTGCTACAATCTGAACTAAAAACAACAAAATTACAAAGGGATATTGTTCAAGAGCTCCAGCACCGGACCATTCACTCCAAGGTGAGCCAATCTATCAGCCTCACCATTTGCTGATCTCTTTAAATATTGGAAAGAGACGAGCTGGCTTTTACCCGCTCCAAGACTTACTCTATAGTGTTGGTGAACCTCCAAGGATGCACATTCCTTGAGGTCATTCACCAGATTACGTTTAGGGAGACCTTCCATGATAAGCTGGTCTAGGTCAACTGTTTCAACTAGACGAATCCCAGACAAAAGCGCTTGCACCTCCGCTTATGTCGCATCTGTAACTCCTAATGGCAAGTAACAAACTTTCTTTGTGATGTCATCTGATGTACAGAAGAGGCCTCCCAGTTCTACTGGCCCTAGGTTGCCAAGGCTTTGATCCATCAAAGTTAAGCTTAATTGAGCCAAGGGGAGGGGATTCCATGAGGGTGCTATTGTAGTCTTGGGCACATAGTTCTTTGTGATCTCCACCAAGATCTATGCATAGAGGATTCTGACATCCCTCTAAAATCAGGGAGAACCCCAGCCCACCCAACAATAGGAGAGAAGATTTGTTGCACTAGAGAGTAGAGTTTCCTGGACACGCCAATGAATGTGTCTGTTCCGCTCTTTCCAAATCACCTCCAATAGGTAAGTACCATAGGATTCGACTCATTTTAGTCCATGATGTAAAAGACCATCCCTCGAAGAGATCGGCAATGTGCTTTGTATTGACTCAATACACTTCGAAGAAAAACAGGACAAAGGACTAGATCTCTCTGGCCAATAAACAATGAGTGAAAAATTGATTTGTAGCTTCACCTGCCTCTAGACAAAGTGCACAATGATCAATGATGAATCTCCTCGGAATGTGTGACATACCATCGGGATTTTGTTGAGGCACGTAAATCAAGCAAAGACGTAGACTCTTGTAGGAGCTGGAATCTTCCAAATGTTGAAGGTGACAAGGGCTGTTGATAGAAAGACTAAACGGAGAACTCCCCATCATGGCTCCAAATCCACACCTTGTGATCTTCTCCAGGCATCCTAATGTAGATAGCTTCCAAAACACCAAGTAGTTGAGCCACTCTCTCAAGTTCCCTATCAAAGAAAGCTCTGTGAAATGGAATAACCCAGGTAGCTTGATCTCTCTCCCTGACAAAGAGCCTAATTGTCCTTTGTGGATCCAAGGCAACAGCAAAAAATCCGGGAGCCTGATTTTCCAGGAGCTTTATCCGCACCACATGTCTTACCAAATATTAACTTGCTCTACTTTGCAAACACTAAACCGAGCCTGACTAACTCGTTTCTTGTCAGCATGTCAAAATATCCACTAATAGTGAAGCGGATAGGCTAGCCCGGGCGGGAGTTAACAGAACCCGGTTGGAGGTGTTCGATTTTCTCCCTTTGTGGAAGGGTCTTATTCTTGCTTTCGGTTTTTGTCCTTTCTTCCTCTATGTATTGACCACCTCGGTCATGGGCCTGGCCCCTTCTTTCTCTAGCAATAAAAGCATTTCACAATTCAGGGGGAAAAAACTCTTAAACCGAGTACCCTAAAATCCAAAGCAAAAACTTATTTCCTCCCCAAAGTGCAAAGCTATTTGCCTAGAAAGGCACTAATTAAAAGTTTGGTCTTTTGATCTTTTCTAAGTCCCAATCCTCCACCATTTTTGGCATGAAAACTTCCTTCCAATTAACCAAGTGGTTTTTCTTCTTCTCCTCAGAGTCATCCCATAAAAAGTTACTTTGCAATTCTACAATGATGTGTGCATGGTTTAAAATTTCGGTTTCGGTACCGGTTTCGGACCCATGAAATTTCGAAATTTCGGTTGAAATCCAGTACAAAAAAAAGACGCCTATTTTATTCAATATTGAATTTTGGCCGAAATTACCTAAATTTCGGTCAAATATTAAAATTATAAAAAAAAAACAGGTTTTTTGGTTGAAATTTCAGAAAAAAACGAAATTTCGGCCGAAATAAAATATTGTTTCGGAAAAGTGACATTTCGGTGTCGGTCTCCACCAAAATCTGAAATTTCGGATTTCAGTCGAAATTTAAAACCATGGATGTGTGCCATGATCACAGATTATCTGAAAAAGGACAAATAATATATAAGACGATTTTCTAAAACTGATTTAATTAACATTATCCCACCTCCCAAAGACAAAGTATTATTCTTCCAAATTGCAAAACGCTTCTCAATCTTCTCTATAACAAGGTCCCAAGTGCTCGACTTGGTTTGCCTCCACAAAGGGAAACCCAGATCCTTACTAGGGATACTTACAATGTTGCATCCAAGAATTCTAACGAAATCACTATACTCCTCATTCAGATGAATTCCAATGAGAGCAAACTTTTAGGTTCTTGATCTGTCTCCTCCACACTATTGGCTAACAGGGTATCATCAACTAACTGCGTGTGATATATTTCTAGCTCCTGATCTCCCGCTCTAAGGCCTTCAATAGGGTTGCACCACATGGCCTTATAACCCATCCTGCTCAAAATCTAAACCACTATCGTAAAGAGGAAGGAGGCCAACGGATCTCTCCAGCGCATGCCACAAGAAGTTTTGAAGAAGTTGAAGGGGGAACCATTGATTAAGATAGAGCACCAATAGATGATATGCAGCTACAGATCCATGCTCGTTATCTAGAGCCAAAACTCATATGGCTCAGCAAATAGCCTAAAAAATTCCATCAAGAATCTGTCTACGTTTGATGATGGCACTTTAGTTTCGCGAGATAATCTTGCCATGAACACGTTAGAGACACTTCTGGGGAATAGTCGCTATAAAGGTTGCTCCTGTGCTTTTTTCCAGAGATAAGCCCCAATGGAATTCCACAAACAATTCAGTAGATCCCTTTTTAGAGCGAACAATCCATTCCTGATTTCCTCACTAAAATCAGCTTCCAAAAATTCAACGTCTCCTTGATTGATTTGCTGGAATTCTATCCCCTATGGGATGGGAAAGGACTCACCCCCCGAGGAGCAAAGGTTTTGGAGTTAGCTCATTATTTCCTTGGATATTTCTTCATAATTCTCATTTCTCACAAAGTCCTCTGTTTATCCAGAGTAAATTGATTCTATTTCCTCCCATCACGCTGGCAATCCCATGAAAATATGTTGTGTTTTTTACTCCCTCCTTGAGCTAACTAACGCTGGAAAAACCTTGAGCCAACTAACTTCGGTTTCGATATGCTTTTCAGTATAAATTGATTCTATTTCCTCTCCTCACGCTGGCAATCCCATGAAAATATGTCGTGTTTTTTACTCCCTCCTTGAGCTAACTAACTCTGGAACAACCTTTTTTTTTGAGCCATAACTCTGGAACAACCTTGAGCCAACTAACTTTGGTTTCGATATGCTTTTCAGTATAAATTGATTCTATTTCCTCTCCTCACGCTGGCAATCCCATGAAAATATGTCTGTGTTTTTTACTCCCTCCTTGAGCTAACTAACTCTGGAACAACCTTGAGCCAACAAACTTTGGTTTCGATATGCTTTTCAGTATAAATATAACTAGTAACACTACTGATAAAGCATACCATTAACTTACGGTTTACGGTTTACGGTTTCAGTATTCGCTTCAGTGGGGATGGATACAGAAATATTTTGGTTGTTTTGTATCGGTTTTGGTGGATATTTAAAACCATGATTAGTAGCTCCCATGACCCACCATTAAAATCCCCAAAATTCACTTAAAGAAACCTTATAATCGGTTACCCTACATGGCCCACCACTTAAACCCTGAAAACCCAGGCCTACCACTTATTGGATATCCTCCATTGCCCACTAGTTAAATACTTTAAAACCCACCTAAGCCTTTTAAAAACACATTCTTTTATCATATTGGTCAAAACCTTATGGCTCACCACTTAACGTAAACCTCTCTCCATATAAAAAACTAACACCTCCCTCTAAACCTTAAATTTTGGTGATTGAAAAAAATGCACCCCCTTCCCACGTTTGGGTTTCCCCCTCTCCACATCTTTTCTTTTTCTTCTTCTTCAAGCCCTAGTCTCTCTCAGCTACGTCGGGGGAGGGGGTGTTATTATTGCTCCTGAATTTTATTCATTAGCCAATTGTTTTTTTCATGTGTGTCACTATTCTGCTGACTTAAGTTAGAGTTAAAACTCATGCATTGCTCATAAATAACTAGAAATTCATCCGCGATCCTATAGGTTTGCACCAACAATACAGATCCACCGATCACAAAATACTCAAAATTTGAGGCCTCTGGAGATACTAGTTGGTCTCCATCAATAGTCGTCCAAATCCTACAATATACAAAGCTCACATAGAGCAATTTCACGGGGTATGTGTATACACTACAGCTTCACGACTGTTCCATTGTACACCAAATCATAGTATCACATTCAATAATTTTATCATCGCTTATAATACTAATACATTTGCTTAAATCATCCATAGTTTCAATTTCCTCAGTCATGGCTATACATTTCCGGATGCACTAGCCTCACTGCAGTGACCCAAACAAAATATCCAAATTGAAGCAAAAACACAAGTTACACAAAAATGTCATATGAAATTAACAATACCATACTGATATTAAAAAAGATTACAGTCAGGCACAAGCAATCAGAACTTATGCTTTCAGACTTTCTATGAAGGCACATACTTGCTGCTGGTCAATTGACTGACCAGTCAAACCTGTTTCTAGAGTGTATAACTGGGATTTGTGAAACTATAGTTTCTTGACCGATGTGTTTATTGATATTTGCTGTAGATGAAAAACCCATGCAAAATCTGGTTTTAGAGAAAGTCCCAATGGAAACTACAGGGATGAAAGCATTAAGGGCTGTTTCACACTTTCACTTGCCTCCATGATCTGATTGATTATGTTCATTTCCACATAGAAAAATTTTAATGACTTTCTGCCCTTGACACAGCTAAAATACTTGTATGATGTACCAAAGAAACACAATTTATAAATGAAGTATCACTTCAATATGAAGCTTCATCTCTCAAAAACAACAAACCGCAGTATGAAAAAAAATTAAAGGAATAGTCTGAATTAGCACATGTATCTAAAATTGCACAAGCACAACTAATCTGAAATAAGTAGAATAACAACTCACCAGTATTTGGTGTCACCCAAGCACACCTCTTTTTGCCTGGCAAACTTTCCGGTGATGACGACACTGAAATGTTATCTGTGACCACCTTTTCAGGCTTTGAAACAGATTGCCTCCTCTGTCGTGCAGGATTCATTCGAGCAATCTTTCCAGTTGAAACTCGACTGCATAAAGAATCAGTAGAAGCATCCGACGAGCAAGAACCATTTGGCGAGAAATTAGTGTGCAAAAGCTGCTCCTGCCTCAGTAAAATTGAAGGAACGCTGAGACAAGGTGGTGGAGTAACAGCAGGAGGTGTATTTTTTTTATCTTTAACTGCGAATTCAGGTGCCCTCTCAACCTTTCTCAAAGGCTTCGAACCAGGTTTCCGCGAAGCTAATGATCCCTCCTTGTTTCCAGCAGGCCCAAGGACTGGACGCACCTCCGAATCGGCAACATTCATTGACCTAATTTTTGGAGCCCCGGACATGGGAGGAAACCCTAGATTATCCTCAGATATCACCTTTTTCTTCCAAAGACTACAGATTTTTTCCCAATTTTACCAGAACTAGTGTCAAACACAAACCCTACGATCCACATTTAGCATCTATAGCTCAAATTCACCAAAAACCCTCTAAATCACATAGATTTCAAAAACCTCCAGATTCCTTCCTCTTTGACCAGACCTAGCAAAAATTCAACGGCTGCATTCACCAAAAAACCCTAGGACTACGAAAATCCTTGATCTTATACAAAAACCTAGGGCTAATTGAACCGGAAGTCTAGTAGCAGTCCAGTGTTCAGAAAACCTAGAACACACAGAGATTCCACACCGCATTGCGAAAAACAGACCTCTGCACTTCAAAACCATCCATTAAAAATCTCTTTTCTCAGTACTCCAAATCAAAAGGCTGCCGTGTCTCAGAAAATGGAAAAAAAACTGCAACCTCTGCAATTCGTCACGGATCGAGGAGTCGATCCTCGGAAAATGGAAAGAATTCCTTCCGATCTAACCTAAATAAGAAAAGCTTCTGTAATTTTTTTTACCAAGCAGGGAAGATAAAAAACAGGAAAATGCCGAGAGAGAGAGAGAGAGTGTGTGTGTACTGGTATTGAGGTGTTTAAAATTCTGGAACGGGAAAGCTATGATTACTAAAATACCCTCTTGGTAATTGTTTAATAACTGAGGAACCAAGGGACCAGCTAGACGTTATAGTTTTAAATCTCAAAACCTAACATGTCTTTTTTCTTTCATTGGATACTCTGTGGAATTTTTTCTTTTGAGAAAAAGTACGGAATGGGGGCCATGTTTAGTGAAACTAAGGATTGCGGGCAAAAAAGAGGGCTAAACTTCAACATCAGTTGGTCAAAAGACCCTGATCCCTCTGACATCGACAAAGTCCTCCTTTTTCATTACTGCCTCTTAAATTGGCCCGATTCACGAGGCTTCTTTTGGTTCATTTAAATGTGTATTTGAACCGAGAGAACATTGGGTTCGTTTCTATCTTAACAGTGGGAAATAACTAGAGACGGATGGATCTTGACACGTGTTGGAAAATTTTTTGGGACCCTGATGTTATTGTACTTTTTGGAACACTGAAGTTATCTTTTCTCACTTATCTTATGGCTTAGAACGGTTGACGTTATCTTTTCTGACTTATCTTTTCAACACGTGTCAGGCATCCATCCGTCTCTAAGTATTTACCACGACCAAAATAGAAATAATGGGTACGCCGGTGGAAATAATATGTACGCCGATGGAAATAATGGTTACAAAGAGGGAAATAATGCGTACGCCAGTGGAAATAATGGGTATAGAGAGGGGAATAATGGGTACGCCGGCGGAAATAATGGGTACGGTAATGGAAATAACGGTTACAGAGAGGGGAATAATGGGTACGCCGGTGGAAATAATGGTTACAGAGAGGGGAATAGGAACAGTGCACCGATGGAAATAATTGTTATAGAGAGGGGAATAATGTGTACGCTGATGGAAATAATGGTTACAGAGAGGGGAATATGAATAATGGGTACGCCGGTGAAATAATGGGTACGCCGATGGAAATAATAGTTACAGAGAAGGGAATAATGATTACAGAGAGGGGTATTATTAGAATAAGCCACCGTTTCATACTGATGTCCACGTGTCGTGGATCCGACCGTCTATTCATATTGACGACGACCAAGATTTAAAAGAACCCAAGGACTCTGGGTTCACAGAAAGATTCCAATCCAAACCAAACCGACTATGTATAGAGCCACTAGCATTCCAAAAAGTTTTTCAACGCGTGTCAGGCATCCATCCATCTCTAGGTATTTCCAACGGCCAAGATAGAAACGAACCCAAGGTTCTGTGACTTCTGTCTGTTCAAATACCAGATGAACCAAAAGAACCTCTTGAAACACGGCAGTAATGAAAAAAGAGGCTGAATGACGTTTCTGTTGATGTCAGAAAGGTACAAGGGTCTTTTTCCAACCCGATTTTGAAGATTAGCCCATTTTTTGTTCTTATTTTAAAAGGTGCCCTCAACCCTTATTTTCACTAAACTCAACCCACATTCCGTACTTTTCTCTTCTTCCTTTTTTATTTTTTCTCACCAAAAAAGGTATCTCCTCGGAGGTGTCTCCAACTGTCTGCCAACTCCCAAGAAATTAAAGAACGAAAATACCCAAGATGTGAAACTCTGACGCGTTCTGAGGTCAATTCACATGAGAGTGGTGCGAATCATCCTACTGGGTGCGAATTTATCATCTCCCCGCAAGAAATATATTAGTAGATGGCAGTGGGCCCGGTGGCATTGGGTCATTAGCAGACGGGTAAAATAAAGAATGGGCAAGTAGCTAAGGGTCGCTATTGAGGGATGTCATCATCTGATAAAATAAGAAGAACCGATCGTATTAATATCAATTCGAGGGTCCCACCCGGAGATATTTATATCATTGTTAGTGCAAAAATGAGAAAATATCCTTCTACTAAAAGAATTAAATATCCTAGTGATAAAATTGGACTGATCGAATGATCCAAAGTGTCAAATTAGGAGTAAAATAATAATTTAAAAAAGAAAGCTACTTTTATTACCTTTCAAAAAGACCCACTTTTGTCTCCATATGATCCGAATGGCAAAAATGACCTTAGATCAACGGTCTTTATTTTACATGGAGTTTCTTGGTGGAACCCTAAACAGGGCTAGATCGAGGCTTGATGGATCAAGGGCCTAAGATAAATGGATCAAGATGTTCACAATGCTTTCAATAGAAGGTGAGGAGTGTCCTTATAGAAAAAGGGAGTGCAGATATCAATATAAATGCTTTACTAATTTCCAGAGCCTCTGTGGTACACCAACCATCCCGATGAGGACCAGGGAAGTGATAAATTCATCACTTTTTTTCATTGTGGGACGGCCCTCTCTAATGTTTTTTATGGTATCATTTCCCTTGATGTTAACATAATGTTTGGGCCAAAAGAGTGTACAGGGCCCACTTCTAGAAGTCCTCGTTTTTTTAGCCCAGTGACGATGCAATTGGTAGTGTTTTAATTAAAATAACAAGAGCTTGGTGGATACCATAATTACCATTCTAAAGATTACTAGACGAGGAATGGTAAAGTGAAGGGTGCCCTTTCAAAAACCATCTACAAGGGTGGCCTCATTGGTCCATCACTCAATCTCAACAAAGTTCTTTTATAAGGGCACAGAAAAATATATATAAAAATGACACAAATAAAAATAAAATTAAAGTAAGACCAATAGGGATGCCCCCTTGTAGATAATTTTTTTTTTTAAATGGCACCCTTTAGTTTATCACTCTTCTTAATAGAATTAGAAATCTAAAATTTTAATATACTTAATCTATTATTCTCACATTATTATTTCTACTTTTCTTTCTTAAAATTGTTTAACCCTTTATGTTCTCTCACAGTGGGTAGATCGTAGCTAGCTAGGATACAAAGTCAACGAGGAGAAACCCTTGTCCTACAAGGTGTTCTCACACTATAAAAACCTAATCTCCCATAGACTAAGAAAAAGAATGGTGGTTAAGGCTACTTAAGGGTGTCAATCTTGGCTCCGGCTCGGAAGCTCGCTCGAGCTTGGGTCGGTAAAATCTCAGCTCAAGCTCGGCTCGAATCCTTAACGAATTGAGCCGAGCCTGAACTAGGGCATGCTCGGCACCAAGCCAAGCCCGAGATAGGCCATGCTCGGCTCGGCTCAGCTCGTTAAGGATTTAATATATATATATATATATACACTAAAAGGGTTGTCCGGGAAGTGAAAGGGGAAGGCAAAATATGTCACTTCTTTTTTGGAACCCCATTTGTTACTTGGACCACCCCCCGTGGTATAAAAAGAGTAGTCAAATTACACTAGATAGGGTTGTCCAGGGAAGATGAAGAGTGTGAATATATCATTGCCCTCGATATAACCCGACCTCGGTAAGGCTCGCAAGCCTGGCCGAGCAGAGCTTGGCCAAACTCAGCTCAGCTCGTTTACACCCCTAATGGTGGTCATAGGCCAAATGCGGCCAAAATGTGTGACACGTGTACAAATGGGGCTCCTCCAATAAATAATGTTCTATATATTTATAATATCTTATAACTTATTGCTAAGACTTGAAACCAACATTGTTCTAATATGCTAATGCTGGTAATTTATACTCTTAATTGTAATACTTAATACAAAAATCCATTGATATAAGATATAATAGAGAATACCTTATAAGGAAACATTGTTTCAAATACATATAAGTGAACAATAATGTTGTTTAAAATACATAAGTACATACTATATGTAGTTATATAGAAAACATTGTTTAGTCTTATGGTGGTCAGTGGTCAGAACAGCCACAGACTAGACTCCTATTTAGCAAGGGCAGGTAGGAGTCCATTGATTTAGAGGGCTAGGTCAAACAGATAATAGGTGGTCGTACCATTATTAGATGCTCCTAGAACCATTATCAAATAAGGTTTCTTTCATAGCCGAATAAAAACAACTAAGTCATTGATTTATTTTATGTCCATCTTATACATGGGACATGTGATCATGGTTGTGGTTGTGTTGTGGGAGTACGATCATATGCGTCATTTCATGATGATCCACTAAACCAACGGTCTTGATCACACTTGTATACTAACTCGAGACCCAAGGTTGACCATTAATGCCTTATCTTAATAAAGATTGTTTTGGGTTTTGGTTCACAGCCTCTGTAAGTGGGGCAGGTGACTAAAAATTTAAGCAATCATAAAGAGAGTTGATGCAATAGAATATCATGACACGATCCGGTGGTCTTGGTCCAGTCCCGAATGGACATTATCACCGGTTTAGCTTTTCTTGGCGAACCCTAAAGGCCTAAACATGGCTTTTTAGCTGGCATTCCCCACTAAGTGTCTTTTAGGAATGAGTTTGTTGGGCTTATGGTGGGGGCTGAGAGCTGAATTTTAGTTTTTTCAATTCAAATTTCAATGTAAACCTAAAACTTCAACAAATCCCATATCATACTCCAGTCAATCATTGATAAAAACCAGTTCAAGATTTCAGGCAGTGTATGACAGTAAGATTTTTATACATACATGTTAAAGCCAGCTTTCCAGGACTAGATTACTCCGTAAGAAACGATTAACAGAAAGCACTCATTGTGTAGCCAAAGTTATATAAAAACATGAGTATTGGACATTTGCGAATGGCGATGGCGTCCATCACACCTCCACTTGAATTGCCAGCTTCACAAAAAATCAGATATCATGATTTAACCAGAGCATTTCAAATTGACAAAAAAAAGTTGTCATTAGTCCTCTTGATATCTCAGAAAAATCAAGATCAACATCCGAGCATAAAAGAAAACATACAACATTAAAGTGCCAAGAATTGTCAGATTCAAGCATTGATTTTCTGAAGGTTTGCCATTAACATGACAGTAAAATAAAAGAATTTGCCACAAAAAAATGAATAACCATGAAATCAGACAAGAAAGCCATCTGGACAAAAACTATTCCTTTGGAATTTCAGACAGGAAAGCCATCCATCCAGATTTCAATTAGTACTTTGACAGTTGTGAAATTAAAAGTTGCAAAAACAAACATTAAAAGTTGAGAAATGATTTCGGCACTGCAATGTTTTGATAAACATGCAGTCCACTTGTTTGACGTGTAGTATTTAAAGGGCTTTAAGAGCTTTTTGAGGACCGAAATATTCCTCTTTAAATACCACACGACAAAAAATGGAGCGCATGTTTATCAAGACATTGGAGCGCAAAAATCATTTCCCTAGAAGTATCTTTCATGAATTCAAATTTTCTTCCCAACAAAGAGGAGTGGTTACAGAAAAAAAAAACATTTATTGTAATTCTTTTGTCCAAAGAGGAAATGATAAACTTCAGCCATGTCAGGCAGCCGGGAATTTTTTTTCATAATAAATTAGTGTCTGAAAGAGGGGCGGGGGGGTGGGAGAAAGAAAGATTTGAGAGGACCAATTGAGATGAGGATGGGAAGTGGCTAAAAAGTAGGAAAATGTTGATCGGATTTTGAGTATGGTTTTTGTTTCCTTATTTTTAGCCACTTCGATGCTAGTTTCCTGAATTTTGTTTCCTGATTTTTAGCCACTTCACCCGCCCAAACCCACTTTCACACTAGTTTCCTGAATTTTGTTTCCTAATTTTTAGCCACTTCACCCACCCAACCCCTCTCTCACCACTAGAAGCACCAGTTTATCATGAAAAAAAAATCTTGGTAGCCAAACGTGCTCTTATATATATATGTGTGTGTGTGTGTGGAGAGGGGGGGGTGGTTGCACATTGTTTGGATGATCCAAAGCATTCAACTCATATAGATAGGGTGTGCCCAAAAAATCAACTTCATAGGAGCCTCCTAACCCTTCCATCGGTACGTGATGCTCCTATCCAGGAAAAAGAAAATACTTACCAGTTCCTTCTTGTTGTAAGAGCTTCAAATAGAACCGATTACAATAGTCGAAAATGGCACCTGCAAGTAACCCATGTCCCAACTGTCAGCCATTCATTTGATTATGCATACTAAACATTTGCAGCCTCAAGTGAATAGTACAGCGCACTGCTTTTTAATTCCTATTTGACAGAAAGATTCAATCAGAATCTGTTATAAAGGCATGAAAGAGAGAGCAATGGAAAGATTTATAAGAACAACCATTAAAAAAGATAGTTGGTCAAAGCTAATACCAACAATGCAAAATCTGCTTAAATTTTATGTTCTTCAAAGTCTCTTCAATTTATATAAAGTTGGCAAAGAAAATTGGAACCAACGATACCAGGCCGAAGCAGTTTTGAAACCAAAACAATGATAAAACCCCAAGATTAGTGGGAGATAAAAGGAGTAGAAGTTCAAAAGATCATTTATTGAAAATACTTAAAAAGAGTGTTGACGTTGATTGCTTTCACAGGTTGTAGAGATGCCTAAAAAGTTGACCAGCTGAAACAAGAGAACATGTATAGTTGAATGGAAAGCAAGACAAAAACATGGAAGGCAAGTGGTCGCAATAATTCAGCTTAGAACCAACCTGTATCATTTTTAGTAAACAAATGACATGAATTCATGAATTTTCAAAAAAAAAAATGATGTACTGGGCTGCAATGGCGGGAGCCTCGTGCACTGGGCTGCCCTTAATGAAAACATGAATTCAATGGGTAACAAAGAAATACTGGATCATATGGTGTACACATGAATATCAGGCAATCAGTGCAGAAGAACAAGCAATGAAGCAGTTCATTTAGTTTAGAAGTACTCTGTGAGAATCTTTCTAAATTATTTTGTAAAATAAAAAATTGAAGCATTTGCGTAAATTAGGTACAAAATGGAGAAGATGTGACAGCATGCAATAATCAATTTGTGTAAATTAGGTACAAAATGGAGAAGATGTGACAGCATACAATAATCTATGATTTAGCCGACACTTTGAATTTATTGCCAACACACGTGTCCCGCCGTGTCCGACACGACACGCGTGTCCACCTGTGTCGACACTCCTTTGGACACTTTTAAATGTACTACTATAAGTGATAGACTTGATGTGGGTGTGTGGGCATGTTTTTGTCTTGTGTCAAGTGTGAAATTCTTGTTTATTATTGCATATTGTGTTTATCTCTTTTATTATTATCATAAACACTTTTATAGCTCTTTTTTAACTAATATTTGTTGTAGCATCATATATACTTTCTATTTTCGCCGTGTCCCAGTTTCAAAATTTTGGGGGTTTGCCGTGTACGATACTCTGTGTCCATGTCAACACGCGACACCTGTGTCCGTGTCCACAAATCATAGGCAACAATCAATTTGAAGTATCTTAAAATGTTAAGAGCATTTGAAAGGAAGGTGAAATGAACAACGACCAAAAGAAATGCAAGCATCCTTACCCCAGTAGACCCCGGCCATGCCATGGTCTAGGAGTCACAGTTAAGTTGATGACTGCACCCAGCCTCATAATTACTAAAGGAATTGCATGGCCCTGGTTTGATTGAGCTTCCGAAGAAAGTCTCGGAAGCAATCCTTCACCAATTTCTACATTCCCAAATTTCACAATCTGGTCACCAAGCTGTATCCCATCTTCTGCTGCAGGAGATGCATCTGCTATTTCATCAACCATGGCAAAGGGTACCCCCACAATTGGCTCCTCATCCATGGCACTGGGAAAATCTTCGGAAATACTAGCATGCCAGGGGATGGATGAAATAGTATCGGTACTGTGAAATACTTGATTATCCAATCCTTCATTATTAGATTGAAAATTAAGAAAAACAGTTAGGAGTGTTAAATAACAAAAACTTCTAATATTTGAGTCACAACATTTTGACAACTCGAGAAGGGAGCATATGAGAGATCAGATCTACAATCTATAGCACAAAATAAAGCTCAAAACATCATCATTCTGTCCCTGGCAAGATGACATCAACTCATTAATAAACAGAAAATCCATTTATTAGGATCCAGTGATCCACTAAACACATCCCTTTTTTAATTTATACACGTTACAAAGCATGATATGTAATTGACATGATGAAAGATAGGGAAATAAAACAGTCAATCCATCATTAATTTCAGTTACATCCTAGGTCTTATACAGGAGTTCCAAACTTCACTTCTATATGCAGCATTAACCAATGTTCTAAAACCCCAGACTCGGACATGAACTCCACCAAGGTAGAAAGGAGTCAACTCGGACAGGTCAATAACTGACGGGTCCATTTTTCATTAACTTGGACGAGTCAACTTTGTAGGGCAAACTCAGACTTACACAAGTACTCAACCAAGGTATAACCGAGTCGCCTCGGGTTTAACCCAGGAATTTTAGACTGATACTGACATTTCTTTCTATTTGGATCATGACTGTAGAAAGCAATTGTGCAAAGGACAAACAGAATGTGTCCCATGTAGTGGACAGATATACAAATGACTTGGCTGATCAAAAGCAGTGTTTGTAGAACAAATTTGCGTATAGGGTAGCCTCCACGGGGTAATTTTCTCCTTTAATCTCTTCTCTTCTTAATAAATTGTTACCTTTTATCAAAAAGATGTCCCATGCAGTTCATAGTGCGCCTGTAAAAAAAATCGCCTCATGAACTTATCAAGGGTGTCACTTGGCCAGTTGTACGATAAGGAATGCCACTTACTGAAACATTTCAGGGAGCATTGAGCACGACATGATTTTTAGGGAAATCTGGAATGCAACGACATGTATCTAAATATGGGTACCAGCAAGCATGTCATCTAGTCCCCAAACCAATACGCATCAGGCTTACCAACTGACAGACAGTTCATATTGGTTGATGCATCCAAGATTGCTTTTCCTCGCATACAAAAAGGGAAAGGACACTTGGAAGTGGGAATCAACCCCAAATTCCTATATATATTTTCCTACGCACATTTACTTTTTATGACGTCTGGCATATTTTGTTTCACAATTTCGGCACGTACTCAAGTGGGGATATTGCTCCTGAAAATTCGGCGTGCCTTGCTTTTGGGTTTCAAGATACACTTTTCTCTTGGACTACCATTTTGGATGTTTCTTCAAGTACTTGTTTGCTGTAGAATTTGGTTGTTGGGCACTTGCCTGAGATGGAGAATGAACAGAGGTCAAATTCATCAGAGTTCAATTGGGGAATCAGAAGATAGGGTTAGGCAGGGATCAAGAATAACTCAGTGAACAGATCCCTTGCAATTCCGCCTAGATCAGTTACGGAAAATGCAGCCAAGAATGCTGAGCAAGTTTGGAACTCCATGGCTATAGTACCGTTGATCGGAGATCCTGGGAGACTGCTGGATTGGGAGTTACTAAACCCAGAATTCTTTCTGGAGGGAGGCACAGAAGAGAACTTCATCAGAGATCTAGTAGAGAATCATTGCTTAGTGACTAGCTGGGTGTTGGGGTTATTTTTTCCAGGGCTAGAAAGAGAGGCTAGGGCGTTGTTCTACAAAGCCGATGCGAGACAAAGGAATGAGAGATCCAATGGATTCGGCCAGGATGGAGTGCAGATGAAAGATGCTGAGAGAACTTGTGAGACTTCATTCAGGGGTTCATATCTCAGTTCCCGTTCCCATGTCCGTATCCGCATCCGTACCCATATCCATATCTACGTATCATAGATACGAACCCTATATATAGGCCAATTCAAATCATATTGACCAACTTAAAATGAAACCATGCAAGGCTTGACATAAACCAGCATGAGCTGCAAAGAGTCATCTTCCTAGAGGAAATTTATAACTAAAATTGCAGAGCAATCCCAAACTGTTTATTCTAAGATATGCATAATTACAGCCTTTTTGTTAATAGTAAGAGATGAATTACATGAAAAACCCAAGATACAAAATCTTCAAATGCCCCAAACTTCTCGTCTTTTCCTTTTCAATTGGCTGTTGAGAGCTTTTAGGGAAGAGTAATAGTTTTTGACAGCTAGCTAAATAATAAAAGACAAGGTGAGTTTGTCTCGTTCTCAAAACATGGTAGTGGGAATAGCAGTAGCTAATGAAAAGTAAATATATTAATAAGCGAGCCCAAGATATCACACTGATCACAAAAAGAAATTTCAGTTCACCAAACAAACTATAACAATTGTCCAGCAATAAGAAAAAAGCCATTGCCATAATTTTCTTCCAACAAAGTAAATCATCCTAATCTTCTTTGCAGTCGTACCTGGACTTTTTGAGGGCAATGATACATTTTGAGCAAGTCTCCCTGAATGCAAAACTTGCAGATTGTCACTTATTTTTTCTGTGATGTCCCTGTAGTCGTTACGTAGTTCTGCAATAAATGTAATTTAAGAAAGAGTGGTCATCAAACATTTCAAAATAAATAAAGCATATTTATCAATACATAAGCTAGCTGCAAACAAATGACAGTTGTAATTGTGGAGCACAGGAGCAATTTCAGAAAAAACGTATGAAATATGCGGATTCAGGACAGCTTGCTAATCATGAAAATTTTCCACTTGCACGTTCATCTGATAATTTATCTATAATAACACCAAGTCACCAACAAATCATGGATATAGCTTTATGGACAGAAGAGGAAAAAAACAGCTCCTTTGAAGGCAAGTACCATAGCACATATGTAAGCTTTATAACGAGATATCAGAACCAATAATATCCTCAAAGCAATAGAGATACCATTTATTGCTTTCAGGATATTATGTTGGATAGGTTAGCAGTTAGCTTACAATGTCCTTATCAAAGAGGAGAGTATATGGCCTAGGCATCTAGCGAGGTGTATAATTTGATGATATCCATGGATTGATTGGGGCTGTGAGATCTTTTTTTTTTCCTCCAGATCCCAAGGAGTGTGAAAACTTTAGTTGATAGGTTAGCTTGGAGTGTCCACACCTCTTTTGTTTCTATGGGAAAATTTTGCCCACCGACGTGCACATGTAATCGATTTTCATAATAAATTTTCTGATTTATCTTTGTCAAAAAAAGATATCGTTGCCAAAAAAAGGTACATATCCTTGTGTTGCATAGTGAGGAGAAAATTGCGAGATAGGCTTACTCGAGTCCAGTGGAGAGCAGATTCCATTGACGCAGAGATTCGTGCACTTTTGGCTGGGATTTGTCTGGTGGACTCGTCTCTTATTGATTCTCTCATGGTGGAGAGCAACTCACTCAATGTCATTCATTGGGGAAAGGAGGGGACAGGTTTTGCTTTAAGATTTGTTGATCCTATTGAGGAGATATTAGACCTATTTGGTAGGCATGCCACTTCTTTCCAGCATATACTCCACTCCACCAATGGGAAAGTAGAACAGCTAGCTCGTTATAGAGTGAAGGGAGATTTTGGAAGTCTTTGATCATCCCCCCTTGAGGAGTGGCGTATTTTGTCCTTTTTTTTTTAATTGACCATTAACTATCTCGGTCGAGGCCCCTTTTCTCTCTCTTATATAAAAAAATCATCATTTAAAAAATGGGTATCATCCTTGAACGAAATACTAGATTCTCCTCCAATGCAATAACATTCTCATTGTCATGATATAGCCACCTAAAGCAATCTCCATGTTATCTGATGCTCTACATCAATTGCATGAGCTGCTCAGATTCTTGTTTCCTTGTACTTAGTTTTGGTTGTCAATAATAACATATTGGTTGCCTTTTGGTGCGCAATGATATCACTTGGTAATGGATCTCTGTATTGTAAGACTTTGTGTGCATCACAAAGCCTTTTACCTCGCATGTAACACCTTTTTTAAAGAAAAATCTTGTCTGCATTTTCATTCTCTTAAGTTTTCCACAAAAGTAGGAAACCCACCACATGTTGGGAAAGATATAAGTATATAACATAGTATTTAAAACAAAATGAAGTGAAAGTTTTCGTCACATATTTTAATATGTCATAAGATAGCCATTCAATATATATATATATGAGAGGAATGGTTTCTACACACAAGTGTAGATAATTTATCTACACACTAGCTTAAAATACAGTGGAGGGCATATTGTTTGGGTGATCCAAACCATTCATTTGATTGGCCCTCACATAGATAGGGTGTCCTCAAATAATCAGCTCCATAGGATCATCCCAACCCTACAATTTGTGGAGGTAAAATGGACGTGTATAAACCTTCACAAATTTGTCCATTTTTTGCCTCCATGGTTCGAAGGGTTAGGATGATCCTATGGAGCTGATTTTTTGTGGACACCCTATCTATGTGAGGGCCAATCGAATGAATGGTTTGGATCACCCAAACAATGTGGGCCTCCACTGTATTTTAAGCTAGTGTGTAGATAAATTATCTACACTTGTGTGTAGAAATCTCTCTCTCTCTCTCTCTCTCTCTCTCTCTCTCTCTCTCTCATTTCGAGAATACAAGCAATAAAGTTCAGCTATCATCCAATACAAGACACTAGTCATCCAAAAAAAATTATATTTTACAATATAATGTTTGTCTCAAGATATACAGTATAATACACATCAAGTTCTGAAGTGTCCAACAAGTATTAGAAACCCTAAATGTTAAACCATGCTTTCATGTCACAGCCTTGCAAGGTCACTTCATTATCTTAAGTTGACATCAATAAGAAAAGAGTCTAGCCTTAGTGTAGATTGTACATAAAATTATAATTTATCCTGATAACATTGGACTATTGGAGGCATTGTCATAGGTTATGGTGGTCTAGTCAGACAGTATTTTCTGGAGCCACAAGATTAAACGACTCAAATGAAGTGGAGATTGTGGCGCTAAAACAAGGAGCAAATATGTTGGTTTCCTTCTTTCAGGGCCCATTCATATTGGAGCAAGATTCAGTCAATGATATCAATTGGATGCAGTCCATCAACAGTTCTCTTGGAGGCTAGCACATCAGATTGAAGAGCGCTCCAATCTGATCTCCGACTTGTAGGTCTATGTTTTCAAATTGGGCAGGAAACAAATTTGTAGAGAAGGTATTATAGTTGTTGTTTTTGTTGCTTTTTGTCTATTTCTTAGAACAGCTCAGGTTTTTTTTTCCTGCAATGAAGTTTAGGTGGAATAAAAGGATTCTGTGATCGATCAAAAAGAAAAGAAAATATAATTTCTTGCGTGAATCCCTTAATCTGGATTGTCCAATCAACTTCTTTCTTTTTTAGACAGAAAAGGGGAAAACTGCTGGGGGTTCCACACGTGAAAACAAAGATCCCACATCGGATAGGTGAATGGATGTAGATGGGCTTATAAGGAAATGGGCACCCTCCCCTTAACAGCTAGTTTTTAAGGGTGACTTCTACACGGTTCCCTAACAAAAAGCCCAATTAACTTCCTGCAGGATTTATCCCCTCTTTCATTGACATTTAGTTATCATCTTTGACATCGTGTTATGATGACAAGTAATAGCGCCTCAAAGTAACCTCCCAATTCAATGCAGTGCTTATTTACAGTATGGATCCGATCATACTAACAATGCCATGTAAAAAGACTAGATCTTCACATATTTGAATATATCAGATAGCCTTTTTCGCAACGGCATCACCATATTATTAAAAATAAATTATTGAAGAAAAGAAATATAAAAAAGTTCAATTCATATAACGATGAAGAACAATGGGCAAACGTGCATACCAGAAAGACGGTGACGTTCTGATCGAACAGATGGAATGTCAATATCCGACCGAGGAAATCCCTGCACAAACGTCATCAATAGCAGAATCAATCAAAGCACGTAGAATTGCTGCAAATCAAACAAACAAAATAGAAGAAGGGAAAAAAATCATGAAAAATCGACCAACTTTCTGAATGATTTGTCCGTTGGGAAATAACCAGAAATTTTGAGTTCCCCAATTAGAGCAAAAGATAAAAGAAAGACTCGATTTTGTTTAATTTTTAGGGTTTATTTTCCTACAGAGAGGGAGATCTTGCTTGCTTGCCTCTGAATCAATGAGGTTGCCAGAAATTCCGGGACCTCCAGGTCGGCAGAGAAGATCGATAATCGCATTCATCTCGGTCTCGATTGCGTCCCTTTTCTCCATGAGAGAGAACGTCTCTGCCTTTAGATTTGTCGCCACCATTCTTGCAGATGGCTCAAGGTTTTTCCTTTCTAGGGTTTTAGAAAGAATCGGACTATTGTGCTGAGAGGTAAAGTGGATGTGGGAAACTAGTCTATTTCGCTTGCTTTTTATGCAAGCTTCTAGTGGGTCCGACTTCCGGTAATAAAAGACTGCATGCAAAGCCGATTTAGATTCCGATTCCGATTCCGATTCCGATTCCCGATCCGATCAAGGGTTATTGGCTCATTCTTATCTATGAGTAGGAATCTACAGGTTGTTTACTTTAATTAATAATTTCTGTTGTTCCAATATGCAGGGAAGTCGGGGTGCAACTTAGCTGCGGCTCAACCCCAACCAGATGGGTTCAACCCAATTTCACCTCTTGTTGTGTTGGCATTTCCTTGTGTTGGGTTGGATTATGGTTGAGGCCTTGGCTAAACCGATTTAATTTCGGATTGGGATAGGCATGAGGCATTGCCCGACCCGACCTGAACTGAACGAACCCCATCGTATGATTTTCAAATTCATAGGGTTTACGGTTTTTCTTTTTCTTTTTCTTTTTTACTTTTTTAATTTTTTTTGTCAAAATCCAACTTGAACCGAACCCGACTCAACCCAACCCGATTTGGAAATAGATAATTTAATTGAGTTGGGTTAGGATTGATAGATTTTAAAACTGGTTGGGTTAGGGTTGACCCCCTCGACCCGAGACTCAAGTTGGTCTGGGTTAGGGTTGAGGGAATGGTCCCTCGAGTTTTTCTCAACCCAACCTTGGGTGCACCCCTAGAACAAAAAGGATATTTGAATTCCCGTGGTCCAAATACCTCAAGATGGCAAATGTGCCGCCGGCATGGCCCGACCAAATGAGGCCCGGATAGGCCCGCGGGCCGGGCACGGCACGGCACGGAAGGGTTCATGGGCTGTGCCGGACCGGGCCAAAATCCTTGAGGCTAGGCACGACACGGCCCCCGGCCAACCGTGCCGGCCCGTGTTTTTTTTTTTTTTTGAAAATATATGTTTTGGACAAAAATACCCCCCAAACTAACCATTTGAAACAATTTTAGAGGGTATTTTTAGGTTTTTTTAAAAAAAATACATATTATAAAGGGGAACCGGGCTCGTGGGCCGTGCCGTGCAGTGCAGCCCAACCAAGCCCGGCACGGCCCGCGGCTTCATTCCGTGCATGCACGGCATGTGTCACTGTAGCTATCCGTACCGTTTGCCACCTTGACAAATACATAGGGTAGACAAAGGACGTAAATTTAATCACCATTTATATGTACCAGTGTACCACATGCGCAATTGGCAAAACTAAAGGTGACCCACTAGATCAATGGAGCCAATCACCTAAAGTGAGCCACATGAACAATGCATCAAGCACACTTTAGTGGATCCCACATGGAATGTGCGGTCGTGATCACCTGAAAGTGTGTGGACAACAACAAAAAAATCTTCATTAAATTACCAAATTGACATTCAACTCCAAAGCGGGCCATTCACCCATTAAAAAAAAGGGGTTAAATGTAGATGGTCTTACTTGGACCCAAGGGGAGGTCCATCAAGAGACAGCCAAAAGGCCAGCACTTCAAGTACACCCCACTGCCATAAAACCCAAAGATGATGGTGGATCTCACAACCCGTTAGTTCGTTACCAAGGTGGATAAAATAGTTATGGCCTAAGAAATGAGAATAAAAAGTGTTCTCCACTTTTTATTACAGTTTCGCTGTCATCTGTCTTCAAAATTTGCGATTTTACACGCAAACGCAGCATCATGCCACATAAACTATACATAAAGCGCACTCTGGTTCTTTGCTCCTTAGCCGATGAAAGGAATGCTTCGTTGGATGCCAGTGCTTCTCATTGCAATTTGGATTCTCTAGAAAGAAATGCAAGGTTGTTTAAGAATGGTGTTGAAGGAGCCAGGTTTTACTTTCTCTATGATCGTATCTCTAGTCATCTCGTGGAACAAAGATCCTTCCATGCTTCAACATGTATTCAACGACGAACTTGAAATGTTGTTGGAAGTAGATTTGCATCTCCAAGAAAAGGATGGAGGTTATTGCCCCCAGACGGTCTCCGCTAACCAGACTAGTTGAAGTTGTATTTTGACGGTTTGAGCTTGGATAACATTGGCCCAACTGCACAGGGGGCTCTTGAGAGAATATATTAACACGGCTAATTGGGCATCTTGTGGTCTTATTGGTATTAAGGATTCTAACAAATATAAAGTGAAGGTGATTCTGCAGGGTTAGAGGATTATTGATAGTACAACCTTGGGAAACCTCGCAGTGGAGGGGGGATTGCCTCAATGTGATTTCATAGTTAGATGAGAGCATCCCTCACCCTTAAAGATTTGACAACATGATTGGTGAGATTTTTGACCAATTGGAGGGCCCGTCCAAGTCGTTTTCAACACGTGTGCCGGTTGGCATTGTTGGAAATTTGAGGGTATTGTTGGTGGTAGAATCAGAAACTGAGTTGCTTCAGAGCCTGATATCACCTTCCTTCGCCCCTACCAGAGGCGCGGAAGTGTGTAAAGGGGATCTGCAAATTGCCTCCAAGTTACAATGAACCCTAGGCCCTACCCCATAAAGCCAAAGTGTTAAATGGTTGGCCTTACATTATACATAGTTTTGGTGGGAACCGTGGCCCATCCCATAAAACTTGAGGTGTAAAATGGTGGGTCCACCCATGTACGGTTGTGACGTAAAAGGTGGGACCCACCCATGCTATAATACAAATCGATGTGCCCAAATCTATCACTACCTTGTAAAATTGTGAGTTAGATGGGTTTGGCTGAGAGGGTGGGACCCACCCATAAAAGATGGGACGGAGGCAGTTTTCGAATTCTACAGCTGGGCGAGATTTTCAACGGGAGAGATTTTCTCCCATTTCCTAAGATTTTCTAAGATTTTCTCACAGATATCAAAGCAATTTTTATTTTTATAAGATTTTCTCACAGATATCAAGCCCATTTTTATGAGATTTTTAAGGGTATACTAGCATTCTTGGCCCATGCTATGCATGGGTGTAAAATGGTGGGCTCCTCCCTATCAAAATATGAGGTGAAAAAAGGTGGGCCCTACCAGATGCATGGGTTTGGCTAGAGACAATGGGGGCCACCTATACAAACATGAGGTGTGAAATGATATTGGGCCCTACGCCATAAAGCCAGAGTGTAAAATGGTTGGCCTTACCTTATACATAGTTTTGGTGGGAACCGTGGCCCATCCCATAAAACTTGACGTGTAAAATGGTGGGTCCACCCATGTATGGTTGTGAAGTAAAAATGGTGGGACCCACCCATGCTATAGTGCAAACCGATGTGCCCAAATCTATCAATACCTTGCAAAACTGTGAGTTAGCATGGATTTGGGTGAGAGGGTGGGGACCCACCCATAGAAGATGGGACGAAGGTAGTTTTCCAATTCTTTAGCTGGGCGAGATTTTCTCACAGATTTCAAACTAATTTTTATTTTTATAAGGCTTTCTCACAAATATCAAGCCGATTTTTATTAGATTTTTCAGTGGAGAGATTTTTAAAACCAACGTCTTTGTACATAATTTGGGGCGAGATTTTCATATCAAATCAATCAAGCCGAGTAAATTCAAAATGCTTAATTTTATGGGCTTAACCCTACCATTTTACCTCTCCGTATGTCACTATCTTAATTGAGGAAAGATTATTTCTGGAAAAACTTTTATAAAAAAAGGTGAATGACATTTTGGAATCCTACAGTTCTTTGTCGGCCCGTGAACAGTAAAACTCCCTTCCTCTTTATTATATATATATATGCCAAATGATGAGTGACGACTTTGATTCCACCCCCAATCCATGTTTTTTTGCTTAATAAGGATCGGATCGGATCCAATCCAACCCATAAAAATGACCTAACATTGTCATTTGGGTCCCACGATCTACACAGTTCAAGTAGCAAAGAAGGCTCGAATGATGGCTTGGGGAGTGGGATTAGCATAAAAAAAAAAGGAAAAAGGAAAAAGGAAAAAGAAAAAAGAAAAAGGAAAAAAGAAAAAAGAAAAAGAAAAAGAAAAATGGAAAACCCGAGACAAAGACAAGGATTTTTTAAAACAGTAGTAGGCTTGGATGATCAATGTATAAAAACTAAAGCATGCACGGTGCATTTTAGGGAAGTGACTGTAATATTAGTAACTAATTAAATTAATAATAAATAAATAGGAAGCCACGTAGGATTAGAGGAGGATGGCCGCTATAGCAGGCGGGGTTTGTTCGCTTCTTTGCTCTTCTTCTTCTCCCGTATATACTACTAAATTACCCCCTTCTTCCGTCCCTACTAAATTACATTCATCTCTTATCCAACCCATCTCCTTTGCCGCTCCTCTCTATTCTACTAGACGACGGGTGCGTATGGCGCACACCCTCCTTCCCCACGCCACTCTTGGCCTCACCAAGCCTGCTGCCTCTGCCATTCCCGAGGTCTCTCTTTCTCTCTCGATGGGTTTCTTATTTTTTGTTTTTTTTGTTTCTTTTTGGGTGCGTTTGTATCTGGTTTTGGTATGCATGCCGTTTGATATAAGTTCTGCATGAAGGCATTATATGTTTTTATTTTTTGGGGGGTTTTAAGTTTTTTGGATGTACTTGTTTTTTATTTCTTGGTGAGATGGATTTTGTGATCTCTGTGTCTGTGCCCTGTGTTTTGATTTTTTGGATACAGTGCTTATGTTTTCATTTTTCATTTTTCTGTTTTTTGGGGGTTTTACGTTTTTTGGAGGTACTTTTTTTTTTTTTTTTTAACTTTTATTGATGAGATGGATTGTGTGATCACTATGTCTGTGTCCTGTGTTTTGAAGTTGTTTGGATAAAGTTTTTTTTTTCTTTTTAATATTTTGTTCCTTTTGATTTGTTTAAAGTGTTTTTCTTTTGTTAATGTATGTTTGTTTTAGTCGTTTTTGATGAAATTGCTGGAGTGAGTCGGTTTTATTAAGATGTAATTTTTGGGTTTTCGGTATGGCGTTCCACTTGGGTTTTTGATTCTTTTGTGTGACTGATTTGGGTTTTCTCGGGCTCGATTTTTGTTTTAAATGGTATAGAAAAGTCGATAGTATTGTTTTCGTTGTGGTTCTTGTTAGCTAGATTTTGATGCCTTATTTGCAAGTGGTTGATAAGATCAGAGGTTTTTTAGCCAAGAATATCAAGTTTTGTTCATGTAAATTTTATTCATTTCAATAGTATTTGACTTTGTTGTGGTTTTGATTGCTATTTAGCATGTAGTTGATAGGATCTGTCGTTCTTTATCCACACATATCATTTTTTGTTCATGTAAATTTACTGTTTTCACCATCTAGACATCAGTAGTGCGTTGAAAAAATGCTGCTTTAAGCCGAATCATAAATCTTTTTCTACTTTGATTTCCACTGCAGATTGCTTTTTCTGCAAAAGAGACCGATTTTTCGGAATGGAAAGGCGACATTCTTGCAGTCGCTGTATCGGAGAAGGACGTGTCTAAGGACAGTAACTCCAAGTTTGAGAACGCGATTTTGAGAAGAATAGATAACCAGCTTAGTGGCCTTTTGGCAGAAGCATCGGCGGAGGAGGATTTCACTGGAAAAGCTGGACAGTCTACAGTTCTCAGGCTTTCCAGTTTGGGTTTCAGACGGCTTGTTTTGATTGGCCTTGGTCAAAGCAAGCCCTCAACTAATATAACCACTTATCGAGGCCTAGGTGAGGCCATTGCAGCCGCCGCCAAAGCTTCCCAAGCAAGTAAAGTGGCCATCGTTCTTGCTTCTTCTGAGGGGATTTCCTCAGATATGAAGCTCGAAACTGCTTCTGCAATTGCATCTGGTATACATTTGGTTATTCTTGAGTTTGAGATTTGCATGATCTTTTCATGATTATTTTTTTATTTTGTAAGTTTTAACTTCATTGAATAACAAAGGTGTGTGTGTTGCACCAATCTGTTATACATCTAGTTTGTTCTTGTACTTATTGTGATGGTTTCGTTTGACTACTCCAGGAACCTTGCTAGGGGTTTATGAAGATAATAGGTTTAAGTCAGAATCGAAAAAGCCATTACTTAAGTCAGTGGAGATTATTGGTCTGGGAGTTGGACCTGAGCTAGAAAATAAGCTCAAGCATGCGGCTGATATTTGCTCTGGAGTGATTCTTGGAAGGGAGCTTGTAAATGCACCAGCAAATATACTTACCCCTGGTTCGTAACAATTAACCATCTTTTATTTGTGTTTCCTGTTTTACATATCATATGACATTAGGCTCAATGGTCTCATTCTATTTTTTCCTTTCTTTTTTTTTTTTTTTGTGAAAATGGAAAGTACAAGAAAGGGAGATGAGATGTCCTGTTGCAAAACGGCTTAAAAGATTTTCGCCGATTGGGGACAAATTTCTAATTGCTGATTCCTTCCATCAACACCTTCCCTTGCTAAATGGATCCCTTCATTTCCAGGCCTTGAATGATGCCTTAATTGGGGATTAATCTCTAAACAATGATCAATGATATCTAAGGTGATTGGTGCAAGGCCGTGGTACATTTGGTTGCCCTTTAGCCTATGAAATAATGTTACTAGTCACCTTGTATCACTTAGTTGCTGGAGAGAGACTCCATGAAGGTCTGTAGTCCCATCAGTAGTGAATTAGCTTCTGCCTCATTTGAGACCGTTTATCCTATTGGCCCAGAATAAGATTTTAGTACCTCAACTAAATGGTTTCTAAAGATTCCCCAAATACCAGTGGGTCTGAGGCTATCTGCCATCCTTTCATCAACTATCAAAGTTGAGCTTAATCACATATATAGGAGGCTGCTGAAGGGATGGGGATTTATGCGTCAATCTCTTATCTGAAACTATCAATGTCCAAATGCTTATGGCAATACTAGATGGTAGCGATCTCCTGTCGATTTTAACTTTTGCCCATGGTAATAGATCATGTTTAATTTTTTTTTTTTTGAATGGAATAGAGCATGTTTAATCTCCGTTACGATCTTGCCAACAGACTTGCGTCTTTCTTGAAAGATCCATTATTAAGTTTATTGCAACCCTGCCAAGTTAAAACATATGAGATGAACGAAGGGACAGATTCCCATTAAGAAATTATGCCACTAATGTAGAATGGGAGAACCCACTTCATATCAAATAATGAAAGTAAAGCCCCCCAAATTTGGACCACTAAAGGGAAAGTGGGAAACAGCCTCTCTGCAAAGCAGGGGTAAGGCTGCGTAAATCTAGCCCTCCCCAGACCGCAATGACAGGAGCCTTGTGCACCGGGCCACCCTTTTTTTAGGTGCATTTCAATCTTCAAAGGGCAATGACCTATTAGGCAGTTTAAAGATTCCTCCGCCCTTTTGCAAAGGATGCATCTACTCACGAAACCAATTTGTTTGCTCTTGAGCCCTTACAAGTACTTATCTTTCTAGATGTCACCATCCAAAAGAACGCAATCCCCCACTGGGGGCCGGGGTCCAAATCTTAGTGTTGAAGAGTTTTCGTCATCCACAAAACATTACTGTATTCATTTCTATTTATTTGATTGATGATGTTTTCTTCATTGCTGTTTGTGATGAGAGTTAATGATGGTTCTTTTGATGACTTGAGTTGTTTGGTTCTTATGTTTCAGTGGTACTGGCAGCCGAGGCTTCAAAAATTGCTGCCAAGTACAGTGATGTTCTTACTGCAACAATATTGGATGCAGACCAATGCAAAGAATTAAAGATGGGTTCATATCTGGGTGTTGCTGCGGCATCTGCCAACCCACCTCAGTTTATCCACCTTTGTTATAAACCTCCGAATGGGCAAGTGAAATCCAAGTTGGCAATAGTTGGGAAGGGATTAACATTCGACAGGTATTCATTTCCTTTTCCAAGGGCCCACATATTCATTATTTTTTGCCGATGAAAAAATATGACAAAAAAATTATTTGTGACATCGTTAAGCAGGGAATGATTGTTTCCTCTTTCACTTTTTACATATCTTACAGAAATGCCAACTATTGCCATGTATTTTGTATCTAGGGATTAACATTCGACAGAAATGCATTTCCTTTTGTAAGGGCCCACATATCGTTATTCTTTGCCGTGGGAAAAATATGACAAAAAAACTATATATGGCGTCGTTAACCGTAGGGGGATTGTTTCCCCCTTTCACTTTTTCATAAATGCCCAACTACTACTATATATTTTGTATCTGGATTTGCTATGTGATCTGGTCTTACGCTGATCTCATTCATGCTAGCAAATTTGATTCGACTTAGCTACACATGCATTCATTGTGAAATCGATCTTGTGATTTGTGTATTTAACTGTGGAAATCATTCTATCATAATTGAATTACTCTTGCAATGAAGATAATGTGATGGCTCTCAGTTTATCTTGGGCTCTTGAATAAGCATTTGATCTTCTTTGTTATCAGTGGTGGCTACAACATTAAGACGGGGCCCGGGTGTTCAATTGAGCTTATGAAATTTGACATGGGGGGTTCTGCAGCTGCCCTAGGTGCGGCAAAAGCTCTAGGTCAAATTAAACCTCCAGGGGTAGAGGCAAGTTGGTCTTCAACCAAACAGATCTTCAACATTGGTGGAAGTTCTCACAGTTGAAAGTGACTGTGAGCGTGCTTTTTTTTTTAATGGTAACTGTGTGCATGCTTTTGACTCTGGTTAATAACTTTGTATTTCCAGGTTCATTTCGTTGTTGCTGCTTGTGAGAACATGATTAGTGGTACAGGCATGAGACCTGGAGACATAGTGACAGCTTCAAATGGAAAGACAATCGAGGTAAACTCTTTGGCTTGTATAGGGCTTCAATCTATTGAAGCTTGTCACTTTGAGTTTTGTTTGTCTGATATGCTTGCTGTTGTCTTCATATTGCTTCAAAATTATGTTCTATCTACAAAAGATGGTTACTTCCACATTAAAAAAGAAAACAAAAAGTTTACAGTCCATCTCCACGAGCTATCTAAGGGGTCTGCCTTCCATGTTATATTGAACTTCATTAATTTTTTTTTTCCAATTATTTTCCCAGAGCATAATTTGTCTTGGCATCTATTAGACTTTATATGCTTACGATTTCTCTGCGAATACCAGGCTTAACTAAAGGAAGAAATGAATCTTAGCACTGCTAATGAAGTTAATATGGAAATTCATTGGTTGCTCATGAAAACAAGCCAAAAAAATGAGTCACCTGTCACTCGCTTTCTTGCATGCCTCTTAATCCCACTCTGTGGCCTTTTATATTCGCATCATTGTACTTGTCTTCCATTTCAAAAAAAAATCATTGTACTTGTCTTCAGCTCCTTATATTTATCTTTTATTGTCTTGGTACTTTATTAAGCTTGTCATTATTGTCCTCACTCTTCTTGGAACACGCCTTTAGCTTGTAGTATTTGTCTTGGCTGATGACATAATTCTCTCTTACTCTGGAATTGATCATGGTTTTCAATCTTACAAAAAAAGCAGCTGATCTATGGCCATTATCGGTACCGGTGGCGCATGATTCCATGCAGAGACTGCTAACACAGATGAGGGAGACCTTAGTTTTGAGTCTATTGAAATGACAAACATGGTCTCAATGCTTGGTGTATGAACCACATTGAAGTGTGGTATCACTATCTCACATTGGCTAGGGATTTCGACCAATACTGTGCATTTTGCATGGCTTACTACGTATTTTAGTGAATTCCTTACTTGCCCTCTCGTACGATGCAACTTTGCAAGTGTGGCTTACGGTGTATTTCAGTGAATTCCTTACTTTCTCCACCTCACGATGCAACATTGCAAGTGTCGCATCCGCTTCTGAATTGCATGCCACATTTATTATTGTAACTTCACCAAGCAAGATTAACTTTATTCCTTATACATGATTACATCATAAGTTACTTAATGATGTTTCAAAAAGGTTCTTAAGTCCTACTTTATACTAAGTGAAACAAGAGTCGAGGATTAACATTATGTAAAACTTGATGCTAGGTATTTTTCTGTTCCATTCTAAGTATTTCTATAAATGATCTTGTTTTTACAGCTTGCTCTTATTAAAAAAAAATTTATAACTTCTTAGATGATCAGATTTTTTATTTTAGATGGTCAATTTTAAACATCTATAATTGATGTTCAATAGAATGGCTACTGGAGATAGTCAGATGCCCAGGACTAATATTGATAATGGCCTTAGTCTCTGGTTAATGAGTACTTTGTACATGACATTGCCATGCATCCCTATTATTTTAAGGGACTCATTGAATGTTAGAGTTGTTATCTAACATTTTCAAGAGCCAGATTTTCTATTTGAAGATTTCACCACTTGCATATTTAAGCATAGTTGTCTGCCATTTTTCTATATTGCAGGTCAATAACACTGATGCAGAAGGTAGACTTACCCTTGCAGATGCTTTGGTTTATGCTTGCAAACAAGGGGCTCAGAAGGTATGTGCCACATTCAAAAGCATGATACTATATTGTGTTTCAGGAACCAACTAGAATCTCTTAATTCTTTTGAATCCATGACACATGGTTGGTTTCATGTATTTTTGCAATTTATTTATGGAATTAACTTGGAGAATAATGTAATATTAACGTGACTTATGTAGTCATTAAAAAAAAAACGTGACTTATGTAGTGTTAACTGAACGTGTGTCCATGGCGCCAAATGTGAAGCATCATCAACTGTCTTGGCATGACAACCTTCAAAAATTCGGACAAAGAGGACACAGTTTGTAAATCAAAAAGGGATAATGATGAAAATAATAAAAATTAAATCGAAATGTAATTGGAAAAGTATTAGTTTATATCCTATTCGTTGTTGAGTAGAAAACTATCTTAACTGACAAATTGATTAATTGCGACAAACATTAATTATCATGCATTGACAATTTCAAGAGATTGTAACCTACATGAATATGCTATCGACTGGGCTGCTTTGAACTATAAGGAAATGATACAAGTTAATGCAAAAAACCATCCTAAAAAAAAACTGAAGGCATGAAATATCGTAACCAAAATCGTCACAACAACTCAACTCAACTCAACTAAGCCTTTGTCCCAAACTAGTTGGGGTCGGCTAATGAATCCTTTAGAAAATTTTCATGAAGAATGTGAAAGGATCTACCGGGCTCAAATTGACTATGTCTAATCCTGACACTAGTTGGGTTCGTCTACATGGATCATTTTCTTCCATTCTATCCTATCCAAGGTCATGTTCTTTGTAATGTTCCTAGCCCTCAAGTCTTTCCTCACTGTTTCTACCCAAGTTGTTTTCGGTCTAAAATCCTCACTGTTATCCAAGGTCATGAAATATTGTAACCAAAATCCTCACAAGTGAAGAAAAAAAATTTATGATACATGAGCCTGTTGGCTTGCAGAGAAATTAAAAAAAGGAAAAAAAAGCCCTGGATCAAAAAAAAAAAAAACCTGGAGCCTTTGCAGTTTATGTTGGAGATGTTTCTTTTTGTACCCTTTGCTCATCACTGGCATGAGCAAAGGGCAGTTTATTTTGATTGTATCATGGTTTGGAATCTTCTTTACGCTTTTCTTTACTGTTGCCTGCAGATAGTTGATCTTGCAACTCTAACTGGGGCGTGTGTAGTTGCCCTTGGGCCCAGTATTGCAGGTATACTGCTATTACAGATTATGTGTATGATTTTTGTTTCTGCACCTTAGAATTGTTGTTTACATTTTTCTAGACATGCCAAATTCTTTTTTTTGTTTGAAAGACTGTTTGGTTTCGACAAATTAAGGATTGACATGCCAAATTCATGGCACATGATTCTGAGCCATTATGCTGAAAATGATTCATTTTTTCTTCATCAACACCTGTCGTAGTGGGTTCTACCATGAAAAGCTGAGAGAAACAAAAAAAAAATGTATAAAAACATTGTTTATGAAGAAACATTAACTACGTATTTTTTAGCACCACATGCTCTACTCAACTCAACTCAACTCAACTCAACTAGGCCTTTGTCCCAAACTAGTTGGGGTCGGCTAATGAATCCTTCAGAAAATATGAGCACCACATACTATTGTATAATTAAATTTTAGTTCTTTTGAAGGCTTAAAATTTCTGAATACCAAAGAGAAACCTTTATTAGCATCCCAATCAAAGATGTAGCTGGATTAAAAAAAGGGCGGCCCAGTGCACGAGGCTCCCTCCATTGCGGGGTCTGGGGAGGGATAGATGTACTTACCCTTGCTTTGCAGAGAGGTTGTTTCTGTGACTCGAACCCGTGACCATCATAGATGTAGCTGGATACATTAAAAAAAATTGGATTTTTCATTTTTATTTTCTAACTTGTTCCCTTTGGATACTTCTGATTATCAGTATTGCTTCCTTTTATTTATTTCAAATTCTCCATTCGTGTGGAATTTTGCAATAAGTCATTCTCCTTGGTGTTGTATTTGCTTCTTGCTACTGAAAATCCATGGCATGCATGACCCCCAAAGGGTCATGCATGATTCCAAATAGACTTGATTTAAACTATTGTTTTGTTCCTGATTGAAATGCCCTTGTTGTCATTCCTATATATATATTTTTTTGATATTTTAAACTTGATTTAAACTATTTTTCATTACTTTATTCAAATAAAGACGGCATTTCGTGAATGTGGAGCTTGCTGACTCACCTTTTTGGGCATCATCAGATTCCACTTCTGCATTTATGAACCATGGATTCGACCTTTAACTGCTTAATCATGAGGCCACAATGCTTAAATCTGGTTGGTGTAGTGAAACCTTATCTCTAACATCATCTCATACATTGACCGCCTTCTTTCAAGATTATTTCGCTTCCAAGTGAGTCCTGCTAGAGTATGAGCTATACACTGTTGCATGTGACCCTCTAGTTTGAAACCTTTCCATAACAAAATCACAGAAGGAATCTTGTGTTCTTTCTTTTGTGATTTTAAACTCAAGGTTTGTTATGCTCGGCTGATATAGACTTGCAACATAGAAAGGAAAAAGGAAAGGAAAAGGAAGAAAAACTTAACTAAGGGTGACACAAAGATACCCCACTCCACAACAACCTCAAGGAGATATCACTTAATAAAGAATTTTGGCCCACGACTAAACCAACTCTATTGACCCCTCACTTGCTAGATTGTCCTCCATATCGTTTGGACTCTTTGTTATCCACAACTCTACTCAACTCAATTCAACTAAGCCTTTGTCCCAAACTAGTTGGGGTCGGCTAATGGATCCTTTCGAGAATTTTCATGAAGAACGCGAAAGAATATACCCAGCTCAAATTGCACTCTTTGTTATGCGCTTAAAAGAAATAATTAATTCTCTCACTACACTCACAGCCTCCAAAATTAAATTAATAATATATACGCACTTGGGAAAGCCTTCGATGCTCATGGTATTGAATTAGCTGAGCCACCCTCCACCCTCAAGGGCCCTCTGATATTTACAACACACACACAGGTGTGTGTGTGTGTGTGTGTGTGTGTGTGTGTCTATATATATACATATGAGAGAACATTTCCTACACACTTGTGTAGGTAAGTTACCTACACACTACCTTAAAATACAGTGGGGGCCCACATTGTTTGGGTGATCCAAACCATTCATTTGAATGGTCCTCACATAGATAGGGTGTCCACAAAAAATCAGATCCATAGGATCATCCTAACTATTCAAACTATGGAGGCAAAAAATGGACTAATTTGTGAAGGTTTATACACGTCCATTTTACCTCCACAAATCGTAGGGTTGGGATGATCCTATGGATCTGATTTTCTGTGGACACCCTATCTATGTGAGGACCATTCAAATGAATTGTTTGGATCACCCAAACAATGTGGGCCCCCACTGTATTTTAAGGTAGTGTGTAGGTAACTTACCTACACAAGTGTGTAGGAAATGTTCTCTCTCTCTCTCTCTCTCTCTCTCTCTCTATATATATATATATATATATATATATATATATATATATATATATATATATATATATAAAGGGATTTGTTGGCGTCCATTGCACAAGGCATTTTGAGGATGGCCTGTTGCATGTGAGAGCAGCCACATCATGAATTAAGACAAAATCTGCTGAAAAGTGTGTGGCTGCTCTCACATGCAACAGGCCATCCGCGAAATGCCTTCTGCAGGACGCTAGCAAATCCCATATATGTATGTATGTATGCATGCAAGTATATGATTAAATATTCGTGAAATGTTGAGTCCTTATTGGTTTGATTTGATGCTAACAACCCTTTACATCACACAGGAGTTTTCACACCCAGTGATGACCTAGCAAAGGAGATCTTTGCGGCTTCAGAAATCACTGGTGAGAAGTTCTGGAGGATGCCATTAGAAGAAAGCTATTGGGAGTCAATGAAATCGGGAGTAGCTGATATGGTTAACACTGGAGCTCGTCAAGGTGGTGCTATCACTGCTGCTCTATTCTTGAACCAGGTTTGGACTTATATCTTCTTTTCTTTCTTTTACACTTTTGAATGTGGAGGAAGACATGTACCGTGGACCACACACTTCCCCGAGTACCATACCATTAGATTTTGGTGTGGTAAATTCTCCTCAGTCATCATCAATTCCTACCAATCAAAATCAATAGCTGAAAGCGCATAGCTTATTGTACTAGCATAGCTTTATTGAGTTCGGGCTTGTTTTTTGATCCGTCAATGCTGAGGCTGATGGGTTGGCTTCTGGTGTTGTTTCCGGATGTGCTCTTGAGATGTTTGTCATCTTCCCTCTCAAGGGATGGATTTTTTTTATTATTGCTTTTTTTTTCTGCATGTAGGCCTTTGACTGTATCGGTCGTAGGTCTCTGTTCCCTTATATTTCTCCTTAATTAATAATATTTCACCATGAAAAAAAAATTAAATGATCCGAATCTATGAAGCCCATCATGGGTGGCAGTGTCATTGTATTTAAGTCAATTCTCTGTCCCTTTGTTCTAGTCTCCCTATCAAGTATTTCTCCAATTCAAATTTGGGCTTATTAATAATTTGAAACTGAAAACCAACCTATACTTTTGCAGTTTGTTGATGAGAAGGTTCAGTGGCTGCATATAGACATGGCTGGACCTGTATGGAGCGAAAAGAAACGATGTGCGACAGGATTTGGGGTTTCCACACTGGTGGAATGGGTTCTGAAAAATTCATCTTAGCTCAGATGGAAATTCTCTGATTGGACTGCAGTCTCCTTTTTAAGTAATAGAAACTGAACCACATCAGCTGGGTTTATGCGATACTCAAATTCAATGGGGTAACATTAAGATGCGATGAAGAGGAAATGGAGAAACATTCAGTAGATGCATGGTATTGTTTACATCATATGAGAACTGTTGAAAATTATTCATCATAGCGTATTGCCAGTAATGTCTCTGTTCATCATGATTTTGACTACAGAAATGCCGTAAATGTTAGGATTGATTTTCTTTCTAGAGTGACCCATCTTCATATGTGGAAATGGATGTACCTTAGATGCATGTGCTTTATGGCTGTTTCTATTGCTTAAATGCACATATGAAACGTAAAGCACATGCATACAGTGCATTAGAGTCCAAGACAGTCTTCTTCTTCTTCGTCTTCTTCTGTAGTTGAACTGTTGTTGGCACTTCATTCATCTTGACCCGTTTCAGGGGAAAAAAGAAGAATACATTTGCATTCTAGTTGGCTGTTAAAGGCTGTTTTGATCCCCGAGAACCTATCACAACCAGTCGGTAGAGTGACGGGTGTCATAATCAATGCGGGGGGGGGGGAATCTAACGAGAAAATGGCATGCCCTGTGCACAAACATTTTTCAGCCCGCTCAAGTGTTCCCATTTTATATAAGAAATAGATAAGACCTTTTATTTTTATTTCTGAGTTGTCCCATGATCAGTTTTGGAGTCAAAATCAATACTCAAAATCCAAAACGAACAGGGCCTTGTTAACCCCTTCTCCTATATATTTTCTTCATGTCTCAGGGAGAATAGGAAGATTCCCATTTCCCATAATTTGCACCAATAAAAATGACAGTCCAGTGTTTTGGCAGTGACAGAGAGGGAGAGAAGGGAGGGAGAGCGATGTTATTCCTTCTAGTTAAGAGAGATTGCATTTGCTAGATGTAATGCACATATATATCTGATCTGTTCATCAAGTGAGTTCTATCATTGATGGGCCACAGCCCAAAAGCCATACCAATTTAAAGATCTTAATCAGTTAAGGACTTCGATCCATTTTACGTAGAACTTTAGTCTACATTTTTTAGTTTCCAGCTATCAATTTCTAAAAATACTCTAACTGGATGGTTAGGATAGACTGATTGGTGTGATTTTGGGCTATGGCACATAAGTAATGTTCAGATTAAGTACGCAAAAACCACATTAACAGAGCTTAACACTGAGAAGAAAACAAAGCTCAACGCCAAATAAGGTCTGGCTTTTGCTGCATACAGTTCTATATCATGAAACTCAATAGAAACATTTCCAAAACATCTCAGAACTAGAGATAAAATTGAGCACATTTTTTTTTCATTTCTCCTCCTGAAAGAATGGATACAGTTGCTACCGTTTCTGCAAAGAATTCAGCTAATCTAGGTGTCATTCTCTAATTAATTCAGCACACCCTTTTCTCAATTCTTTTTCCATTATTTCTTTGGTTCTTCAAATAAAATATTCATCATCTCGAATCAATTTAAGAACTTAAAAAGTTTCAAGGTGTTGCCCTCCGTAAGCTGGTCTTCAAGCTCCCTGTAATGGCTCAACTGGAACAGAATAGGGTGAATTCCAATCTGCATCAAAGATTTCTTGAAGCTGCGAGACAATGGCGGGGTGGTATGTCCCAAAGCTCACCCCTGCTGTAGTATAGAAGTAATCCCATAAAAGATTGCTGGTTCCAATGTGGGCCCGCACATCGCTAACTGCGTACTTGCCATGGTTGACTCTGGAGAAACCAGGGTAAATATTTCCTGTACTTTTTCCTTTCTGTTTGGCTGCTCCAGTCATATTGAACCCAGGCACCTTGTAGTACTTGATCTCGACTTTACCGGCACATTTGTTGTACTTTGAAGATGTACATAGAATGTTGGAATACAGGAGGGACTTCAGATACTGATCTGTATTTTCAATAAAATGTGCCCAATAGGCCACTAGTATCTTGACGGTTGCACGGTTGGAAAAGACAACCTATTTTCAGTCACATTGTTAGATGCCAAAGCCAATCTTCAAGAAGATAATTTAAAATTTGAACTGAACACTTAAGTCAGAATGTGCAGGGTGGACTAAACAAAAGGCAAACAATTTATCAACAAAGACTGATTTACAAACTGACGGTATAAAGTTTACAACCATGGCTAGAAATGGAAATATTGTTGTGGTAAGATGTAACATGCTATCGAAACAGAATGGTTCTTATTCATATTTTCCTATTAATGACAACAAGTCTGTGGTTTGAAGCATAGCTTTAAATAGCAGAAAATATTGGCCAATATTCTGATGTATATCAGTATTGGCATACCTCCAATAATGATATATCGGCCGGCATTTCACGATATTTTTGCAATATTTTAGAATACAACGATGTATATCCAGGCAATATATCAGGTTTTGCCAATCGAATATTTCAAATCTAACCAATCGAATCTTCTAGTTTTGCCGCCCAAGGAAGTGCCGATGGCTCACCTCGATGAAAGGTGTGGTGAGTCCTGAAAGCGATCAATCAGGCTTACCGTTTGCAAGGCCCGAGACATCTAAGCCAAAATTCCCTACCCCTAGGCGGAAAGTTGCCTGCCTGGGTGCACCCGTTAAGATTATCAAGTCAATTGGCTATCACCCAAAAGCAAGGAAGAGTTTTGGCTATCAAGACCCTGGCGGATATTATGATGGTTCAAATCCCTAGGCTAGGGGGCCAAGATCTCAAGAAAATGTCCTTATGAATATATTGGAGAATATTTTAGTTACAAAATTAGGGTCAAAGAAGATAAAAGCAGATTGGTGAACCTCCTAAAATTCTACTCCAAATCTGGTAGGATAGGCCCTAGTTATGGTTAATTCAGTAGTTGACCCCTGGACGATTGTACTTTTTGGCTTTTTGGTTAAGAGTAGGTGGGGTACTGAGGGTTTCAAATACTTGTCTCCAATAAAGTGTTGAGTATAGATATGGTTATATTTGTTGTTTTTAATTACTAGTAGAGTGAGGAAGGAAAAAAGGATGTTCAAAGGGTAAGTTGGGCGTTTTGTTATTTAGTTCGTGGGATCCATGAAGTTGGTTTTAGTTCTGTTGGTCGGTGTTAAGGTGATACTTTAGAATGGTGGATTGGAGAGATAGCAGAAGTAATTGTCCCATATAAAACCAGATTCCAGGTACGCTAAGAAAAGTATTAGATCCTCAATAGCTTGAGAGACCATGGTCTTTCGCTTGTCGAGGCATTGCTGCCCAGAAGTTCTTCTACGTTGCTGTTAGTGAAGGAATGTGGTGGTGTTACTGCTAAAGAAGTGTTGGGGTTTTTTTGGAGGCTGTTTGAGGAAGATGATGGATCATGGATGTAGGTTGGAATGATTGTAGTGCAGGGTAGTTGGCTGGGCATGGTTGGGGAAAGCTTTTTTTGAATTGATTGTAGTGTAAGACTGGCCCATGGCATGGTTCAGGAAGAAAGGGCGCATCTTTTTGTTGTTCTTGTTGAGTCTTTCTGGCTCAGGGTAAGCCCTGACCAACTTTATTTGATGCTATGTAATGCCAAGTAGGACTTCTGGTCCCCAATGTAATTTTCATAGTATCAATAAAAATATGTCAATTTAAAAAATTTTTATCACGCAATATATCACGACATTTTAAAGCTTCGGTATTTCGCGATATTTTGAAATAAAGATATTTTAAAACCATGTTTTTGAAGCTTTCCATGCTGGATTTGGAAGTTATCAACTTATAAGAAGGGAAGACTCCGGCATTAGTCATAAGGCGAAGAGGAGCCAATGCAACAGTGGTAACTGAATTGTGATTTGCAGGTATGGTCTTCAATGTCGTTTTTACCGTAGCAACCAAAGAAGGAAACATGTCAGTTTTGGTTGAAATCTTGTAAAAATTATGTGTATGGAAATACATGCAAATGATGAAACTTCAAGAAATGTGCATTGACTTTTTCTGAATTTTTTATGATCTGTGTTAGTGTTTTACCTATTTTTTATTTGATCATTTCTTTAGTTAAAATAACTGTTTCTACGCTTTAGTTCAAGTAATAGCAAGAAATAACTTGACAAGCAAGCAAGCAAACAGGCAACTGATATACTCTTCAGCACATTACAAATATAATAAATAATGTTAAAATGATCAAATCATAGTTTTTAATTCAAGCAGCCAAAAATAATTATAAATATAAGTAAACACAAAATCGTGGCCAGAAAATAGTGTGCCACTCTATTTGAGAATCCATACAAGTATAACCCAATTCACATGCATATCGCCGACATGGCCGATATGTATTTTCGATCGGGCAGATACGTATTGTTTCAACCTTCTGTTGATAGGTCAACATAGATTTTGATTAACATTTATTATCTTTCATATCTTCCTAGCATGTAAATATAGATTTTTTTGACATGAAAACTAAGTAATGCCACAATGAGAAAATCCTGAAATCGAGTTATTTACCATAGAAAGAAAAGAGATCCTGACATGTGGCTAGCCTTAATGAGTTATAGGGTATGCTAGATTGAAACCCTTTTCCTTCTAGTAAAATTTGGTTGTAGAAGGAATTTGTGTACTTTGAATCATGGTTTTAAATTTCGACCGAAATCCGAAATTGCAAACCATGCTTTGAATCATGTTTAGTATGAACCCCAGACAGTGGTTGTGGAAGGAATGAGTAGTTCTAATCATGTTTTATATTGACCCCTAGACAGTTTTGAACGTTGAAAAACTCCCTGTTTCTAATTTAAAAATGTATTAAAAGTTTAAAACTGGCTTGAGCCCCCCTTTTTTGAGCAGAAACTGAAATTTAATTGAGAATGAAATAATAAAAAAACATAAAAATGGGGATTTTCATCCTAAAGTTGGTTTCGACGAAAGAATATGTTGACATGTTCTGTCATACAAAGTGCCAGATATAGTTGTTCATCAAGAATCATGATAAGTACCTCTGAAATTGCAGATGAAAGGGATGACCAATAAACTGTTGGTTTCGAATATTGAGATTGACCGAGCCAATCCATAGAACTAATTCTGACAGTACCCCCAAACCTTGCAGACTTAATTGTATCCACCCATCCCTGTTCATCTGACTGGAACTTACCAAATGACAGCTGCACAACAATTATCCAAGTAAATAAACTGCATCACAATTGAGTTGATGGGAGAAGGTATATGCAGAAGGATCTCCAGAAGTTAATACCAGATCTTCAGTTCTTCATGCTGTTGGTTTAGAAGAATCGTGATTATTGAAAATGAAGAGGTATCTAATTTGGTCATTTCCTAAAAAGTACTGGATTTTCAAATTTTCATCTAGGTGACCAAATTACCTGATTTGGCTTTAAAAAGAACCAAATAAGCCAAAAAATTGACGTTCAATATGAAAGCTTTGACATAATGATAGAAAGGCCGACTCTTCCATGGTGGAACAAGATGCAAAAGCATAGAAACAAAATGTAACAGATTCAAACTTCAAAAGAAAAAAAATGAACCGATAAAGATATTGCATGACATAGAAAGTTGTAATAAACATTTCATTTTTCTTTCCTTATTGGAACCTATGCTTCCTCGATATTTTCTAATTTTACTTCTTTTCCTCAATGCAGTCCTGGCCCTACTTTATGGAAAAGGGAATAAAAGAATGCAATAAAAAAAATAAAAGCATTAAACAATAAAGGAGGTATCACAATCAAATGGGAAACGTAGTACATGTCAGATTATCAAATTTCATTGTAATAGTAATACACATTTCTCCAAATTCCATTTCTTTAAGAAAAGGTCATCTTTGTTCCAATGACCAAAAGGGTGATTCATCTTTTCTCCCAGGGGCGGAGCCAGGAATTTACACTTGGGGGGGGGCGGACTAATTTACACTTGCCTGGATTGGTCATTGGGGGGGCCATGGCCACTAAGCATGCATGTAAAGTCATAAACCAAAAAGGGATTTTGCAATTCATTGGGGGGGGGAGGCCCCCCTCATGCTGTATGTGCCTCCGCCCCTGTTTTCTCCTACTAATATGTATCATGAAACAAATTCTTTCAAAACTATTTATAAACATAATGTTTGAATCACAAGTAATGCTTAAAACTTGCATATTGTGTACTGTAATTGCATGCAGTAACAAATAGGTTTCTCAAATATTGAACACACCCTCTAAAGAGAGCAAGGCCAAAATGGTAGGCAATTGCCAACCCACATTGTAAAGGGCCGAACTGTCAAGATCTTAAAAAGGGTAGCAATCAGATGAAAATTGTGTGTGCTATTTTCCGAATTTGAATATTGGGCATCTAATAATTAATCAGAGCTTATGGATATCAAACAGAAATTTGTGGCCAAACTGTGGGACACCTGTTGGTCTGCTTATGAAAATACGACGGTTGGATTGCTTCCTGTGCAGCATGATTTCAGATGAGACTGTAACTTAGGGATTGCAGTAGCTGTAGCAATGCCTCACTGGTGGGATGCCTCGTCCCCACACTTATATGGAATTTCACAGCTATCAATAAAATTGTCATCTTTCAAAAAAAAAAAAAGTTAGCCAAACACTAAGGATAACAGATATATTGACTACAGCTGTCCAAGATAGGGATCAGAAAATTACAACCAAACAATGCATGGGGTGATTATGGTGGATTCAGAGTAAGTATGACGATGACAAGAAATATCCCAATCAAGTTATGATGGTTATAGTTCTACCAGAATATTGGCAACTGCAATATGACTTTTGAAGCAGATAATATGAATACCTTTGAATGGTCAGCTAATGGACCAATGGACCATTTTTAAATGCCATTTCATAACCGAGGAAATGATATAACCAGCATAGCTTCCATAAGAAGCAAAAACTTTATCTTCTAGCATTTTTAAATCCTTGACTAGCAGGAAGTGACGACAAGAAATTGTTTCTCAACTAGTTTAGTATGCGAATTGCCAAAAAAAGCATGTTAGAAAGAAAAATGTTATGGGGTAAGTTAGTTACCTCCGGAGGAGCAAAGGAAAGATAGCTTGAGTGGTGTTCAGTAGTAGATTTGTTGTATCCAGCAGTCTCAATTGGCACTCGAAACATATATGGGTCTGATAATACAGGATAGCCTGTTACATGGGGAACCTCAACATAACTAGGCAGAGGCGACCTGTCCATAAATTCAATCTGACTTTGTTAACTTTTAACAAAGCAATATAAAGATTGTTGCCGTTAAAAAAAGCAAAAAAAGCAGTGTGAGGATTTTTCCTCTTCTCCTTTTCTTGGTGGTTCTGGGATTGAAACCTTGGTTGACATTGCATTCCCTGATCATAACAATAGTGGGTCATAACTTGTTAAGTTCACAAGTACTAGGGCATAAGATGCAACCCAACTGTTAGTAGCTTTGGATATACATTGAATATGGCTGTCATGTAACAAATATTATGATAGAAATTTCAAATAGACAAAAAAGCAATATTTCCCTTTGAAGCACTGCTCCATTTAACATAGTTGGAAACATAAATTATATTTGAGAAAGGGGTATAGAAAATGAAAATAACAAGTAAAAGAGATCAGTATTGACTTTCTATAAGGTGATTCTCTTTGTTATGGTGGTGAAACTTGTTTCCATCCAGAAACTCCAAACCGTTCAGTTGCTTTCCAGATCGTGGAAAGGAAAAGAAAAGTACCCTACTTTTTCGTTGAAAGGGGCAAAAACTATGTTTAGTTGGTTTCCATAGAAACTTTTTTTTTGTGGTTTAGCTAATAGGCTTATTCATGCCATCCCTACTTCAAACACCTCTTACATCAACAAATATTGTGCTTGTAGCTAACTGGAATTTTTTGTTCTCTAACACCGAAAACTTTGCTTCCCCATTGAAAATCTTGTGCAATTTCCCAAAGCTCCAATGGCTCTTCGTTGGGCACAACTTTCAAACAATCCTTCCCTTCCAAAAAAACTGGCAACTTGACCCAACAATCATGAAAAACCTTGATGAAAAAGTCAATAATCGTTGATACTATCCAAAATATCCTGAAGAGGTAATAAAGAAAAAACACAGTTTCAATGAGAAAAGGCTGTGAAGAAGGTGGTTAGCAGGTCACCAAATGAGAAACAGTTTCAATGAGAAAAGGTTGTGAAGAAGTGGATGGCTAGCAGGTCACCAAATGCCCCTGCCACCACACACACTATAAAAAAAAACAGTTTCAATGAGAAAAGGTTGTGAAGAAGAGGATGGCTAGCAGGTCACCAAATGCCCCCGCCACCTCACCCACGCGCCCCCTCACCCACCCACACACCCCCACCCACGTGTGCGCGCATGCACGCACACACAGAGACTAAAACATGTGGACTAGCAAGTAAGGCTCTCTGTTAGGCTTCATACATGTCCTTCACACCAAATGCACCAGGAAAAGAGCTTGTAAATCTCTCTTTTAGCATTCCCCTACTCCCAGTGTAACTACCATCAAATTTAGCTTAATTATGCTTGTAGAAGGTCACCAAATGACGCTTTGACACTCCCTTTTATGAAGCTAAAAAAAATGACAGCCCCACTTCCTACATAGAACTTGGATTGATACCTCAAAAAATCTAAAATTCAGAACTCCTTCATAATCAACAACTACCTAGAGATTTGGTTCTTAAACTTGTAATATGATCCCATCCATCAAGAAACTTTTGTATTCAAAAGTCATTACCAGCTAGAGATTTGGTTCTTAACTTATCATATAATTCTATCCATCAAGAAACTCTTGTATTCAAAAGTCATTATATTTCTCTTACCTAGATAGTCTATGGTCAAATGCCCTGATATAGGCATCTTCAAGCCTTTCTAAAAGGTCAACTTGATTATAAATATATATTTGATATTTCCTATAAATTTCAGAAAATGACAGTAGGAGCTTCTTCCAAGCATTTCTAGAAATGTAGAAAATGACACTAGGAGCTTCTTTCATGCATTTCTCCATCACTCTGTCTAGCAAATAAAAAGTACCCTAATCAAGGTTCTAAAACTGAGAAATAGGGTCGCCCAACTGTACCCAAGTCTAGAGTGCTTTTGGAAGCTCCTCCCCTAAGGTACTTTCTTTTAGCAGGCACGGGTTATATAGTAAAGAGGCCCCCATTCGTGGAAGCATGAGAGCCATATATCAACTCATGGGTGTCAAAACTGTTCCAACCAAGGATAGCTTGTGGACTATAGTCCACATGGACCACCACACGTCCCTTTGTTGCTCATGTGAAATACTAAGCAGTGTTCATTAGTGCAGAAGTAAATGAGATTACCAATGGAAAAAAAGATTTTGAGACTTCTAATCAATGCATAGAACCATCACCAGGATGTCCATAGCACCACCTAAGACCTCAATGTCTATGCATCCCTTTTAAGTTGCTTTGTTATCTTTATTTGGAGGGTAGTTTGGTACTTTGGGAAAGAGACAACTAGAGCTAAACACAACCACAAATTAATCAAGTAAAGCAAGAAAGGACTGGTAAGCAAATTGAAAATATTATAGGACTATTTATTAGCCAAAGGATACTCTACAAGCATATAAATGAATCCTGAACAGATCTATGGACGATGACAGTGGTAGTATCATGCAGTCCCGAGATGAAAGGGACAGTGTCAAGTAATACGGAGATATTTAACAATGCAAAATAAATTCAAATAACGTGCAGGGAAAATAAGCGAGAAAATCAAATTAAACTTGGCATTCGAACAATATGCTTAAAGTTATGCAAATGACATACCTACACCTCTGTCGAAGATGGACAAAATGTGACCAGCAAGGTACTTTTCTACGAGCTTGCCACTGTTTATCCCAAACTATTTTTGTGTAAACAGATGAATTGAGAGATGCAAGTTTCATCAGGTTGTCAAAGTAGATCTCCACCTTCTTTGCTATGCTTGGACAACCAACAAGATAAATACCAACTTCTTTCACCTAGAAAAAAGGTAAAATAATGAACCTGCAAACCAACATTCTAGTGGATAAAACTCAAACTACTTGCTCGCAAAGAAGCAGTTTTGAAAGGGTAAAGTACTCCAATACATTTTCATGAATTTATTTAACTGCTCATATGAAATTTGGATCCTGAGACAGCACTGTACAGAGAGATCATCTTAAGGTCCCGAGCCTTTTCTCTGAGTGACAACTCTAATTTGGGTAATTAGATTCCATGAAGAATGGGTTATTCCATTCCCTAGGAAACCTAATTGATGCAAAAGCAGCAAAACACCTTTCAAAAAACTGGACCTAACTAAAAAATATGGCCAGAGTCCCAAAACCCTCTTTTAGGGGCGGGAATCTGATTTTCTAGGAGAGCGACACCTTAATTGATGTGCTCCAAGCAATGTAACATGGATTCTTCTGAATCGGGGAAGTAACCGTGTTGGATACGTGTCGGATTCCAGTACTTTATGATTCACTGGGACACCTCTAAATCTCTTTAACCTATTTTTTTCTAAATGCTACTACAAACTTACAATTATCACATGTTTTGACTTTTGAGTTTTATATATCCTTGTAGTAATTTATTTTTTTATGAAACTAAAACATTATATATATTTTTTAACCTACCAAAATTCTCAATTTATAACCATATTATTGATTTATCATGTAAAAGAATTAAAATTAGTAGAATCCATGAATCCTTTTTTATTTCAACGTTAGGCGAACATGGCACTCAATGCCCATGTCGGATTCTGACACTTGTATCCGTCCTCATGCAACATACGCTCCAAGTTTGGCGAAGTAGCAAATGTTTCTTGGAGATGATGACAAGTGGAATATTATGTCTGTTGGAGACAGTCACAACAAGAAATGTTTAATCACAGGAGGAACGAACAGATTGGAGATGATGGCAGGGAGCGTGGGACCATGGATGTGGCCACGTTAGAATCTCAAAAGAGTTAGAAAAATATGCAAAAATAGCATTTTTAGTATGCAGCCCAGATGATGTCAACATATGATGGCATATCAAGATTTTTATAGGTTGGCATATTTTTCTTAAATGGAAAGCTTAGCCTGCAAATTAGGATGAATTGACAGATTTTCTGGAATTTTGACACATTAACTGAAATGAGAAGCCCTCCCTGCAGATTTACATGAGTTTCTAGATTCACTGAGTTTAAAAATAATTGAGTTTATCAAGTAGGATAAGGATTAATTTATCTCCTTAGATAAAATGAAGATTTACTTACTAAGAAAGGAGGCAGAGACAATTATAAATAGTCATAAGGAGGGATTTTTTTCATAAGTGAGATTTGCAAACTTTTGTGAGATTGAAACTAGCAAGAAAGAGTAAGTGGGTGTAGTAAGGTTGTAGATCAAGCTTTGGATTATTTTCTCTTAGTGAAAGCAGTCACTATTCCATTATTCTCTCCATTTTGACCTTCAATGAAGGTATTTTATTGCTCCAGTTCATGAAGTTTGATTTCTCTTTTTTCCTTTGGTTTGGGGCTACCTATGAAGCATGGGTACGGGTACGGGGTGCGGGTACGACACGACACGGGTACGCGGGCACGTGATTTTCCAAAAAACCCGGGTGCGGGTACGTTTGAGTACGCCGAATATAATAATATATTTTAATTTTTTATTATATATTTATAAAAAATAAAAAATACAATCAAATAACAATAACCCTCCCCCCCCGTCCCCCCCCAAAAAAAAAAAAAAAAAACACCCCCATTAAATTAGTAAATAGCTTTTAAAAATTAGAAATGGAAAAACTAAGTGTCTTTCCTCTCGGTTTTGCTGTAGCAAGTCTATGTTTATACTATCATATATTTCTCATAGTTGTCATTTCAGAAATTTCAAAGTGTGTCAGTGCCATTATGGCGCGGGCAGCAACCTTCTCATATCAATATACATATATATTTATATTTATTGCTGTCAACAAGTATTTGCAAGTCTAATATAATGTACATGCTTTTTAGTATGCTTATGTATTATTTGCTTTCGTATTATGGAAGATATTACTCAGTGCAGCTGTCAGGTTTCTATGCAGAAAGAAAATAATAAAGATCATATATTTGTCAGAACTTGTCAAATTGTCAAAATGTAGCAGACTTATAAAGCAGAAGTCACACAAAAGCTGCAGACTTTTATTAAAAGCATTTATTACATATAAGACAGCACATCTTTACTAACAAGCAAAAAACTCTTTTAACAGGGAATAGAAAACTTTTCATGGAAAACTGCATCTTTTAGATGGAATTATAAAAAAAAGTAAAAACCGTGTCCAACTCCATGTCGGGTGAGACGGATGCGCACCCTCGACGCACACAACACAAAAAAAAAAGGTTTTTTTTTTATAAAAAGTATGGGGTGCGTACCCAGGGTGTACCCGCACCCCATACGTGCTGGATACGGGTACGGGATCCCCGGGAGAGTACCCGTGCTTCCTAGGGGGCTACATCATATTTCATATCAAGGGGCAAGTGTTCCTTTTGAGGTCTTGTGCGGATAAACTATGAGGAATTATGATTGCGATGGGCACTACCAAGGTCATGTTCATATGAACATAGCTTTAAATTTTAACCAAAATCAATACCAAACAACTGAAATGTTGTTTCCATTCCCACTGAAACACATACCAAAACTAAAACACATGGCGAAACCAAAACTGTCAATGCACTAGACCAGTATGTATTCAATAACTATATTTATATGAATTTAATGTGAAATATGATGCATGTATTATGTATAAGAATAATTCTATGGTAACCGAGTTGGGAACCGAAAATGGAACTAAACAAATAACCTCATCACACGTTAACAATAACGTCCTCTAGTTTTTTTTTCTCAAAATGGCAAATCTATCCCTCCTGTGGCATGTGGCATGTAGGGATTTGTTCAGTTCCACTCTTGGTTAGGCAGCAGGTTTCCTTATGTAACAACTGGAAATTTTTGGGGTTTTATTTAAAATATTTTCACCCTAAAAGTTTATGATACGGAGTGTATTTAAATTAACCTAGTTAATATGTTTCATTAAAAGGGTTTCAAGGGGTATTTTTGGCACCTTAAAAAAATTCAGTGGTTTTGGTAGCGACCTCAGGCAATGGAAGCCGGGTCGTTACAGTTGTGGTATCAGAGCTAGGCCAGGTTTAGTCGGTAAGGAACCTGGATTGAGTCTTGGGTAGGTCTTAGAAATGGGTTACGCATCACAATTGAACTTCCCTTGTATGTAAGAAAGAAAGAAAAAACACACCGATATCGATTATTAGGATGCATGTAAATAAAATGTACCAACCCACCCCTAAATTGCCGTTTGTTGCATTAAGAAAGATATTTTCATAATAACATATGTTAGATTTTTTTTTTCATCAGATGAATACATATCAGAGGAGAGCGGGTGCTGCCGTATCTAGCAATGGTCAGGAAGGGGATGACCAGGATCCGCTGCGGATGATTGCAAATTTTATGAGGGATCAAGCTCAGACCCAGGCGGCGAGTCAAGCGACTATTCAAAACATTGCCGCTCATCTTGGTGGCCATCATCGAGGGAATGATCCAAATCGGCTACATCGCCAGTTTAGGGATTATCATCCCCCAGAATTCAAGGGAATCGGAGACCTGATGGTAGCTGATAGTTGGATTATTGAAATAGAACGTATCTTCGCGGTCATGGGATGTAATGATGAGCAGAAAATTCAGTTGGCATCCTTTTTATTAACAGAGGATGCGGGAGCTTGGTGGAGATCGGTAGAGCAAAGCTATCCGGGGGTTGGACAGGGGACTTGAACCCAGTTTAAAAACCGGTTTAACAATCAGTACTTTCCGTCTCATGTCAAGGACGCTTTAGCCGAGGAATTCGCATCCTGAAGGCAAGGAAATTTGACAGTAGCCCAGTATGGAAGCAAGTTCAGAACCTTGTCTCGGTATGCACCTGGATATGCATCAACCGAGGCAGATAAGGTGCGAAAGTTTATTGGCGGGCTTCGGCCTTCGATTATGGCTAGCGTTATCCTCCTAGACCCCGAAACCTTAACCGAGGCCTATAAAAAGGCCGAAGTGGTCGAAAGGAGTGAGAAGATTATTCAAAGTTCGAGGATGGCTTCGTCTGGAAGCAAGATTTTTGCTCCACCCCAGAAGAAGCAGAAGGTGGAAGGGAATAACTCGGTTGTCTTATGTCCTACCTGCGGAAAGCGGCATGCTGGTCAATGTTGGCGGACCATGGAGGTATGTTACACTTGTGGAGACCCCGGTCATAGGCAATTTAATTGCCCTCGATTGCGTAGGCAGTCCGTGGTGCACCTGTTCGTCCGCCTCAGCAAACCCAACCTTCGAGGCAAACTTCGTCAGCAAATCCAGCTGCACCTGCCCAAAACCAGTGGAAGGGAAACCAAAATCGCCCTCAGAATGCAGGAAGGGACGCTCAGTCAAGTCGTCTCTTCGCACTTACTCGAGGTGATGCGGAGGCGCCTATTTATTCTGGTGGAGGTTAGTAAAGAAAATCATAAGTGGTTGCATCTTTTTTTACGTTTTGAGTGTAATATGATGTTCATGTAGAAGATGGGATCTTTTCTTTCGTGAGGAAATTGCTAGAGTATGAAATTTTAGCTTAGGAGAGCAACTTATGTTGTCTTGTATCCGTAAGCGGCGTAGGGAAGTTGTGAGTAGCAAATGGTAGAATTTATAGAAGGGAGAAATTCGAGGATTTTAGGGAATTTAGTTAGGGCTTTCATTAGCCTCGAGATAGGGAGTAGTTCTTAGAGCCTTGAAGCGAGATGTGACGCTTATTTTGGAGCATGATCCGAATAAGTTGGAGGATTCTAAAGGGATTTAGTAGGTGGTAGATGGCGGAATAGAAATTTATAAAATTTTAAATTTGTACGTGATTTCGGCCTACTAAAAGATGAAAATTGGAAACCTTTATTGTTAAATGATTCTTCTGATTTTGATGACAAATATGTATATGTATTGATGATGATACCCATAGAAATGCAGTCAAGCCTTATCCGTGAAGGAATTTGTGACTTGTGAAGAATTATCTACCGCATGGTTTTATTTAAAATAAGCATCTTGTATGACTTAACCCTTTGGATGGTTTTGGATAATTAGGATGGTTCGCATGTTGACCACCACTAGGAAATGCATGACAAAGCAGTGCTTAATGATTATGCAAGTGAATGAAGTCATTGATAGGGTGCAAAGGGAAGCCATAATTGAAATCAATGACTCCTCATCGGAAAGCGAACCTAGTGAGCACCCTCTTTCTCCTGTTCATCCTCCGTCACTAGATCAGACGATCTTCGATAAGTCTTCGAAGAGAGATTCAAAGAAGCCGATGCCGTCAACAGTTGGTGAGAAAAGAAAAATCTGTCGAAGGGGGGATAGCGAATCATCGTCGTCGGTGGCGTATGAAATGAGAGGTTTCACCCAGACGCCTCCATATTCTGGGGAAGAGGTATCAAGTGCTAGAAAGAAGAAGGTAAAACTCGAGTTGGTCTTGGGAGAAAGTATAGGAAGTAACTTATCAAGCAATAATGAGGTACGTAGATTTTTGTGAGATTTATGTTATGATATTTGCTTAGTATGATGTGCTACACCATGATTTCTTAATTTGACTTCTTATTCTAGATAGGGCGGAATTTTGGGGACGAGATTCTCATTAAGGGGCGTAGAATGTAACTGGAAATTTTTGGGGCTTTATTTAAAATATTTTCACCCTAAAAGTTTATGATACGGAGTGTATTTAAATTAACCTAGTTAATATGTTTCATTTAAAGGGTTTCAAGGGGTATTTTTGGCACTTTATAAAAAGTCAGTGGAGACTTTAATTTTCGATTTTTGGTGGGACCCTACAATTTAACCGTGTAAACCATATCCCTTCTTAACCGACCCTCTTGTTTATGTCTTGTAAAACAAAAAAAATTGATATTTCCACCCCAAATTTAAATTAAAGTGGGTGTGTCAAGAATGCCCAAGCAAGATTTTTACACTAGGCATAAGTGAAGGGGCATTCTTGGCATATAAAGTTAAGTTGAGAAATAACTTTTATGATTGGGGGCCTCAAAAAGTTTGCCGTAATTCAATCCCTTAAAAATGGCAAATCAAATCTTAGCCAAAATTCTTAGGCCTCTAATATTGGGAAAATATTACTAATTTCCAAATATCATGGGGCGTCCCTCCTTTTTCTCCTAATTAATTGCCTCCCACTCCAAATTGGAGTGGGAACGGCAATTAAATTCCCCATTTGGGCATCCCATGTGGCCCCTAGTTATATACATATTTAGATAACTATAATTCTTTTGCAAAGGTTTACAAAAAAAAAAAAAGGACTAAAAGATCTAATCTTATAAAGAAGGAAAGCCAATAAGAGGAATTAAAGGAAGATTGTAAAAGTGGAGAATTACAAATCTCTACAAACTATTTTGGTCGTGTATACTTTCCCAAGTGGGGACGTGTGCACTTATGCCATCCCATACTTCCTTAAAATATTTTATGTGCCACCTTCAATCTTGCATTCAAAGAATTTTCTTTTGTTAACCTTTTAATCTTCTTGGTGGATCAATTGGAAGCATGGTAAATAAAAATAGAAAACTTATGTAAATAGGGATTTCTTGGGTAGGAATCCAATTTATAAATTAGGAAGCCTTCCTCTCTTTCTCTCCCTCTTATGATCGTGTATTGCTTCTTTTTCTATCCCCAACAAAATTTTTGAGAGAGAGAGAGAGGTGTTCGACAATTAAAAGAAAAAGGAGAAGAGAGGTTCATCTCGAGCCATTTGATTACAAGTAAGTGCTCAGTAAACTAATCATTTCTTTTCTTCGAATAGGCTTATAAAAAAAATGATTGGATTTCTAAAACCTTCTTTCAAAGCCCATATTCTATATAATTATGATATCTCTTGGAGTTATAAATAATTTTGTTTTCGGAACAGAACCTTATATAGACATTTGGCAAATAAATTAGTGTTCAAGAGAAATTAAATATTATTTTGTTTTGTTTTTATATCACATGTATTAGATAGGTATAAGCAAAAGATTTTAATTATCAAAATTGTACTTTGTCAATGTAAAATGAGTTCGTAAATTAATCGATACTTTTATGCCAAACAAGATTTCATTTAACTGATATCTCCTTATAACTATGCTTTCAACTGAAATTTTAATACTTTATGTACATCAAGTGATTTTGTATTATAAGTTAGCACTGTATCTACATAAACGTGCATATAACGTAGGATTTTATTTTCAATCCGTTTAGTCAGCAATATATATTAACTTTGAAAATTTTCTACGTGGCAGTATTATTGTGTAGAAAATAGGTACATAGAAACTTTAAATTATTCATGCAATATCATACGATGAACTTTATCATTTTCTCTAGAATACTGAATGTTATCTAGTGCAAATTTTTTTAAGAAAATCTTATAGTACCTTAGGAAAGTACTATTATACGTATAAATTATTGGAAATTTTGTTATGATATATATACATATATATATATATATATATGAGGAAACTGTTGGTGCGCTTAAGCTCCCCAATCACATGGGTCCCACATTTTCTGTGGTGATCCAAACCATTCATTTGCAAGGCCTTATCATAGATAGGGGGTGTACCAAAAATCAGCTCCATAGGATCATCCTAACCCCTCCATTTGTGGAGGACAAAAATGGGCAGATTTGTGTCTGTCCATTTTTGTCCTCCACAAATGGAGGGGTTAGGATGATCCTATGGAGCTGATTTTTAGTACACCCCCTATCTATGATAAGGCCTTGCAAATGAATGGTTTGGATCATCCTAACAAAGTGGGCCCCCATGTGATTGGGCGCTTAAGCTCACCATAAGTTTGGTGAGCTTAAGCGCACCAACAGTTTCCTCTCTCTCTCTCTCTCTCTATATATATATATATATATATATATATATATATATATATATATAAACAGGTAGATGTCCTCTAATAAGAATTTTTTTTAAATTAGTACTTTCATATTAAGTTAAGGAAATTTCTTATATTTTAGTTCGATCAATGTTTTTAATATCAAATTACTTTGATGTCTATGATCGTTATATAAGTAGTAAGGGGCTGGTAATCGACGGCTAATTTAACACCTTAAATATAAGTAATCACTTATTCAGATAAATTGGGAATATTGGAGTAAAGAGAACTAGGTGTAATTAGGATGTGTACCCTACCTTAGGATGAGATTTAGCGATTGAATGAAAAACTTAGTTGTGTGCGCGATTCCATGATTCCAGGATTTGTGCTTCTCTAATTCTGGTTAGAAGTGGCTTCGAATTTCCCAAGTTCTGACGACAAGGCAAGTTCTGGTTACTCGCTTAATAATGTCTTTAATGTTGATGTGGTTTTATTATTCTATTTTCCGTAATAATGAAATGAATAATTTAGCATGTGTAATAAGAATAGATTGTTCTAGGCATGTTATTCAGAATTCAATTAAATAATGCTTGGAATTGGATAATGATTGAAAAATTGAGATTTGGATTGTAAAAGAAAGGCTTTATTGGAAAATAATTGTACACATATTTAGGATTGGGAATAACGGGAGGGAGGACTAAGGAGAACCCTTAGATCCAACCTTGGGCGGAAAGCCAAAAGCCAACCAGTTCGAGAGCGTACGACAGCTGGTGGGTGATACATTTGGGAGGAACCCTTGTGGTGAACCGATCGAAATCCTAAAGTGAATCACGTTCCATTAGGGAACAGAGGGTCCTTGATGGTCAATGATCACCGGCCAGGCTAGAAAGCCACCGCAGTACATGAGGAGAAAATCAGTGGGGACTGCCGCATGATCATTGGGGAAAATGAGAGATCATTTAAAGTTTCACGCACGCATTGCATCTTACAATTATTTGTTTTAGTTATAAGTTGATAATAAGACTGCTACAGTTCATGTTTTATTATTGTTCTATTGTTGTAGAAAATATTATGGTGAAATGCATGTCACTTAATTTCATTATTCAGAGAGTTTCCTTTACTTACTTCTAACCCACATATCCTACAGGAATGGTAGGTGAAGAGGAGGGAGCTTTTGCTAATGAAGACATTTGATGAGACCAATGCGGGCATTTGGGGTGCTAGAGTCATAGAGTGCGGATTGACATCATGGTCACTTCCGTGGTTTTGGTTTAGTTGGATTTATGATTTATTATTTTGGTTATTCAAACTTTGGGTTTAATTATGTTAGTGGGTCTCAAATTTGAAGACATTTTTTTTTTTATTGTTAGTTGTCCACGAGAATAATGATGATGGGAAGGTTTTAATTTATTTAGTTTTAATTAATCGCTTCCGCTATTTGTTATCTGTTCTTTAAAAAAAAATAAAAAAAATTCAGTGGTTTTGGTAGCGACCTCAGGCAATGGAAGCCGGGTCGTTACACCTTAGCACCACTCTTTGTATAAATATTTATATGAATTACATGTGAAATGTGGTATGTACTGAAGTATCGGACATGCAAGACAACGCATGTCACTAGGCTTTTGATGTTATCAAATCATTATGGGCGATTTTTTTGCTTATGTGATGGATTTTGAGTGTGTATTTGTGCTTATTCTAGCAATTCTTAAAGGTTAATCTTAAATGTTCATCATTTGCATATGCTTCCATACGTATTCGTAATTTTATAGGATTCTCACCAAAATTTCCATTCGAAACGGTCATGTTTACATTTCGATCATGACCGGAATGCATATTGAAACCGAAACACGAAACCTTGCATATGAACACTGCTACATACACTACATGTGATAATTGTGCTATGACGAGACAAATAGAAGCCATGAACCGTTGGATGGATGGGATGGATCAAGGTTGCCAGAGCGGGAATCAAAAGCGGGAATCGAAACGGGAGTCGAAAGCGGGAATCAAAGGCTCCCAGGGAAGAATCCTTCTCAAGGTTGCCAGAGCGGGAATCGAAAGCGGGAATCGAAATGGGAATCGAAGCGGGAATCGAAGGCTCCTAGGGAAGAATCCTGCTTCCTTGGGATGGATTGAGACATACAAGTTTTAATGCTAGAACAAAGTGGAGTATAACCAATAGAATCCAATGGAACTCTACACTAATTCATCAATCGATTGGATCGACTTGATGGACATCCATCTCCTACTCAAGCAAAAGGTGATATTGAAGCTCGAGCTGGAAGAAAAGTCTTTGACAAAGAAGGGTTCAACTTCAACCATATCTTTCCAAAGATGAAGAAAAAATTATGAAGAAATGCCAGAACCCTTCTCTATGGTGGGTGCCATCACACGAATGATCCAAAACATTTTGACCTTAGGTGGGTGGACTCAATAATAGGGTATCTCATAATTGTTTAAGAAGGTTGCTAGGACACGATCATACTACCATTTTTTTTTATAACACAGTCCAAGTGGGTTGCTAGGACACGATCATGCTACCATTTTTTTATTTTATAACACGGTCCAACACACCTTAGATGTGGCACTTTGTGGTGATCAGTTTCGTTGATCTAAGGGACCACCACTAGTCTGGCGTATTGTCTTTGGTACAATCTCGATTGAATGATCTAATCAAGGTATTGATCAATTGATTTATAATTATCAAGATGGTGGAACCAGAGGCAATGGACAAACTAGCGGGGGTCAACTAGATCAAAGAACTCAATCACTATGAAGTGTCATATTTAAGATGGACTAGACTGTGTTACCATACAAAATGATAACTATGTCGCGTTACCAAATCCTTTTCCATTTTGTTTATTCTTTATTTGTTTATATACTTGAGGTCTTTAATGTTATTCGTGAAAGGGTAAATAATTATCCAAAAATTTACGGCGGGGTTTTGTTGGTAAGCTTTTGGTAATTTTCCTTATTATTAGACTAAGATTCCAAAGAAGATAAGATTTTTGAACACATTGTGTACAACAAAATCCTATGGACCTCTATCAAGAAAATGACTTGTAGTTTTTTAAAAAAATAATCAGAAAACAACAATTTTAGAAATAGATTCATGGACAATTTGTTAAGACATCGATATCTAGTCCAAATACCTCACAAGATGAAAGGAGTTCCTGCATTATCTTTGTTTGAAACCGGAAAACATCTCATAGGGTTACTAATACGTTGTAGTTGAAGTCTCAACAATTATGGGGGAATCGGAGAATCGAAAATCATCCAAGCAAGGGTTTATAGATGGTCAAATGTCATCTTCCAAAAAAGTAGGAAAAAGGAGATAACATAGTCCTTGTACTTTGTTGTCCGATTGATGTTATCACATGGAGATTTGTATAGGTTGGCACCTTGTGCTTAAATGTAAAGGTTAACCTACAATTTAGCACATAGTTGCTACAGTGGGAAGCAAAAGCGAAAAGCGAGGGATCTAGAAAAGAGAAAATGTGGGAAGTGAAAAGCTGTAGAAAATAAAGGGGAAACATGTGGAAAGTTTCATCGAAAGTCACAATGAAGCATGCAATAAGCCTCATTAAAAGCGAACAATAAGTGTATAGATTAGAAAGAGAAGGCGTTATAATAGGTTTGGGAAGAAGGGTAACGTAGGTCAGGCTTACAAGTGGTAAAGAACTAAAGAAGACTCGACTGATTAGAATTATAAGTATTAGAGATCTATAGATCAAGCTGGTGATTATTTTCTCTTTGAAAAATCTTTAATTCGTTGGTCTCTCTATTTTGGTCTCTCAAAGTAATGGGTGTTTGATGCGGCAATGAAGAAATAGTAAAAAACATAACCTGAAGGCACCCCACTCAAATGCTAATGCAGACAAGAAACTTGAAAGAAAAAGGACTGACTAATTTAATTGACATAAATCATGACTGTAAAACACATACATCCATGGAGAACTGTCAATATGTTAGAATTCTCATTTGGGAATATCAGAAAGGAGATATAGAAAAAACAATACATCTATTGAATGTGTAAATATCAGAAAATATTCATCACTAGCACTGCAACCTTTTCTGTCTAAGACAATATTTCCCAAGAAACATGAAATTGGAAGCAACAATATATTATCCAACAAATTTGATTTTGAGATTATCTATTCTATGAGTAAAAACATTACAGGACACTTACATAAGCAGTTAAAAATCATGTCTTCATTCATAAATCATAATTGACGTGGTTGGTTTTGTATTATACACAACTGCTTACCTGAGTAAGAGACTTCCAATCATTGTTGGCAGAACCAATATAGATGTCTTTACCATCTGATATCCAAACCTTTGCATGGACAATACCAGATCCCCACCAATCACTAAGCATTAAGGTCACATTCTGCACATTTGGTCTTCCCGAAGCAAGGTCGGACGATTCTTTGTCATAATCAGGATAGACTCCAGAATGCTGCAAAATCCTATTATGCATTCATTGCCACAAAGGTGTTAGATGATTTTTTTTTAGGTGGAGTATGCTCATATTCAATACTACAAAATCCTATAACATATTCATTGACACAAAGGAGTTAGATGAGTTTTTGATGTGGAGCATGCTCATATTCAATGTGCAAATAACAAGAAAAAGAGAAGGGAAAGGGGGAGAAGACATAAAGGTCATTTGATTTATTATTACAAGTCTCATAAGTGACTTACAAATGGGCTCTATCAAGTGCATGCAATTTTTTTTATTAGGGAGGGGGTTCTTTAAGTCGGATATTATTATCTATTATTAATATAAGTTGGTTCTTCGACTATGGGTATTTAGGTATTATAAAGGTTTTAATCAATATCAGGGTTGGGCCAGTAGCTCAATTGGTGGAGACTTTGTATCTTTGCATCTCAACCTAGAGGACGTAGGTTCAATCCCACCTTACCTAGCAAACAAAAGGTTTTACTTAATACGTTTAAGTGATTTTTATGGGTCCTATCAATGGAAAACTTGAAAAGTGTTTTGGGGGCAAAAACTTATAATTAGGTAACCGTTAGAGTTTTCTTTGGGTTATGTTAGGTCTTTTGAGAGACTAGATCAAGGATTGAGATCAAAAGTAGGGTTTTAGATTTTTGAAAATGATTTTATTCTTTTGTAGTGATTTTGAATAGCTGTTTCCTTTTTTTCAATTATCATATTGGAATGAAAATCCTTTGGATGCTATACTGGAGGTTCTTCTTGTAGAGTGATTCTACGAGGCTCATGAGGTGTGATGCTACATGATGGGTAGTATGATGTTGTCAAATCAGTGAGTTCTTTTAATCTTGAGGGTTCAAGTTAAATTATTTGCTGAAACATTTTTTGATTTTGGTGGGGAGTTTCTGCTGAATTTCAGGCCAGTTTTTTTTTTTCTTGAATGATTTCAGGCCAGTGTTTTAGCAGGGAAAATTGGGAGAAAGGGGGAAAATTGAATGGGAATTGAAGATACATATTGGTGAAAATATTACTTTTCCCTACATCAGTTTTAGCATTTTGAAACAGTAGCACATGCACAACCATATTTATATTTTTTTATACAAACACTAGATACATTACTTGTGTACCTTGGAAAGTTACTAAATTCCTAATATAACTAGATCTTTGAAGCATATAACAAGCATATTCTATATGAGGAATATAATTTAATATCAACCCATGTTGTTAGACCCTCCAAATAATGAAATCACTTTCAGTTGTTTCTATCATTCTTACTAATTTTTTCCTTTTTTTCAGTTTTGTCTCTATCATTCTCTAAAATGAAGGGAAAGTAAACAAGATTTTATCCAAACATGCTAAATTACCTAATGTTAACCTTGCGATCGGCGGCATTTTCAATAGACTTGTAGACATGAAAACCCTCGTAAGCTCCGAACCTCTCCATATCATCTTTGGAGTATCCATAGTCCCCAGACCGAGGGTCTTGGGGCTGCGCTAAGAGCTCCCAGTACTGAGCAATAACGTCGAGTTTCACGGTGGAATTTCCCGCCAACCAGCGGAAAACATCGGCTGTTTGTCAGATTCCAACTAGGGTTTTTCAGTTTGGGGAAGAACAAGAGAAATATGAAATGAATTTTTCTTTTGTCAAATGGGGTGGGTATACCCTATACCCTATGTCAACAAAATAAAATTTTCTTTTGTATTGTTCAGTAATTTGAGAGAGAGAGAGAGAGAGAGAGAGAGAGAGAGAGAGAGAGAGAGAGAGAGAGTACCGGTGGATAGAACGCCGGGGACGCGAGAAAGGTGAGGCATGTCGGTGGGAATGGATTGAACGAGCCATGATTTGCAACTACTAGATGATCCAGCAAAGGATGTTTGTATAATAAGGGCGAATGAGAAATGGAACAACACAAGTAAACTGCTTCTTTGCTTGTTCATCTCTCTGTCTCTCTCTGTCTCTCTGTCTCTGTCTCTCTCTCTCTCTGTTTTTTATTCAGGCAATGAAAGTCAAGAAGGTTTGAGAATTGTTTGCTTTGGTATCACCGTATCAGTGTGATCTAATCTATAGATTCTGGGTTTGAAAATTGGAAGGGTTACATAACGGCAAAAAGGAAAGGCTACTGATGTAATTGCACAAACTCAGCGTGTCTTTTCCTTTTTAATTAGTATGTGATTATAGTTAACAAAACTTTGTTTTAAACAGCATTTCAAAAAACGTGGAAAAAAAAAAACTTCATTTATTAGGAAAACGTTTCATATTAAGCACGTTTTTGGACAACTTTCCAACTTTACCTGCTATATTTTACAAGGGCAGCGATAAATCGACCCCAATCTCTCTCTCTCTCTCACTCACAGCACTGCCCAATATGGGGTTTGTTTTATCACTGCCCTTTTATGAATGACAAAATTGTAAATGAAATAAAAACGTTTTTTTTCTCTGTGTTTCTGTGTATTGACTGTTTCTTTTCACTGCAGTTTTTTTAACCAATACCCTATTAAACTCGAGTTTTTCCTGTCTCGTATTTTTTGCCAATTCACGTCTCACTAACTAACTATGCTCGAAGCATAATAACCTCAGACAACATTTTAAAAAATAAAATACAAGATGAGTTAGCACAATTATCAAAACAGGGCAGGGCCAATATCAACGGCCAAAGGAATGATGCTAATAACTAATCCAAAGCCTTACATCTAGCAATGTTCCAAGCCATCCCGACCCACAAGTCAGGTGGTGTATGTGTATTGTGATTTGGGTGGTGGGCTACCACAAGCACTGCTAGGAAGACTGGATTGCGGTTTGTGAAGAAAAACCGGCATCAATTGGAGCCGGTCCACTAAAAGACAAAGGAAGGGAGCACAAATTCCCATAAAGCAATAAATGCAATTTGAAAATGGTCAAAAAATTTTGGGCAGTTATCTCCCGCCCCCCCCCCCGGTTAAACGTTTTTCGTGAGAGTGGCTCACTGTACGAGGATAAATTCACCACTGTTAACGTTTTCCTTTAGCTTTGAAACTTAACGGAAAACGCAGGGGGATATCACTGCCCTTTTTTTTCATGACAAATTACTGTCCGGGAGTGGTGAGTTAGGGGTAGGGCAGGTGGGAGGAGAGACTTGAGAGGGTGAGGTGGAGGTGAGAAGTAGCTAAAAAATCAAGAAAAGGCTGAACATATTTTGAGTGGAGTTTTATGTTTCGAATTTTAGGCTTTTTTTTGCCCTTTCGTCACTCAGTCCCTCTTGTATCAATTTCTCTTCCAAGTCCCCATTTGCCTCCTTTTACATTTTTGCCGCCAACCAATATAAGACTTTTTGATGGAAGGATCTCTGTTTACTATTGTTATTTGTATGTTTTCTCATTTCATTTTTTACAGTCTGTTTGTTGGACTACTCATATCATTTCTGCTTTCTTTTTCTTTTGTGGATTATGTTGGAGCACAACTATATATCATTTCTACTTATGGATCTCATGCTGGATTTCTCTTTTGTTGATTTCGTTGGAGCACAACTATATAAAGGCTGATCATATATATATATATAGGAAAAACATTGTGCGCTCGAGCGCACCAAGCTTATGGTGTGCTCGAGTACCCAATCACATGTGGGCCCACTTTGTTAGGATGATCCAAAGCATTCATTTGAAAGGTCCCTACATAGATGAGGTGTGTACAAAAAATCAGCTTCTTAGTATCATCCTAACCCATCCAAAAGTGGATGGCAAAATGGACAGACACCGTTTGCCACAAATCTGCCCATTTTTGCTCTCAACTTTTGAAGGGGTTAGGATGATCCAATAGAGCTGATTTGTATTACACACCCTATCTATGATGGGGCCTTGCAAATGAATATTTTGGATCACCACAAAAAATGTGGGACATGTGTGATTGGGCCCTCGAGCGTACAATCTTATTCCTCATATATATATATATATATATATATATATAGAGAGAGAGAGAGAGAGAGAGAGAGAGAACATTCTACACACTACCTTAAAATACAGTGGGGGCTCACATTGTTTGGGTGATCCAAACCATTCATTTGAATGGTCCTCACATAGATAGGGTGTCCACAAAAAATCAGATCCATAGGATCATCCTAACCATTCAACTATGGAGGCAAAAAATGGACTAATTTGTGAAGGTTTATACACGTCCATTTTACCTCCACAAATCGTAGGGTTGGGATGATCCTATGGATCTGATTTTTTGTGGACACCCTATCTATGTGAGGACCATTCAAATGAATTGTTTGGATCACCCAAATCTATCTCCAAAGGTTTGGGCGAAAAATGGACTATATATAGAGAGAGAGAAAACGGTTCTTACACACATGTGTAGGTAAGTTATCTACACACTAGCTTAAAATACAGTGGGGGCCACATTATTTGGGTGATCCAAACCATTCATTTTTAAGGCCCTCACATAGATAGGGTGTCCACAAAAAACCAGATCCACAGGATCATCCTAACCATTCGAACTGTGGAGGCAAAAAATGGACTAATTTGTAAAGGTTTAAAGACATCCATTTTACCTCCACAAATCGTAGGGTTGGGATGATCCTATGGATATGATTTTTTGTAGACACCCTATCTATGTGAGGGCCTTTAAAATGGATGGCTTGGATCACCCAAACAATGTGAGCCCCCACTGTATTTTAAGCTAGTGTGTAGAGAACTCTCTACACATGTGTAAGAACCGTTTTCTCATATATATATATATATACATATATATATATATATATACATATATATATATATATATATACATATATATATATATATATACATATATATATATATATATATATAGAGAGAGAGAGAGAGAGAGAGAGAGAGAGAAAAGTGGCTTAAAATATAGTGGGCCCCATATTGTTTGGGTGATGCAAACCATTCATTTGATGGGCCCTCACATAGATAGGGTGTGCCCAAAACTCAACTCCATAGGATCATCCCAACCCTACGATTTGTGGAGGCAAAATGGACGTGTAAAAACCTTCACAAATCTATCAATTTTTGCCTTCACAGTTTGAAGGGTTGGGATAATCTTATGGAGCTGATTTTTTAGGCACACCCTATCAATGTGAGGGCCTATCAAATGAATGGTTTGGATCACCCAAATAATGTGGGCCCACTGTATTTTAAGCCGTCAGTGTAGTTAAGTAAGCTACACGTATGTGTAGCTTCACTTAACTCATATATATATATATATATATATATATATATATATATATATATATATATATATATATATATGAAGTGAAGGGTCCCATGCTGGATATCTTGCTACAACAAATCTATCTCCAAAGGTTTGGGGAAATCTTGCATCTCTCTCTCTCTCTCATTTCCTTTTTCCATTATTGTTTTGTGCCAGAAGGATGAACGGCAGTGTTAGGGATGGTGATGACAATGAACCAGAACTCTGAGTTACTGTTCACGGGTAATGACTGACATGGAAAGCCCGTACTTTATTTTCCAAATTCACCTTAAAAACGCATGCCTTAGATAATCCAGGCCCGGCAGATCCAGTTGATGGAAGCAGGGTCTCTCGGAATGTATAGGAGGGCAGGTTTAGGACCGTTTACCTCTGTCACTTGCAGCCACAAAGGGAGCGAATGAAAAAGGCTGTGAACTCAAGCAGAAAACATACAATCAATCCTCGGTAAAATATCACTGCTTCTAATTAGAGTGTTGTCATTATCGAAACAACGGGTTGAAATATCATTACCCTGGTAAAATATGTCAGTTAAAATACAAAAAGGCCGGTTTGGATACCTCATGCATTTGTATTTTGATTTGGATTTGAGTTTTGGATACAAAACACATCAATCATCTTCATGATCATGTTTTAAGAGAGACATAGTGAGTGAGAGAGGGATGTCTCGCTGCTGCAGGAGCAACGTCGAGGAGCAGCGACGGTGACGGAAGTTGCCACAAACGTTGATTTCCAAATCAGAAAAGATTTGAAAATCGGAAATTTTTTGCATTGTTGTAACTGATTTGGAAATTCTAAGGATCTGATCTAGTTCAAAATATCAACTAAATCCAAATCTAAATCTTGCTGGTATCCAAACGTGGCCTGAGAGAAATATAAAATTTTGAGAAATGATTACCCTGGAAAAATATGTCTGTTAAAATACGATTAGAGAAATGTAAAAATAATGAGTCTCATTATCGAAACAAAAGGGTGAGATATCATTCCCCCAAGTAGATGCATTAACATGGCCTCCTATCCAGATTCAAACATAGGCGTCATCACAGAACATCAGCATTAACATGGCCTCTTATCCAGAGGCCCCCAAGGAGATGCATTCCACGTCAAAATGATCCTAACCATTCGATCAGTGATTCAAATTCAAGTCCTCCGCTAAGATTGTTCAAAATGTCCATGAGCGCAATTTTAAGCTGTGACATATCCACAATAGGCCCACCATCCACCCTACTCTGTCAATAACAACTCTACATGAGAAGAGGCTCTAGGGAAAGATTGCATAGCTCGGTTGATCTCCGATAATACCATTGCCGTCTTTGATGTCTCCATCTTCCTCTTAGAAGATATTGGAGGAAGTTTAATTGTTACTTTCTCCAAGAACATTGCATTCTCTAGAAAAAACTTCACCACCAACAATTTCTTTGACAAAATTTTTACTGCGTTGCATCTTTTAACCCCTGATGCCCAGCCAATCTCAACAGTCTTGAGGTTATACTCCAAACATGGGATAAAGGCCTCCCTCGTCTGCCATTATTCTCTCTCATCAAAATCGTGTGCCCGCTTAAATGCCCGGTTGAACTGAAAATTAAAGAATATTAATTTTAAGAAATAATGAAACATACCAGTAAAAAAAAGAGTTAATGAAACACAGTAGGAATCTTCAAATGGTAGCAAAATGTAAGCTTATATGTAGTAAAAAAAAGATGAAAAAGATGCAGGGAATAAAAGCTGAACAAGGTTTGGCGGCAGCACTCACATCGACTTCAGAAGAGGGAACTATGTTTATAATAATACTCTCCAGATCAGGTGAACTTCCCAATACATTAACTATCCCTGGGGATTCCCACTTCTCTAATCTCACTGTTAGAGTCAGACACTTGCACCCACAGAGAGGAACTGACGGACTCCTTACCTCCCAAGTAGATAACACCTTCAAACAATACAACCCATAGTTAAGAAATTAGAAAATAAAAAAGACATAAATATTAAGAAGTTAATTCTCTAATGCAAAAAGAAAAGATATTAATTGTCAATGCCTAGATTTATATGGATAATGGACTTTTAAACACAAGCTATAAAATATTGTTTCATATGTGAGGTTAAGAATTTTGTTGATACATAACTAGCTCGGTAACAAAGACCCCAATTTCACTTATATTGATCCATAACTAGCTTGGTAACAAAGACCCCAATTCCCCATAAGTGAAATTGTGGGTTGGAGGACGACATTAGAGAGGTCAAGTTCTTCGGACTATAAGCCTTTTCACAGTGGCTTGAGTTATTTGGAAAGGGAATATCAAATGAAATTGATGAAGGAGCATAAGAGAAGAAAACTTGATCTTGTAGCTCTGATATATAAAAAAAAAGACGTGTGATTAAAGGGGAAGATTAAACTAAAGGGAAATCTTGGGTTTTGTGATGATTAGGGTTTAGGAAAATTACGGAATGCATGAAAGGAGGAATAGGGTTTGAAAAAGAAGATCTAAGAATCCTAAGAGGTAGAAAATATGGAATTAGGGCTACCTACAGTAATCACATGCAATAAGATGGACAAACAACCCAAATCAAGTTGATCGCGGGCATGAAAATAACACATAGGGCAAGAGCTAGAGCTAAATACCTATGATAGAAGAAAGGAGAGGATAGATAGTTGGAGTCACAACAGCTAGACCAAGGGCATCACACTAATAATTTTCGTAAGGCATCAGAACATGGAATGTCAAAGCGATGAACATCGCATCCACGTTATTGCATGAGAGCAGAAGAGAATCTTTCCATTCATTCATAACATATATAGACTTCTCCCACAAGGCCACAACTTCTAGAGACTTCCAAACAACTTAAAACCTACAATGTGGGCCCTCTTTAACTTAACAAGTAAAACCCTAACTTCAAGAAACTTCCTACTTAAAAGTTAGAAAATAAAAACTAATAACACAACACTAATTAACTAGAAAGCAATTTTTGTGTCCCACTATAATAATTAACCCCTTTTATTTTTTATTACTAATGGTTCCCATCAAATTTTAAGAATAAACTTCTTTAGTGGGAGCAATCTTTTTTATTTTGAACGGCAGAGAATTATATTAAAAAAATAAGAGTAGCCAACAACCGAGACGGTCGATACATGGAAAGGGAAAAAACCTACAAAAGGAAAACCCTCTCAAGGAGAGAGAAAATATAAGAAATCTCCAAGTGCTCTCTGGTAAACCCTCCCTAGCGAGCCTATCTGCATCATAATTCGTGAATCTTCTTACATATTTAAAAGATACGGATGTCCCTGCTAATCGGTCTTGGATTTCCTTTATCCGGTGAGTGAATCTCCAAGGATGGGTTTGAGAGCCATTGAGCAACCTGATGACATTTAGAGAATCATGGAATCACCTTCCATAATCACTTGATCCAAGTCCTTGCTCTCTGTTAACCTAATACCTAGAAGAGCAAGTCTAACCTCCGCCTCATTGGAGTCTGTGACTTCATCCTAAAAATGCACAGTTAGTAACACCATTCGCATCTTTGAGGATCTCACCATTTCTCAATCCAACTCTTATCCTTCGTAGATCTCCTTGAAGAATTTAGATAAATCCTCTCTAACTGTATCCCAATAACTTTGGAAAAAAGCCCAGCAAAAGCCATTTTCCCTAGAGACTCGATCTTGCCTAAAGTAAATAGGCCCATCCCAATCATCTCCTCGTAAAAGGGCTTCTCCAGCATGCTCCTATCTCCTTCCAATCTGTTAAATTCCACTCTGTCAAGTTTAGGATGGGTCACTACCTCCGACGAGTAACGACACTTATAATACTCTCCTTCACAATCAATTCATTATCATCCTTGATCGTCCGATCAACATACAATGCACTTATATGATTCCCATGTCTCCAGGCACTAGCTATACCATGGAAATAAGACGAATTTTTATCTCCCTCCGTAAGCCATCTAGCGCATGATCTTTGCCCGAGAAGATTTCTTCCTGAAGAACTAGACGATTGTGCTCCTCCTTAAGGGAAGCCATATCCTCTATGGCTCTATCTCTTCCCCTCGCCTCTCCTCAGTCTTGGTTATTTCTTGGATTTGGAATAGCAACCACTCCTTTCTTTCGATTCCTTTTCGCTTACATGACTGACTCCATTCCTTCAACTTTCCCAATTGATAACTCCATTCCTTCAACTTCTTCTTGACATAACGGAGTTTATGGCCAATCACCACATTTGCTGGTATTGAAGCCGATACTTCATGCCACCATTCTTCCAGTTTCTCTTCCATCTTAGACTACTTCAGCCAAGCCAGTTCAAAACGAAATGGGATATGGCCCCACGACAAAAATCTAGGATCTAACAAATGGGGACAGTGATCTGATAAGGAACGATACAATGCTTGACACCCGGATTTAAAAAAAAATCCATCGGGGAAATATGAGAAACAATTGATCCTACTCCAATTCAAAACTGGAAGGAATCATAGTGAACATAAAGATTGCAATCTTTTCTCGTGCAATTACAAGGAAAGAGTTTTGGAGATTTCCGACTCAGTATCATTATGGAACTATTTGGTTTGCAGATAGTAGAGATGTCATGACGATATCATACTAGTCTATCCCACTTACACCTAAAGTCCTGGATTGAGAAGGGAAGGACCATATATATTCATGGTAAATACATCTTGCTCCAACTTTAGACCACAAACCACCTGATTAGCAGGGGCTCTTGACATAAAACAAATTCTAAAAAATGAGCTCCCTTTTCCCATTTGGCATTAGATTCCAACATAATCCTTTTCCTCTTTGACATTGATTGAAACATATATAACATGCTTTTACTCAACATAAGGAATATGGAAGTTTCCCTGCATCGATACAAGGTTAAAGAAGAAAATTCCTCTTTTTTTGAAATGGAAAATTGGATTAGATTAAAGAAGAAAATTCCTAGTAACCTCATATGTGGATTTAAGCAAAACCCCGCATCCCTAGGAGTTTTTTCTTGGCTCAAAGCAGATGAACAAAGGACAAAAGTTTACAAGGGACAGTTCTCTCAAACAATTTAAAGCCTAGCATGGAGGCAGTCAAACAAAATAATAATTAAAGGTTAGTATGGAGGCATTTTTCGAAATCATGGAGGACACATTCTCGAACAATTTACCTCAGACAGATCAAAAGAAGAGATGTTCCTAACTAAATTCATGGTTACTTGCAGCGCCATAAAAATGCTCTGCAAGAACGCATTCAAATTCCGTACTAGCTATTCAAATCAATGAAGTTGAATGCCCTTTGTATTGCTAGTAAATGCCTTAACCATCTCCACAACCTCCTAAACAAATTAAACCAGTGGACAATCACATGCATTTGGAGGAAGACAATGTTTGTCGTAGATTTGCTTTCAAAACCAGGCGTTAGGATGAGTTTTATTACTAGTAACCTTGTGTGTTTTATTACTAGTTACCTCGTGGCCTTTTAGCCACCGTTACTTTCTATTTGTGGCCTTTGCATAGGCTGCAAATCTCCATGATTAACAATGTGAACCAGGTCCATTGGCAACTTAGTAGTTAGCTTTGGAATTCATAAGGTTGTTGCTAATCTTAACTTAGCATCTCGCTAAGTGAGAAATATTAGAATAAAAAGTTATATTCTATAGTTCGAGTGAACTTGATGGAAGCTCCTCCATTAATATAAACAAGCCATAGGACCCTCTCCTCGCACCATCAAATTCACTCCAAATTCAAGATCCTTTCCATGTCAGTTGCGGTAATTTCCATCGTCTGGAGTTTGCGGCAGGGAATAGAAGGCCTGGGGCTATTATTTTGGGCATGTCCAAACCTCAAAAACGACATTCAGATCAAGAGGAAAAGCTCCATCAAAACGAAAACGGAAATGGAAACCGGAAAGTCTATTGTATTTGCTTTGCATCTATTTTTATTTTTATTTTAAAGGCTAAAGATTAGTTTGATTGAACCTAAGGAGATTAGATGCCCATAGTTGGATTTCAATATGCACCAATGAAATATCACTATCTCCTATATGAATTGGTAATGGTCTTTTCAACCTACAAAGGCACAAAGTATGCAATTAAAGCACATTAAGCTATTGATATGAGTTTCTGAAAGGAGTCATTTAGTTTGACGCACGATAGATCTAGGGTTTTGAGTGATCGCAAACCCTCCAACCTATCTAATTGTAGGACACAATGGTATAATTTCAACACTTTTAAGGATTCAAACTTAAAGAGCGAAGTAGAGAGCTCAAAAATATCGGGAGGAGCAAACATATGATACACCCGTCTAGTAAATCCAAGGAAATCTAGGTCGAGTAATTCAACTTGCTTTATTAAAGCGATACAAATCCATATATTGACTTTCCAACCGAATTTCTTCTGATATCCAAAGGAGAGGAAGAATTTCTCGATCTTGGAACCCTTGTGAAGTCTAATTACTCGTTCTACAAATTTAACAAATCCCTCGTTTTCAGAAGTAATTACCCGTTCTACAAATTTAACAAATACCTCGTTGTCAGAAGTAAATGTATAGTTTTTTGGGTGAAGGCTTAACGAGAAATCAAAATTATGGATGTAGGTCCAAAGATATCTCCACCTGCTCGATAAAATACTTGTTCTTACAGCATCTTTGGTAGGCAAAAAAGAGAGGATATTGGAGAGAAGAGAGTCTGGTACTTCACTTATCTCACCGCAACCTTCTCCTCCTCGGCTTCGTTTTCGTTGGATGTCATCTCCCATTGCTTTAGCACCAGTTCCCTCAATCCCTCTACAACAGAGAGGGGAAAAAAAAGATATTTGAAAAGGGAGAGTTGCCCTAGGTTTTAAGGTTTTCGCTTACCCACGGAGCCGTTTGGATACGCGGATTTTAGAACCCAAGTTTTTTAGTTTGAAAACAGTGTACAAGAGGGTTCATGATCAGGCTGTTGTATGCTGTTAGGGTCCTTAAGTGGGCCCGCCTAGGTATGGGATTAGGTGGGACCCAGCCTGGTATGGGACAGGTTTAAAGGGCCTTGCCTAACACGTTCCATCAGCTCTGGAGCTTTTGGCGTATTGGTAAGGTACTTAACAACGTTTCTTCGATTTTGAGTGAGAAATTTAGGTTTTAAAAAGAGATTTCTAAAACCTGAAAATATGGGTGAATTTGCTACTCTCTTGCTGACCAAAGAAGGGCGAGAAGTAAAAAATGAGTAAAAAACAATGGCTGATCCGCTTCTTCTCTTGTCTCTTGCCTACAATTTTGAAGAAATCCCAGATTCTAGCATATTCAAACGGTCTCATAGTGTCCCTAAAAGTACGCCCCAACCATTAGTTGCGTGGTGGTCCACCGGATGTGGGCTTAAATCTAATCATAACAAGTGGCGATCGATAGGGTGGGTCACCACTAAAGTAATTCATACTTTTCTTGGAAACCTTGGTCTTGTTTGGATTGCACGAATTCTTTGGAAAAGTTTTGAAAAGAAAAAATTTCTCTTCAATCCGTAACTATATCAATAGTAACTATTTCATTTCCCTTTCAATCTAGAAAACAAAAAAATTTCTACGAAAAGTATTCTCATGCAATCTAGACAAGGAGCTTAAGATGGTGTTCGAATATAGGGAAAAAATGTATGGAAAAAAAAATTCAATGGAAAATATTATTCCCTGAAATAATTCCAAAGGCAAGTGGGTTTGCAAATGCTAGAAAATTTATTTTCCATGTACAAGGATTTCTATGCATCCAAGCAGCCTTAAAAGAATGTCCTTTTTCTTTTAATCTTTTAGCATGGTGGGACGTAGAATCACTTCGAAAAATTACTCTTATTATTATTATTATTATTATTATTATTATTTTGGTAAGTTGGGATATCATCATATAGTGAAGGTCCCTGAGTCCCTCTAAGTAGAAATTGAATAGGGTTTTCGTGTGTAAAAAATTGCGGAAAATTTAGAAATATTTTTCCTCTCTAAACTTTTCCAGAAAATGGGTAAATTAGGAGAGTGCAGAGCGGTGAGAGGGAAAGAAAGAGTACGAGAGAAATCTCCTGAGGCGAGGAGGACATGTGGTGTCTTTCGTTTGGACGGACACACAGGGCCAATTGGCCTTGGAAATGGCAAAAAGGCCCTCCCGAAATTGGATGCAATAGGAACTTTTTCTAAAACTATTATGGGACATTGAAAGAATATTAGCAAAAGATAGGAACGAAATGTTAAGATTGTAGCTTTTAGAAGGTTATTATTACTAGTATCATATGTAAAATTTTTTTTGGGAACAATCAATTCATATTGTGACCCATTAAATGCATGGTTTGGATCATCCTATGATACAGGGCGTACGCTTCTTTTGAAAAATACTTGATTGTACGAACTTACACCATAGGTTGTATGCCAAAAATCATTTCCATAGGATGATCCCAACACAGTTACGGGGTTTGCAAACTATGTCATTTATCTATAGATTGTAGGGATGCGATCATCATTTGGGAATGATCAAATGGACGGTTTGGATCATCCTATGGTGTAGGCCGTAAAATATTCAGTAAATTTTTTTCTTTTTTGATAGGTAAGTTGGGGTTTTGCGGGGACCCCTACCGGCTTATTAAAAACATACTTCACTACATAGTCTTACACCATATATATATTCTAACAAGAATTTTGTGACAAAGCTTGCAAACCAAAAGATATTTCTAACACTCCCAATTAAAAAAATAAAAGTATTGTATAACTTACACCATATGATGATCCAAACCGTCGAATTGATGGGTCACATCGTAAATAGGATGTTCCCAAGAAAACACATTTCCATGCGATGATCCCAGCCCTGCAGTCTATAGAGGAACGGCATATTTAGGAAACATTTATTAATTGGACGGTTGTAATTATCCTATGGAAATGAATTTTGGCACACAATCTACTTACATTGTGGCCCATCAAATGGACGGTTTGGATCATCCTACGATATAAGCCATACAGTACTTTTTGAAAGAAATACTCACTATAAGGACTTACACTATAAAAAAACTCTCATAATCACATCATTTCCCTCTAAATGATGGGGAAACGGGTCAAAATGACGTGGGAAATTTACGGGTAATTGGGGTTGGACCTGCATCCGGTCCGTGCATCATCGGTTGATCCAAACCGTCCATGTGATGGAACACAACATCAATAGGTCGTGCCCGAAAAATCAGTTCCATAGGCTGATCCTAGCCCTCCAATCTTTAGAGGTTTCCATAATATGGTGTTCCTCTACAGGCGCCTGGAATTCGTATATATTTCGCAAGGTGTGCCGGAGTTGTAATATCCCAAAAAAATTCATCAGGACAAGTAGTTTGTGCGTAATTATCATATGTCGACACCTCCTCTCTGTAGTTTTTTTCGTAATTGTCATATACAGGCATCCATGGTCCGTAATTTGCCTACAAAACTTTAATAAGTAATGATTATTATCGGTACCTTCTTTAGGTACTCATTAGTATCACCGTGAGGTTTTTCAACACAGCTAATAAGACAAATCTCTTAACACACAATTGCAAAGGACGGGCGAGATGTAGCCTTCGGAGAAGGTGGCTAGCAGATGGGAAGAATGACTGGTGACCAGTTTGGTTTTGGAAGCATTTGCAGAGGTACTTGACGATGGAAATGGCAAAAATACCCTTTGTCAATTGGCTGTAAGGGGAATTATTTTCACCCACACAAATGGGACACAAGAGGAAATTGTAGAAAAGAAGGGCACGAATTGTTAAGGTTCTCGCTTTATATATAGTATATAGATTATTATTATGAGAAAATTGTTGGTGAGCTTTGCGCTTAAGTTGTTATAACGCCTCCCATTTATTTAAATGTTTGAGTCCCGCTTAAGCGCACCAATGGGAGGCGTTATAACAACTTAAGCGCACCAAAAAAATGGTGAGCTTAAGAGCACCAACAATTTTCTCTATTATTATTATATTATATTATTATTATTAGAGGAATGATAGATGCAAGAGCCCTCTTCATACAAAGGCTAAAGAAGGGCCCTTGAATAAATCCACGTCATTAGGAGCAACCGAATTCAGTTTCTCAACTGACTTTAAAAATGACGTGGATCTATTTAAGGGCCCTTCTCCGGCCCTTGCATAAAGAGGGCCCTTGTATCTATCATTCCTCTTATTATTATTATTAAGGATTAAGGATTGTGGAGCCCACAACAGGCACTCTCTCTCCTTCCTTTGGTACACACTCACAACCAATACACTCACCTCTCTCTTTTAACACAAACTTTGATGGGGCCAACAAGTTGTAGACACCCCATTTTGACCGGACCCAAGTTCGTGCCGATTGTGCAAAACCTCGTCAAATCAGTGAGCTGGGGTCCCAAATTGAACCCTGGAGTAGCTTGAGGTCTCCCTTAGGTCTCCGTAAAATTTCGTCGAGATCCAAGCGCGTTTGCTCAGTGAATGAGCCAGGGCAGTGTGCGCAGTGCACACCAAAAGGAGGGTGATTCATCTGAAAAGGGGGTTGTCCGCAGAAAAAGAGAGGCAAATATATCTTTTTTATATAAAAAGGGGGGTGTATAATCCCGTCTGGGCCGTGCTTGTCGTGCGCCCATCAATTTCCGCGCGCCTCATCAAGTGAGGGTGCAGATATCACTTTTTTTTATTTTAGTATATAAACAAAAAATCGAATAACAGAGGGGGACTGTTCATTTCTCGTTTAAAACGGAGGTAGAAAGAGAGAAAGAGGAGAAAAGAGAAAAACCCGTTTCCCCCTCTCCGATGATCTTCCCCGATGATCTCCCTACCTCCGATCCGAAGTTGAGAGGAGGAATCTCATTCTCGCAGATTGATCTTCGTCTAAACCTTCAGAGAGAGAAAGAGAGATTTGGTGTGAGGTTGGATTAGATCTAAGAAAGGAATCTCAGATCTGAGATCTGAGAAGAGGGAGGAGAGCTGAGAGAAAACCCATCTCAGATTGCAGAGAAGAGGGAGAAATCGGAGAAGAAGATGAAGGAGGCCCGGTCATCTCCATCTCCGACTACCTCCTCCATTTTTTTCCGACCATAGCCCGGTCATCTCCTCCTTTTTAATTTTTTTTCCCTTCATAGGATCATCAAAACCCACCTCCATTAGATTCGAGCTCCACCATTTCTTTCGCCCTAGATACACCATCATCCACTTCTCTCATCTTCTCCGGTTGAGCTCCGACCGTGCTCCGGTCAAGCTACGGCCGGCCATTTGCAACCCCCGATCATCTTTCTCCCCATTTTCTTCCTTAATCCATCTTATTCTTCTCCTAGTCTAGAACTGAGCCATGAAACCCTAACTTGTTTTTCTAGATCTATATCTTGAGTTTTTCATTTTAAACCCTAGCTTGATTCCCACCTTCTCCGGCAACTTTTTCGGATGAATGTCTAGCCGGATTTCAATTGTTCTCTGGTTAAACCGTAGATTCCGGTGGTTTTATCACTTCTCGAGATCTGTGATTTATAGAAAACCTTTAAATCTCATCTTCCAGCCTTGAAACCCTCGGATCTGTGAATAAAAGCTGTGTTTCTTTTCTTTGTATCGGTTGTTTTTCGTTACTCTAAAAATTGAAGGGGAGAGCTCATTTTTCTTGAGAAAAATCTGAGAAAAATAGAGAGGGAGAGAAATTTAGAAAGGGAAAATGGATATCACCTATCTTCATCTTCTTCGGCATGTCTTGCCGGAGTCCTGCAATTAGATCCCTTCTTCGATCTTTATCTCCGATCTCGCCGCCATCATTCCTTCACAGCCATCACTCCGACAGACCCGAGCATCGTGCGCTTCACTTCCAGTAAATTCTCCAAATTTCCTACAATCTGATCTCTTTGATTTTAGTATTTTCTCTACGCTGCTTCTCTGATTCTGGTAAAAGAATGAGTTTAGTCATACTTCTTTTGGTTTGTTTAATGGAAGGTTGAAATTTTTAATGATTTCACTTGCATATTTTTACTTCGTTCTATGAGCTCGGATACCGTATTTCAATGACTTTTCTTGAATTTAATTGGTGTCCCTTTGGATTTCGAACTTTCACTGTTAGTCATGTTCCAATGGTCTCACACTGTGTTGATGGATTTCAGCTTTAAAATGCTCTAATTGCTTCATACTGTGTAAATGGATTTCAGTTTTAAAATGTTATAATAGTCTCACACTGTGTTGATGAAGTTCGACTTTAATATGCTCTAATTGTCTCGGTATGTGTTGATGTATTTGAGCTTTAAAATGCTCCAATTCTCTCATACTGTGTAGGTGAATTTCAGCTTTAAAATGCTCTGATTGTCTCATACTGTGTAATGTGAGCTGTACATTTGTAAATGCTTTTTGAGACTCAATTTTGTTCATGATCCGTGCTTTTCCAAACCGTTTTAAGTCAAAGAATTTGAAGGATATTGAGCTGAGTTTGGGATATAAATTGAATACAATTGCCATGATGTATGAAGAAGGTTTTGTTTATCTTATGGGATTGGAGTATACGTGTATATCCTCGTACCTGTTTAGGTTTATTTGTTTGAAAATTTGTGTATCCTTCATCAATCTATTCTCTCATCTAAATTGTCTTGAAATACCTGAAATATGTCCCAATCTTTGTCCAGTTCAGCCCATCCTTAGGGGACTTGCTCAGTCCAAGTAGCGCTCCCCTCTTTTGTTTAGTAGGCCTACCAAACCTTTTGGATTTCTTTTAACCATTTTTTTAAAAGAACCCTTCTCTGGGCAATGATAAGGTTACTTGGAGCCCGTCTTTGTGTTTTGTGGCTCACCGTTTTTTGCACTTGAATCTGCACAAGTTGATGCCCCCTGTTATGCACCAAAATTTATAAAAATCAGAAATATCATTGCAGGCATTTGTATAATTTGTTGAAAATTTAAGATTCTTCTTTTATGTTAAGTTTTGAGTTAGATTCTGAAGATGAATGGATTGTTCAGGTGAGACTATCTTGAAAGCTTATCATACTTATATTTTATTTTAAATAAATTATTTAATTGAAGAAGGAAATCAGATGATTTGCACTATTCGATGTCCTTGACACGAATATCGTCTGATTTCAAGGCGGTTTGTAGAAATATTATACGTGTAGGAAATCAGATGATTACTTTGGCATCATCTGATTTCATTGGAGTCCCCGTATTGGGGTTTGTGGTTGGCTTTGAAGTGTTTGATATTGTTTCTACTTCATTAGGCTACCTAGCGGCTGGTCTGGGCTAATTAATGTTGTTTATCATGCTATGATTGCTATTATTACAAGTTGTGTACTCTTTAGTTATAAGTCTTTCTTTGCTTGGTACTTGATTTGTTTATATAAGAATTGAATGGAAATTTGAGATTGCCTAGTAGCTCTTTTCTGCTCTCTTGGTGGACTAACGCAGTCTTCTAGACTTCTTTAGATACTAGAACCAGTGCTAGGAGGCATATTCTGTCTCATTAGGAAATCCTCCTTTGGAGGCAAGCCTCATTTTTAGCTTAACCTCAGGGAGGTTGCTTTGATTTTGATAAATGGTGTACCCATAGGAGGCATGCATTGCCTCATTTAGAGAGCCTTTGAATCATTCGTTTGTGTGGTGATGTTATCGGGGGAGTCTTTGACTCATTTGATCTTTGTTGATGTTATTAGGGAGTCATCTGTCTTGGCTTTGTAAGTAATTAGCCTTTAGAAGGCCTGCTTGGCCTCATTTATAGAATCTTCTCTGAGGTTGCACCTCAATTTGTGCCTCTGTTAATTAGAGACCAATTTGGTCAATTAGTTGTCTTAGCCTTGCTTACCCCTTGCAAGGGCAATGATAAGGTTACTTGGAGCCCATCTTTGTGTGTGTTTGGGAGACCCGCCCGGTCTCATTCTCTCGCTAGTTCTCCTCTTTGTGCGTCGTTTGGTTTTTGGGAGAACACCCTACTCGGCTTGGCTTCATACTCCTACCCTTATGGGGTACTGGGCGCACATTTGTTGCACCCTAGGGCTAAGTAGCTGTCCGACCCGGCTGGGTGTTTTACCTCTGCCAAATGTGCAAATTCTTGTTCCTTTTCTTTTAGGGAGTCTCTGACTCATTTATCCTTTAGTTGGTGTTAGTGGAGTCTTTGACTCGTGTTCCTTTTCTTTTAGGGAGTCTCTGACTCATTTATCCTTTAGTTGGTGTTAGTGGAGTCTTTGACTCGTGTTTCCTTTTCTTTTAGAGAGTCTTTGACTCATCTATCCTTTAGTTGGTATTAGTGGAGTCTTTGACTCATGTTTCTTTCTCTTTTAGAGAGTCTTTGGCTCGTCTATTCTTTAGTTGGTGTTAGTGAAGTCTTTGACTCGTGTTTCCATTTCTTTTAGAGAGTCTTTGACTCATTTATCCTTTAGTTGGTGTTATCGGAGTCTTTGACTCGTGTTTCCATTTCTTTTAGAGAGTCCTTGACTCATTTATCCTTTTAGTTGGTATTGTTAGAGTCTTTGACTCATATTCCTTTTCTTTCTGGGAGTCTTTGACTCACTCGTCCTTTAGATAGCAGTATTAGAGAGTCTTTGACTCATTTCCCCTTTTTTCTATAGTTGTTTTTAGGAGCTTCTCCTTAGTGTTGTCGTTATTCTTGTTTGTTGGAGACTTGCCTAGTCTCATTGGAGCTTTACCTTCTAGGTCTTAGATCATTTTGTCATCTTTGATAGTTAGCTTGCCTGGTTTAAGGGTTTCCCCTGTTTGCCCTAGGGTTTAGCCCTAGGGTTTTGCTTTGTGTGTTCCCTTAGGTCTTTGATCAAAAGGGTGAAATCAGAAATTAAAAATCTAAAAACATCAGAAATTCGAAATCCAAAAACATTTGAAAAGCTTTAAAACCCAAAAACATTAGAAATTTGAAACTTAAAAACATTGGAAAAACTTTAAAAACATCAAAAACATTAAAAAATATCAAAAATCTAAAGTGTTGAATGTTTTAGAGGTAGCAATTAGAAGAGTTCGTTTCGAACTACGTTGGCTTGATCCTCTTCTGAGGTACGTAGTGCAGCTTGGGATTTATATCCCAAGTCCAGCCAAACTTTTGTAAATAGCATTTTTTTAAATCTTTTGAATAAGCAACCTTTAAAACCTTGTTTTCAAAAGATCTTCCTCTAGAGTTAGGAGTTTCTCCTAGATAGAGAGTTTCAGAGTTAGGAGTTTCTTTTGATAGGTTGTTTGTTTATTTGTTTGTTGTGTGCTTGTTTTAGAGTTAGGGGTCTGTCCTAGAGTTATAGGAGCGCCTCCGTCCGGTCAGTTAGCGATCCACATCGCCGACTGATGACTAGAGTAGGATGCGTTAGTCCACCCTTTGTTTTCCTTAGAAAACACAGCCTAGTTACACATAGGTTGTAGGATCCACCCGCATTAGCTTAGGGCTAATCTGCATTTAGTTAGGGCATATAGGGTGTCCTAAAATCCACAATTCACTGGAATTTAAATAATCGTACAAGAAACTTTAATAACTGGTCCGGTCTTTTAGATCGAGTCTAGGATAGAGGTCTAGGTGTCTTAGGCATCCTAGCTTAGAATAGGCGCGAAGAACTACGTTGCCTTGATTCTCGTGGAGGCGAGGATACGTAGGCTTCTTTGGATGAATACCAGACCATCCGAGGACAGGGGTTAATAATTTAGAGTCTTAGGATTTGTTGTATTGTTATTATATGTTTTGATGTGTTTTTCTTACTTTATCGTACTGATCCTATACCTTTAGCTATAGCTTGCATGTGTTTGCACATCAGAATTTAGACACCCATTAGGCATGTCACTCATAACCTAGCTATGCTTAGGTGACACATCTTTCATTTTATTTTATGTGTGCTTATTATTTTATCCTCAGGAAATGCATGCTTAGGTAGATGACTCCTGAGGATTGTTCCCATTTCACATGATTTTTACCCTAACTTCTTTGGAGTTAATAATAAATGGCATAAGAGACCAAGTGCTTGCACTCGGACGAATTGGGGGTGCTCTCAGACCTTCCCCATTCGTAACCAGGCACGAACCCATATATATTTCTGGTTATCCATTGCACAGAGGATTTGATTTTAGGGTTCCATGGCATATCCATGGATGGCGACTCTGAGTTTATTTTAGGTATGTCTCGGTTTCGAACCTTGGTTCCGGATCAGGACATATCTCTTTCTTTTTATATCGCCACTCGTGCTATGCTATGAGGGTGGCATCCGTTTTGAGAGTTCCTTGGCAGAGCTCTCCATTCATGTGGATGATCCAGAGGATGGTGTGGGGACCAGTTCCCTCACCGCCGCCTATCTCGGATCGGGGTCCACACAAGTGCATTGTTTAGATCTTTGAACAATGTAGGCCAAAGTACATGCACCTAGGTGCACACATCATATACACAAATTTTGAAAAATCAAAATATAACTCTGACCCACTTTGTTCAAGGACACAAACCGTTCATTTGTTCGGTCCCAAAATAAATTGACCTTGCCCATAGGATGATCCTAACTCTTCTATGTCTATGCAACTAATTAAGACAGAGACCATGCTGCTAGTAAATCTAATCAGCATTCATGCAGTCATCCTTTGTATCAGTATCCTTCAAGTATTGGGTTCAACACAACAGTGGCAATACAATTTGCAAATGCACATAAACCAAGGTCATAGCTGGATGGAGTCCTTACAACAGTCGTTCTATTTGTTGCTACCCACACCCTTTAGTGCTCGAATTTTTGTGGAATATGTTTAGAGGACTAGAGAAAAATCTGACTTTTCAGGTATTTTTATTGGTAAGTGATCGAATCCTGAATAACTGTGATGCCTATGCTGTTGTTCGTCCAGAATTGCATTGTTTTTAACTTTTTATCTAGGGGGGCTGTTTGGATACGTGTATTTTAAAATCCAGGTTTTGGTTTGAAAGTGGTGTAAAATTCTGGATTTTACAATCCGTTATCCTGGATTTTAAGTAAGAAATTCAGGTTTTAGAAATCTCTCCCCCATCCTGAGATTTCTAAAACCTGGAAATAGGGGTCGATCTCCTAGACTGTTGGGCCATTTGTTCCCATTGCATTGTTTTTATCTAAAGAGAAATGAAGACTATGTGTTCCCATTGCAGAAGAAATGGCATATGCAATTGTGTCTTGTGTCATCTAAGACAGGAAAGTTGATAGATATCTACAATGAAACTGTGGATGAGTGAAGCACAAATCATTTCAAAAAAAAAAAAAAAGTGCAGCATAAAATTTTGAGGGCTCCATAGTTCATGATTAGAGGGGAAAGTTGTACTTTGATTATTTTTTCTTTGAAATGTATATCTGGCTGTTTTTCTTGTAAATTCAGTTAAAAGTCAAAACAAACACCAAAATGCCAACTCTTTTGCTCTGGATTGTAATTTGCAGTTTTAGCCAACTTTAAAGATTGGACTGAACATGAGCCAATGTGAAAACTCAGAAACTCAGCAAGCATCCTCATCTTATGAACATTTGGAATCAATACCCAAGTAGCAAGTAGCCTAAATCTGCTCCAGTTTAAACTACTCATAGTTGAATTACAACATACATAGTAGGCCATTTTTGTCGAAGAAGAAAATTTGGCATTAATTTGCTCGCTCAATTAAACATAGCAAGTGGTGTCAAAGTTGACTGATTAATCATCTCAAAACAAACTTCAGGTTTCCAAAGTAGTGATCAGTTCCATCCTATGTTGCATCGATATGAGTACGCGTGTTGGAATCCAATACAGATATCGAGTGTCGGATTTGGCAAACATAAAAAAGAATGATTTGTGGATTCGCCAAAATATTTTAATGAAGTCTCAAATTTTAATTTTTTACAAACATAAAAAAGAATGATTCGTGGATTCGCCAAAATATTTTAATGAATTCTCAAATTTTAATTTTTTTACATAATAATATAGATATAACAAGTAATATCTTGAAATTTTTAATAGGTTAAAATAGATATAACGTTTTATTTCCATGTAAGTAACTTATTATTAGGATAGGTGTCCCCGCCAATTTGGCGGAGTCAGGATTTATACATAAGGGGGGCAGGTTATACATAAGGCTGGGTCCAATTGAGTTGGGCCTATTAAGGAGTTTGGCCCAACTCAACAGGAGCAGCTGCCCCGCTTATGCAAACAAACATGAAGTATTAGAATCTGAGACGTGTCCGACACGGGTACTTCGCTCATTTAGAATAATCCAGGAAACATGGGTTCCATACCTAATCTAAGCAGAAGAATTGCAGGTGTAATATCTGGGTTCCACTAATATGATCTGCCCTGAAGTATTTTAACAGATAAAAGGCTAAAATCTCTGCAGCTCCACTTGACAAATCCGGCCTACATGGCATGTCAATGAACGATAAAAAAATTGAATAACCAGTTTCTATTCCAAGTACATTTCTATGTTGCAGCAAACCAAGGAACAAAACTCTATTAATAACTCTCTCCCTAATCTAAAATTAAACTAATCTTATTAGCAAATAAGGCCATATTTTGGTCGGCATGGAAAGAGGACTATAATCAATTGCAACAGCAGAACTATCAAGAAACTGCAGAAGGAATCATCTTAGAAATTTGCATCTCATTAGAAAAGAGGAAGGACAGAAATAGAGGACTCGCTTGTTTCATTCCAAATCCTCACAAGCCCAACTCAAATGCTACGAGGAGGATTCATTGCAAAGCCTAACATATAACATCTCTTAAAATAACAGCATTCAATAATTTAAGTATATACCCAATTTCATATGCAAGTCCTACATGAATGAAAAACAAATCCAAAAGGGAATGAAGCTCGAGGATGTACCTATATGAGATGCTCATAGAATGATCACATGGGAGGACCCAGCCACAGTGTCTAACGAGGGGTGCATCTCACTGTTCCCTCTACGCTGTGAATAACAACTCAGTGCGAGAAGAGGCTTTGGGGAAAGCTTTCATAGCTTGGTTGATCTCTGATAATACCTTTGACATCTCCATCTTCTTAGATGAACTTGCAGGAAGTTTAATCATCACTTTCTCCAAGACCATTGCATTCTTTAGCAAAAATTTCACCAGTAACATATTCCTCCTCAAAATTTTTACTGCGTCACTTCTTCTAATCTCTGATGCCCAGCCAATCTCAACAGTTTTGAGGTTATGCTCCAGACATGGGATAAATGCCTCCCTCGATTGCCAGTATTCCCTTTCATCAAAATCATGTGCCGCCTTAAATCCTTTGCTGAACTGAAAATTAATGCATATTAGTCTTTAGAATTTGTGAAACACAGCAAGAATCTTGAAATGGTAGCAAAATGTAAGCTAATATGAAAAAAAGATGAAAATGATGCTGGGAATAAAATTCAAACATGGTTTGGGGGAAGCACTCACAATGACTCGACATGGGGGAACAATCTTTATAATGAGTGTCTCTAGATCAGGTGAACTCCCCAATACATTAATTATCCCTGGGAGTTCCCACTTCTGTAATCCCACGTTCAAAGTCAGACACTTGCACTCAGAGAGAGGAGCTGGAAGACTCCTTACCTCCCATGTAGACAACACCTTCAAACAACACAGCACAAAGTTAAAAAATGGTAAAGAAAAAAATGACATAAATATTATGAAGTTGACACTCTAACGCAAAGAAGAAAATATATTGATTGCCAATTCCTTGATTTATATGGATAGTGGACTTTTCACAGTGGTGAAAAGTTATTGTCCGGACTTGGTCTAAATACGAGCCTGTTCGAGCTCAAATTTGTTATAGTATAAAAGATAAATAACGCCTTTCTCCAACAACTTAAGCTTTTGGAGAAGTTGGAAAGTTAACATGGTATCAGAGCCAAAGGTCTCGAGTTCAAACCTCCCGGATAGCAAAAATCCACATGCGATGGTCGGCCCAAAGTGGGATCATATGTGCCACGTGTTTGCCAAGTGGGCCATATAAAAGATAAATAAAGCCTTTCTCCAACAGCTTAAGCTTTTGGAGAAGTTGGTAAGTTAGCAAAATTCTTAAAGAGGTCAAGTTCTTTGGACTATAAGCCTTTTCACAGTGGCTTGAGTTATTTGGAAAGGGAATATCAAAGGAAGTTTGATGCAGGAGCATAAGAGAAGAAAACTTGATATTGTAGCTCTGATATAAAAAATGACGTAGAACTAAAGGTTTTTTTTTTTTTTTTGGCCTTCATTAGGGGTCCTTTCTGAAGTTTTTCTACCATATCTTCGCACATGGTCCAGTGCGCCCCCCCCACCCAAGTCTGTACCTTTGGATGGACAACTTCTTGGACAAGATTCTCACGGTCGATCAATATGGTACTGTTTGGTTTGCATATAGTAGAGATGTCATACGGATATCATCTAAGCCTAATTCTCACTTTCTCCTAAAGTCCTGGATTGCAAGGAGAAGGACCATACATATTCATCATAAATACATCTTACTCAGAATTTAGTCCACAAATCTGATAAGCAGGGGCTCTTGACATAAAAGTGCATAATCTAAAAAATGAGCTTCCTTTTCCCATTTGACATTAGAATCCAACATAATCCTTTTCCTTCATGACATCGAAGGAAACAGATCTAACATCCTTCAATTCAACATAAGGAATGTGGAAGTTACCCTGCATCGATACAAGGTTAAAGAAGAAAATTCCAAGTAACTTCGTATGTGGCTTTAAGTAAAACCTCGCATGCTTAGGAGTTTGTAATTGCCTTAAGCAAATGAAGGGTAAAAGTTTATAAGGACGGTTCTCTCAAACAATTTAAAGCCTAGTATGGAGGCAATTTTAGAAATCGCAAACATTTTAGCTCAGACAGACCAAAATAATAAATGTTCCTTACACCCTCTCCAAGAACACATTCTAATTCCCAACTTGCTATTCAAAACAATGAAGTTGAATGCCCTTTGTGTTGCTAGTAGATACCTTAACAATCTCCATAACTTCCTCAACAATTAACAATCTCCACAACTTCCTCAACAATTAAACAGGTGGATGGTCAGTCAGACAGATTCGGAGGGAGAAAAAGTTTGTTGCAGATTTACTTTCAAAACCAGGCAATAGGATGAGGATGGAGCTGGTGTTAGAATGTTTCTATCTGTGGCCTTTGCCTATGCTGCAAATCACATGACTCCATGATTAACAATGTGTACCAGGTCCATTGGCCACTTGCTAGGTAGCTTTGGAATTAATAAGGTTGTTGTTAATCTTATCATCTTGCTAAGTGAGAGATATGAGAATCGAAAGATCTATTCTATGGTTGGTGTGAGCTTGATGGAAGCTCCTCCATCTATATAAACAACCCATAGGTCCTTCCCGCACCAACAAAAGACACTACGAATTCAAGAGCTTTTCCTGTTTTCCACGTCCATTGTGGGGATTTCCATTGTCCGGAGCTTGTGCGAGGGAAGAGAATGCCGTGGGCTATCTTGGGCACATCCAAACCTCAGGAACGAAGTTTAGACCAAGAGGAAAAGCTCCATCATAACGAAAACGGAAATGACAACCAAGAGGAAAAGCTCCATCAAAACGGAAACGGAAACGGAAACGGAAATATCAGTTTGACTGAACCCTGGGATTTCAGGTTCACTATCTTTTAAATGAGCTGGTAATGCTCTTTCCAAGCTACAATGGAAGAAAATATACTAGTAAAGCGCATTAAGCTATTCATAAGAAGTAAGAGGTTAATCAGAAAATAGAATCAATTGTCAAAATAAATAAATTCTCAATAATTCATCACTTTTAAATCATATAAGGGCACGTTTGGATACCAGCAAGATTTAGATTTAGATTTAGTTGATATTTTTAACTGGATCAGATCCTTAGATTTGCAAATCAGCAACAACAGTACAAAAAGTTCCGATTTTCAAATCTTTTCTGCGAGACATTATTTGGAAATCAATATTTGTGGCAACTTCCGTCACCATCGCTACTCCTCGACGTTACTCTGGCAGCAGCGAGACATCCCTCCCTCCCTCCCTCTCTCTCACTCTCTCTCTCTCTCTCTCTCTCTCTCTCTCTCTCTCTCTCTCTCTTAAAACATGATCATGAAGATGATTGATGTGTTTTGAATCCAAAACTCGAATCCAAATCAAAATGCAAACGCATGAGGTATCCAAACGGGCCCTAAAAGAAATCATGCTAAAAATATGCTAATTCAAATTGTGTCAGATTTCAATCATAAACAACTAGCACAATTCATCAAGCAGGGGATGTTTCAATTAAATGCATGCCTCTGAATTTCATTAGACAAACATTCCATCAAAAGAAACGACAATGTCATCTCAAGTAAAGCAAACCTGAATACACGAGCTGCTAAGTTTAAGAACTTTGGCATGGCAAACATCCTCAAGAATTGTCTTCAAACAACGACGTGACCCTTTCTGTTCGAGCAAATCCCCATTGAATAAAAAATGAAGATCGAGCAAGGCATGAAGCAAAGCAGATAGGTTCTTAAGAGAATACTCAGTCCCCCACATATTCTCGGATATATCTAACAATATAAGATTGGGAGCATCAATTTCTATTCTGTAACAATTATAACACTTATACAGCTTCAAGTACTTGAGTTGCAGATTTGGAGATGAAATGTGGAGAGAACCGAGGCCAATACATAATGACATGTCCAAATCTTCAAGCAGTGGACAGCCAGCTATAAGTTTCTGAAAGGAGTCATTTACGAAAACAACATCTGATAGACATAAGGTTGTGAGTGATCCCAAACCCTCGAAACTATCAGATTTTAGAACACAATATTTTAGTTTCAACACTTTTAAAGATCCAAGGTGAAAGAGGGAAGTAGAGAGCTGAAATCTATCATGAAGACGATCAGAAAAAGGAAGTCCAAAGAAATCCAGGTCGAGTAATTCAACTTGCTTTTCTAATGCAAGACGAATCCATTTATTAACATTAGGAGCGAATCTCTTCTGGTATTTAAAGGAGAGACAGAATTTGTGAATCATCAAACCCTTGTGAAGGCTCATTGATCGGTCGGTAAATTCAACAAATCCTTCATTGGAAGAAGCATCCCATTCATGATTTTCTGTATCCTGATGAAGACTAAACGAGAAATCAAAATTATGGATGTAAGTCCAAAGGGATCTCCATCTGGTCGATAAAATGCTGGTCCTTACAGCATCTTTGGTAGGCAAAAATGAGAGGATATTGGAAAGCAGAGGGTCTGGTAGCTCGCTTATCTGATCCCACTCTTCACTTCCTCGTTTCCTATTTAAATAACGCCCCTTCCTTCTACCAGCCGATCTCATTGCTACCCTCCTAATCAGCCAGCCACAGTTCTCATTTACAGAAAGAAGAGAGAATGGGAAACATAGAGACGACTTGCCTTAGGTGGTTTTTCCTTACGTGGACTGGTGTCCCTGAAAGTACGTCCCGAGCGTGGTGGGTCCACTGGATGTGGACTTAAATCAAAATGATAAAGAGTTGGACTATTGTAATCGTTGATGTAGTGGGCCATCACCAGAGTACAGTTATCGGATGATCTTATCCCGTAAAATCACGGTCAACGTATTTTAACGTTTCTTGGGAACCGATGTAGAGGCCTTTGTTGGGATTGCAGGAATTTTATGGAAAAAGTATGTTAAAGAAATATTTTTCCAGGATGAATTGTATAAACTCTTGTTTGTTTTTCTTCTTAATCCTTAGGAGATTTGGAATTTTATGTTGTTTTTCTTCCCAACTGATTGATTTCCTAGAATGTTGGGCTATGGCTCCTTTGAAGAGAAAAGGAAAAATCATGTGGTAGGTGGTGTTGCTAGCTTCCATTTGGATCTTTCTCTAATCCCATTGGGGTAATTGACTCCAACGAAGCGGAACTAAGGGCTCTTCTCCAGGGCATTAGACTCAGAGATGAGAGTGTTGGCCTCTCTGGTGCTGGAAGGAGACTACCTTAATGTCGTTAGATGGATGCGAGGGAGCCATCCCGAACAGTGAAGATTTGAGCTTTTAGTGGATGAGATTCAGTACCGCGTGGGAAAGTTCAAAATGAAGTGGATTGGTAAACCTGGGCAGGGTTTGGTAGGCGCCGATTGGAGATTTTTTATTTCCTTCCCTGATGCAGGTGAAAGGCGGAAGCCGTGCTTTGGTGTGTGGTAGGTTGAGGTTCTAGAGTGATGTGCAACTTAAACTCAATGAGGATAGTAGAGGTGGCTGGTGAAATTGGATCCCAAAATTCAGAGAATCTGCACTAGTGTAATCTAGTAATTGGTCATCGGGATCCTTTTTCTCAACAAATTTAGGAGTTGAGCATACCCAAAAATAAAGGATTCTTCTAGCCCAAATTGAATAGATGCACTAACAACTCTTGGAATTCAGCTAACAATCACTCGACATGAGGCTCTTGCTTGCAGATTGAGTTCCCAAACTCAAGGATGCAACTAATACCTTTGCAGCTGAGACTCTACTCAAAGGGCACTAACATATCCAAATAGGACAGGCTCTAAATCAGCAAGCATATAACCATTCAGTTCAGGACTGTGTAATAAACTGTCTTGTGAAACATTTCTCAAGGTATCATAAGCAGAAAGGTGTCTGTGAGAACCACTTGTTTCAAGGAATAGAATTTTCTTTTTCCAAACGGCATGAGTTGCAACTCAATTCATATCAGAAACTCAACTGACAATTAAGTGCATCTCCAAATTACAGAATGTTGGAATGACATATTGAGCTCCAAAGGTAGGACAGTCTCGGTGGAAGTCGTTCACTCTTAAGGTGATAGACTACAAAACTGCATTACACAGAAGTTGATTTAAGCTTCCAAGTACAAGCCTAGAAACCAGAAACATAAATGCGCAAGGCATTCTCTTGATTGTAAACAAGTATCATCCGTTCGGCCTACAAAAGTTATCCATGGCTCCAATCAATAAAGAAGTGCACTAATTGGTAATTATTCAACTTTCAATTAAGTGATTAACTGAGCACAAGTACACCAAAAGTTCTGTAAGCATGCAGATTCAATACTCTAATTGGGAAATTCCATTAGGGCCCGTTTGGATGTGAGAAGATTTTGATTTGGATTTCTCACATTTGCAGCCCATTTTGTGTTGTGATTTGGATCCTGATCAAATCCTTGGATTTCCAAATCAGCGACTGACAGTGAAAAAAAAAAGATTTCCAAATATGCTGTGGAAATAAGTGGAAATCCACAGATCTGTCAGTTTCCTTCACCCTCTTTGCTCCTCAACCTCTCCCCTCCAGTAGGAAGTACCCCCTTCCCTCTCTCTCTCCCTCAACATGACCTGGCGGATCTACTCGTTTTGTATTCAAAACTCATTTCCAAATCCAAATACAAAATATGAGGTATCCAAACGGGCTACCTCTGCCATTTGCAGCCACGGATGGAGTGACTGAAAAAAGGCTGTGAACTCAGTAGCTGGGAAGTACACCTGTGGAAAAACATGCAATCAATCCTCGAATAAATATGGCAGCTTCCAATTAGAGTCATTATCTAAACAATGGGGTGAGATAACATTCCGTTGTAAAATATGTGTGATAAAATACAATCAATCCCCTGTAAACAACAGGAAGTACGAAGAAACGAAGCCAAACGACTGAGTTAGACATGGACAGCCCCTCTATTTTTCAAAATCATCTTAAAAATGCATGCCGTCAGTATTCTAGGCCCGATCCGGTTGATGGAAAACTGGGTTTCTTGGAATGTATAGGAGGGGATCGGCATTGGTTGCAGCAACAGGAAAAGGCTGTGAACTCCAGCTGCTAGGTAGAAAATCTATGAAAAACATACAATCAATCCTTCGTAAAATATAACAGCTTCCAAATAGTGTTGTCATTATTGAAACAATGGGTTGAGATATCATTACCCTTGTAAAATATGTCAGTTAAAATACGATCAAATGTTGTTACTATTCCCAAATAAAAAATAATAATCTATCGAAGTCCAATTAGAGTAATGTAAAATAAAGGAAGTGTCATTATCAAAACAAGAGGGTGAGATATCATTCCCCTTGTAAAATATGTGTGTTAAAATACAATCAATCCTTGGTAAACAAGAGGAAGTAAGAAGAAACGAAGCCAAAAGCCATGAGAAGTTGTAAAAACTGTAGGGATCCTTTGGATACCTGTCTAAGAAAACGCAGTGAAGAAATAGAGGACTCATTTCTTTCATTCCAAAATCCTCTGAAACCCAACCCAACTCAAATTGTATGAGGATCATTCACTGCATAACATAAAATATAACATCTCTTAAAATAACATGCATTAATTTAAAATACATACCCAATTTCATATCCAAATCCTAAGTGTCTTAAAACAAATCCAAAAGGGTTCCAATATGAGATACTCATGAAATGGGCGCCATGACAGACGATCAACATTAACATGGCCTTTTATCCAGACAGCCCCAAGGAGATGCATTCCACGTCAACAAAAATTCTAACCATTCAATGGGTGATTCAAATTCAAGTCCTTCGCTAAGATTGTTTGAAGTGTCCATGAATGCAATTTTAGGCTGTGACATATCCACAACGGGCACACTGTTCCCTCTACTCTGTCAATAACAACTCTGCACGAGATGAGGCTCTCGGGAAAGATTCCATAGCTCGATTGATCTCTGATAATAACATTGCCGTCTTTTTCGTCTCCATCATCTTCTTAGAAGTTATTGCAGGAAGTTTAATTGTCATTTTCTCCAAGACCATTGCATTCTTTAGCAAAAACTTCACCATCAACAATTTCTGCAACAAAAAATATACTGCGTTGCCTCTTCTAACCCCTGATGCCCAGCCTATCTCAACAGTCTTGAGGTTATGCTCCAGACATGGGATAAAGGCCTCCCTTGACTGCCAGAATTCTCTTTCATCAAAATCGTGTGCCCGCTTAAATGGCTTGTTGACCTGAAAATTAAAGCATAATAATTTTAAGAATTGATGAAACATACTGTCAAAAAAAGAAAAATTTATGAAACACAATAGGAATCTTGAAATGGTAGCAAAATATTAGCTTATATAATATATTCCTCTCTCTCTCTCTCTCTGTCTCTCTCTGTCTCTCTCTCTCTCTCTCTCTCTATATATATATATATATATATAGAGGAAAGTGTTGGTGAGCTTAAGCGCCCCAATCACATGGGTCCCACATTTTCTGTGGTGATCCAAACCATTCATTTGCAAGGCCCTATCATAGATAGGGTGTGTACCAAAAATCAGCTCAATAGGATCATCCTAACCCCTCCATTTGTGGAGGACAAAAATGGGCAGATTTGTGGACAAATATTGTCTGTCCATTTTGACCTCCACAAATGGATGGGTTAGGATGATCCTATGGAGCTGATTTTTGGTACACACCCCATCTATGTAAGGGCCTTTCAAAGGAATGCTTTGGATCATCCTAACAAAGTAGGCCCCAATGTGATTGGGCGCTTAAGCTCACCAACACTTTCCTCATATATATATATATATATAAGATGAAAAAGATGTAGGGAATAAAATCTGAACAAGGTTTGGAGCAGCACTCACATGAACTTGGCATCGGGGAAGTATGTTTATAATAAGACTTTCCAGATCAGGCGAACTCCCTAATACATTGACCATCCCTGGGAATTCCCACTTCTCTAATCCCACGTGAAGAATCAGACACTTACATTCAGAGAGGGGAGATGGCAGACTCCTTACCTCCCAAGTAGTGAACACCTTCAAACAACACAACCCAAAGTTAAGAAATGGGAAAGTAAAAATGACATAAATATTAAGAAGTTAATTCTCTAATGCAAAAAGGAAATATATGAATTGTCAATGGCTAGATTTATATTATTTTTTTTGAGAAAAGGCGACAATTTATTAATAAGGCCAAATGGCTAGATTTATATGGATAATGGATTTTTTAACTTTCTAACACATGCTATAAATAACTGTTTAATATGTGAGGTTAAGAATTTCGTTGATACATAACTAGTTCGGCAACAAAGACCCCAATTCCCACATGTGAAATTCTTGGTTGGAGGACGACATTAGAGAGGTCAAGTTCTTTGGACTACACGCCTTTTCACAGTGGCTTGAGTTATTTGGAAAGGGAATATAAAAGGAAGCTTGATGCAGGAGCATAAGAGAAGAAAGCTTGATCTTGTAGCTCTGATATGAAGAAAAAGATGCATAACTAAAGGGAGCTCTAGGATTTTGTGATAATTGGGGTTTTCAAAAAATTAAGGGATGTATGAACAAGGGGAATGGAGATCTAAGTATCATAAGAGTTATTCAAATGCCCTATGAGTGTAGTGAATAGAATTAAGCAAATTCAAAGGCAATTCCTCTGTGCGTGCGCGCGCGCGTGAGGGTGAGGGTGAGGGTGAGGTGGGTTTTATTGGGGGTGGGGGGGGGGGGGGGGGTGATGATAAATGTGGTATTCCATTGGTGAAGTGGGAAAATCTCAGCAAGCCTACAAAGGGAGGTGGCCTAGGTATAAGGAGGATTAAGGAAACAAATATCGCCGTTCTTGGGAAATGGCTATGTAGATTTGGTAAGGAGGAATCTCTTCTTTGGGTTAAAGTTATTGAAGGAAAGTATGGGGCCTTGCCGGGGCAGCGGATATCAGAGGACAACATCTGACGTTCTTGTGTGACGGTTTGGGGGGACTTCTTGAAGTTTAGTAATTTGTTTTCGATAGGATCAGATTGAGAGTCTATTTAGGGGATAGGATTCAATTCTGGTAAGATAAGTGGCGTGCAGAACAGTCGCTAAAAGAGTTTTTTTCGGATTTGTTTGTCATTGCAATGCTAAAGGATGGTTTTGTGAAGGATTTCATGGAAAGTAAGATGGGGAGGATAAATGGATTTGGATTTGGAATTCATCAGGAGAATTCTCTGTGCAGTCTTTCTATCATCATCTAGTGGCTTGCCCTGTGTCTTCCAAGGTAGCTAGAGTGTGGACATTCCAGGCTCCGCCTAGAGTTTGCACCTTTGGTTGGGTGGCTATCCTTGATAGGATTCAGACGGTTGCTTTCTGAGTAAGAGGGACATGATCATCATTGATCACTGTGCTATGTGCTTAGGAGCGGGGGAAATGGTGGATCATTTGTTCATGCATTGTAAAGCTGCTAGAGAGATTTGGAGCAAAATACTGAGTAGATTTGGCATTGCTTGGGTGTTCCCTGCAAAACTCATTGATCTTCTTCTGTGATGGTCTGCGGTGTCGTGGAAGAAAAAAAGGTATAGTCTTGTGGAATGTGTCCTTCCTGTTAGGAAGGGTTTTCATCCTCGGACAAGATCGCTATGCGCAGCGGAAAACTAGAATCGCAAAGAACAAATTTTTTTGATCCGATCTTGCCCTAACCCCAGGATCCCAGAGTATAGATGTTCTGATGGTTATGAAATAAATGTCAAAGATACAAATACGGTGTTCAAGAAGCAAAAAAAGGTTGAAACTAAGAGAGAGAGGGGGGAAGAATTTGTGGAGAGGTGTTGGAAGAATTTCCAAGGGAGGCTGGACGAATTTTTCCAGCATAAGGAGTGTGCGGTCGACCGCATATAAGGTTATATGCGGTCGAGGGCCCAAACACATGGGTCCCACATTTTTGGTGGTGATCAAAACCATTCATTTGCAAAGCCCCATCATAGATAGGGTGTGTACAAAAAATCAGCTCCATTGGATCATCCTAACCCCTCCAAAAGTGGAGGGCAAAAATGGGCAGAGTTGTGGCAAACGGTGTCTGTCCATTTTGCCCTCCACTTTTGTATGGGTTAGGATGATCCTATGGAGCTGATTTTTTGACACACCCTATCTATGTAAGGGCCTTGCAAATAAATGCTTTGGATCATCCTAACAATGTGGGCCCACATGAGTTTTGCCCTCGACCGCACCAAGCTTGGTGTGGTCGAGCGCACAATCGTATTCCTCTCTCTCTCTCTCTCTCTCTATATATATATATATATATATATATATATATATATATATATATATATATATATATAGAGAGAGAGAGAGAGAGGAATAAGATTGTGCGGTCGACCGCACCAAGCTAGAACAATTTACCTCATACAGACCAAAAGAATAAATGTTCCTAACTAAATTCATGGTCACTTGGAGCGCCATAAAAATGCTCTTCAAGAACACATTCTAATTCCCAACTTGCTATTCAAATCAATGAAGTTGAATAACCTTTAAGTTGCTAGAAAATGCCTTAAACATCCCCACAACCTCCTAAACAAATTTAACCGGTGGACAGTCACACGCATTCGAAGGGAGGCATTGTTTCCTGGGATTTCCTTTCAAAACCGGGCGTTAGGATGAGTCTTATTACTAGTTCCCTTGTGACTTTTTACCTACATTCACTTTCTATGTGTGGCCTTTTCCTAGGCTACAAATCTCCATGATTAACAATGTGTACCAGGTCCATTGGCAACTTGCTAGTTAGCTTTGGAATTCCGAAGGTTGTAGCTAATCTTAACTTAGCATCTTGCTAAGTGAGAAATATTAGAATAAAAAGATCTATAGGACCCTCTTCTTGCACCCAAGATATTAAATTTCGGTTTCGGAGGTCGGTCCTATCCGAAACCGAAATTTTAGCTGAAATCCCGAAATTTTGGCCAAAATTCGGTAACTGGTGCTTGAAATGTCGTTTTTTGAGCCGAAATTTCGGCTGAAATTATGTTAAGGAATAAAAAATCAATATTTTATATTAAATTTCGCCGAAATTACCAAAATTTTCGAAATGACCGAAATTTGGTAAATTTTGGTTTCGGTCCTCACCGAAATTTAAAACCCTGCTCGCACCTTCAAAAGGCACTCCAAATTCAAGATCTTATCCTCACGGTTGTGGGAATTTCCATCGTTTGGAGCTTGCTGGAGGGAAGAGAAGTCCTGAGTCTATTTTGGGCACCCCAAACCTCAAAAACAACGTTCAGATTAAGAGGAAAAGCTCCATCAAAATGAAAACAGAAATGGAAACCGGTAAGCCTATTGTATTTGCTTTGCATCTAATTTTCTTTGATTTTAATGGCTAAAGATCAGGTTGATCGAACGTTAAGGAGATTAGATGTTCACATCGGGGTCTCAATATGCAACAATGAAATATCCTTAACATATCACTATCTCTTAAATAAACTAATAATGATCTTTTCAAGCTACGAAGGCACACAATATACTAGTAAAGCACATTAAACTAATGATAGGAAATAAGAGGTCAATCAAAGAATGGAATCAATTGTCAAAAGAAATTCTCGGTAATTCACACTGGACAATCACAGAAAATTAATCATTCAAAAATATACTAATTCAAATTGTTTCATATTCCAATCATAGACAACTAGAACAATTAATCTACCCGGGGACGTTTCAATCAAATGCAAGCCTTTGAATTTTACAAGGCATGCATTGCATTGAAGAAATGACAATGTCATCAAGTAAAGCATACCTGAATACACGAGCTGTTAAGTGTAAGAACTTTGGCATGGCAAACACCCTCAAGAATTGTCTTCAAATGACGACGTGAGACACTCTGTTGGAGCAAATCGCCATCGACAGAAAAATCAAGATCGAGGGACGCATGACTCAGAGCGGATAAGTTCTTAAGAGAAAACTTAGCAGTTCCCCACACAGAATCGGATACATCAAACAATATAAGATTCGGGGCATCAATTTCTATTATGTCAAAAACACTACACTTATGTAGCTTCAAGCGCTTCAGTTGCAGATTCGGAGATGAAATCTTGAAACGACGGATGTCATCACAGTGTGTCATGTCCAAATCTTCAAGCAGTGGACACCCAGATATGATTTCCTGAAGAGAGTCATTTAATTTGACATACGATAGATATAAGGTTTTGAGTGATTGAAAACCCTTGAAACTTTTTGATGGTACGACACAATGGTATAGTTTCAACACTTTTAATGATTCAAGGTGATAGAACGAATCAAAGAGCAAGGTACAGAGCTGAAATCTATCAGGAGGATCAGCAGAATAAGGGACTCCGAACATATTATAGAGAACAGATCTATCAGGAACTCTAAATACGTTGTCATAGAGGCACGATCTATCAGGAAGATTAGGAGAACAAGGGACTCCAAGAAAATCGAGATGGAGTAATTCAACGTGCTTTGTTAAAACTAGAAAAATCCATCTGTTAACATTAAAAAATTTCTTCTGAAATCCAAAGGAGAGGAAGAATTTCTCAATCTTGGAACCCCTGTGATGCCTAATTGATCTGTCGACAAATTCAACAAATCCCTCGTTGCCAGAATCATCCCATTCATGATTTTCTTGACGCTTGTAAAGACTAAACGAGAAATCAAAATTATGGATGTAAGTCCAAAGATCTTTCCATCTAGTAGATAAAATGCTCGTCCTCACCGCATCTTTGGTAGGCAAAAAAGAGAGAATATTGGAAAGAATAGGGTCTGGTAGTTCACTTATCTGATCCAAATCTTCACCTCCTATGCTGCTCCGTTTGGGTTTGGGTTGGGGTAAGTGTCCCTCATCTTCCATTCTTCTTCCTACCCTCCTAATAAGCCCTATCCTATTTACAGGAAAAACACAGAGATTTGGAAACAGAAAGAGGGCAAGTTGCACTCGTGTGTATGTGTGTACACGAAAGTACGCCCCACCATTAGTTCCGTGGTGGGTCCACTCGATGTGAGCTTAAATCGAATCATAACACGTGGCCATTGACAGGGTGGGCCACACCAAAGTTACTGCAACTTTTCTTGCTGACCCTCGAGGTCTTGTCTGGATGGATAGCAGTAATTTTCTGAAAAACTTTGGAAAAGAAATTTTTCTCAGAATTATTTGCTTTACTTACTCGTACAAAAAAATTACAGTTGAATTTTTATTCCCGTTTGGTTGCACAAAAGCTCGGCAGCCGTCGGAATTTGGTTTGGATTTGGCATGCTATTCTAAGTTTAGTTGCCAAAATGCATTGGACTCCCATTGATTCCCTTGGATTTCTCTCATGTAATGATTGCCTATCTATTTCTTGTCCCCTTATTCCAAAAGCAAAGAATTATGATTGAACTTTCTAGGGAATGATGCTCTCTTTCTCTTCCCTCTCTCTCCTCTATCCATATATTTGTAATGACACCCTCTACTTTTTCTCCTACTCTCCCATTATTTGCCGCGCAACTGAACACTACTACACAATTTTCTGAGGTAATTCTAGGCAAATCAAAATTCTTGTCTTTTCCCTTTGACTTCATATTCCACTACTTTCCGAGCGAGTCCAAGCAACCAAACGTAGCAATGTCCATAGGAAGTTAGGAACCTTCAATTTATCCATATCATTTCCCTTTCAATCTGGTAAACAAGATATTCTCAAGGAATCTAGACATGGAGCTTAAGATGGTGTTTGGATCTAGGAAAAAATTCAATGGACAATAATATTTCCTGGAAACATTCCAAAGTCTAGTTGGTTTACAAATACTGGAGAATTTATTTTCCATGAACAGACATATCTATATGTCAAACAGCCTTTAAAGAATGCCTTTTTCTAATCTTTGAGCATGTTGGGATGTAGAATCACTTCAAAAATTACTCTTATTTTTGGTAAGTTGGGATTAAACAAATGACCTATCCAATGCAGCTCTAAACCCAACCCCTATTGTTAACCCATCTCTTTATTGTCTGGAAATGCAGGTTGATAAATGTGGTGTTGCAACAAGAACCCGCCGCTAGAAATCCAGTTATGGGAGCCTACTCAGAGCAAACAATGACAAATAGTCTCAAGCAACCCACGGAATAAGCCCAAATGAGTGTGTGCAACGAATCAAGAGTGCAGTAAAATAAAGAAATAAAACAAGAGAGCAATAGACACAAGAGATTTACGTAGTTCAGCACTTTGGCCTACTCCACGGCAATCCGGCAAATAAACTTCACTATCAATGGTGGAAATTACAACAAGGGTAAAAAACCCTTACCTCTCAAACAATGGTGAAGACCACCAACACCCACTCCACGGGCAATCCGACAAATAAACTTCACTATCAATGGTGGGAAATTACAATAAGGGTGAAAAACCCTTACCTCTCCAACAATGGTGAAGACCCCACCAACACCCTCTCGTCTTGCAACCCAAGCAAAAAACCCAACTCCTTCTTACAATGTTTTCACAACCCAAAAAACACCATAAAAGAACCTAACAACCTTGGATCAAAGCCCTTGCAAGAAAAGAAGAAGAAGAAACCCTTGGATAGAAAAAAACCCTTTCCTTGTAAAGTAAAGCTCTTAACCTCACTCAAGAATCAAGTCATGCCAACTAAAGATAAAAGCCCTCTTGAGTTAACTTATAAAAGACACATTCCAAGAATGCCCTTCTTAAGGAAGTTAACCCATGTGATTTTATATCACTAATCCAACATGTGGAAACATAAGGGAACCCATTTTCTTTACTGTGTGCGCGCAAACATAAGTCATGCAAAACATGTGTGGTTTTGGCTAACTTTTTTCTGAGATAAAAAATAGAGAAGCAAAAATGGAGAGCTTGTATTTATGAGTTCACTACCCAAATAATCATTGTTAAGATAGAGTTTTATATATCAACCTTGGGTCCCACGTAGGATAAATCTGTGATTTATGACCATTAATTTGGTGGATCCCCACGAAGCAATTTACATGATTTGAGGTCCCTTTCAAATGTGTACGTAGAATCACTGATATAACTTATTCTGAGAGGCTCCAAAAGATGCCTTATTTGATCAAAGGTTCTAGGATCATTCAATTATGGTGGGATAACCTTGTTGTTGCTTACCACCTCAATAATTTGACTATATATATGTGACCATAGTTTTAAATTGCGGCCAAAGTTTTGGATTTCGGTTGGGACACAAACCGAAATGCACAAAACCTAAAAAAATTTGGATTTTGTTTCCAAAATTTTGGAAAGATGATTTTTTTATTTTTTTTATTTTTACAATTTTACTTTTAATCTGAAATTTCAGATTAAAAATGAAATTCATTTTTTTCCGAATTTTGGGATTTCAACCGAAATTTTGGTTACGAAACCAAAATTTAAATCCATGTATTCGACACATCCTAGTAGAGCCATCATTCATGTGTGTGGCAAAAAACTTTTAATTTTTTGTCTTTGATGATATAGGATATCCCCACTCCATTTTATAGGGCGGGACAAATCCCTATGGATGCACGCAATCACACGTAGACCACACTCATCAGGTTACTACGCGGGGGGATTGGATATAACTAAGATTTCTCCTTTCAGTAAGAATTTGTTGCCATTGTGGAAACTATTTGAGTATAGTCAGAATTGTTTTATAATATTGCATATAATATCATATACATTATTATAATATAGTTGTCTGCTATGAGAGGTATTTAGTAAGTATAAAGAAAATTAGCGTCTACAAGATATTTAATAACGTATACATTATTATAACATGGGATTTGCTAGCGTCCATCGCAGAAGGCATTTCGTGGATGGTATGTTGCATGTGAGAGCAGCCACGTCATGAATGAAGACAAAATCTGCTTAAAAGTGAGCCTGTGCGACTGCTCTCATATATTAACTAATGACCTAAAGGTTGAGATGCAAAACCCAAACCAATCGAGCTATAAGCTCAACCACCATTGCCAACCGATTCGATGTTCCCATATTTTTTATTTAGATCTTTCGTATGTGCTGCAGAAAATCCTTGAATTTACGCCATAGGGTAATTGGTTTTCCATTTCTGTATTAATATACTTAAGATTTCTCCGTTTAATAAGAATTTGTAACCATACAATCAATCCTCGGTTAAATACAGAATCTTCCAATTATAGTGTTGTCATTATCTAAACAACATCTTCCAATTAGAGTATTGTCATTATCTAAACAATGGGTTGAGATATCAATATCATTATCCATATAAAAAGGGAGCTGATATATAAGCCCCTTTCAATTCTGCGGACACCTTTTCTGAAACATTTGTCCCGGCTAAAGCAAGTGGCCAATTACACGTAGGGATTATTTTGGAAAATGACCAAAACACCCATGCAGGCATCCAATATCCCATCCCGTTTCTGTCTCTCTCACCTACCTCTCGCCCAAATGCAAAGCCCAACTTCAGAAACCAAATCCAGCGCCCTAGTCTCTCTCATTATTCATTGGTGGACATGGGTGTTGGAACCAAATGTGATATATTAACTAGGCATAAAAATGGTATTCTTATGGCATGGGGCCATCGAAATTCTGTATCTAGAAAATCAGAGAAGTTTTCTCTGTACAAAGTTCCTTAGCTGTCTCAGGCGGGATGACCCTGGTGGTAAAAGGGTAAGTAAAATTTCAATTTGTGCAGAAAACTTGTGAATCATTCACAATTTTCTAGAGATCAAAGGGTTTTGAAAGAGAAAACCATCAGCTCCCATAAATTGCCCAAATCTGCCTCCAAGTTTATGTTTCTGTTAAAAAATCTTGGGTGGCAGTGAGAAGGGTGTCAAAATAGAAAAGCTTCTTCTCCTAAGCAGCAATGGTCTCTATCTTCCTCGTTTTGTTGGTGGGTTACAAATTAAGATGTTTTAAAAGAACAAAATTTCCAGATTTGTTGATTTCTAGAGAGAGACCTAGGGCGTCTCTGCACTTCCGGGGGCATCTCTGAACTTGGGCTCCTATGGATTTGGGCGAGAGTAATGGGCAAAGATGCGGGACGAGTGTTGCTTGGGCATTTTGGTCATTTCCTAAAGGACTAAGTATATCTAACCGGATACTCTCATTAGCCGGTCAGAAGGTTTTGAATCGGGTGTCCCTAGTAATGAAAAGGGGCGAATATATCAGCTCCCTATAAAAAAATGTCTGTTAAAATACAATAAATGCTGTTATAATAATAATAATAATAATCTATCAAAGGCCAACTAGAGAATTGTAAAATAAAGGGAGTGTCATTATCGAAACAAGAGGATGAGATATCATTCAATCAATCCCACCGACGCGTTGGCTCTTCGGCATAAAGTCACGGGTTTGCTCCTGTTGACGAGTGTTCGAATCCCGCCCCCGACTTACCTGATACACGTGGTGAGTGGGTCGTTGCATGTATCCGTAGGGACTAGTCCTACTCCCGAAGGGCGTGGGGACATCCTACGTCATCAAAAAAAAAAAAAAAAAAGGAAGTAAGAAGAAACGAAGCCAGAAGCAATGAGTAACTTATAAAAAGTGTAGGGCTCCATTGGATCTAACGAAATGCCCCAGAAGTCCTCTTTAGAAATTTGCATCTCATTAGAAAAAGAGAATGGGATGAAATAGAGGACTCAATTGTTTTATTCCAAATCCTCTGAAACCCATCCCAACTCAAATGTTGTAAGGATCATTCGTTGCAAATCCTGCCATATAACATCTCTTAAAATAACATGCATTAATTTTACGTATTTACCTAATTCCATATCCAAATCCTATGTGACTGAGAACAAATCCAAAGGGTTCCAATATGAAATGCTCGTAAAATGGACCCCCACCCATGGAACCTCAGCATTAATTGGGCCTCTTATCCAAAGGGCCCCAAGGAGATGCATTCCACGTCAAAATGATACTAACCAGCTGATCAGCGACTCAAATTCGAGTCCTCCGCTAAGATTATTCGGATCGTCCGAGTCCAATTTTAGGCTGCGACATATCCACAACAGCCCCCATCTATTGCAGGTTCACAACATACTAAGTATACATAGCAGTGTCCAACGAGTGTCAGTTATGCGCATCTCACCGATCCCCTTACTCTGTCAGTAACAACTTCGCACGAGAAGAGGCTATGGGAAAAGCATGCATAGCTAGGTTGATCTCCGATACTATCTTCTTAGAAGAACTTGCAGGAAGTTTAATTGTCAATTTCTCCAAGACCACCGCATTTTTCAGCAAAAACTTCACAAGCAACAAATTCCTCCTCAATAATTTTACTGGGCTGCCTCTTCTAACCCCTGATGCCCAGCCAATCTCAACAGTCTTGAGGTTATGCTCCAAACATGGGATAAAGGCCTCTCTCAACTTAAAATCGTATGTCTTCTTAAATCCTTTGCTGAACTGAAAATTAAAGAATATTAATCTTATGAATTGATGAAACATGTCAGTAAAAAAGAGAGAAGAATTTATGGAAACACAGTGGGAATATTAAAATAATAGCAAAATATAATCTTATATGAAAAAAAATGGAAAAGATGAAGCGAATAAAATCTGAACATGGCCTGGGGGTAGCACTCACATGGACTCGGCTTGAAGGAACTATGTTTATAATAAGACTCTCCAGATCAGGCGAACTCCCCAATACATTGACTATCCCTGGGAGCTCCCACTTCTGTAATCGCACGTATAGAGTCATACACTTACACTTAGAGAGGGGAGCTGGCAGACTACTTACCTCCCAAGTAGACAACACCTTCAAACAACACAACCCAAAGTTAAGAAACGGGAAAGTAAAAATGACATAAATATTAATAAGTTAATTCTCTAATGCAAAAAGGAAAGATATTAATTGCCCATGCTAGATTTATATGGATAATGGACTTTTTAAAAAAACTTTTAGCACTTGCTATAAATTACTGTTTCATATGTGAGGCCAAGAATTTCGTTGATACATAACTAGTTCGGCAACAAAGACCCCTATTCCCCCATATGTGTAATTGTTGGTTGGAAAACAATATTAAAAAGATCAAGTTCATTGGAACTTTTCACAGTGGCTTGAGTTATTTGGAAAGGAAGTATCAAAAGAAGTTTGATCACTTGATGCAGGAACAAAAGAGAAGAAAACTTGAAAATGTAGCTTTGATATAAGAAAAAAGACATAGAACTAAAGGGGAAGATGAAATTGAGGGGAACTCTAGGGTTTTGTGATGATTATGGATTGAGGCTGATCATGGATTGGTACTGCCTATAGCCGTTATGCAGATCCCACTGATCCAGGAGGCGTACGTTGCCATTTTTCCAGCTTCATTACTTGTCAGGAGAGGTTCGCATATTTATGATTCTACATGGGCGATTTCTTCACTCTCATTCCGTTGGCATTTCAGATATTTCTCACGGTTATCACTCGCATTATACATAAAAGAGCCTGATGTGTTCCTACTACTAATTGTCGAGTTGCTCATCTACATATTTGGTCCAGGTGGACTAGAACTCGAGGTCGAGTTCTTTTCAAGCGGGGGAGAATGATGCAGATAATAGGCCAATAAGGGCATATTTGCCCATTAGGATTTATTTCCATGTTATTTAGTTTCTAGGATTTATATTTCCATGTTTTAGTTTTAGGATTTTATTTTCCATGGAATTTTATTTCCAACCCATTGCCTATATATAGGCCTCATTGTATTAAGAATGATTAACTTTGATGATTATTGAATTGAATTGATATTTTTCCCCTCTATAGATTTCTTCCTCTCCTCTCTTGTCCGGTTCTTCTCTTCTTCTACCTAAATTCCTCTCTTCTAGCTAGAATTCTTCTCTTCTCCTTCCCAATTCTTCTTCTACTCTCTTCTTCCCCTACTCTTCTTCTATTATTCTCCTTCTCCTTTTCTCCCCTTTCTTCTATTTCCCTTCCCGGTTCTACATCAATTATGGTTTGGGAAAATTAAGCAATATATGAAAAGGTGGAATAAGGTTTGAAATAGAAGAGCTATAAATCCTAAGAGGTCGATAAGATGGAACTAGGGTTACCTACAATAATCCAATGCAATTAGATGAACAAACGACCCAAATCATCAAGTTGATAGCGGGCATGGAAATAAGAACTAGGGCAAGAGCTAGAGCTAAATACCTATGATAGAAGAGAAGATAGGATAGATAGTTGGAGTCACAACAACTTGACCAAGGGCATCACACCAATAATTTTCGTAAGGTGTCACATCATAGAATGTCTAAGCGATTTTAGAGACTTCCAAACGACTTAAAACCTAATATGTGGGCTCTCTTTAACTTAAAGAGTAGAACTCTAACTTCAAGAAACTTCTCACTTAAAAGGCATAAATAAAAACTAATAACACAACACTAATTAACCTAAAGCAATTTTAGTGTGTCCCACTATAATAATTAACCCACTTTTTTAGTTTTTGTGATGGACGGTTCCCATCATAATTTAAGAATAAGCCTCTTTAGTGGGAGGAATCATTTTTTTGAATGGCAGAGAAACGTATTAAAAAAGAAGAGAACGCAACGACCGAGAATGGGAAGGATTGAGGGGAAAAAAAAACCAACAAAAGGAAAACTCTCAAAGGAGGGAGAGAATAAAAAAAAAAATTCAATAGTGCTCTCTGGAAATCCCTCCTTGGCGAAAGAATGGGTTTGAGAGCCCTTGGGCCACCTGAAGACGTTGAAAGAATTACATTCCATAATCACTTGATCCAAGTCCCTACTTACTAGTAACCTAATACCTTGAAGAGCCACTCTAACCTCACCAGATCCAAGTCCCTACTTTCTGTTAATCAAATACCTTGAAGAGCCTCTCTAGCCTCCCCCTCAATGGAGTCTATAACTTCAATAGGGCCTGAAAATGCCCAATCAGTAGCGTCATTCTAATATCTGAAGATGCCACCAAGGCCTGTCCACCCAAGATTTCCCATGCTGGATCCATCAGAAATTGATTGGGGCTAGGTGAGGACCATACTTGAGTAGGGGGTGTCAACCTGTTCGGTGCAAAAGCAAACCTCTATCCAAACATGCCATAAATCATAGGCAAAGACGAACTTAAAAGACGTGAAAGTTTTGACCCAAGAGATGGTTAAGTCTATTACTTTCATGAAGATGAATTGTGAACTTTTAACCAAACCTTGAAATACCAGGGCATTTCTTTCCTTCCATAACACCCAGATAGTGGACAGTAGTACCACATTCCACAGAATCTTTCCCTTCTTACTTCAAGAAATGAGAGACCAACAATCCAGAAGGTCAATAAGTCTGTATTAGAATACCAAACCAAAACCAAATTTGCGAAGGATTCTACACAACACATCCCGAACCAAGATGCAATGAAGGAACGCATGATTGATGATCCACTATATCGCCATACTCCACACAGAGCGCATGGTACTTGCAAATCAGCATAGGCGATTGTGATGGTGATCCAATGTGAGAATTTTATCAAGGAAGTCAGACCAGCTGAAGACACAAACCCTGGGCGGTTATGGAATGTCCCAAACTTTAGTTAAGCGTGAGGTCACAAAGCACGACAAAATTTGATGGGAGAAAGATTTGACATTGAAATTCTTGGAAGATGACCCTATCCAAACCCTCTTATCTTCACCAGACAACTTGATATAGCATGCCTCCATAATCCCCAATACTTTAGCCACTCGATCCAGCTTTCAATCCAAAAAGGTTCGCCTGAAATTGATCTTCTAGGTTATCCTTACCTCTTCCCTCTAAAAACAGTCCTTCACAAGATACCCCTTATCAGAAGCCAATGTGAACAGATCGGATAACATGTCCTTTAGTGCAGACTCTGTACACCACTTATCATGCCAAAACTGAATCCTCTTCCCATAATAGACTACGAATCCAATCCCCTCATCAAATTTGTATTTTTGTCTTAGGATATCTCTCAAGACAGTCGATCCACTATATCTGAATCTGTCATCGGATGTCCAATTGCCCGGCCTCACCCTATATTTGCATTATGTTACCTTAAGGTTAGCACATAGTTGATTATTCTCCTCCCCAAACCTCCATAACTACTTGTGAAGCAATCCTTTATTGATGCCTCTCAATTTACTGAATCCCAAACTGCCAGCTCGGATGGGCATGCAGACCTCTTTCCAGTTAACAATGTGCATTATCTGTTTCTCATCCGACCCCTCCCTCTCCTCTCCCACACCAAAGAAATCTCCTCTAGATTTGCTCTATTATGTTTATCACACTTATAGGGCATTTGAAGGCATAGAGCTGGTAAATAGTGTTGAAGGGAATATTGGTCTTTGTGTATGTGTTGAAGGGTATTGTAGTCATTGTACATGTAACCCTACTTTGGGCTCTATACATGCATCATATTACATGAGGAGCTCCATCATGGAGACTCATCATCAAGGAAGCACGGGTACTCTCCGGAGGCCCACGCACCCAGATTGGGTGCAGGTCCTGGGTGCGTACCGGGTGCGCACCCAAACAGTATGTGAAAAATACATGCCCTGGTTGCGATCCGGGTACACACCCACGCTAACTTTTCAGTAGATTTTGTCTTATTCATTTTATTCATTTGAGGTGGTTGTTCTCTCATGCAAAAGTCGGTTGTGAAATGGCTTTTCTGCCAAATTGGCTAGCAAATCCCATCATAATTTTAAGTCCAATAATCTGTTTGGGGCTCACATTCGGTTGGGAGTTGGGACGATCCCAAACGAACAGGGCCTTAAATTGAAGTCCAAAAGTATGTTATTGTAGAATGGTTTGAAAACAAACAACGTATGTCATAATCGGTTGTCATATTTGATTTTTATCAATATATAATAAAATTTAAAAATATATTATATTAATATATTCAGCGTACCCACAACGTACCTGTATCCTTTTTTAAAAATAAAAATAAAAATCACATATCCATGTACCTGTATCGTGTCGTACCCGCACCCCGTACCTATATCCGTGCTTCATAGCTTATCATCTTCTCCTTCAGTCTTCTTCTTCCTCCATGGAGACTCATCATCTTCTCCCTCACCCTTCTTCTTCCTCCTTTCCTTATCTAAAATAACATGGTATCAGAGCTGTTAACAGAGAGATTTGAGAATGAAATGTTGTGTTAGCCTACTTGCCCTAACACACACATATATATTTATTATGAAAAGAATATGAAAAGACTATAATGCCCTTAGGCTACATAAGCTTATTCTAACACTCCCCCTCAAGCTGGAGTCGAACTCCATTCAACAGCTTGGTAAACATGTCTGCAATCTGATCATTCGTTCAAGTGAACTCGGTTTGAATTTGGCCTGTCTAAATTCTGTGACGAATAAAGTGACAATCCACTTCTATATGCTTAGTTCGTTCGTGAAATATCGGATTCATAGCAATGTGAAAGGCTGACTTGTTGTCACAGTAGAGGAACACAGGTGAGGAGTATGAGAATCCAATCTCTGACATAAACGACCGTAGCCAAATTAATTCACAGCCATAGCCCTGTATTCTGCTTCTGCACTGGATCGTGACACAACGTCCTGCTTCTTACTCTTCCAAGATACTAGATTTCCACCTATGAAGGTACAATAGCCATTAGTAGATCGCCGGTCAGCAGGAGATCTGGCCCAACCTGCATCATAGTATCTCTCAATTCTCAAATGGTTGTGCTTCCTGAAGAGAAGACCTTTCGTGGGAGCTTTCTTCAGATACTTCACTATCTGAATCACAGCTGACTAATGTGATGTCCGAGGCGCACTCATATACTGGCTAACCACACCAACAGCATATGCAATGTCCGGACGAGTGACTGTGAGATAGATCAACCGTCCTACTAACCATCTGTATCAACCAGGATCTTCTAGTGGCTCCCCCTGATCAGGTGAAAGCTTGACACTCGGATTCATAGGAGTCTGTGCAGGTTTTGCCCCCAGAAGACCTGTTTCTTCCAAAATATCAAGAGCATACTTCCTTTGGGACAAAGATAGCCCCCTTTATGAATGTGCCACTTCAATGCTTAAGAAGTATCTCAGAACACCAAGGTCTTTTGTGCTGAATTCATTCTGAAGTAAATCTTTGAGGCGTTGTATTCCTGCTTTGTCATTCCCTGTAATAACAATGTCATCAACATATACAACTAGGAGAATCAAACCATCCTTGCTTCGAGAGCTGGACAGAGAATGGTCTACAGCACATTGTTTCATACCAAATTGTAGGATGGCCTCACTGAATCTCCCAAACCAAGCACAAGGAGACTGTTTAAGACCATAAATCGCCTTTCTAAACTTACAGACGGTATGCTGCAACTCCCCCTAAGCAACAAACCCTGGTGGTTGCTCCATGTACACCTCCTCCTGCAAATCACCATGGAGGAACGCATTCTTGATATCCAACTGATATAGTGGCCAAGACTGATTCACGGCCAAAGAAATCAATACACGGATGGATGAAATCTTTGCCACTGGAGAGAATGTCTCAACATAATCAATCCCATAAGTCTGAGTAAGGCCCTTTGCAACAAGACGGGCTTTTAACCTCTCAACAGAGCCATCGGGTAGGTATTTGACGGTGAACACCCACTTACACCCGACTACCTGAGCACCAGGAGGAAGGGAAGCCAACTGCCATGTCTGGTTTTTGGCCAAAGCATCCATCTCAGCCTCCATAGCTGCTCGCCATCCCAAATCAAGCATAGCCTCTCGAGCAGAGCAAGGAATAGAAATCGATGACAAAGATGATATAAATGTGGTATACGAAGGAGATAACCAAGCATAACTTACCGCATAAAAAATAAGGTGATGAGTGGTACGAGAACGAGTACGGCTCGCAATGGGGGCATCAAGAGATTCATCAACCTGAGCAGCATCATCAGAGGATGAGGGCAAAGGACCTGCTTGCTGAGAAGAGATGGCAGGGCATGAAGGCTCAACTGAAGTAGTAAAACGCTTGCGAGTATATACTTGGAAGGGATGCTGAACCGGATCCGGTGGGAAACTGGGAACCGAAACCGGCAATGGTAACGGAGGAGGAGATACCGGTAAAGAAGAGGAAGCAGGAAAGTAGGGAGTATCCTAAAAAAAGGAGACATCAGCACTGATAAATTTGCAGAGAAGCTGAGGACTGTAGCATCGGTAACCCTTTTGGGTTCGTGAATAACCCAGGAAAATACACTTGATTGCCCTTGGGGCCAATTTATCAAGTCCTGGGGTGAGATCCTGAACAAAGCAAACACACCCAAACATCTTGGGAGGTAACGGAAACGGATCCCCAGAAGGGTGTAACACCGAAAAATGGGACTGATTGCTAAGAACTGAAGAGGGTAGACGATTAGCCATAAAGCAGGCTGTAAGCATAGCGTCAGCCCAAAAAGATTTGAGACATGCATCTGATACAGAATGGTGGGAGCTATATCTACAAGATACCGTATTTTCCGCTCGGCAACACCATTCTGTTGAGAAGTGTGGGCACAAGACGACTGATGAATAATTCCACGACTAGAAAGAAACTCCTGAAAACCGTGCCGATCAGAAAAATACTCACGGGCATTATCGGTACGTAAACATTTAAGGGAACATGAGTATTGATTTGTAATTTCAGCATAAAATAAACAAAATGTAGAAAACACCTCAGAACGATCCTTTATTATATAAAGCCAGGTCATCCTGGAAAAATTATCAACAAAAATAACAAAGTACTTCCCACCAAACATAGGAGTACGACATGGACCCCAAACATCAAAATGCAATAACTCAAAAGGACTACTAACACGACTAACAGAACGAGACGGGTAGGAAACACGATGGTATTTTCCATACTGACAGGACTCACAATGAAAATGACTAATAACACTAGAAACAACTGAAGAACGTTGCAGACGCTCAGGGAAGAGTTGGGCTTCCCTGGGGGGCACGTAGGGGGGGCAACCAGTGAAGATGGAGGAAGAAAGAAAAAAAAGAAGAAGAAGAAGTTAAGGCATGGGCATGGGCTTCAATGGAGGAAGACAAGAGGTCCTCAATGGAGGTCCCTAGGGCATCGAGAAACCCTAGGGCTTTGATACCATGTTAACAGAGAGATTTGAGAATGAAATGTTGTGTGTTAGCCTACTTGCCCTAACACACACATATATTTATTATGAAAAGAATATGAAAAGACTATAATGCCCTTAGGCTACATAAGCTTATTCTAACAAGAGCAAAGGTCCTGATCCAACAATAGCACACACAAAAAAAGGGGAAAAAGCCATGCAAAAGCCATCTGGCCTTGAGACTCGATCGCTGCCTAAAGCAAATAGAACCATCCTAATCTATTCCTCGTCAAAGGGCTTCCAATAGGCTTCCATCTCCTTTCGATCTGCTAAATTCCACCCCATCAAGTTTAGGACGAGTCACTACCTCCGATGTGTAATGACCCCAATAATACCCTCCTTCACAATCAATTCCTTATCCTCCCTCATTGTCCCATCAACCTGTAGTGCACACGTGTGATTTCCACGTCTTCTGGAACTGGCTATACCATGAAATAAGACGTATTTTTATCACCCTCCGTAAGCCATCTAACATGTGATCTTTGCCCCTAGAAGATTTCTTACTGAAAAACTAGACGATTGTGCTTCTCCTTAAGGGATCCCATCTCCTCTATCTCCTCCCCTCCCCTCCCCTCTCGTCAGTCCTGGTTATTACTTTAATTCGGAATAGCAACCACTCCCTTCTTTCAATGCCTTCTCTCTTGTAGATCGGACTCAATTCCTCCAGCTTCTTCTTGACATTACAGAGTTTATGGCCAATCACCATATCTGCGAGTCACGAAGACATTACTTCATTCCACCATTCTCCCAATTTCTCTTCTATCTGAGGCTCCTTCAACTAAGCAAGTTAAAAACGAAACTGAATATGGCCCCATGATGACAATCTAGGATCTAGTAGAGCGGGACAATAATCTGATAAGGAATAAGGCAATGCTGACTGGCAGACATCTGGATTCAAAAAAATCCATTGGGGACATGAGAAACCAATCGATCCTACTCCGATTGGAAAGGGGAACAAACCATCTTGAATGTGAACATTATAATATTTTCATGTGCAATTACAAGGGAAGAGTTTGGGAGAATTATGGCATAAGATCATTATGGAACTCTTAGGTTTGGAGATAGTAGCAATGTCATAGAGATATCACATAATTCTAATTCCCACTTACACCAAAGTCATGGATTGCAAACGGAAGGACCATACAAATTCATCGTAAATACATCTTGCTCCAACTTTAGACCACAAACCACCTCATTAGCAGGGGCTCTTGACATAAAAGTGTTGATTCTAAAAAAACAAATGAGCGTCCTTTTCCCATTTCACATTAGATTTTAACTTAATCTATTTCCTCTCTAACATTGATGGAAACAGATATAGCGTGCTTCTACTCAACATAAGGAATGTGGAAGTGTTCCTCCATCGATACAAGGTTAGAAAAGTAATTTCCTAGTAACTCAAATGTGGATTTAAGGAAAACTATAACCATAGGAGTTTGTTCTTGGCTCGAAGAAGATGAAAGGTAAAAGTTTATAAGGATGCTTCTCTCAAACAATTTAAAGCCTAGCATGGAGGCATTTTACCTCAGACAGACCAAAAGAATAAATGTTCCTAAGTAAATTCATAGTGACATAAAAAGCGCTCTTCAAGAACACATTCTAATTCCCAACATGCTATTCAAATCAATGCTACATGGAACACGGTTCGTTCTGGTACATGGTAATGAAACGAGTACATGTTACAATGGAAGCCCAATCCCAAGGTTTTAAATTTCGGTTTTGGTTTTGACTACGGTCGCCATAGAAAAGGAAATGTTTCGATTTTGGTGGAAATTTCGGTGGAAATCCTGTAAAATGAAGGAAACATATAAAAATGTATGCAAATGATAGAATTTAAAGATGAAACTTCAAGAAGGGCTAGAATAAGCACAAATACGCACTTAGAATTCACTATATAAGCAAGACAACCATCCATAATGGTTTAAAAACATCAAACACCTAATGGCATGCATTGTCGTGCATGCCAAACAATTTAATACCTGCCAAATTTCATATTTAATTCATATAAATATTTATAAATTATGCACGCACCACCGTTTGCATTCATTTCGTATAAATATAATTATATAATACATACTAATGTAGTATACGACAATTACACTTATGATTTTGGTTTATGCATTTCAGTCATTTCGATTTCGGTGGGGATGGAAATGGAATTATTTCGGTCACTCATGACGGTTTCGGTGGAAATTTAAAATCATGCTTGATACACGGTACAATGAGGGTCGCATGTTGGCGTGGAGCGCTAATTCGGGCCGCTCCGGTACTCTCTCTCTCTCTCTCTCTCTATATATATATATATATATATATATATATATATATATATATATATATATATCATTTCATAGTCCATACTACATACATTTAATAAAAATAAAATAAAAAAAACTCATGTATGCCATATACAATTATTAAAAAGAAAGTTTCAGTTCTAATCCAACCCAAATATATAAAATTTGAAGATCTCCAAACATCACTAAATACAATACTGACATATTTGCATTTTCAATCCTAAATGAAAGCATATAAGGTATTGGTTTCGTTCTAGATTTCCTCCATTGCTTTCTAAAAGTCCTATTAGAAGAGTATTTCCTTCTTTTTTTCTTTCTTGGAAAAAGGAGTGGTTCATTCCGTTCCGTGTGAGCGCACACTTTTTCGATATAGGAATCAGTTCATAATTAATTCCCCACGAGTTAGTGGGTTTTTCATCAAAGCTTCTTAATTCTCGACAAGCTGCTCTCTCTCTCTCTCTCTCTCTCTCTCTCTCTCTCTCTCTCTCTCTCTCTCTCTCAGCGTATGTGCATCTCTCTCTTTCTCTCTCAGCATAGGACCCTCTTCCTGCACCATCAAAAGCACTCCAAATTCAAGAGCTTTTCTATGTCGGTTGTGGAAATTTCCATCATCCGGAGCTTGCGGGAGAGAAGCTTGGGGCTATTTCGAGCACGTCCAAACCTCAATAACGACATTTAGATCAGGATGAGAAATCCGTCAAAATGAAACCGAAAATAGAAACCGGTAAGTCTACAGTATTTGCTTTGCATCTAATTTTCTTTGATTTTAATGGCTGAAGATCAGTTTGATCAAACCCTAAGGAGATTAGATGTTCACAAGCGGGTCTCAATACACAACAATGAAATATCTCTCTCTGTCTCTCTTAATATATCAATCTCTCTTAAATGAACCGGTAATTGCCTTTTCAAGCTACAGAGGAACAAAATACACTAGTAAAGCACATTAAGCTATTGATAGGAAATAAGGGGTCAATTAGAGAATGGAATCCATTGTATTCGCCACTGAATAATTACCTAAGGAAATCGTGCTAAAATATACTTATTCAAATTGTTTCCGATTTCAGTCATAGCTAACTAGAACAAGTCATCTGGCAGGCAGGGGATGTTTTAATCAAATGCATGGCTTTGAATTTCATAAGACAAGTATTGCATTGAAGAAATGGCAATGCAATCAAGTAAAGCATACCTGAATACATGAGCTGTTAAGTTTAAGAAACTTCGCATGGCAAACGCCTTGAAGAATTGTCTTCAAAGAACGACATGCGCCTCTCTGTTTGAGCAAATCCCCATCAACAAAAAAATCAAGATCGAGGGACACATGAATTAGAGCGGAGAGGTTCTTAAAAGAATACTCAACGCCCACCATATAGTCGGATATATCTAACAATATAAGATTTGGGGCATCAATTTCTATTCGACGCCAAACATGACACCTATGTATCTTCAAGCGCTTCAGTTGCAGATTCAAAGATGAAATCTGGATACAGCCGAGGCCATAGCATTTTTGCATGTCCAACTCTTCAAGCAGTGGACAGCCAGCTATGAGTTCCTGAAAGGAGTGGTTTACGAACTTGACATCTGATAGACATAAGGTTTTGAGTGATCCCAAACCCTCAAAACTATCCAATTTTAAGAGGCAATAGCTTAGTTTCAACTCTTTTAAGGATCCAAAGTGAAAGAGAGAAGTAGAGAGCTCAAATCTATCACAACAAGGAACTCCAAAGAAATCCAGGTCGAGTAATTCAACTTGCTTTTCAAACGCAACATGAATCCATCTATTGACATTAAAAGCAAATCTCTTCTGGTATGCAAAGGAGAGACAGAATTTGTGTATCTTGGAACCCTTGTGAAGACTTATTGATTGTTCCACAGATCCAACTATTTCATCGCTATGAGAATAACGACATTCATGAGAAAAATCGAAATTATGGATTTGAGTCCAAAGGTATCTCCATCTGCTCGATAAAATGCTCGTCCTTACCGCATCTTTGGTAGGCAGAAAAGAGAGGATATTTGTAAGGAGAGGCTCTGGTAGTTCGCTTATCTCATCTCCTCGGCTGCTGCTTCCGTCCCGTTTTTGCTTCAAACAAGAAGATTGGGGTAAGTGGCCCTCATCTTCCATTCCATTGCTTCTCCAAAAAATAGAAATTTGCAAACCCTAGGTTTACTTATACGCCCCAAAACCTGGATTTAGACCTAAATCCAATGATAACACGAGGGACATTGTTTGTAACCATTGATATCCCTGTAAAGAAGCCATGACCATATCATTTAAGGGGCGTCAATGGATCAGACGGTCCGATGGATCGTCCGAATCCGAACGTTAATGAACGGGATCTAAACATATGTATACGATCCACAGGCATATTTCGGACCATCAAATCTAGGATCCGAAAACTTTGGATTGTGTATGGGCAAGCCACAGATGCCCATCGGATAGTCTCGATCCGAAATGGTTTACAAAAATACCCTCCAAATTTTGTTAATGCTAACCGTTCTATGAAGCGTATTTGGTCAAAACCTCTCTTATCACTTAATGAATCGGATGAGAATGCGATTTCACTCATGAAAAAAGGTGTGGAAAAAATTCCATGGAAAATATTATTCCTTGAAAAAAACACTCTAAAGTCCAGTAGGTTTGCAATTATCGTTGAAAATGGAGAAAAAATTTTATTTTGATAAAAAAAAATTGTGGAAAAATAAGTTTAAAAAAAATTCTACATAACTTATTTTCCATGTAAAGACATTTTCATACATACAAACACTAGTGGAAATGCACGTGAAATGCAGGGGTTAGAAGTTATTTTAGATTGAAAACCCTTTTAGAAATTGAAAGGCAATAAAAGAAAAAAGATAGAATGTAATTCTATGAAAGAAAACTCAGTATCATAATTGCCAGTTTTGTTTTTCTAATTACTGTTAGTGTTAGATCAAATTAATATTTGGACACAATTATGGTGGGGCAATGGAAGGAGAGAGAATATGGATCATGAATTTTGAATCAATTAAAAAGGCGAACTAAGCGCAATTAGGTTTAATTTGCTAACCATCCCATTTATAGTAGTTACATGGCTATAGTAATTTCCAATCATGTAATTATCTTTTATAAGATTTTAGAATTCTACAAAAGATGTCAACATAAAACTCATACAAAATTACTATAGCCAAGCAGCCCTTTAAAAGAATGTCTATTTATCTTTGAGCATGATGAGATGTAGAATGGGAATGGACTGTAGCTCAATCTTTGAGGTTTTGTGTTCGATCCTAGCTTACCTACCCAAGAAAAAAATGATGGGAATTCGATTTACTTCAAAAAATTACTCTACTTATTTTTGGTAAGTTAGGATTTTACCTATGACCTTAAAGAGATACAAAACCCTGACCAATCGAGCTGTAAGCTCAACCCATATTGTTAAATTTTAACACACCTCTCTTCTGTGGTCTCAAAATGCCCCTGTCAGGTATTGTCAATTTGATAAATGATGAAATCATAATTCATGAAGAACAGAATTGAGAACTTATATTTATATGAGTTCACTATCCAAATGATCATTGTTAAAATATGTTCTAAAGATGAAGGTAACCATTGGTCCTGATTAATGTTAAGTTGATTGAGGGTTGCTTAGAGATTTTGTGCAAAGATTAAAAAAAACCAGCGGGAAAAAACAGGCTACCTGCTCAACCATTTGCAGCCACGAAGTGGCGTAGTAAGGCTGTGAACTCAGCAGATGGGTGGAAAGCCCATCTGAAGTTAAAAAATGTGCCGGGCCCCTTTGGATACCTCTCAAGAAAATACAGCAGGAGTCCTCTTAGAAATTTACATCTCATTAGAAAAAGAGAGGGGCAGAAATAGAGGACTCACTTCTTTCGACCCAACTCAAATGCCATGAAGATCATTCATTGCAAAACATAACATATAACATCTCTTAAAATAACATGCATTAATTTCAGGTATATACCCAATTTCATATCCAAATGCTACGTGACTGAAAACAAATCCAAAATGGCTGCAATATGAGATGCTCGCGAAATGGCACCATCGCAGGTTCGATCCCAGCTTACCTACGGAAAAAAAGGCCTCTTATCCAGAGGGCCCCAAGGAGATGCATTCACATCCTAACCATTCCATCTGTGATTCAAATACAGTCCTCCGTTAAGATTGTTCGGATCGTCCATGAGTGAAATTTTAGGCTGTGACATACCCACAACGGGCCCACCGTTCCCCCTAATCTGTCAATAACAACTCTGCACGAGAAGAGGCTCTGGGGAAAGATTGAATAGCTCTGTTGATCTCCGATAATACCATTGCCGTCTTTGCTGTCTCCATCATCTTCTTAGAAGATCTTGGAGGAAGTTTAATTGTCAATTTCTCCAAGACCATTGCATTCTTTAACAAAAACGTCACCACCAAGTAGTTCGTCCACAAAAAATTTACTGCATCGCCTCTTCTAGCCCCTGATGCCCAGCCAATCTCAATAGTCTTGAGGTTATTCTCTAGACATGGGATAAAGGCGGCCTCCCTCGATTGCAAGTATTCACTTTCATCAAAATAGTGTGCCAAATTTAATCCACTGTCGAACTGAAAATTAAAGCATATTAATCTTATGAAGTAATGAAACACACCAATTAAAAAAAGAATTTATGAAACACGTTATGAATCTTGAAATGGTAGCAAAATGTAAGCTCATATGAAAAAAAGATGCATGCAGGAAATAATGAACAAGGTTTGGGAGCAGCACTCACAATGCTTTCACTTGGGGGGACTATCTTTATAATGAGCGTCTCCAGATCAGGCGAACTTGCCAATATATTGACTATCCCTGGGATTTCCCACTTCTGTAATCCCACGTTCAGAGTCAGACGCTTACAGTCAGAGAGGGGAGCTGGTAGACTCCATAACTCCGAAATAGACAACACCTTCAAACAACACAACCCAAAGTTAAGAAATAGGAATGTAAAAATGACATAAATATTAAGAAGATAGTTCTCTAATGTAAAAAAGAAAGATATTAAGTAAAAATGACATAAATATTAAGAAGATGGTTCTCTAATGCAAAAAAGAATAGATATTAATTAACAATTCCTAGATTTATATAGATAATGGACTTTTTAAAATTTTGACGCATGCTAAAAACTATTGTTTGACTTTTCACTTATTCATAACATATTTTTTTTATTGAGTTAGGCCTTACAATATACAGACTTCTCCTACAACCTCTACAGACTTCCAGACGACTTACAATCTAGTGTATGGGCCCTCTTTAACTTAAACAAGTAAAACTCTGACTTCAAGAAACTTCTCACTAAAAAGTCAGAAAATAAAAACTAATAACACAACACTAATTAACCCTACTCCCATCGTAAGAATTAACCTCTTTAATATTTTTTTTTGTGTATGATGGATCCCATAAAAGTTTATTTATAGTCTCTTTATCGAGGGGAATCATTTTTTTGAATGGCGGAGAATTATAGTAAAAAAGACCAAGATGGTCGATACATGGAAAGAAAAAACAGGAAAAAAGAACACCTACAAAAGGAAAACCCTCTCAAAAAAAAAAAAAAAAAAAAAAACCTCTAAAGTGCTCTCTGGAAACCCCTCCCTGAGGAGCTGATGAAGGGTAAGGTCCAGCGGAAGCTCGTAGCTCAATAGGACAGGTGGCTGTCCTTCGGTGAACAAGCAAAGGGAAGGAATAGTCGGCTCTCCAGATAAGTGGGCTGGTCTAAGAACGGTTTCAAAACTTGGAATTATAGTGGAATTCAAAGACACAACAAGCGAGCAAGGTTTGTATCTGAATAGTTCCAGGAACACAAGTATATTTGGATTTGAAGCCTCAACTACTTGAAATTGTTGCCTCCTGGTCCTCACACGATGATACATTGTTTTGGTTTGAACTGCTGCACATACAAGAAGATCTAGGTTTGTGTATCTTCATTGTTGGGATGAAATTAAGAAAACTGAGGGCCTAGAGTCTGTTCGATGTCCAACTTGTTGCTGCCAATTATAATGTAGAGCTTTGCATGAAATTCCTCTTTGGTTGAATGTTAGACACAGAATGAATCTCACGCACAGCCTTTATCTGTTCGTGGAAATGAACACAAGGTTCTTAACCAATTCTGAGTTTGTATTGTTGTTAAATATATGCCTTAATGCAGACCGTGAACAACATTTGAGCCTCCTTAAAAGGTGATTTGAGTTTTTTCGAAACTGAGAACTCATAGAAGCAGAATTCTTCCCTTTCATGGTCGATTGGCTGCCAAGGACATTTAATGGTGGAAATTCTACTTCACAATTTAAGACCTCTGGAATCTACTACAGCACAATCGTGCATTGGATTCTGTCACTATTACAGAACCTAAAGATAATGTATTTGAGTGAGTTGTTGCTGATGTCAAAGACTGTTGAGGATTCTTATTATAAAATTTGTATAGCTCATTACCTATTTCTGAAGGCACTAACAAGGTAGTAGAATTGAAGAATATCATTTCCATCTGCCTTCAAATTGTCATTTAAAACAAGCATTGGAGACAGTCCTTTGCAAGAGATTGGCTTTGCTCAAGTCTGGGGAGAATTTTGCACCATATTTTGACACCCATGACAAATGTTAGTATTTCAAATTGCAAGGACTTTCAACTAGCTAATTAGATACAAACAATTTCCTAAATTTGCACTTGGAAGCTTTCATTTTAGACCAGAATTTTAAGGGGACTCTTCGCAAGAATTGTTTGACATTGAAGAGTGATAGCCCCTTCATCCCAAAGAAGCGTCCGTTCACTTTCACCTGCATCATTTGGACTACTAAGCCTTTCCGTGGTGACTTGAGTTAATTGAAAAGGGAATATCAAAGAAAGTTTGATGTAGGAATATAAGAGAAGAAAACTTAATTTTTTAACTCTGATAGAATGAATGACGCAGAACTAAAGTGGAAGACGAAACTCAAGGGAACACTAGGGTTTTGGGATAAGGTTTGAAATAGGTAGATAAGATGAAATTAGGGTTACCGACAATAATCCAATGCAATAAGATGGACAAACGACCTAAATCAAGTTGATCGTGGGCACGGAAATAAGAACTAGAAATACGGACTAGGGAGGGCAGAAGAGAGCCTTTTTATCCCATCATAACATATTTTTTTATATCCCCAGCCCTCCAATATATAGACTTCTTTTGCAACTTCTAGAGATTTCCAAATGACTTAAAATCTAATACGTGGGTCCTCTTTAACTTCAACACGTAAAACTCTAACTTCAAAAAACTTCTCCCTTAAAACTCAGAAAATAAAACTAGTAACCCAACACTATAATGTGTGTGAATAATGACGTGAATGGTAAACCCTGACTAAAACAAACTACTAACACATTCCAATTACATTAAAATTAAAATTTCAACCAGACCAATACCCCTACAATATAAGAAAAAACTTAAGCAAATTTAGTGTGTCCCAGTATCATAATCAACCCCCTTTCTTATTTTTTACGAATGATGGTCCCTATCAAGGTTTAATACTAAGCCTCTTTAGTTGGAAGAATCATCTTGAACTTAAAGATTATAATCTTTGTTTATGCAATTACAAGAGGAGAGTTTGGGAGAATTCTGACTCATGATCATTATGAAACAATTTGGTTTGCAGATAGTAGAGATGTCATAGGGATATCACCTGAGCCTAATTCCCAACCACACCTAAAGTATTGGATTGCAAAGGGAATGACCTACATATTCATCATAAATACATCTTGCTCCAACTTAGGACACAAACCATTTGATTAGCTGAGGCTCTTGACATAAGAGTGCTGATTCTAAAAAAATGATCTTCCTTTTCCCATTTGACATTAGAATTCAACATAATCCTTTTCCCCTTTGACATTGATGGAAGCAGGTCTAACATGCTTTTTTTTTCTTTTTTTATGAATGGTAGGTCTAACATGCTTCTACTCAACATAAAGAATGTGGAAGTTTCCCTCCATCGATACAAGGACAAAGAAGAAAATTCCTAGTAACCTCATATGTGGATTTAAGCAAAACCTCGCATCCTTAGGAGTTTTACTTGGCTCAATGCATATAAAGAGTAAAAGTTTATAAGGACAGTTCAAACAAACAATTTAAAGCCTAGTATGGAGTTATATTTTGAAATCATGGAGGACACCCACTCGAACAATTTACATCAGAAAGACCAAAAGAATAAATGTTCCTAACTGAATTCACGGTCACTTGCAGCGCCATAAAAATGCTCTTCAAGAGCACAATCTAATTCCCAACTTGCCATTCAAATCAGTGAAGTTGAATGCCCTTTGCATTGCTAGAAAATGACTTAACCATCTCCACAACCTCGGCAACAAATTAAACAGGTGGACAATCAAATGCATTCGGAGGGAGACAAAGTTTGTTGCAGATTTCCTTTCAAAAACTGGCATCAAGATGAGTTTTATTACTAGTTACCTTTTGACATTTTATCTACCCTCACTAAAATAGTTGACAACGGGTCTGTTGTTAGAATGGATCTCTATGATTAACAATGTGTACCAGGTCCATTGGCAACTTGGTAGTTAGCTTTGGAATTGTTACTAATCTTATCAACTTGCCAAGTGAGAGATATGAGAATAGAAAGATCTATTCTACGGTTGGAGTGAGCTTGATTGAAGCTCCTCCAGTTATATAAAAAAAATATGTGCATTAAGCTATTGATAGGAAATAAGGGTTTAATCAGAAAATGTAATCGATTGTCAAAAGAAATTCTCAGTGATTTGCTACAGACAATCACAGAAAAGAAATCATGGTTAAAAAAAAAAATTCACGGTAAAACTTACTAATTCAAATAGTTTCAAATTTCAGTCATAGACAACTAGCACCATTCATCTACCAGGGGCATGAATTTCTATTCAAATGAATGTCTTTGAATTTCATAAGACAAGCACTGCATTGAAAAAATGACAATGCCATCAAGTAAAGCATACCTTAATAGAAAAGCTGTTAAGTTGAAGAAATTTGGCATGGCAAACACTCTCAAGAATTTTCTTCAAACAAGGACTTGAGATTTCATAGTGGAGCCTATCGTCAAACAAACCATAACAAAGATCCAGGGAGGCATGACGCAAAGCAAATAGGTTCTTAAGAGACAACTCTTTGCACCACAGACACTCAGATATATCTAACAATATAAGACTCGGGGCATTAATTTCTATTCCGTCATACAAATTACACATGCATAGCTTCAAACGCTTCAGTTGCAGATTCGGAGATGAAATCTTGAGATGATGGAGGCCAGTGCAATGTGACATATTCAAATCTTCAAGCAGTGGACAGCCCTCTATGAGTCCATGAAAGGAGTCATTTAAAACAACACGAGATAGACATAAGGTTTTGAGCCATCCCAGTCCCTCGAAACTATCTGATTTTAGGACACAATTGTTTAGTTCCAACACTTTCAAAGATCCAACATGAAAGAGTGAAGTAGAGAGCTCAAAACTATAATAAACATGATCAGAACAATTAACTCCAACGAAATCAAGGTCTACAGATTCAACTTGCTTTTCTAAAGCAAGACGAATCCATTTACTGGGGACACTATAAGAGATTCTCTTCGTGCTTCTGTAACAAAACGAGAGACAGACTTTCTGGATCTTGGAACCCTTGTGAAGACTCATTGATCGGTCTATAAATTCAACAAATCTCTCATGATCAGATGCACTCCAATCATGATTTTTTAGACGCTTGTAAGAAGCAGTAGAAAAATTGAAATTATGGATATCAGTCCAAAGGTATCTCCACCTGCTCGATAGAATGCTCGTCCTTACCGCATCTTTAGTAGGCAAAAACGAGAGGATATTGATAAGGAGAGGCTCTGGTAATTCGCTTATCAGATCGCATTTTCCCCTTCTGCTTCGTTTTCGCTTCAAACAAGCGGATTTTGCTACGCGCTCTTCATCTTCCATTTTTCAGAAACGTTTTCTTGAAAGATACGTAGTGGGACTACCGGATCTGTACACACGTGGGAATATTGTAACTATTGATGTAGTGGGCCACCACAAAAGTAACTCGACAGGATGTGGGACCTGGGAAACCCTCGAGGCTCGAGCCTTGTTTAGGTCTGGAAAAGATTTTGGGAAATCATATCCCCCCTTAAACGGATAAAATCCCCACCACTTTAACGGTTTCTGTGAGAATGATTCAACCCCCCTTAAACGTTTTAACGAATAACATTAAAGGGGGGATTTTATCCGTCAGAGGGGAGAGGGCGAGGGGAATTTCTATTCCCTGGAACCTTCAATTTGTAATCATACCCCTTTTAATAAGCCATAAGTCCGTAACCATATCATCTCTCTTTCAATCTATGAAACAAAAAAAAATTATATGAAAAATATTTTTCATGCAATCCATATGGGGAGCTTAAGATGATGTTTGGATCTAGGGGAAAAAAGTAAGGAAAAAAAATTCAATGGAAAATATTATTCCCTTAAAAAAAAAAAAATTCCAAAGTCTAGTTGGTTTGTAAATGCTTTAAAAGACGGCCCTTTCAAAAAAAAAAAAATCATTGAGCATGATTTACCTTGTTCTGAGAGGCTCTAAAAGAGGCCTGATTTTATCAAAGGTTGTAGGATCATTCAACTACAGTGGAATCAGCTGAAATGGTCTCGCCTTGTAACTGCCCACCAATCCACCATGAATAGTTTGATTATGTATATGTGACACATCTGAGTAGAGCTATCATTCGCTGTTTCCAGTTTTTTTCTTCTGTATGTGTGGCAAAAAAAATGCTTGAATTTAGGGTATGGTTTTTCATTTTGTATTTTTACACGTCTGATTTCTTCTTTTAATAAGAATTTGTAGCCATGTGTCAACTTTTTTTAATATAGTCAAATTGCCTTATAATGCAGTATATAATAGCATATAAATTATGAGAAAAAGTGTTCCTGCGCTGCAGCGCAGGGAGCTTAACTGTGCTTAAGTGGTTTATAAAGCCTCCCATTGGTTCGTTTCTTGTGGACCCGCTATAACTTTCAAAGGGGGACCCGCTGTACGAACCAATGGGAGGACTTAAGCGCAGTTAAGCTCCCTGCGCTGCAGTGCAGCAACGCTTTTCTCTTATAAATTATTATAATATAGTCGTTTACTTTGAAGGTATTTAATAGCTTTTAAGAAATTTGTGCCAAAAAGATATTTAATAACATATACATTATTAGGGGCTGTCTTGGATACGTGGATTTTAAAATCTAGATTTTTAGTTTGAAAATAGTGTAAAAGAGGGTTCATGATCAAGCTGTTGTATGCAACATTTCTTGGATTTTAAGTGGGAAATTCAGGTTTTAAAAAATCTCTCTTGTATCCTGAGATTTCTAAAACCTAGAAACAGCGACGGAGCCAAGGGGGGGCAATTGCCCCCTCTGAAATTCAGATTGTTTTTTTGTATGTATAGAGGTTTAAGCGTTGTTCGTAAAGTTGCCCACTTGCCTCCCTTCCCAACCACCCAAAATGAAAATTGGGATTTTTTCCCTATATTACAGGGTTTTCACTTTTCATAACCCTTCTCTTTCTAAAGTAATGCCCAAGCTCTCTAAATTAATGGCCCCCCTCTCGTTTCTACACCCCTTGAGAGGAGTATTTTTGCCATTTCAAGGGGTAAAAATCCAAAAATCAAGGAAGCAGATCGCTATCCTGCTAATAGGTTATTTGTTTGATTTAACTCTCTGTTCCCTTACCATATCATTATTGGAATCTCACCTTATCTATGAGATTATATATGGTGTAAGCAGGTGTTTGAAAAATAGTACCATAGGCGGGCCACATGATGATCCAAACCGTTCAATTGATTAAGGCAATCACACCTTATCCACAAGATTTTATATGGTGTAAGCCCCTATTTGTAAATTTGTAATGTGGGAACTGTCCATTTAATGGGCCACAACTTAAATACGTTGTGCCCAAAAAATAGACGGTTTGGATCATCCTATGGTGTGGCACATAAAGTACTTTTTGAAAAATACTAGACTATTTATATTGTGGCCCAATAAATGAATGGTTTGGATCATCCTGTGAAGTTAGCCCCATAGTATTTTGTGAAAAATACTCAAACTTTACGCACGCACAATATAAAAAATATCATAAATTATTCGGATTTTCATTGTAGAAAGTGATATGTGTGTGTGTGTTGGGGGGAGCATGCTATGACGACTATTCTCTGCCCCTAGAGCAAATTCCTAGCTCCACCCCTGCCTAGAAATATGGGAGGATCTGCTACTCTCTTGTTGACGGAAAGAAGGGCGAGAAGTTGTCTCTTAGCTACAATTTTGAAAAAAATCTGAATTCTAAAGTCCGCGTGTAAAAACAGCCCCTTATTTTTCAATAAGTACCGTACAGCTCACATTGAGTTCGTACAGCAGGGGTTGAGAATTTATCATTGCGCTTTATATGATGAAAGACCTCATAGCCCATTATTTTTCAAAAACGTACCGTACGGCCCACACTATAGGACTATAAGATCATATAAAAACTCACATTATTATTATAAAATGGGATTTGCCTGGGACCATCCCATATAACATATCAACAGTATAATAGACTCGGTGAAAAGACATTTTAATAGATATCCTAGCAGCCCTTAAAATCATTTTACCTTTGAGAATGATGGGAGGAAGAATCGAACCAAACGTGTTCAGCAAGGAATTTTTAGTGGGCCTTCTCCATTTTCTAAGGTAGGGCAAAGCATTTTTTTTCTCTTTTGTATCTCTAGCGAAAAAGAATTTGAATTTAGGCTATAGGATGTTGGTGGGAATGTCTAGAAAATAGAATTCTGTAGAGTTGATTCAAGGCACGTAATCGCTTTCGTCAAGACAAATTTCGCCCCCACCAGTTGTGTTCAAAGGGGATCCGCGAAATTGCCTCCAAGATACAAGCGGAATCAAACCCAAAACACCTTTTAAGAACTCCAAGTCTTAGAGAAAAATCACTAAAACTGTTTTTTGCAAAAAAGAGTCTTTAGTACATTGTTTTTATGAAAAACTTATCTTGAAAAACAAGAGAGTAGGAGATTGCTAGAGAGAAAAAAAGTATAGCAATAACTGTTTTTCTATTTTTTATTTTTGAAAAGAAAGATTTATGCTTTTTTTTATAGAGCATTTGATGTCTTTTCATTGAGAGAAACATCCCTTCAAGACACCTCTTGGATTAGTTTGAATAATGGCCATTCGATCGCAACTCTTCGCTATTTAAGTGTTTTGGATCATCCACAAAGTGTCCCTTGTATTTGAAAATCATGCATGACTGTTGGGAAGCAAAAGACATGAAAGAAGGTTGAAAAATAGAAGTGAAAAGCCATATAAATTTTCGAACATCCGCGGTCGACCGGGGCTAGCGCGGTCGTCCGCTGATAGGCTTCTAGACATTTTATTTTTTATCGATCCAAAGAACCGCGGTCGACCGGCAAAACCTTTCTGGAAATTGTTTATGCTTCCAGTAACCAATCCGCGGTTAACCGAGAACCCGCAGTCGACCGGCCCTGTTTGAAAATTGTTTTTCTATTATAAAAATAGTCTATGAAAATTCATTTAATTTTTCAATATTATTTTGAAAATCTCTAACATAGGATGATGAGGTTTTTCATTTTTGTATTTATATTCCTAAGATTTCTTCTTTTAATAACAATTTTTAGCCCCGTGTTAAACTAAGAGAATATAGTCAAATTGCCTCATGATATAGAATATAATAACCATATACATTATTTTAATATAGTTGGTTGCTAAGTAAGGTATTGAGTAGCTATTAACAAATTAGCGTTTAGAAGATATTAAATAACATATCTATCTATTATTATATAATAATAATAATATGAGTTACTGTTCACGACTGACGTGGACAGCCCCTCCGTTTTGACATGTAGCAACTAAACTTTCCAAATTTATTTATAAAAACATATGCATTTTTGTATCCAAATATTTTCTACCCGCTTCTTAAAAGGGTTTCCTTTTCCCATTTGGATTGCAAGAGAAACATTTTGACATGCAGAAATTATTTTGCTCCGGAAAATAATTTATTTCCTCAATTTTGGGTGAAATAATATAATTATTGTTAATTTAGATGGATATCATCATAAATTAAAGGTCCCTCTAATATATTTTGGGAAGTGATATTTACGCCCCTTTTGATCACCAAGGACACCCAGCGTCAGTGTATCAATGGCAAAAGTGGGGCTAATGTACTGTATCTCAGAAAAATCTAGTGGCTTTGATTGCAAAGTGCACTGGCAAATGGGTGTCCCTGGTAATAAAAGGGGCGTAAATATCATTTCCCTATATTTTCACGATTTAAAAAATTAAGGTCCCCTCGGTAAAAATTGTATAAGGTTAATCTTAGGCTGTGACATGGGAGGGCCCAAATACGGTGTCCAACGAGTGTCATATATGTTCATCTAACAGTTCCCCCTACTCAGTCAATAACAACACTGTACAAGAAGAGGCTCTGTGAACCGAGTTTATATGAAGGCATATATGAAGGGGCCTAGTCCAAGTTTATCAGTTCTCATGAACATGTAATTTCTAATGATAGCTCAAAATTTTCATCTCCTCAAGCAGTGGCGGAGCCAGGATTTATACAAAAGGGGGGCAAGCTTATACAGGCTTATACTTAAGGAGGGCAGGCCTTCAAATTTTAAAGGAGGATGGACCCAATTATTGAGTTGGGCTTATTAAGGATTTGGCCCAACTCAACAGGGGCAACTGCCCCCTTACGCTACATGTAGCTCCGCCCCTGTCCTCAAGGAGGGTGTTATTCCAAAAATTTATGTACCTTGCAATAGTAATACCAGCCCTTTCAATAGGGAAACCTGTGCATACCAAGCTTGGGGATTCAATTTATTTAACACTCAAGGCACTTATTCAGCACCTATTCCAAAACTCAACAGAGAATTACTCAAGCAGGTGAACCGAAATAAGTCCTAAGATTCAATTGGAATCACTTATTCAGCTCCTATTCCAAAACTCAACAGAAAATTACTCAAGCAGGTGAACCGAAATAAGTCCTTAGATTCAATTGGAATTGTAATCTCTTTCAATTGAAAATCTGGTGACTTATTGACACTGGTATCCAGCCATCACTTGATGACGTATTCACACTAATATCAAGTCATCACTTGATGCTCTTTCCCCCCAAATTCCTGGCGAAAATCAAAATTCAGTAGCAGTCCTCTATACAAAACAATCTCACGAGGGTTTGTGGAAGATGAAGCATGTGTTCAACGTGATGTGGCTGGAAGTCCAACAGTTGTCTCCACTGTGGAATCATGTCTGGATGAACAGTTGCTCACAAGAAGTGCAACATAGGATTGATTAACTATAGTTTTCACCCAAAATCCCAATGATTTTTATAGGGAATAACAGCAAGAAGGTATTTCAGTTACAGAAACCAGTAAAGGGCAGAAATCTTGTCATTAGCTGTGATTTATGGGAAGGGGATGAATAGGTCCGTTAGGAGATGCCAAGACCCTCAGACACAACTGAATCGTTGCAAGCACAAGGCAAGGAAAGATAAGAAAATGGAGGAAAAAGCTGAGACGATTAGATTGCAACCCTCCTTTCATCGAAAATAGTAACAAGAGCGTTTCTTCTTTCAAAAGGAAAACTCACGCCAAAACTCACAAACTTCCCCTAATTCAAAACATTCCGAAAGCCAATACTCGAAGAGACATAAGAGGGCTTTATGGAGTAGCCGTAATACAAGAGTTAATATCCTAAACTACGCCTAACGATGTAAATGGCTATTATGAGTACTAAAAACCCAAAATGACTAAATGAAGACAATGCATGACTAACACGGGCAAACCAAAGAAAGCCTATATATTGAGGCATTAAGGGCTGATGTAATCGCCAAGGGGATGCTCTTGCATCACTACCCTACCCTTACACCACTAACAAAGACAAAAGCAAAGGTAGACCTAATCTAATAAGCAATCATAGGCCGGTGTAGAGATTCCCACGGGATGCTCCTTGCTTCACCTATCCTCTCTGCCTCCCTGTCCTCTTTTTTCCCATTCTTCTTCCCTGCTCTGCATCACCCCATATTTCCGTGCTTAAAGAATAATCAACAACTTCATTGGCGATCAACAAGCTGTCAAGGATTTGCCACTTCTGGATATAAGCTGACTGGTTACTTGAGATGATCCTTGATAGTACCTTCTTTAGTCGCTCTGCCAAAACTTTTGTCAGCACTTTATATAGGCAACCAATTGGGTGAAAATCCTCTATGTTGACTGTCCTAGATACTTAAGGAATTAGAGTGATGAAAGTGGCCACTGTTTCTTTATCCAACTTTAATCCTCCAAAGAACTCCTCAAAGAATTTAGATACTAGGGGTGCAACTCGGGTCGGGTTGGGTCGGGTTGAGGCCAACCCTAACCCAACCTGAGATAGCATTCCCGACTCAACCCGAGCATCGGGTTGAGGATGGTCAACCCTAACCCAACCCGCCTCCAAACCGGGTCGGGTTGGGTTCGAGTTGAGCAGGGTTGGAGTCAGGTTGAGTTCAGGTTCATCTGGGGCCAAACAGAAAAAACAAGGAAACAACATGATCCTAAGAAAATCATGAAAAAAATAGAGGATATTGGTCCGGCCGGGTTGCCAAGGCCTCAACCCTAACCCAACTTGAAATTAAATCGGGTCGGCTTTTCCAAACCCAACCTAAGAAAATGCCAACCCAACCCGAGCCAAAATTGTGTTGAACCCATCAGGTTCGGGTTGAGCCCGACCCAAGTTGCACCCCTATACGTCATCTTTCTGCCTAAAGAAAATGGGCCCATCCTAATCTCCTCCTCGTCGAAGGGCTTCTCCAGCAGGCTTCTATCTCCTCCCAATCTGCTAAATTGCACACTGACAATTTTAGAGTGAGTCCCTCCTTCCAATGAGTATAGGCTCTTATAATATTCTCCGTCACAATCAATTTCTTATCCCCCTGATCATCCCATCAACTTTTAGTGTCCTTATATGATTCACATGTCTTTTGGCACTGGCTATACTATGGAAATAAGTCGTGTTTTTATCTCTTTTTTTTTTTAAGAACTGGTAAGACATGTTTTTATCTCCCTCCTTAAGCCATCTAGCATGTGGTCTTTGCACTAGAAGACTTCTTCCTGAATAACTAGGTGATTGTGCTCCTCAAGGGATCTTTCTCCTCCCGGGTAGCCCCTCCCCTCCTCTCCTTAGTCCTGATTATTTCCTGAATTCGGAATAGCAACCACTCCTTTCTTTCAATCCCTTCTTGCTTATAGCTCTAACTCCATTCCTTCAACTTCTTCTTGACATAATTTTGAGTGAAATGATATAATTATTGTTAATTTAGATGATGTCAACATCAGTTGAAGGTCCCTGTATGTAAAAATTGAATAGGGTTGGTTCAAGTTATCATTTTTTGTGTAAGAATGTAGGAAAATTAATAAATATTTTTCTATTCAAAACTTTACCAGAAAATTCCTGCAATCCAAACCGGGCCTTGGGAAAGCCATAAATCTCTCTCCGCTCCATTGCAAACACATGTAATCCCGACCGGATCGGTCAATGGAAGCTGGGTTTCTTATCATGTATAGGGGATCGGCATTGAATGCAGCTTGCTTAAAGATCTTAGAGATGGTGTGTAAGGATAAAAACATGCGGAAAAAAATCGGCTAACTCTGCCTACAGCCACAAATGGAGTGATGGAAAAAGGCTCTGAACTAAGCAGCTGGGTAGAAAACCTGCGGAAAAACATGCAATCAATTCTTGGTAAAATATAACAACTTCAAATTAGAGGAGTGTCATTATTGAAACAATGGTGTGAGATGTCATTCCCGGTCAGTTAAGATACCATCAAAAGCTGTCGAGTGTTTACAGCTTCCAATTAGATGTGTCATTAACGAAACAATGGGGTGAGATATCATTCCCCTCGTAAAATGTCTGTTAAAATACAACCAAAATCTGTTACTATTCAAGAAAACAAAAAACTATCAAAAGCCAATTAGAGAAATGTAAGAGGGTGAGATATCATTCTGCAAAATATGTGTTAAGAATACAATCAATGTCAACATGAAGTAAGAACAAACGAAGGCAAAAGCCATGAGAAGTTGTAGAAAGTGCAGAGAACCTTTGGATACCTCTCTAAGAAAATGAAAATCCTCGGTAATCAACAAAAAGTAAGAAGAAATGAAGTCAAAAGCCACGAGAAGTTATAGAAAGTGTGGGGAACCTTTGGAAACCACTCTAAGAAAATGCAGCAGGAGTCCTCTTAGAAATTTACATGTCATTAGAAAAAAGAGAAAGGGCAGAAACAGAGGACACTTCTTTCATTCCAAATATTCTGAGAGCCCAACTCCAATGCCATGAGCATCATTCATTGCAAAACCTAACAGGTACCATCTCTTAAAATAACATGCATTAATTTTAACTGTTTACCCAGTTTCATATCCTAATCCTACGTGACTGTAAACAAATCCAAAAGGGCTCCAATATGAGATGCATTCCACGTCAAAATGATATTAACCATTCCATCGGTGACTCACATTCAAGTCCTTCGCTGAGATTGTTCGGATCGTCCATGAGTGCAATTTTAGGTTATGGCATACCCACAATGAGCCCCATCTCTTACAGGTTCACATTAAACTAGCTAATATCACTTGGGAGGGCCCAATTACAGTGTGCAACGAGTGTCAAATATGCACCTCTAACTGTTCCCACTTCTCTGTCAATAACAACTCTGCACCAGAAGAGGCTCTGGGTAAAGCTTGCATAGCTCGGTTGATCTCCAATGATGACTTTGACGTCTCCATCATATTCGTAGGAGATCTTGCAGGAAGTTTAATTGTCACTTTTTCCAAGACCATTGCATTCTTTAGCAAAAACTTCACCACCGACAATTTCTTCCACAAAAAATTTATTGCATCGACTCTTCCAACCCCTGATGCCCAGAAAATCTCAACCATTTTGAGGTTATGCTCCAAACATGGGATAAAGGCCTCACTCGATTGCAAGTACTCTCTTTCAACAAAATTGTGCGCCTCCTTGAATTCTTTGCCGAACTGAAAATTAAAGCATAGTAATATTAAGAAATGATGAAACTTACCAGTGAAAAAAAGAGAGGAAGAATTTATGACACACAGTAGGAATCTTGAAATGGGGGAATCTTGAAATGGGAGAAAAATTTGAGCTCATATTAAAAAAAAAGATGAAAAAGATGCAGGAAATAAAATATGAACATGGTTTGGGGGCAACACTCACAGAGACTTGGTTTGGACAAATTATCTTTATAATGAGAGTCTCCAGATCAGGCGAACTTGCCAGTACATTGATTATCCCCGGGAGTTCCCATTTCTGTAATCCCACGACTACTGTCAAACTCTTGCACTTAGAGATGGGAGCTGACATACTCCTTAACTCCGAAGTAGACAACACCTTCAAACAACACAACCTAAAGTTTAGAAATGGGAAAGTAAAAATGATATAAATATTAAACGGTTGATTCAAATCAATGAAGTTGAATGCCCTTTATATTGCAAGAAAATGCCTTAGCCATTTCCACAACCTCTTCAACAAATTAAACCGGTGGACAGTCACGCATTCGAAGGGAGGCAAAGTTTGCTACAGATTTTCTTTCAAAACAAAGCACTAGGATGAGTTTTATTACTAGTTACCTTGTGAATTTTTACCTAACTTTACTAAAGTAGTTGAGGATGTTACTGGTCTTAGAATGTTTCTATTTGTGGCCTTTGCCTAGGCTGCCAATAATGTCCATGATTAACAATGTGTAACAGGTCCATTGGCAACTTGGGGGTAGTTTTGGAATTCATAAGGTTGTCGCTAATCTTAACTTGGCATCTTGCTCAGTGAGAGATAAGAGAATAGAAAGAGATCTATTCTATGGTTGGAGTAAACTTGATGGAAGCTCGTCCATTTATAAAAACAACCCATAGGTCCCTCTTCCCGCACCATCAAAAGGCACACCAAATTCTAGAGCTTTTGCACATCGGTTGTGGGAATTTCCATCGTCAGGAGCTTGCAGGAAGGAAGAGAAAGTCTCGAGTTATTTTGGGCACGTCAAACCTCAAGAACGATGTTTAGCTCAAGAGGAAAAGCTCAATCAAAACAAAAACAGAAATGATAACCGGTAAGTCTATTGTATTTGCTTTGCATCTAATTTTCATTGATTTTAATGGCTAACGATAGGTTTGATCCAACCCTACGGAGATTAGATATTCACAACCGGGTCTTCAATATCCAACAATGAAATATCTCCATCTCATTATCACTATCTCTTAAATGAACTGATAATGGTGTTTTCAAGCTACAAAGGCACAACATACACTAACATATACGTACTAGTAAAGCACATTAAGCTCTTTATAGGAAATAAAGGGGTTAATCAGAGAATGGAATTCATTGTCAGAAGAAATTCTCAATAATTCGCCATCAGAAAATCACAGAAGAGAAATCATGCTAAAATATACCAATTCAAATTGTTTCAGATTTCAGTCGTAGACAACTAGAATAATTCATCTACTAGGGGATGTTTCAATCAAACACAAGCCTTTTGAATTTCACAAGACATGCATTGCATTGAAGAAATGACAATGTCATATCAAGTAAAGCATACCTGAATACAATGGCTGCTAAGTGTAAGAACTTTGGCATGGCGAACATCCTGAAGGATTGTCTTCAAACAACGACCTTGTTCTTCGAGACCATTCCCAACAAAATCATAATAAAGATTGAGGGAGGCATGGAGCAAGGCAGTTAGGTTCTTAAGATAAAACTTCCTACTGGTTGACACCATCTCGGATATATCTAGCGATATAAGATTCGGGGCATCAATTTCTATTATGTTAAAAGCACCACACATCCATAACTTCAAGCGCTTCAGCTTCAGTCTCAGATTCGGAGAAGAAATCTTGAGATGATAGACGCCAACACAATATGTGATGTCCAAATCTTCAAGCATTGGACAGCCTGCTATGAGATCCTGAAAGGATTCATTTAAAACAGCACTCGATAGATGTAAGGTTTTGAGCGATCGCAATCCCTCGAAACTATCTGATTGTAGGATACAATAGCTTAGCTTCAACACTTTTAGCGATCCACCGTGAAAGAGCGAAGTAGACAGGTTAAATCTATCAGCCCTATAAGAAGAACCAGGAATTCCAAAGAAATTCAGGTCGAGTAATTCAACTTGCTTTTGTAACGCAATACTAATCCATATATTGACATTATAAGCGAATCTCTTCTGATATCTAAAGGAGAGACAGAATTTCTCGACCTTCAAACCTTTGTGAAGGCTCATTAATCGGCCTAGAAATCTAACTACTTTATAGGCAGGTGAAGAACGAAATTCATGAGAAAAAACAAAATTATGGATGTAAGTCCAAAGGTGTCTCCATCTGCTCGATAAAATGCCAGTCCTCACCACATATTTGGTTGGCAAGAAAGATAGGATACTGGAAAGAAGATGGTCTGGTAGTTGGCTGATGTAATCAGAATCATCCAAAATAGAGAGGATATTGGAAAGGAGATGCTCTGGTAGTTCACTTATCTCATCCAAATCTTCCATTTCTTAGAAAGAACAAAGAGACTTGGAATATAGAGAGAGGACTTACAGCGTTTCCTTCTCCGAAAGTACTCCCCAAATAACAAATAAGATTTGATTCCTTTATTTTATTGACGTTTGCTTAAGAAGCTATGTTAATCGTTTTCCTTAACAGTAGGAAAGATAACAATATAGTTGTATCTCCCTCTTGGGATATGTTAATCGTTTTCCTTAGCAGTAGGAAAGATAACAATAAAGTAGTATCTCCCTCTTGGGATATGTTAATCGTTTTCCTTAACTGTAGGAAAGATAACGATAAAGTTGTATCTCCCTCTTGGAATATGTTAATCGTTTTCCTACTGTTATCTCCCTCTTGGGATATGTTAATCGTTTTCCTTAACAGTAGGAAAGATAAGAATAGAGTTGAATCTCCCTCTTGGGATATGTTAATCGTTTTCCTTAACTGTAGGAAAGATAACAATATAGTTGTATCTCCCTCTTGGGATATGTTAATCGTTTTCCTTAGCAGTAGGAAAGATAACAATGAAGTAGTATCTCCCTCTTGGGATATGTTAATCGTTTTCCTTAACAGTAGGAAAGATAAGAATAGAGTTGAATCTCCCTCTTGGGATATGTTAATCGTTTTCCTTAACTGTAGGAAAGATAACAATAGAGTTTTATCTCCCTCTTGGGATTTGCTACGGTTCGCAGAATGCCTTGTGCAATGATCCTAACCTAACTCCCCTCTCTCTCTCTCTTTGGCAATTATGAATGGAATAACAAGAATGTTTAGGAGATTTGACTGTCTAAGGTTTGCAATTACTTTTCAATCAAATTGTTTTTAACTTTTCTCTAGTGATGAAGAAAGCCACACGATCTGGTCTTTAAATCCACATAATGATATAATAACACATGGGGCGATTGTAACCATTGATGTGGTGGGCCCACCACCAATAACTGAACGGGAAATCCCACCCATAAAATCAGGAGGTTAATTGTTTGTAACATTTCTTGGCAACCCTGACCCCTCAAGCTATAAATCTTAACCTCTATTGTTTATCCATTTCTTGTTTCCATTTTTTTCCCTTTTACTTCCTTGAATTTAGGCTATAAGATAATGAGGTTTTTCATTTTTGTAATTGGAATTTGCTAGGTACCATTGTGGAAGGCATTTCGCATATGGCTGTTGCATGTGAGAGTAGCCACACAGGCCTAGATTTTGTCTTATTCATTTAATTTATCTGAGGCTGCACTCACATGCAACAGCCCATCCGCAAATGCCTTCTGCCACTGACCCTAACAAATCCCTTTGCATTTATATACTTAAAATTTCTTCTTTTAATAAGAATTTGTAGCCATGTGTAACCTATTTGAACATAGTCCAACCACCTAGTCGAATTACCTTATATAGTTGATAAACCAGAGATCTGCTAGGAACTTTCCACATGCTTGCTGTTGCATGAGAGCAGCCACATATTATGGGATTTGCTATGGACTTTCGCAGAAGGGCATTTAGCTGAAGGCTGTTGCATGTGAGCAGCCACCTCATCTATCTATATATTATAAGGAGGAAGGGTTCACGATGATGTGGCAGTGAGAAATAAAAATTCTAAAAAAAACCAATTCTACTTAATACTCTTCCCAATTTGTAACTCTTGCAGTTTACTATTTCCATTACAATCGGAAATTACTCTAAATCGAAATCTATATATAATGAGGAAGGGCTCGGGTTGAGTTCGGCCCACTATTTGATGGCGGATGCAGAAGCACAGTTGTATGTTACTGTCCCGAGTGGGAGCCTACCTAGGTATGGGACTAGGTGGGACCCAGCCTGGTATGTACAAGTTTAAAGGGATTTGCCTAACGCGTTCCATAGGTCTGGAGCTTTTAGCATATTGGTAAGGTACCTAACATGTTTGAATGGGGATTGAAGGTTAGAAAAAGCCTCTCCACCCTATCTGCAACTGCAAGAGTGTATTTCTTCAATCTAAATGGAATTATATAGATCATGATACAACAACAGCATTTTCAAAGAAGGCAGCAAGAAACAAACATTTTCATCCCCTATCACCTTCTTTGGCTCTGCTGCTAACATCATTTTCTGCAGGAGCCTTGGGATTCTTGCAGAGCTACACCTACCCATCACCTGAACAAAATTCCCCTTTTTACACTTCAGTACAATCCACACCCCACACCCCAAATTTTCTCTATGAGATGGAATGCCTTCTGTGTCTTGAAGAAGAGCCAGAAGACTTGGCCTCTCCAGGATTCACAGTAGTAGCACTCCTCTGAGAAGTTCCAGAGGTTTCCGAGCTCCTGTTCTCTCCTTGCCCCTTGCCGAGCCACAACTTGTCGAAAATTCTCCTTGACCGCGAAGGCAGTAAAAACCCACCTTTGTTTTTAGTCTTCTTTTTCTTCTCCGCATTTCTCCGCGAATCATCATCGCCAATTTTCATATGCTTCATCTGTTTCTTCAGTGATTTGTACTCCTCTGGCATCAACCTCTCCCAATCTTCTGTATTGGTTACAGACCTTGAGCTCCCACGTGAATCGTTGGGTGGAGCGGTGGTTAGACCAGCTGCAGCTGCCCTCACCTGCTCGAAAAAGAGGACTTGAACCACGACTCGAAGGGGTAGCCGGTCATTCTGAGCAGCATGCATGGATGCATCCATCGACAGTTTCTTGACATCCATCAGACTGCATATCTTCTTCCTTTCGGATTTTGTCAAACCTGAATGCTCCTGAAGATAATAGCATTCAACCCATAACAAATCATGAGGAACACTGATGGGAAAATAAACCAGCAAGCCTCAAGAAGATTCATAGAAATCATGTTTTCGTTTTCAACAGATTCCTGAATGGGTCACTAACCATATTCTAGGGTATGCTATAGAAAGTTGTCAAGTGCAACACTGTTAAACAGATTTTAGGACATGGAAACACTAATATCACAGGGATGCTAGTGGATAGCATTACAGGTTTCTAGGAAAACACATGGAAATGTCATCGGCTTCAGATATTCATACAAGTTGGATGGAAGAAGCCTTGAATTCAGTTTGGATTTTTCGTATTAAACCATAAACTTAGGGAAATGATATCCACACTCCCTTGTATAAATGAAGTCAGTCTCTATATTACACTTCAACTGCCAATTAGAAAAAAAAACATTTATTAGAACTGAGAAGTAACATTGTCAAAACAATGGAGTGTGGATATCATGATCCTAAATTATTGCTCTAACCAGCAGAGACCACAATTGAGTAAGGGTAAATACTGCAATTGAAAAAATGACAGCATCAACCATAATACACTATAGTGTGCAAGGAGAAATAACATTACAAGAATATCAGAAGTTAAAATTCAATTTAAATTTAAACACCTCTACATTTATATGGTTTTGTTAGTGACAGTACTGAAATGCCTTCCTTGAAATCCCTCAGCTATAAAAAAGCATGTTAAGCAACATTACAACTACCATCCATTGATCTATAGAATTGCCACACCAATGGGCTGGAAGTGAAACTACTGAAATGCCTTAAATTTTGAAAACGAAATTGGCGGCCAAAAACAAGAAATTTATAGATATATTTATCCCTGCAAATCTGACCAACAGTTAAAATCTGAGTTCTTCAGAAAAATGAGTTAGAAAGAATAAAATAAAACAAAAAAGATAATATTGGATACAAGAAAATTCTTCGCACTTTACAGGTCAACCATAGCAATACAATCAACCACCAAAGTATAGGAATATATGCTTCAAGATGCATGCAATAATTTAAGTAAGATAATACCGAAAAATCTTACCTTCAAATAGATATCAATGGCCCTGTATAGAAATATCTGCTTAAAGATGCATGCAATAATTTAAGTAAAATAAAACCCAAAAATCTCACCTTCAAGTAGATATCAATGGCCCTGTATAACCCATCATGAATAGGCCATGCTGGCTCGGGAATCGATTCTGACAGATTGACGAAACTGGACAAGGGAAGATTTGGGTCTCGGGCAATTTCAGCAAGATAACCATCCACCAGTTTTCCCACATTAATCCAAGAACAACGCCCTAAAATGAAATTCTCTGCACTCTTTTCGTTTCTTTCAACATAATCAGAATCTTGAGGATTCCGATCTTGCATCATAAACCGATTGACTATGCTTTGAACTAGATTCACATCATAAACAGTGCCATCTGATGCTTGTGCAGGAATCAGTAGATCATTTACTGAAGCTTCATCCAACTGAAAACTGATCCTTTTCACCAGCTCTTCCCTTGACGCATTACCCACTCCAATCAGTACAGAAAACCTCAATAATTTCAGTAAAAAACTACATGAACAACTAGTACTCTTATCAGATGGCAGTAGCCAAATGATTGTTTCCACTAAAGCCCGGTTTCTCCTGGCAAAGTCATCAGAAGCCAGGGAATCGATAGAATCTGGCAACCACTGAACAGCATAAGCATGGAGGGCCTCCCCAATAATTTCACCAGACATTCTTCCCTTGGATTTCACGGCAACCATAACTCGCTTGTAGAGATCTATTTCCAGCTCACATATATCCTCAACCCACCAGTCCTTAGGAACGAGAGACTGTAATTTATGTTGGAACCTTGCCCCATTCTCAATTGTCTGGTCTGCTGCCGCTAATTTCCTGTTATAGGTATAAGACCAGTTGACATTTGAAGGGTCAACGGATGTTTTAGAAGCAAGGGAATCAATGCATCTCCCAACCACCTTCAGATCCTCAGACCAGGGTAACAAAGACTTAGTTGTCTGAAGAACGATGATTGAATCTTTCCAGCTACGGAAGACACTGGAGTTCAAAAACACTTCAATTTTGAAAATTAAATTTCCTCTATCAACATCCTCAGTCATCTCCAGATACTCAGCTGCACATCGAGCGGCAACAACATTACAAGCGTTGAGAGTGACGGTCATGCCGTAGCAAAATTTGGCACAGATCTCGAAGGCTTTGGGTCCACCCGGAAAATCAAGCATTTGTACTACATCAGTGTTTTCCTCATTGGCTTTCATAACCAACTTCTGCAACCGGTTGCACTTAGACAGTAGAGGAAACTGCATGCACAGACCATGTTTCCACAGCTTTGTTACAAAATTAAAAGGAGAGTTGTAGGCTTTCAATTATGAAAAATACAAAATTAAAAGGGGCCTTAATTAGGCTCTCTTTTTTCCTTTCCTTCCATCGTGACGAAAGTAGACCAAAATAGTGAATTTTACGTCCCTTTTCTAACCCACCAAACTTGCCCTTTGTGATGTTTCAAATAGTCAAACATTAAAAAAAACACAAAAAGAAAAAGGACCATCCTCCATACAAAAGTAAACTTCTCCCATTAGGCATTTCTTTGTTTCTTAACTGTCCTTTTAAAACTAATTTCATTCTTTGGTGCTAATGAATGATGTATAGTGAAGCTGGTAACCATTGATATTGAATCATTTAGTCTACTCATGTAGGTATTTTCAGGTGCATTACAGAATTTTTAGAACTTATGTTTTTTTTTTTTTATATATCTTTAATTATTATTTCCTTTCGCCAATTTCAAGTCTGTTCAAATTTTCTATACAACCAGTCTAGCAGTAACTGGTCTGGTTTTTTTTTTTAAACATGCTTCAGGAGTCTGATAACACCACAGAAAATGTCACATTGGATCATCAGCCACGAAACCAGGAGCCACCAATGCGGTCTCAGAAAATCAGGAAAGATACTGGTGTCTTATGAAATATTGAGTTGCAATAAACAAATTAAAACAAGCAACAAAGACGAGATAAACCAAACAGAACCTACTTATTCTATAAGTAGCCAAGGTTTTTCTAAACTCAAGAGTGGCATGAATCCTTAAATCACATGAACTTAAGACTTGAATGGATTAATAAGTCATACAAGTAACGAGGACAAGGACAGTGGATCAAGCTTTAGTTATTCCATGACTAGCCACAGGTTTTTGAGGAAATGGAAGTCATAACAAACCACTCAAAAGAATTAAGTAAATCTGGAAACAGGCCAACAGAAATGGTAGTCTTAATTATTGACCTAGTTTAGAACAGAAAGATACGGTTGAGTTGAGAGAAACCTTGCATCCGACAACAACCTACAGCATTATGACCTTAGGAAAGAAAACAGGTACACCTTAAAAAAGAAAACAGGCACACCATAGGTGCTAACTATTGTTCATCAAATACATGGCCAAATATCCTTTTATAGCCACGACTTGGATATAGTAAATTACAAAACCATAAAAGTGTGTAAATAGTTTACAGAGTATAAGTTGCATAACGGGTAGCGGTTAAAATAGGGTGACAATCTGGATATGGCCAAAGATATCCTTGATCGGTTAAATGTCCCACAATTACAGATTAAAAAGACGGAGATGATAAATCCGCACCCCCTGTAGGATGATTCACACCCTTTTAACGTGAATTGACGTCAAAAAGCATCAGACTTTAATGCTTTTTGACATCAATTCAAGTTAAAGGGGTGTGAATCATCCTACAGGGGGTGAGAATTTATCATCACCCTAAAAAGATCTCTTTATGAGTAAGTTTTTTTTTTTTGAAAACCATCTCTTTATGAGAAAGATAACTGATTATCCTCTACCATTCTACACTTAATACAGATAGATAAGATACCATAATAACCGATCTCGAAGAAAGGAAGGGTTTATTGGTAAAAACAACTCATTGAAAAGTGTATACTGGCTGTTCTAAACTTCCATGAAAAATTCTATCAACTAATCATAGAAATATTGTGGAGAGTCCTGCAATAATCCTCATAAAAATTATCAATCAATTGTAAGTGAATATAAGCAGAAAAAATACCTTGTGTAGATAAAATTTCACTTCTCTAACAATTACAATGACATCTGTTGCCAGCTCAGATGCCACATACCTGCATTATGAGTAAATGCTGAGCCTTAGTACAATTAAAAATGCAGTATGATGGATACCCCAACCTACAACTTAAATTAAACAGAAAAAAATAGTAGCCGCTTGCTATTGGCTCTGCATGCATGAGAAATGAGAAATGCAATCATTTTGGACTTCAAAGACCCCAGAAAGGAACAATGCATGTGACGATGTGCAAAAAATATGAAAGCAAAGCATAGCACAAGTCAAAACTATTCAACTTCACTAGAACCTAAATGTAAGAAGTATCTTATGAGGGAAGGTGTGCAGAAGTCATATTTCTAACATACGGGAAACCAAGAAGTGTTTGGTGCAAAAGTAATGGTATAGCAGATATCACTGATGTAGAAAGTTTCGGAAATTTTGGGGATATGGTGGAGGACTAAACTCAAAAGTCAAAATTTTAGCATTTCCCAATAGTAATGTGATTCCCATCTTCAAAAAATAAAATGGCAACTCATCATTTCAGTCAAAAAATAAAAAAATAGGAAATGCAATCATGCATTTAAGTTTAAGAGTCAAATAAGAAAATGTTCAGACCCTGCATGGGCATATGCTCCAAAAATTAAGGCAGTGCCCCATTACTGAATTCATCTCTAGGTGAGCAGGGGATAACCCAAAGTTGGCAAAACAAAGGAGATAAGAAGGGAAGGGATCTGGACTGATCCAAGACATAACATTGGGAGAATTGTCCTGAATCCACAATTCTTGACTGTTTAGTCATAGGATAACCTCAGCACTTGTACCTTCCATTGATGCCTAGGTGGAAACAAAAATGCCAACATGGGGGATGACGCCCATCATAAAAAACATGAGCCTATATTTGATAGGAGAAAAGAAATGTATTAGGAGGTGCACAGGATGACAGGAGTCACCGAAGGCTGCACAAGAACAACCACTAGTACCCCTGTCATGAAGGGAGTCACTAAGTTGAGGTTTTGTTGTCAGATAACAATTACATGTGGAAGCTGCCAAAACAATGATAGATTCCATACTGCCAAAAATATTATGACGCCCTATGATAAACAAATCTGTAGAAAAATCAAAACATAGTGTTAACAAGTTTCAGAATTCCGAACTTGAGAACCTATGAGGCTAACACATTCTTCTTGAGCACATACAAAACCAGTTTTCTGAGTATAATAAAAATCCAAAACTACCAAAAAAAATCCAAAACTGACTACTTTCACAAACCACTCTATGTTGGGTTTCTATCCCCCGGTGTTTCAATACTCGGACTTAGACAAGAACTCGGGCATGGTAAAAAGGAGTCGACTCGGGCTAGTCAAGGTACAATCAATTTTTCATTCTCATTAACCTGGGTGAGTTAAAGGAGTTTTGATTGGCTTGGTAAGGCAAAACTCGGACGAGGATGAGGACTCGGCAAAGGTAAGTAGTTGATTTGGGTGGTCAAAGACTGACTCAGAGAGTTTTTAAACAGTGGTCACACACAATGTTTAATAGCATCACTCAACCATACCATTCAGACCCCCGTACAACATAAAAAAAAAAATCATTCCCGTCCACCGCCATGAACAGCTCAAATACTTGCCACAGTAAAACCAAACCCAGTCCATCCTCCATCGTCTGAGTTAATAAATCATCGAAAATCAATACCTCTTAAGCCTAGTGCGTATCAAACATTTTGTAGGACACTCACCCTTTATGGCTAGCAATTACCTGCTAGGCCATCTGGTAGATCGTTTCTGTCTTTGCTTCCCCTCCAACAACAAAAAGAAATACGGAGCTTATCCATTTTAGCAACAATCATTGCCTTCATTTCAATTATAAACAAGAACTTTTCTACATGATCCTTATTAGTGTTACTCCGGTGGCAAAGAAAATACACAAACTTACAAAATCAATCACCACAACCCCAACCTAAAATCAAAGCTAATGGGTACATGAGAAACTCTAATGCAGCAAAAGAAATTTTGAAAGCAAAACTCCTAGTATTTAAAGTTTCTTGCTGATGATCTCGCGCATCTCCAATCTCCTTCCATGAACCATGATTCTCAGAAAATGCATATCAAGTCGCATTATCTAACAAAATACTAAATGGGCTACTTCTATTTCTTTTTATCTACTATCTTTGCGCATTGCTCTTTTTTGAATAAGAATGCCCAAAAATCATTGAAAATTGAACTTCAGCACACATCTGGAGTTCCCATCTACCACTCCTAAATCTCGTTCTGCGTCTCCGGTTAAAATTACGTCGATCATTATCAGGAATTCTCACTATACTCTCTAGTCATTTCAAAAAATTCTACAAAGTAATTTAAGCAAATAAAATCAAAGGTACTTACAATCTTCACTTACCAGCCAGCAAATGACGACTATAGCAATAAAAACAAAATTAATAGAAAAGAAACCCAACAACAACAACAACAACAACAACAACAACAACAAAAGGACAGAAAATGAAAAAAGCCAACAATAGATTTTTATTTTTATTTTCAATTTTAACTTTATCCCAATAAGTGCTCAGAGCAAAGATAACCATGAAACATCATAGTTTAAAAAAAAATCGAAAGAGACCCAAAAAGAAAATTCAACATAATAAATAAAAGAAATCAAGCCCTAACCTGATACTATTCCCATCAGCTTGAAACGCATCAGGCTTCGATCCCAGCTTCATAAACTTCATCTCAAAAACCAAAGGAAAAAAAAAACCCAATAATATACAGGTAATTTCAATCTAGCCTCTCAAAAAACCACAAAAAAGTGAAAAACCCTCTGTTTCTTCCACCACCTCTCACAAAACCTCCTCCTCTCTTTTTCTACTCGAAATCCCAAAAAAACCCAGAGCCGTCCTATCGCTTTTAATTCTACCAGCCAGGAGAAAACCACTTGTCCAGCTCAAAACCGCTTTTCCCAACCACAAAAAACGGTTTTCCATAAAACCAACCCATTATGCTAGGCCTGTAACATTTCACTGTGTCGGAAATCCGGATCTCTAAATGGGCCTAGACTGGCTTAATCCTTTGGATTTTCCCATCCCATTCTCGAAAAATTATTATCCTTCCTTTTTAGGGCTCTGAGATCGGTGAATTTCTCGCCGTCTTTTCCCCTGAAATTTTCTATTCTCGAGTTCTGCGTATAGAAAAAAAAAGATCTCGATTTATTGTTCTCTCTCTCTCTTCTGAAAATCGATAGAGAGAGAGAATGGAGAGAGAGGGAGGACTGGCGCGAGTGACTTTAAGGCAATTTTTGCCGTTATTGCACGCCAACCTCCAAATTGACGAGAATACCCTGAATTCCTTTTCTAATCCTCGATATTACCCTTCTTTGACCATGCGTTTCGAAGCTTCGCTTTCTAATGAGGAGAAAAGTCAGTGGCCCGCAGGGGCATCTTGGAAATTGTAGCCCGCCTCTTTCATTGGTTGTAAGGAGACTGGAGAGTAGGAAAATACATATATACCCTTGTAGTTGAATGACTTTTGAATTTAATTCTATCTCTGTACGTGTTGGATTGGGAAATCCCTAGTATTAATTTCTTTAAAAAGAGGAGAGTCTTTTCGTCTTTTTCGTTATTCAAATAAATAAGTGGTGACTTAAAGTTGCTGTCCCCGTTTGGGTGGTCCCATGTGATATTGTCTGACTCTCTTTTGTGGACACAGCTGGACCCATGTGTACTTTGTTTGAGTATATGCCTCTATTCAAAGGTGGGTCCCATGTAGGGTATCTAAAATAGTAGTTTACTATTCTTTTAGGCTACTCATATTGGCCCTACGATGTTTTGATAGCTGCACAAACTAAGCTTGTCTTTTTATTTTTTGATTGGCTTATGGAAGCTTTTTGGGAACTGCTACAACTAGGGTTGCAACTCCGGTCGTGCTGGTAGGATTTTCCAAAACCCTAACGTGCATGCGAAAATGTCTTGGGGGTCTAGTTGAGTTTTTACTAGAAAACCCGAGATTCATAGAGGATTTGTTAGCGTCCAAGGCAGAAGGCATTATGCATAGCCTCTGTTGCATGAGAGAGCAGCCACATATGATGAATTAAATGAATGAGACAAAATTTGAGCATATGTTGAATTAAATGAATAAGACAAAATTTGAGCATATGTTGAATTAAATGAATAAGACAAAATTTGAGCATATGTGGCTGCTCTCTCATGCAAAGGACGCTCCTTGCAATGTCTTCTGCGATGGACGCTAGCAAATCCCACCTGAGATAATTTCTTGGGTCGGGTCAAGTCGGGTTTTTATGTTTAGCTTCGGATGATGGCTAATTTCAAAGAACGTATAAAACAATAAATTTTCTCGCTAAAGATCTCTGTATTTACAATCATCGAGTGCATAAATTTAAGAAGGAAACTACTTTCTCATATCACAAACCTAATCACCTCAATGAAAACAATAATATCCATATAATGAAAAATAATTTATCAAGTTATTCAACAAATATTAAAGAAAGTCATAGTATACCTATAAGAGTCGGGTTATGTTTTGGGTTTCATTTTTTTTCTTTTCTTTAATCTGATCCGACATGAGAATGGGTCAGGTTTTTTCAACCTTAAACCCGACCCAACCCAAGACCCAAGATTACTAAACCCAAAACAAGGTATTTTCGGGTTGGGTTGGTGCAAATCGGGTAAAAACCTGACCGAAGTTGCAACCTTAGCAAAAACATTAGACAGTTGTTTAAATAATAAAAGACAAGATGAGTTTGTACAATTATCAAAACATGTTAGTGCCAGTATCAATAATCTTCTTTTATTAACTCTATAAAGTGCATTTCCTAATGAAAAATGCTAAAAAGATAGGGGCTATTATGCTCCTTCCTATGAGATTCTTAATGACCTTAGGCCTTTGATCCATCATGCCTTGTTTAGGGTTTTGGCAAGCAAAGCTAAGCAGTTGGTTTTTATAGTCCTTTCTTCATCATGCCTCATGATTACTCCAAGATGGTCTGCATAATTGTTCTCTTTCTTAATTTAATGAAGGAGAAAAGCAACATTAGTAAGAGTGAGTAAGAGATAAGTGCTCACATCAACCCCTTGTAGTAGTTATTGAGATGGTCCTGTTCGCTTGCCTTCTTTAAAAAATGATATATACATAATACATTCCCTATTTTTATAATATGATCCTCCGAATTTGTTAAATAGATTTCCGATTGGCTATTTATAGCTTAATTGCTAGCATCCATCGCAAAGGGCATTTCACGGCCGGCTGGTCTGTCGCATGGCAGACCAACCACCTCATGAATGGAGACAAAAGCGATGGACCCTAGCAAATCCCTTTGGGAATTACTATCTTTTCATTTTCAATTAAAAAGTCTAAAATAAAAAGGGGAGTGCAATTACTTAAAAAAAGTGTCAATATCATTTCCCAAAAGATTAAATTATAGCTTGCTGGTGTCTCCTAATGTGGATGAATAAAATACCAAAAGACTAGAAATCGAGAAATTGAAATCAAACATTTTTTCTTGCAAAAAAAAAAATAATTCTGGGATTGAGCCTCTACCTAATTTGATCAAGGTTTTATTCTTCAACCTCCAGGTCGGAGGTTTATTTCTAAAAGACAAGGTCGGAGGTTTAATCCCAGCTTACCTATAAAAACCATTTTTTCCCCTTCCATCAATTAACATTTTCTTTTCATCAATTAAGAAAAAATATGGTTTTTTAAACTAAGACCCTGTTTGGATTGCAAGAATAACATTTCTCATGGAAGGGTTGCTTCAAAAATTGAAGGTCCTTCTAGATAAAATTTGGATAGGGTTGCTTCAAATTATCTTTTTTTGTGTGTAAAAAAATGTAGGATATTTTAAAAGGGTTTTGCGAACGAGTGCCCTAAGGGCACTTGTTAAGCATCATTTAATTGCCCTCGGGAACTTGAATTTTCACATACTTTTAGACTTTTACATATGGTTTGAGATTTTTTCCTCAAAGTATGAGTAAATTCAAGATCCCAAAGGCAATTAAATGATGCTTAACTCGTTAGCAAAACCCATCAAAGAAAAGGATTACTTGATTTTCTTCTCCTCATTTAATACAAAAGCCCTTCATCTCTCTCTCTCCCTCTTTCCTTTTCCTCATTTATTGATTTTTTCCTTCTCATTTAATACAAAGGCCCTTCATCTCTCATTTTCCTCATATCCTCATAGTCCCTTGTTTTTGTTTTTTTTGTTCTCTACAAATTTCTTTCTCTAATATTCCACTAATGAAAGCATTGTGGCCCTCTTTTTTCTGCCTTTTCTTCAACGAAGGGACCACTCTCTCAACATACTCCTACTTCTCATATATCCCTTTCCATGAACCCAATTTGGGCCCTACAATTTTCCACACAAAAGCAGAGGAATATCTAATATTCCTTTTCCATTATCCAACCACCAAGGAAAATTCCGTTGGGATTTTAATGTCTTGTTAACATCTTTCAATATTTCAAGGGACTGCTGTGGAGCCATAAATCCATTTCTAGTTGTGTGTTGTATCAAAAGGATTTCAAAATCTATACATCTTTCAAGACAACGATGTATACACTTACTATGTCTATCATACATTGGCAAAAAGGGAAATGTGGTGCCCAAACTCGGAATCTAATCTAAAGAGATGATACCCACACTCTCTTGTTTTAGTGATGGCACCCGTCTATTTGCTTTGCATTTCTCTAATCTGCAGCCAACAGCTTTTCCTGTACCTTACTACGTTTGGATTGCATCAGATGATGGAGTCAGTATCTGATTCCAACTCGCCCTATTGCATCAGATGTTGCATTGTAAAGTTTGTGTGACAAGAAGCATTTCGAACACACATGGTAGCCATTTTTCTGTTCGTTCATACTTTTTGTTTAGCCAAGATCAAAAGTCTTGATCTCACACACATGCTGCATTGCTACCCTATGCCCCCTTTCATATAAGAACTAACAAAATGCCTCTTACCATCGATCATAAAAATGACTTTTGTCTAGTCGTTTTCGTACTAATTAAGAAGGTAGAGAATTTCTTTAACGCAAATGATGTGGACATTTATAGAACCAATGGGTACAATTATTTAAATATAGGTGCAATCAAATGGGATGTGGAATTCTATATAGCAAATGAAGTACAAAATCTGTGAGTAGAGAATCTTCATGATCTCACAATTCAGATGGGTGTGAGCTAGTTTGTGGTCCCTCATTTGGGTAATGTTTGGGACCATACTTTCCTATCAAAGTAAATGATATTCTAATGACTAATCAATGTTTTGCAGCCCACCTCTATATTGCCTCTTTAAGTGCCCCACTAATTAATTGCTATATAATGTAGGCGAAAAACTATCAAGAACGTGTGGCGTAGAACAAATCCATTGTTCTTCAAATTTTATTTTTGTTATCTTATTTGTAGCCTACTTTTTAGGCTCAGGCAAGAGGACATTCAGGTTTTTGGATTGCATCGGTTTAGCTTACCCAACTTTGTTGCTCTATATTGATCATATTTATAGGGAGTTTTGAATACATTCAAAATACAAGATAGGGTAGGACTAACCCAGGCAACTACATGCAGGGCATATGATGGAAGGGTAAGTACAAATCCTAATATAACAGGTAACAACTTTGAAATAATTCAAAGTCGATTTAAACTTTAGTAACAGCCAAGGTTATCTGTTATCTAGCTACACAACTTGCTTAGTAATATTTTTTTTTTTTGATGGGTTAGTTACTATAGAGATTATCCTTTGCAACATGACTCAAATTGAAGTATATGGAATGATAATTTTTTTAGAGCTATCTATATGAATTGATCAATTCTTGAACATAGGCTAGCTTCCTAATAAATGAGTAGGACCTTACATCTGTCTGGTCATAAAAAAATTTCACATTGTGATTTGTTGGTTCACAAAACCACCTTCGAATCATTTTTAATTTAGATGGCAGACTGCTTGAAATCTCCTCAAGTCAATCATCGGCTGTATCCGAGTTGTAGTGATGGTTTCATGACCTAACCTTGGAATCATGGTTTTGTGATCCACAAATCTTCACTGATTTTTCCAACAAACAACTGAGTTTTCTGCCGTTTGGTTGCTGGGTTTTTTTTTCCTAAGATTTATGTCGGAGAATATTTAGTGGTCACATCAGCTTTTTCTTGCTGACATCAGCAAAATCTTGTCTTGAAAATGGTGGTCTCTCTTTCTCTCTCTACCCTCTTTCTCCACTCATCATAATATCTTTCTCTAATTAATGCTTGTCCCCTCTTTTGTCTCCCACCTTTACCCACATAAATCCTAGGAAAAGAAAAAAACCCGGCAACCAAACGGAGCTGACGGTCTAGCTTTTTTAACACTAATTTTGTGTTACCGTCTAATCAAGATCAAATGGTGATGAGACAGAGAGGGTCCTATAAAGAAACTCAACTTTTCTCACGTAGCAATTCCACATATTGGATCATCACACGTAGTACAATGATGAAAGAAAGGTAGGCACGTGGTAGGCGGTCGTTTCTCACATGATTACGGTTCTCCCACATCATACTTGAATTTCAACTCTCCACTTGATTATTGAAAATCATGTGTACTGATTATGTTACAGTAAATCAATAGATAAATACTTAAACATGCAGTCTGGTCACCTTTGTAATCATTGTTGTTAATTAGTAGCCTTTACGTTAGGGGACCACGCCCTTCCCCTACGCCTTATTATTATACCTGCATCTATTCATTTTGTTACTGTTCTCATTCATATTTGGTGTTTGTGCTATGTTGGTCTTATTTATAAACATTTTCTCTAGCTTCTCTGCACTCAACTTTCAACTTTCAACTTTCAACTTTCCACTTGATTATTGAAAATCATGTGTAGTTATTATGTTACAGTAAACAAATAGATAAACAGTGTGGTCACCTTTGGTATCATTGTTGTTAATTAGTAGCCTTTACGTTAGGGGACCCTCCTTCCCCTGCCCCTTATTATTATACCTACATCTATTCATTTTGCTACTTTTCTCACATATATTTGGTGTCAGTGCTATGTTGGTCTTTTTTCCAATACTTCCATGTTGGGATTAGTTACTACTTCTAATTTGACACAAATTTATATTTTTTGGGAACTCGTGGGAATGTGTTCGTATCTATTAATAGGTTTTTTTGTTCACAGGACCAATCTGAGTTCCTGCTTTTTTATTCTTGTTCTCCCGTCCTTATCTTTTAATAAGGAGAATAAGGGGTTTATTATGAGTTCCCAAAAAATTCGTTAGAATAATCCCCATTGTCCATTGAGTCTGCTCTTATTAATCCCCACTTCGCCAGATTATTACCGATGTAATCATAAAAGGCTAATTTTTCGGTATGGTCTTATTTATAAAGATTTTCTCTAGGTTCTATGTACTCGAGTTTCAAATTTCAACATGATTGGAGTCTATTGGCAATCAATTATGGGGACCGCCTCACTTTTATCCATTTGGTGCTGATATTAGTAACCCACAAGTATACATGTACTAAAATCATAAGGTGTTCTCATATAGCTTTGTGCAGCGGGGTAGGACATAGGGGCCTCCCTTGATATTTGAAGATGATAAAATTATCTTTTGTACCCTACAACACGCGTTAATAGATTTGAAAAAACCAGTCATCCGTAAATTCCAACTCGTTTTGCGATTTATCGGTCTTTTGCCTACGTATATAGCCATATAGGCACCCTTCTAGTATGGATACGGCACGCATGCATGAGATAAATTCAAGTAGGCGATTAAATGTGGGATCGTGTAAACGTTAATTACATGTGATCGTAGGCGTTAAATGCCAAACTCAAAATCCATTGTTAGGACGTGTAAACGCATTTAAGTATTCCGACCAGTGAGCCCAAGTTCAAGTTGGGACGTTTGGGGTCAATATTGTGAAGGGTCAAGAGTCACTAGCTTGGCCTCGCTATCAAAGGACAAAGGTTGGAACGTTGATTAAGGCCGCTATAAACAAAAGGGATTTGCTAGGGACCATGCCAGAACGCATTTTGTGGATGGTCCCTAGCAAATCTCGAAAGGAAATTTGTACTTAGGGATTTGCTAGCCTCTATTGCAAAAGACATTTCACGGACGGCCTGTGGCATGTGAGAGCAGCAATCTCATGAATGAAGACATAATTTGCCGAAAAGTGAGCCTGTGTGGCTGCTCTCACATGCAACAGGCCATCCGCAAAATGCTGCTAGCAAATCCCTTATATTTACAAGGAATTTAAATAGTTGAAGTAAATTTTACCTTGATCACGTCCTTGTTTTCTATAATTACAGGATATGTCCTCTTTCTGATATAGGATCCTGTTGGTGATGGCGACTGAGACAAATAGCAATATTACATATGGCGTGTAGGCCTCACTGTTGCGTGTAACATCTATTCATCACATAGAGAGAGTCCCAATCGACAGGTAAAAGGGGGTGAATTTATCACCTTGAGAAAACACCCAAACTCAAAATATCCACAGATCTATAATAAGTGCTCTAATTGCTGAAATATTTATTTAAGAAAATATCCCATCCACAGTTGGCCCTACTGAGTGTCCGATTCCAATAATTGTGATTTGTGAACATGGTTTTAAATTTTGGCCGAAATCCGAAATTTCGGTGTAGACCGAAACCGAAATTTGGCGAAATCCGGAATTTCGGACTTTAATTTTGGAAATTTCAAACTTTCGAGGAAATCTAATATTAAAAAAAGAAGAAGAAATGTTACCAAATTTCGGATTTCGGTGGGGTCCGAAATACGTACCGAAATTTTAAACCTTCCTTGTGAAGAGGTAAATATGGGCAACAAAAGCACCTTACGACAAGGTGAAGCAGCAGCAGTGGGTGGACTCTCCCTTCTGATTAGTCAAAAATCTAAAAATCTAAACAGTAATTTAGCACTCAACTCAGAATTTACATATTAGCTCTCAATAAGTATGTTTTAGAAGCCACAACTATCCAACTTTTGGAGATAATTTGTTCACTGAATGACAATGTTTACAGATAAATGAAAAGAATTTGAAGGGGTTACTTTCTAGTTCTCCTAGGAAGAAACTTGGGAGCATACCAGAAAACAAGAGTACACGGAACCCTTCTATTCATAAAACAAAGCAGTTAAGGGCAAATGAATTGCTATATATGCCACAATCACCTCGATCAATGCCATGATCCTGAGATAATGACACAACTGCTCCACCTGTAAGGCTGTAACTACACAGAACTTCCCGACCTTTATTCCCCTTCATAAGAATCCAAGGGCACAATTCACAACCTTTATGACTCCACCTTGAGTCATGTACTCTTACCCATTTAGAGTCCAACGTACCTAAGGCTCTGTTCACTTGTTTTCTCGGGAAAGGAAAAGAAAAGATTTCCCAGGATTCTGACGTGGCATTAGGAAAAGAAATCCAAGGAAACTGTGTAGGAAAAGGTTTCCCGCGCCTGTTCACGTGCGCAGGATCTATGCAGGAAAATGTTTCCCGAGAAACTGCTTGCCCACCTTTTATCACTAGTTTTCCCGGGAAAGCAAATCCAACCAAAATAATGGGATTTGGTTTCCCACACTAGTGAGAAAAGAGACATTTCCACGTCATTTTTGGCAATTTCATGTCATTATTTGACATATTCCACCCAGGCTTGTTAATTTCTCAGGAAAGCAAGTGAACACCAGAATTATGTCTTGTCAAGCAAAAAGGAGTCTGTTTCCAGGGATTTGCTTTCCCGGGAACGCAAGTGAACAGAGCCTAAGAGATAAGATTCTTCCTTAGATCCGGAACATGTTTAAAATCTATGAACATTCTTAGGCCCTGTTTGTTTCAGATTATGACAACCGATTGTCAGCCCTAAATGGACTCAAATTTAAATGTAATTTTGAGTCCAATAATAGGTTTTGGACTTACAATCGGTTTTCAAAATCTGAAACGAAGAGGGCCTTAGTGACCCATCACACCCCGATTTTCATCGTCCCTAATCCAACAATATTACAATGTATGTTAATCTTCATCAAGACAGTAACAACATTGCTTTTCTTGTTGGTGGTGAACCAGTCATGGATGCAACCCATATCAAGAATCCACTCATCTTGAGTATCATCATTCGTGGTCACAGGAAGGGGACCCCTTCAACATCACTAGAATTACCAGTTCATTTCCCTTTCTAGTTTATATTTGTGTTTATGAAAATTCCTTCAAAAGTGCCCCTTCTAATGTAAAAGCATTCCATGTTCTTCATATTGGCTCTAGGCTTCAATCTGAAACTGCCGTTTACTTCCAAATTCCGTAATCCCGTTTCTTTTCCCTGTATCGGCCAATTAGACCTTCTTCATGGACATAGTTATCAGGAACCCTTGTCCTCATCTTGCTCGGTAGAAGAGTTGCTATAACATCTTCCATACCCATCTTCTCATCTCCACAGAAAAAATAGCAACTCATATAATGAGAGAAGAGATGACAACAATAATAGGGTTTTATTTTCAAATTTAAGTCGAAAATCAACACCTTACAAACAATCTTATTATAGTCCTTTAGATGGTTCGAAATTAACGTAACCTTCTTTCATCTAGTGTACAATCGTTGCTTGAGATAGAGCCAAGTCGTTCATAATGTCATGCAACACGCCATCCCCAAAACATAAGTAGACCGCACTCGCATACCTTAAATCATAATCTTTCCAATGAGGATCCTTCGTATGCTCAAGCTTCTATAACTTCCCTTTAAGTGCCTTGTCAAGACCCTGCTCAATTAGCAGAGATGTGAACCCTTGAAATTCCCTAAGCCAAAGCCAAACTTCTTTTTGCCATCAAACTTCTCCACCTAAAACCCTGCTGTATTAATCATAACATGCCAAAACCCAAACTTATTCAAACTTATTCTTCCCATCGAACTTTCTCCACAAAAAACCTTGCATTTGAACCTGTCACAACCATCACAAATCCTTACCTCACTTAGATACCAATTTGTTGTTAAAACGATCAATCTATATGGTTCGATGGAGATGCAAAATAAAATGAAAAAACAAATAAACAAGCACACACAATCATGCACAAGAACATGAGAGATTTTACATGATTCCAAGTGGTACCTACGTCCACGGGTGAAAACAACAAAAAGCTTCCACTCGGCAAAGATCACCAAGTTAGATCAAAGATCTATAAGCAAGACCTTATATAATACCCCCAACCATAATCCCGGTACACAAGTTCCACTCACACACGGAAAATATGCAATTTTCACATTATGAGAACATGTTTTTGGCCGATTGAGATCTACACTCAATGCTTAGAGTTTTTATATGGTGCCCGCCCATCAAGTACCTTGCTAGTGGTACCACCATTGATATTTGATGCAACAGCAGACCACTTTTTCGGAGTCTGCTGTTGGATCAAATATCAAGGGCAGTACTCAGTACTTTTGAAGTACTGCCCACAATGCACCATATAATTTCTCCAATGCTAACATGTTTTTGGCATTAAAGAGGCAAAGAGAATGGAAATCTTCTTCGGTGAACTGAAGTATGAAAACAGCACTAGAAACATTGGTCGATTGAGGGGAATGAACCAACCATCAATTGGACTTCCATTTTGAGATCCGAGTTTAGTTGCAGCAGTCTTCTCAAAAGAGACTACAAGGAACAGCAACAGAAAGTGATGCATATGAATACTACTCACTCACTCGTTCACATTGTAGAAGCATTGGCAAAGCTTGAAAATCTGGAGAGTTCATCTTGCAGAAGAACCTGTGGGTTTCCTTGTTCGACCTACAAAAGAAAAATATTCACTGAAAATTTTCTCTCTCCAACTGCATCTCAATAGTGTTTGACCATGTCTGTGGGCTTTTGCTAGAATACTGAAAAACTGAGTACACAATTTAGTATGTACACTTTCAAAAAGACATGCAGTAATTATTCTTTTTGAGCATCAATAATATGGGTTGAAGAACTGAAACTACAATCAACATGTTCCACAGAACAGTAATATAAACCAATCAACCATGTCATCATTGCTATGTGATCCCGAGATTTAATTCAGCAGGAAAATCCCCACAAATCAGATGTAACTTCTACCAAAAAATATGTGAATATTACAAAAATGCTGTTTATGCATTCCGTCAGAAAACAACATTGTCTATTAGTGTTGCAACTTCCAACCAGGTATTTGTTCAGCAGGAAAATCCCCAGAAATCAGATGGAAATTTTTTTCCACCAAAAAACATGTGAAGAATGGGAAAATTCTGTTTACACATTCCGATAGAAAACATGACTATTAGTTCAATGGATATTTTAAGTTTGCCCTCAATAACTTTGGCGCTACAGAAACTTTTCTCAGAAACAAAGAATGGTTATATAGTGATATTTTTTATCTGGACATCGGGGGGATACACTAAAGGTAAAACAATTCTTTATCATGTTCTCCAGGCTACTGAAGGTACTTTCTTCCCGAGATCTGCAGAAGCTGAAGATAGCATAAAACTTGATATGACAAAACCTCAGGCTTAATTTAGGAGGGAACTTTTCTGCAGCTTTGTCATAGATTTTTCAAAAATGTCATTCTTGAATAGAGGATCTTTTCTCTGCTCTAACTATTCCAGAGGCCAATATGAGGAATTTACCTCCAAACATTTTCTTCGTAAGCTTTTGAAGCTGCTAACATCCAAACCCTGCCATTTGATTATTGAAGTCTTTAATTAATGGCCATCTTAAATTATCCTAAAATATTATATCCTTCCTCCAGCACTTTTAAGCATTGGAAGTTAAACTTAATTCCTCTAGTTATGTATTAAAGGGATGGGCATCAATCAATTCATGCAGAATTACAAAATTTCTTAGGCAACCATTACCTATTAAAAAATAATAATTTTCAAAGATGTTTGAAACTGATCTGGTCTATGTGTATCAGTTCTGAAATTAAAAGATTTAAAAAATAACTCGCACCAGCATCCCATGGTCAAGAATCAGAACACTATCCATCTCCAAGACTACTGAAATTCGATGAGCTATTGTAATCACTGTCATGCCTTTGCATTCCCTGGAAATGGTATTCTGCAGTATTGATGCTGTTAGAGCGTCAACATTGGCAGTGCACTCATCCAAACAGAGTACCTGCATCAGAAATGTGTTGTTTGCTCAATGAATATCAAATTGAAATGCGAAAAACTACCTATACTTTCTGAAACCTTTCATGGAACAATCTTCACATAAATCCTTTGGATATTTCTTTACAAAAGTTAAATTCTGGATCTAAGCTACTCTTCACTATACCTAGTGATAGCCAGATATTATAATTAATTTTTAACATTTTTAGGATATTGAAACTGCTTTATTTGCATATATATATATATATATATATATATATATATATATATGAGAAAACGGTTTCTACACACAAGTGTAGATAAGTTATCTACACACTAGCTTAAAATATAGTAGGGGTCCACATTGTTTGGGTGATCCAAACCATTCATTTGATGGGTCCTCACATTGATAGGGTGTGCCCACAAATTCATCTTCATAGGATCATCCTAACCCTTCGAACCGTGGAGGCAAAAAATGGACAGATTTGTGAAGGTTTATACACGTCCATTTTACCTCCACAAATCGTAGGGTTGGGATGATCCTATGTAGCTGATTTTTTGTGGACGCCTTATCTATGTGAGGGCCAATCAAATGAATGGTTTGGATCGCCCAAACAATATGCCCTCCACTGATAGTGTTTATAGCATGAAGAGAAAAGTTCATAAACAGAAAATAAAGTCTAAACACAAACTGCCCGTTGATGCCAATGACTCAATGAATGTTGAGTTACTGATGTTTCTGTTTCCAATCAAGTAGGATAAGTTGCAATCTCAATGATCATGACCATTATCGAGCCAACATAACAGAAATATACCTTAGAGGACTTGAGAAGTGCACGTGCAAGGCATATAAGCTGCCTCTGACCAACAGAAAATGATATTCCATCTTCTTTCACATGAATGTCCAGTCCTCCTGCTGCTTCTACTTCCTCCTTAACATGGCATTTCTCAAGAGCCTTCCAAATTTCTGAGTCACTTGTCATGCCAAATGGATCTAAGTTGTCCCTAGAGTTTTCCATCAATAGAGTGCACACATTGATTGTTTATGATAAATATTGGATTAGTTAAACTAGATATGAAATCTACAGGGACACATGCTACATGCTATATGTGAAAGTATCATACCCAGCACTACCCTACGTACATGAGCAAACTTGCTAAAAATACTGCATGACAAGAACATTGTCCAATCAAGTGTTCAGGCACCTTAATAGTCCTTCAAACAAGAACGGACACTGAGGAACAACAGCAAAATGTGAGCGGAGATCTGTGACAGCAACATTAGCTACATCTATGCCGTCGATTAAAATGCGTCCACCAGAGATTGGTGTAAGGCAAAAAAGAGCATTAATCAGACTGGATTTCCCAGCACCTGTTCTTCCAACAATTCCAACCTGACAATATGATTAAACCAGGCATTAGATCAGAAAATTAATCGCCAACTTCAACATACTAATATATATGAAGCCTTAGGAACCATCAGAAAAATTTGGATGGAAGCATATGGTAAATATTTTGAAAATAAATTTTCCTATCCGAGGTTTCATTTCTGTACTGACCTGCATACATGCCGCAATATTAAAAGAAACATCATGTAGTGCTGCTGGTGAAGACGGCACATATCTCAGGGTAACATGTTCAAATTCTATGTTTCCTTGAGGGCAAAACTTTGAATCTAAAGATTGGCATTCCCAGGATTCCTCTTGAGGGATATCCATATACTAGAAAGAGTAGTTAAAACATCAGAATGGTTGAGAAGTAAATAAAACAATATGAAGGTCATTTTCGTACCTGAAGCACCCTCTCAACAGAAACCATTTCCTTCTCAGTTTCTGTGAAACTTGTTAGAAAGTTGCTCAATAAAGACACCATTGGTGCTGCATAAGAGAGAGCCAAGCCGACCTGTAGCCAAACGAACCATCTTATACAGGTTTTAGAAAATAAAGTGCTCAAAGCAATGGTACAAACTTATTTCTCTATGTTGTAGAAAAAAAGGATTATAAAATTGAGGCAAATTGAAAACTTACTAGCCCAGGTGTGACAAAATTAGCTGGAAAATTAGCATGGCACCCAATGACAGCCGTTATGGCGATGAAAGAGATCACAGATGCTGCTAGCAACTAAAACAAATACATCATACTGAAAGCATTATACCTCACTACGGAGAGCACTAGATACCCTAAAATCAAGTCTCTGGTCATAGCGATTCCAATGTAACTAGAAATGGAGGATGCTAAATACAATAGCTCAGCTCTATCTTTATTTGAAAAAAAAAAAAAAAAAATTCAGAGGCATGGACAATAACTGAAAATATTTAACATATGAAGTCAAAGAGACATACTTGGAGACGCAAAGAAAGCCACAAACTTGCAGTTAGCTCCGAGTAAGAAGTTTGCTGATATAATGCAACATGTTTAGTGAATATAGCCTCAAAACGTTCCTGCAGAGGTATGCATCAGAAGCTAGCACTATGTTTTCGATGAAGGCAATGCAAACTCATATTATAACTCAAAAGGAGAAAACAGATTCGGATAGCTGGTATAAAGTATATTGAATTTTGCCTTTTCTATCTAGACCCATAGCTCACATGGCCCATCAATTAGACCTAAATCTATTACCCTACTTAGTGAAAACCCATCGCCCGCCATGTTGTCCTGAGTCTGGCATTTTACAGAGCCCTGACGGACTAATGTGCGTGACGCACACACGGGTCGAGATGAGTTTTGTTTGTTTTCTCTATGTAGTGTCCATATTAGGGTTTCGATATGAGAGGTTTTCTTTGTGCTTTCTTGGTGAAGAAAAGAGTTTGTACATTTTACAGGACCCTGACGGACTAATGTGCGTGACGCACACACGGGTTGAGATGAGTTTTGTCTGTTTTCTCTATGTAGTGTCCATATTAGGGTTTCGATATGAGAGGTTTTCTTTGTGCTTTCTTGACAAAGAAAAAGAGTTTGTAACCCTAAAACTGAAATAGAGAAAAACCATTCTCCCCTAGACGTAGGCACAGTGCCAAACCATGTAAATCTTGTGTTTTCTTTGGTCATTGTGTTTCTTTACATCATTTCTTGACATTTTGCTGCACTTCGTGTTTGATATTAGTTGAGAAGGTATTTCCCAGTTTTCTACACACCACCTTATAGCCAAACCCAAACCCTATCCTCTTAGCCAATGTTTTGAAAATCGGAATCAAATCGTAAATCATAATAGAGTTCAAATCGTATCAGATCATAAATTGTATAGTAAAAAATGTAAGACTCATTCAAATATATATATATATATATATATATATATATATATATATATATACCAGTATTCATGGCCCATACTATGCATGGGTGTAAAATGGTAGGCCTGGTTCGGTAGGGATGGTGGGCCTCACTCACTCCTTTCTTGGTAGGTAAAACAGGGGAATGTGAGTTGCGAGGTGTAAAATGGTGGGCCCCACCCTAGGCATGGTTATAAATTGCTGGGCCCCACCATATGCTAAGTTCCAGAAATTAGCAATAAGAGTGAAAAAATGGAAACGAAGCATAACAGAGAGAGAGAGTACCAAATTCTAGAGGAAAAGTTTTTTCAATAAAAATATTTCTTGGAAAGAAAACAAATGACAATGGAAAGAAAAATGGTTAGTATATACTATATGTGTGTGTGCACCGGTCCATTTAACCTCCACAAATGGAAGGGTTGGGATGATCCTATGAAGCTGATTTTTTGGGCACACCCTATCTATATGACGGCCTATCAAATGAATGCTTTGGATCATCCAAACGAGGCATAACGAAGATCCAAATCTTCTATTCACTCTTTCTTTACCTTTAAGTTCTTAAATAATTTATTTTTAATTTTTTATTCATTTAATGTATTTATTTCAGTATTTTTTTCTGGATGTCTCACGGATTCCGGTTATTGGCATGAAGGGTCATGAGATGTTAAATGGGCCCACCAAAAAGTGCTATAGGCTGAAAAAACACCACCAATTCTATTAGTTTCCATATCTAATTCCATTAGAATTTTAGGAAAATAATTTCTGTTACTCCTGATTCCGAGCATGTATAAATTTCTAATGCAGTCATTAGCCTATTTCATATTGTTCTTAGGAAAGTAATTTTTGTTACTCTTGATTCCCAGTATGTATAGTTTGAACAATTATTTTTTTATGCAAAGAGTGCAGATCCACGGAACTTTATTACTGAATTGGGTTAGGTAATTTAGGAAATTGAAAGCCATGCAAATAGTGTAGAATCCATGAACCCCAATTTCTTATGCCCTGTTTTTATGAATACATTTACATTTTCTTAAAACATTTTAACTCTTCTTTTTAATATCACTTACTATTTTTCCCATACATTTCCACCTCTTTTTATATATCTTAATACATTCCCACCTCTTATGAACTTATGTCATCTTTTGCTTACTATAACTCACAGCTTTAATGGATTCTATTTTGTTGCGGATGGGTTTTCCTTTTTTTTTAGAGATTTATAAATTAAATTTTCTGATTTCATCTCTTTAGTTTTTCGGCGCCCTGAGCATCGCACGGGGTTTTCTACTTCTCTCTCTCTCACTCTCTCTCTCTCTCTCTCTCTATATATATATATATATATATATATATATATATATATATATATATATATATATATAAACATAAAAAAATTAGAGAATAATAAACATAGCCAATTATTCATTTTTCACACAAATCCATTAATTTAAATAGAAACTAACATGATTAGTTATTTCATATCATAATATGAATTGTTTGCTAACAAAATTGTCATATATTAATCATCTATTTCTCATCCAAACCCATACATATTGGATAATAATCTTGAAAATAATAAAAGAGACAATATCATATCAATTCTAAAACTCTCAAATATCAATTATAAAAAATTAGTAAGTCGCTAATGTTGTTCTCATTATAGACATCTCCCTCCATGTTGTAAATAATGCCCTCAAGCACGTGCCCTGTGCTTGATTGATTCAAATTGGTTCGATTCATTCGAACTGCTCCTATATCTTCCTTTTCACAAGAGTTTTTGAAGATTTTTTTCTAACGTAGAAGGGAAAGGAGGTCTTTCTAAAGAAAATCTTATTTTCTTTTATACAAAACTTAATTAGGATAAATCACATGAATCATACATTTTACGATCAAATCGTAAGATTTAATCGAAAATCGCAAGATTCATACAAATTAAAATTCAATCATGAGATTCAATTGAAATCCATAAAATTTGATTTGAATCATAAATCATAAGATTTTCAAAACAATGTTCTTAACTATATAACCCCTCGAACAACACAACCATAAGATAGGGAAAACACTCTCTCTCTCTCTCTCTCTCTCTCTCTCTCTCTCTCTCTCTCACGGCTTAGGGTCTCCTTCCACCCAATGTTCAAAATTATAAGGGAAAAATACAAATAGACCCCTCCAACTATCTGACATTTTCACTTCTAACCCTATAGTTTTGAAGTCACCAACGACACCCCCTGAACTTTATGACACATTTAAGTAGACCCCCTCCATTGACGGTCAGTCACTTTAACCCGACGGAATGACTCAAACTAACCCGGGTTAATATTTTGAGGAAAGAAATACCCTCCTCACTGGTTTTAATTCATTTGCAAAGGGACTATGGTTATGCCATTTCCTTCCAACGTTGTTTCTTCCTAATTGAAAGTTCCTCCTCGTCAATGGCATCAAGTGGCTCTTCTTCAAGACATCCACCACCACAAACAACGAAACCCCACTCCATGGCTACATCAAACCGACATCTCAAGAAATAAACATTGATAAAGACAAAAAAAGCCCTAAAATATTACGGTTTATGTGCAAAGCATGATAATGATGTGAATGAAGACAAATAAAATCCCTACATTGAGGGTTTGTGCTGATAAATAAACGAGGGTTTGAATCAAACCCTAATTTTCAGCTTTCAAGAATGAAAACCCTAATTTTTAGTTGGGGAAGACGAGGGCATTACAGTCATTTCCTGCTCCCCGTCCACTCCGTCGCGTTAAAAAAACCCAATGAAACCTCAAGAGGTGTCGTTGGTGACTTTGAAACTATAGGGTTAGAAGTGAAAATGTCAGATAGTTGAGGGGGACTATCTATATTTTTCCCAAATTATAATTACAAATATGTGCTATTAATAAGAAAAAATATATCATAATTAATTCAAAGAGAGTGACATATTTTTGTTGATGTACAAATGATTAAATAACACCATCTCTGACAGCTTAAGCTTTTGGAGTAATTGGTTGTTTCACAGGTATCAGAGCTATTGCCTCACGAGTCACGACAGGTCGTGGGGTTTAAAACCCAACTCCTTGATATTGAAAAATCCATGTGTATGGCCAACCCAAAAGAGGGGTCACACGTGAGGGGGAGTGTTGAAATATAAATGATTAAATAGCACCATCTCTAACAGCTTAAGCTTTTGGAGTAATTGTTGTTTCAAAATTTCAAACATTATAGTTATTTGACCAACATAAATATCCATGAATCCAAGTATTTGAGCACGTTGGGCCTACACAAGTATCTGAGATTCTGAGTATCATAGTCCACCACATTTATGGTCCAGACTCCAGACCAATGATCTGGATTTGCACATAATATGGTATCAATGAGGTGTTATTAAATTAGTTGTCCCAACAAATTCACTATTAAAATGTCAGGTTATTAGTTGCACAACTTATCATGGACACCTGCCCACACTTTGTTTTGCATGTACTTCTTACCCCCCTATCAGTGGGAAGGATGGAACCCTCATGTCTTCCAAATAGATATCTCAGTCAACCTGCTTTGATGTGATTTAGACCTTAGATGTGATGTGAGAGATGTCCACATCACTACCCACGGCCCACTACCCTTACGCCTCTACCTATTTTCCAACCTAATCACATGCCTATGACCCCAAATCTTTTTTATAAACCCATCTAGACCCATAGTTCACATGGCCCATGCATTAGACCTAAATCCATTACCCTACTTAGCTAAAACACACAGCCCGCCACCTTATAGCCAAACCCTACCCCTATCCTCTTAACTATATAACCCCTACGACAACCTTAAGAGAGGGGAAACCTTCCTCTCTCTCACGGCAATGGAGCCCCCCACCCCAACCAAGGTATGTCCCCGCTCCTCTTCCTCTCACCCCATTCTCCTTCGCCCACTTCACGCTTGTTCCTCTCTCCTACTCCTTTCTTCTTGTCCACTCTTTTCCTTTCCCCCTCATCTTCTCCTTTCCCTTGTATCTCTCTTCTCACCCACATTCCTTCTATGCTGCCCTCGCCTCTTTCCCTTCTCCAAGACACCCTTCTCCTTTTCCCTTCTTTTTCCTTTTCCATTAATCTCCCTTTTGGCCTTTCCTAATTTTCTTCTCCGCCTCTTTTTCCCTACCATTCCCTAACTTCCTTGTTGCCTACCACCATCCTGCCCCAAACTAGTCACCTTTATTTCCACCATTTAGCGACTCTTTAGGGACTGATCTGAACCATTTTCAAGCCTATCTTAGATCTATTATATTTTTTATATGCACTTTTCCTAATATGATTTCTTCTATAGTTGGTTTGATATATCATGGATCCATTATATGACACTTAGCTGGATAGATTAAGTTATTTATTGATATTTGAACTTTGAACTCAACAATTATAAATTTCTATAAATGATCAACTTGTGAGAGGTTACAATGATGTATTTAAATTGTTTGGAAATGTATGCTTGCTGCCCTAATTGAATCAATCATCGTTAATACTCCTAAAAGTTCGCCGAATTTGTTTTGCAAACCCTAGGTGATGAGAATCGTGCGTAGGCGCGTGGGGCCCAATAAGTGGCATATTTGCCCAATAGAACTTTTAGTGATTTTATTTTCCATGTTATTTAGTTTTCAGAGATTTTTATTTCCATTGCCCATATATATGGGGCCTCATGTTCATATATATGGGGCCTCATGTATTAGACATATTAGCTTTGAAATTATATTGGAATACAGAGTTTTCTACCCTCTAATTTTCTCTTCCTCCCTTCCCTTCGTCTTCCCTATTATTCCCAATTTCTTCCCTATTATTCCTCTTCTTTCTTCTTCTTCTCTGTTCTCTTCTTTCTTCTCTTTATTTTCCCCTGGCCCGCATCACTAAGTCAATGTAAAATATTTAATAGGATTTCACCAACATCTATTGAAACATCTTCAAGATGTAAAAAGACTTTACTCTAACAGTTATTGAGGCCAAAATAAAGGCTTTCCAAAGAAATTTCCAAATAAATAGCCAAAAGGTGCGGATGGCGACCATCCTCGAGCTCAATCGAGCAAGAAGATCAACCCCAAGAGTTTTTGTTGGCTTTAGACGCAAGTGGGGTCCGCCGAGTGCACAAACATGATCTAAGAGTTCTACTCTTATTTTAGTTAGTTTAAGGTATTGTAATATTTTTATGTTTTAGTAAGTTTAGTTTATTTAGGAGTTCCTCTTATTTAAGAGTTCAGGTTAGTAGAAGAATTTCTAAGTTGGTTGTTTCTAAATTTAATGAGTAAAGGTTCTAGGGTGGTTTCTTTCAACTATAAGTCTAAAATAGGCTTCCTAGGATTTAAAGGACACCAACCTAGTCGTGGTTGTCTCCTAATTAAAAGGAAAACACGACAAATGGATTGGAAACCCTAGATCATTGGAGGTCTATAAAAGATGCAGGCCCATGGATATTTTATGATGACAAGGAGAATGCAAAATATTATTTAAGTCGTTCGTTCACTTGCATGGATGAGTGATTCACCTACAACTAACCGTGGGTGTGTGAGGCCTCTGTCAATCCTGAGTGTGATGCCTAAATCTAAGGTGTGCAGCCTTAATCTTTCTCATTAGCCCAATTCATCCTCTGCAGTTTCCCTCCCATCTTTATTTCTGAAGCTTTAGATTTCTGCACCTGCTATCTTGGACCTTTGTTATTGTGCCTCCAGTCCAAGTTGAGCCATTTTAGCTGTAGAAAATCCGACAAATATCTTCTCAACACAGATCGAACATGAGGTGCAGCAAAAAACGTCAAGAAACGATGTGGCTTATATATCAACGGCACTACATGGATAAATTTACCGAAATACCCTTTAGTGAAAAACAGAAAAAAAATTCTAACAGGGCGCTGCCCCAGGCACATTAGTCCGTCAGGTTCCTGTATAATGCCAGAATACAAGATGTCTGCACACCATTAGCCATTGATGAAAGGGATTGATCTGGTTAACACGTTTGAAGTTATTCTCTCTCTCATAGTTGACACCTGCAGATTTGAGAAATCTTCATATCGAACTTTTGCAATGGTCAAATTGAGTTCGAATTTTCATATTATTCTTAATTCTTGATCTTCTATCACAAATCCAACCTTGTATAAGATCCAACAGTCAGATTTTCTCTGATCACATGGGCCAGATTCTAAAAATAGAAATTACAGAATGTTCCCCTAAATATTTTCAGTTTAATTTTCTTTGATTTCTCAGATTGGATTCCATCCAGTTCACCTAGAAATGCCACGATCACCCGTAAATCACCTGATCTAAAAATTCCTTCCCCAAATAATCATACGTGAGGTGCAAAATCAATAGGTGCTAGAGCAGCTACAATGCTTCAGTGGGAGTTACTGTTGCTATCGCACACATAACTTGTTCCCCAACCCATTCTGCCATCATAGTTCATAGCACAATTTTATTTTGAAAAACCTTGAAAGTATAACTAACCAACCATCAGATTTTTCCAATATTTAAGTATATGCTGAACAATTATCAGTCTGTGGAATTAAATAAACGGCCTAGAACATCAAAATTTTACCTTTGCCTTGAATGCCCTTATAGTTGACGATCCATCCAATGTCTCAGTGAAAGATGCATAGATTGGAGAGCGAGAAACACTGTCCAGTCTTCGCAATTCACGTGATGTTGATCTATAGTAAAACTAAAAGAAACGATAATTTAATCCAACTAATAGGATTTTTCAAAAAAAAAAAAAAAAATACAACTAGTGTAAACTATTACGAATTATGAATTTTGTAGTTTCATGGGAAGCTATCATCAAAATTAAATGAATGAAATATTTCTACATTTTTTTTATCAAAAACCATACTGTAAATATCAATTAATAACAAACAAGCCTTTATGAAATCAAGCTGCAGACTGAACATTAAACAGGCATTTACAAAACATAAAGCTATGCAGCTGTAAACTATACAAGTTCAATTTTAAGACAAAAAGACCGCCATAGAAAGATGAAAACTTTTACATGTAAACAGTTTCAAATGTGCAATTTGTTTCTGACATGGTCAAGTAAATTCAGTTGCAGGGATAATGTAAGAACAACCCAATTATACCTATCTATTTGTCTCAACTTTCCAAACATAATAATAAGTTATAACTGAAATCTCACTCATTAGTTTGCCCAATTCAGTGGGGAAAAAGTATCTCCAAAAATGAAACACTCAGATAATTTTTGGAGTGTTAAAGATGCAAATATCTTAAAAAATGAAACACTCAGATAATTTTTGGAGTGTTCAAGACGTGAAGCTCACAATAGAGTTAGAAGGAGAAAAGCCTTGAGAAGATCTCAACATATTCGATCCTGTAGTTATAATTCTTGATTACAATGCCATGATGTGAAATAAACTAATTGGTGTAGGAATTTGTGGCCTTTCAGACTTCTTCATTTTCTTGTCCACCCTTCCAAACCATCTTGAATCGTGATTAATCAAGTGATACCTTATCCTTTTGGCTTCATTTTCTCATTTTTTTTAATTTTCTCTTTGTTTCAATAGCTAACGTTAGCATGATCACTTGTTTACATGCCAACATGACTGACATGTGTATATTATCATGCGAGGCATACATTTCAGGTACTTTTGGAGTTATGTGGTTAACAACTTTCAAAACTTGACACATCACTTGATTATGTCAGTAGCATGTATCCCTCACCCTAAATCAGTGTTTATAATCTTATAAGGTGACATATGTTGCTCACAGATACTAAACAGACACTATTTTAAGTTCTTCTCGCACAGGTAATGCATACATGCGATCACCATTGTGAGTCCGTATCTTATTTGCAACAATTAGGACTTGGTCAAGAGGTCAAACAAGAAAGGACAACTGGCTTTGATGCAATGTTCAGTGTTTGATGGTAGTAACATTTTTTCGAATATGTTTTATAAAATTTCCCTACTCAGAAATTGGTTATAGGATTTTGCAATTACTTTATAGGGAATGATTTTTTTTCAAAAAAAAAAAAAAAAAAAAAAAAACAAATTGAAGGGCACTATGATAATTGCACATCCATGAAAAAGTTTCCAAATTTACAGAATTATTGCTACACATTTCCCTAATTTGGTGTTAGATCAACATGTAGTTTCCAAATTTACAGAATTATTGCTACACATCTCCCTAATTTGGTGTTAGATCAACACGTTTCGACTTTACATGGAAGACCTCCAAGGAGACTCCATCTTCTCCCTCACTCTTTTTCTCCTTCTCTCCCTTCACAATAACATGGTATCAGAGCCAATCTGATCCTAAAAAAAGAAAGAGGAAGAACAGTCTCTCTCTCACACACACACATACCCCACCCCTCTTACCACCAGACGCTTCTCTCCTCTCTTGCGCAACCTCACTCTCACCCTGTATCAGCGCCGTAACCCCCCCCCCCCCCCCCTCCCCCCAAAAAAAAAAAAAAAACAAATATCACATCCTACTTTCCCCACTCCCTCGTACACAACACCTCATTCCCTTCCCATCCTCTGCCGCTCTTGGATTCAACTCCTACAAGTGTTCTTGCTCTGTCTGGCCGGGCTCATAGCTTATGTGGCGATCGCTCTTGCAATAATCCTGATTCAAGGGGAGGCTGTTGATCTAGTGGTCGTGGCGCTCGCCATTGTACTCATTGTGGTCGGGATGGCCACCTTGTTGCCTTTTGTTATGATCTTCATCCTGAGTTGCGTCCCTCTCGGATAGCAGGGGCGGTTTCTGTTACGATATCCGATGAACCTGTTCCTTCCTCCACTGCCCATACTGCGCATGCATCTTCGCACCACCAAATAGCCAACCTTTTTGCTCTGTCTCTTCCTCTAGGCCATGGCTTATTGATTTAGGTGTGTCCCATCATATGACTGGTGACCGGTATTCTTTTTGCCTTTTGCCCTTCTTCGTCTGTTACTTTAGCTGATGGGACTGCCTCTCCTGTCTCAGGCGATGGGATCGTCTTTCTTCCCCCTGGTCTTTCCTTATCATCTGTTTTATATGTTCCACGTTTTCTTATTAACTTATTTTTTGTTAGTCAGTTGACCAAGGATCTTCATCGTTCTGTCACGTTTTCTCCTTCATGTATTTTTCAGGATCTGGTGACTCTGGGAGGACTCTTGGTTCTGACCGTGGGGTGAATGGCATGTATTATCTAGATCAACTAATGAACACTATTACTTTGCATGCCTCGGTTGATGTCTTTCAATGGCACTATTGTTTAGGGCATCCCTATGTTGATAAATTGTGACGGTCTAGCCTTTTATCGGGTCTTATTACCTCCGTACACAGCGAGTCATGTCAATTATGTAAACGCCATCATATGTCCCCCCGGGTCATGTTCTTCGAGCTTCACTTCCCTTTGAGTGTTAGTCCTACCCTTCGATGTGCCTTTGTTTGGGCTAGTGTTACCTTATTTGAAGATACCCCGTATTTCTTGCCTGCTGCTACTCGCTCTATTCCAGCGCCTGGGGTACCTCTTCCCATACCTAGTCCTATCTTCATTGATTTTGGCGTACCTCCTACCTTACCTAGCCCTATCGTCATTAAGTCCGGTGTACCTCCTATCTTACCTAGTTCTGTCGTCACTGCCCCGTCCAAACAGGTGAAGTTCGCCCTCGTGAGTTGGTGTCCACTGCTACAACTGCTCCATCCTCTCCGCCACATCACTCCGGTTCTCCATGTACTTCACATTGGGCAGCTGTCCTTCAGATAGTTAGATATTTAAAAGGTACTCCAAGAAAAGATCTATGCTTCAAGAAGTATTGTCATGAGAAGCTGGAAGGGTTTACTGACGCGGATTGGACAAGATATCCAGCAGACAGGATGTCAACCACTAGATATTGTGCATGTTGGAAGTAGCTTGGTGTCTTAGAGGAGTAAGAAGCAAGATGTTGTAGCCGAATCAAGTGCAGAAGCAGAATACTAAGCCATGTTTTATACGAGTGGAGAATTGATTTGGTTACGCTCTCTCTTATCAGAAATTGGTATTTCATCTTCATCTCCAGCAAGTTATATTGTGATAACAAGGCAGTAATCCATATTGCTACAAATCTAGTTTTCCATGAGCGAACTAAGCATATTGAAGTAGACTGACACTTCATTCGTCGGAGGATTCAGAGAGGCGAGATATGCAATGTGCTTATCCGATCTGCATATCAGCTAGCGGACATTTCACCAAACCGTTGGGTGGAGAGATAGTTGTAACAAGCTGGGTTGTATGATGTATACACTCAAGCTTGAGGGGGAGTGTTGAAGGGTATTATAGTCCTTGTACATGTAACACTAAGTTGAGTGTGTGTAGTCCTCGTCAGGAGAGGATGACGAGAGAGGAACCCTCGAAGCAGAGAGGAGAAGGAAACCTCGAAGCAGAGAGGAGAAAGTGGAATCGAGCGTCTAATCTTTTTCCTCTTCAATAAAAGAAGCATCTCTATTAAAAATAGACATGTAGCATATCAAAAATATTACACACAAAAATCTCTAATCCTTCCAATCTAAGTTTCTTCACAGAACAAAAAAGTCTCCTCATTTACACATCCACAAGGCATGTGCGACTGTATAAAACAATGTGTATAATCCATCATGAAATATGCTAAAAAGAAGCAAAAAAATTTTGAAAAAAATGCTTCATAGATGAACAACAATACATTTTTTTTTTTGAAATGGATGAACAACAATACATTTAATGAAACGAAACCCTAAGGAAAAAAACACACACCCAAATCTCAACAAACGAAACCCTAAGAAGGAAAAAAAATACTCACTCAAATCACAACAAATGAAACTCTAAGGAAAAAAAAGTAACTGATTGCAGAGATGAATGTGAGAGGGAGCTCAAGAATAAACTATAATTGAGTGCATGAGAAAGGGATTTCAGATTTCGAAAAAATTACCCAAATCGCACCACTCGAAACCCTAAGAAGGTACAAATAAACTAACGCAAAACTTTTCTCTCTTCCGTGAAGGATGCTGGCGAGTCGAGAAAGCGACGGAGATTTGGTGGCCTTCTCCCGAAACCCTAACCCTCGTGTAACAGAGAGAAAGAGAGACGAAGGTCTTTTTTGGATTTGTTCCGAAACCCCGAGAGAGAGAGAGAGAGAGAGAGAGAGAGAGAGAGAGAGAGAGAGAGAGAGAGAGAGAGAGAGAGAGAGAGAGAGGCGCTGGATTTGTTTTTGAAACCCCAAAACCCGCACCCGCAAAGAGAAAGAGAGACGAAGGTCTTTCCTACTGTTGGGTTCTGACTCTCGTTGTTCTCGATACCTTAAATGTAATAGACGGCTGAGATCATTTTCATCTAACGACTCACGTGAGTGGAGCGCTAAAGTACGGTGTTAAAGCAGTGTGGGTGTAGCCTTCTTAGCTACACGATCGGGTAGCCTCACCTCTCTCTCTCTCTCTCTCTCTATATATATATATATATATATATATATATATACACACACACACACACACACACACACACACACACACACACATATTACATGGGAGATCTCTAAGGAGACTTCATCTTCTCCCTCACTCTTCTTCTCTTTCTCTTCCTTCCACAATAATAACCTATTAAAAGAAGCGGTTGATGCAGCTCGAACCAATGAATAAGGAAATTTGCAAAGGAAAAACATCAAATGAACCATATAAACCTCCCCAATATACTTTAAGAATGTTAAACATCACATGACCTTGGAAAATTTTCCATAATAAAGATCCATCTAAACCTAGATAGATCACCCCATAAACCGTCAATTATGATCATTGCTGAATGGGACCTTTCTCAAGATGAATTGGTGAAACCTATATAATTTTTAGGAGAGATTTCAAAAAATCCAATGATCACTAAATCTTAATTCATAAGCATTGAGTTATAATTGAAACCATGAAGCATTTGCAGGAAGCAAATATTCAAAATTTACACCCCAAATTTCGAATATCCATAGATTATACTAGAAAACAAATTTCCCATCTCTCTATAATAGTATATTACTTATTTTGTAAGGGTTACCCATTTTATTGTGAGGTGGGCCATTGAAGGAAGGATTAATAAGGTTGACAATAGTTTGTTTGTGGGTACAAAGCTTAAGATTTAAGAATTGGAGATTGCAGAAGTTTTAACGGGACATGAAAAAATTTGCAAATTATTCACAAATCCAAGTACATGATGTGTGTGTGTGTGTGTAGAGAGAGAGAGAGAGAGAGAGAGAGAGAGAGAGAGAGAGAGAGATCACACGGGTCATACAACTATACAAATGCCAGTTTTGTACTATTTTCCTTTGTATAATTTCTTTCTTGTTTTTGCATTATCTTTATAGATAGCGTTTCTACAAACACCGGTATTTCAGTACTGTTTTTTTGAATGGTAATGAGATTGATTAAAAGAGATATGAAGCTAAAACGTAAGGTCTAAGATGACCCTACTAGGCAGCATCAAAGATAAACCTTAAGGAAAAAGAACTAAAACACTTTGGGAGGCCCTCATCATTATGAAAGGAAGTACATCAAAAGAGGCAATGCTAGACAACCACTTAAGTTCACCTATAGCACCATCTATAGCAAGAGCATTATTTGCACTCCTTGTGATGAGATTAAGGTTGGGGTTTTTTGGACTAGCAACTTTATGTAATGAGGTTTTAGTTGATCATTGCTCGGCGAAGTCTGATGGATAACTATCTAAACAATCACTACCATAATTGTGTTCAGAAGATGCCAATGACTCAGACTCAACCTTGTAGACAAAATGATTGCATTCACTGAATCATCTTCCACCCATAAAAGCCCCTCCTCTTTGAAGATTGAAGCCCAATCTGGAATGCCTTGATTTCCATTTAACACAAGTCCTTGATGCTGATAGGGAAGAACTATGCTTTGATAATCTCCACTGCATTCATAATTAATTCCACACTCTGGCTGAACCCGGTTGCCTACGGAGCTCACCCAAAATTTTGTTTGAGGGTGTCTACGGGAGGAGGAACCCAAATACCACAGAGTTCATAATAGAATGATTCACAGAAAAAACCTTCCAATTACAGAGAATGTGATCAATTGATATAACCCCAATTCTTTCCCTACGATTTCAACAATTAGCCATTTGACCATCCAAAAAAGTTCAATCAATGGCGATGAAAGCACTCATGAAAATTTGAATCTTTCGAAGAGGTCCAACCATATCCTGATTACCACCCCCTCTACAACCCATACATGACAAAAGTCCAAAACAATTAGCAAGTCCAAATCTTTTCTTTTAAAATATCACATGTATTTAACTTTATCTGTATTACTATTCAAAGAGAGCGAGCCATGGCGTAACGGTAAGGTTGCTCCATTGTGACCTGGTGGTCACAGGTTCGAGTCACGGAAACAGCCTCTCTGCAAAGCAATGGTAAGGCTGCGTACATCTAGCCCTCCCCAGATAGGGGTGTTCATTATTCGGTTAAAACCGAATAACCGAACCGAATTGGTTTGGTCAGTTCGGTTCGGTTCGGTTTCGGTTTTTTTTTTTTTTTTGGAAATTCGGTTATTCGGTTTCGGTTATCTCAAAAAAAAAAACGGTTAACCGAATAACCAAAATAATGGATGAAAACCATTTTTTTTTTTTCCAAAAAAAAAAGTGCTATATGTGCACTCCGTGGGATGATCAAAACTGTCCATTTGATTGATCACAACTTAATTAGGTTGTGCTCAAAAAATCATTTTGATCGGATGATCCTAGCCCTCCAATCCAAACTAAGATTTTACTTTTTTCCCTCTTTTCCTCCCACAATTCGGTTATTTATTCTGTTATAACCGAATAACCGAATTTTTAATCGGTTCGGTTTCTCATAAATTCGGTTTCGGTTTCGGTTTCGGTTCGAATTTTGGGAAACTGAAATAAATTCAGTTTTAAGTTTTTGGTTTTTTCGATTCGGCTTTAACCAAATAAGCACCCCTATCCCCAAACCCTGCAGTGGCGGGAGCCTCGTGCACTGGGCTGTCCTTTTTATATTACTATCCAACCAAATGCTCTGGGGATTGAAGCCCCCCAAATGAAAACTAGGGGGTAAGTGGCCCCTCAAACATTGTCAATTTGGTGTGTACTAAATTATCAGACAAGCAAGACAATGCATGTCAGTAGGTGTTCGATGTTTTTAAACCATTATGGATGGTTGTCTTGCTTATATGATGGTTTCTAAGTGTGTATTTGTGCTTATTCTAGCATTTCCTGAAGTTTCATCTTTAAATTCTATCATTTGCATATGTTTCCGTGATTTTACTAGATTTCCACCGAAATTTTCAAACGACACTGAAATGTTTCCTTTTCCATGGCTACCGGAACCGAAATTTAAAACCTTGACTATCACCCCCTATCATGTTTCAAAGCCAAAATCTGCAATCTTATGAGGAGAGAAAGAGTTCTATTCTATCTCTTTGATGTCAAAAGTATAGGCTCTAAAACATAGGTGAACTGCCAAACATTCAAAAGTATAGCAACAGGGGTAGGACCGACCCTTTCTTTCACATCCATTACAGGGAGGCCTACTACGCCTTTCTTTCTGGGTGACAAATCTGAATAGGGGGTGATAGTAGTCATATGCGTCCAGTTCCGCTGAATTGAAGGGAGAGTTAACCTAGTCATTTTCCTTTGCAAATTCTGCTTTCTTAGCAAATTTTTTTTTCTTTTCTTTGAAAAGAGAAAAAGATACTCAGATATGCAATCATATGCTCAATAGGATGTTACAAAGGTTCTTTCGTGCAGTGGTTCTCTCTTAAACTCTTAACATTGCCTTCCAACAAATATAATTTTAGCTCTCTGTCCTTGGAAAGGAACAAGAAATAATATGTTATACAATCCTACACTCAAGCAGATGAGTATACAAATTAATTCTTCCGTTCTTCATCATCTTCAATAAAATTATATCTTTTAGGAAGTATAAACATGACAGGATAAGCATTGAAAGAATAACAGAGGAAAGTATTGGAGAAATACCTGCAATTTTCTGTATATAAACCAAAATGGCAATAGTAGAAGCAAGAACAGGATCTGCAAAAGTTCATGGATGGATGAATGAGATACTTTATTCCAAGGGATTACTAAGAAATAATATTGTAGAGAAGTAACACAATCAATCGAATACGTGTAGAAAAAAATTTCCAGTTTTACCTGAACATACGACAACACAACCACAATGCCCAGGAGGCTAAAGAAATTAGCTAGGAGAATGTTGAGAATAAATGGAAGAGAATCATCAATGGTGTACAGATCTGAAGATAACCTGCACAGAAAGTAAATACAAAATGGAAATATCATAAAGAAAACAATCGTAATTAGGAGCTCTATCCATGGATTTAAATTTCGGTTTAGCCGAAACCGAAATTTCGTCCGAAATCCCAAAATTTATGCCAAAATCCGGTAAACAAAAATGCATTATTTTATTATTTTCGAAAATTTGGCCGAAATTACCGAAATTTCAGAATAATAGTATTTTTAAAAAAAAAATCAATTTCTCGAAATTTGGGAAATCGGAAATTTAGGATTTCGAGAAATTTCGGTTTCGGTCCCCACCTAAATCTCAGATTTCGGCTGAAATTTAAAACCATATCTCTATCCTATACTGACCTGTTAAGTATTCTTCCACTTGGATTTTGATCAAAGAAACGTACAGGTGCATTGATAAGCTTATTCAAAAGCTTAGTATGCACCTGAACTGCAGCACGTAAACCACCAAACGAAAATGAGAATGCCCTTGCCAAAGTTAAAAGAGAATTTATGATGCAGAAGGTGCACAGTATAACCTACACCAACAATTATTAGGTTAATCAGTACAGAAATTATCTGTGGCTAAAGTCCTTTTTCTTCTTGAATTCTTAACAAAAAGTTTCTTGTTTATTGGGGATAAATCCAGGTTAACATGACCTGCATAGATCAATTACAGTAACTGATCAAGCATGCTTTATGAGGTCCACACCAGGTGAAAACTACAGGTTAAAAATCAGTTTCTCTAAGGGAACAGCCCCTGTTCCAATCTTTTGGGGACAACCATTCCCACCATACAAGTGGCACAGGTGCTTGGTGATCATTAATGTTGATCTAATGGGCCAGTACCAGAAGACACAGTGGGCCGGGGGATCATGTCCTCTAGATCAAGAACTGAACAGATCAATGATCATGCAATTTTTATTTGGTAGGAAATATAAACTAATTTAAACTATGAAACGTGAATATATCATGTGCCAACCACATCCTTCCTCCCCCCCCCCCCCCAACAAAAAAAAGAAGAAAAGAAACTTGGGAGTGATGTCATGCAAAAGAGGTCTAATTTTGTTTTGAGTGAATGGTGATGTGGAGAGAACCTTGGACACCTAATTCATCTCTCAATAGGTGTGGGAAGCTTTCCATCAATGAAGCAAGGAAAGAACAAAAATAGAGTCCAGATAGCATCATTTTAAAAAAAAAAAACCCTATAAGCCTTTTTAATAAAGGACTGATAAAGGGGTTCGGCCGGTCATCCAATTATGATTGTGATTTCTGACTGATGGTGATGAACCAGACTTGTCGTGGTCCACCAGCAGTCCCAGACTGCCATCAGATGTACCATATGTAATGTGGGGCATATCCATCCTTCTTAACAAGGGAAACAATCATCCCACTTCATTCTCTTTAAAAATTACAATTAGTTCCAGAACTAGAGGATACAGATTATTACCAGATAAAAATATGTAGAATACTTCACTTTATCACTTCCAGAAGTGCTATCAACCCAGTGAGACAGCCACAGATCATTTCCATTGCGAGATGCTTGCATTAAGGCTGCTGATAAACATACCAATATCGCAATTGGCCAGCTGGAAAATGAGGCATAACTTCTGAAAAAGAGATGGAAATCATCAAACAATTACAATTTTCCACAGATAAATTCAGAATCCAAGCATTCAACGATCTCAGAGACTTGAATAAGATCTACGGAACTATTTTAATAGCAGATCAACTTGAAAAAATTCAAACATAGAGAACTATTTTTGATATTATGTACCACTCACTTGTATACACTAAGTTCAACTTTACCCTCTTTCCTCAGCTCTGCTTCAGTGATTTCCTGTGTTTCTTCTGAAATTGCTATAAAATCTCTCTCCACTAAGGGATCTGGCTTCAATTCACCTGAAACATTTGGGTTGCCTTTTTGTTTTAGAAGCTGAGATGGTAAGGTCTTTGAATTTTCTAGTGGAGAAATTTTTGCATATCCAGATAATGAGAAGTCAGCTACACTGCCAGCCCAGTTCACATGTCCTTTATCCATGACTATAACCATATCAGCATAAGAAATCGCCTGCAAAGAAAGAAATAACATTTTAATTTTCTGTTTTCCAGAGATTTTATATTAGTCAAACCAGGACTCAGTCAAGTCTGGCTCACTGGGGCCTACTCCGCAAAGCAATGCCTCAGTTGAGTCCAAGACTTGGCCCTGCTTGCCCATGACTACTTGTTTGATTTAGTTGTGATTTAACCCTGTAAAAAATTCAAGAAAGGGAAGAAGATAGAATAATCAACGAGGTGAAGAGACGAGGAAGAGTGTGTGTGTGTGTGAACAAACATTACAAAATTACAAAACTACCATCAGCCCATCAATAATATATAATGTGAAATATATCAACACTCCCCCTTACGCCGAGCATAGATATTGATCATGCCACCCATAAAAAAAAGATATTGATCATGCCCAGCTTGCAAAAGATCAACTCTAACTTGGGTTTGACAACCACTTTAGTAAAGGCATCTGCAAATTAATCCCATGTCTTCACAAACGGCAAATAGATCTCCACAGAAGTAGCTCTCTCTCAAACAAAAAACTGTAAACCTGTGTTTGGAACGATCACGCTAAACCAGATAATGAGCTGTATTAATAGCAACTTTATTGCTGCAGTAAAGATTCATGGGCACTCCTAGATTATATAAAAGAGTCGTTAGCTAAAGCAACTCAGCAACCCCATTGGCCATAGCCCTATACCCGGCCTTAGCACTTCATCTGGAAACAACCTGTAGTTTCTTGCTCTTCCAAGAAGGTAAATTACATCCTACAAGGGTAAAGTAACCAACAGTAGAACGTCTATCATCTACAGAACTTGCTAAATCAGCATTAGTAAAAGCCTCCACATCAAGTGACCGTTATTAGAGAACAAACAACCCATTTCCTGGAGAGCCCTTCTAATACCTTAGAACCTTCTCAACTGTCTCTAAGTGGGGAACCCAAGGGCATGCATAAACTAATTCACGACAATAATAATGTATGTGATATCAGGCCTAGTGAAAGATATGTAAAATAGACGACCAACTAATCTCTGAAATAACCCTTTATTTGGTAGAAGCTCCCTCTCACTTTCACTTAACAGGTAGTTTGGATCAATTGGAGTATCACCCTAGCTTTCCTATATCCTTAAGTCAAGAATATACTTCATTTGTAAATGAAGATAACCCTTCTTGGACCTTGCAACCTAAATACCAAGAAAGTAAGCTATCCCAAGCCATTGATTCCAAATTCTTTAGCTAGAAATGCCTTCAACTATCTCACCTCAGGAGGAGAATTCCCCGTTATCACAAGGATCAGTCTTGTCTCTTGGGTATGGGGGTATGACGGAGAAGGAAGCAACCCTCACTCTTGTGCACAAGACAAGAGAAAACCCATATTTTTCGTGCTCGACATTCCCCTCTTCAAACCATTTATAAAAATGTGAGCAGAGCCGAACAGTTCTGTTTGAGCTAGCAGATCATATGAAAGCAACACGGATAGAGACTTCGTGGGCAATTGAGGTCACGATAAGACCATGGAGAGAATGTAGCCCACCGATACTATTAGCTCACCATACATAGGGATTTAGGGAGACTGGTCTGCCGGTTCAGGATTTCTCAGTATGAACGGACAGTCACATAACACCAGATTATGTAAGCCCTTACATGTCCCGACATCCTCGTGTATTCATATCAATGTGGAGTTGTGGACTTTGTGCTCGGATCACCTTGGATAGTCAAGGAACATGATTCTATCTTCGTGATGGTTGATTGATTCTCAGAGATGGTCAATTTTATACCATGTTCTCGGACTGTCAACGCATCGCATGTTGCTAAATTATTTTTTAGGAAGGTTGTGCATCTAGATGGGGTACCGAATACTATTAGTTTAGATTGAAATGAGAAACCCTTAGGTCATTTTTAGCACCCTTTGGAACATAGTTGCCATGGTGGGAAACGGATTCGGGAAATGGAAATGGGAAATGCAAGAAAAAAATATAGGGGAAACAAGAAACGGGAAAATAATAAAAAATCGTAAGAGAGACATCTTAGGAAACACATTAGAAATGTTTCAGAAACGATTGAGATACGTTAATGAAAACGCATATGAAACACAAGGAAAATATGAAATATATGGTTTTGTAGATTTAAATTTTGTTAAGTTCAAATTTCTATTTGGATATTCCTTACTTTTAGTTTTTATTACGGTATACGCTGTAGTTTTTCTTTTTAATATCCATTACACAATTCTTTTGTGTGTTTTTTTTTAAATGATTTTCGTAAGTTTCACACATATTTCCCACACGTTTCACATACGTTTTCTACAGGTTTTGCATACGTTTCTCACGTGTTTCATATACGTTTCTATATGTTTCTCAAGCATTTCGGAAACGAGTTTCCCACCATTTAGGAGAAACAAGTTTCCCACCTTTCCGAAATGCATTTTAGGGGAAATGAGTTTCCCACTTGCCCAAGGAGATTCCGGCTACTATGCTTTGGAAGAATTTGGAGAGTGAGTTACAATATTCCAGCACGACACATCCTCAAACCGATGAGCAGATGGAGGTAGTTAAGAGAAGCTTAGGGAATCTTCTTTGTTACATAGCAAGCAACCATATGAAGACATGGGATTCGTTTTTTGTCACAGGAAGAGTTTGCTTAAAATAACTCTGTCCACCGATCTACCAAGAAGAATCCATTCGAAGTTGCATATGGGGACAAACTGGAGCATATGGTCAATTTGGTTTCACTACCTCAAGATACTCTAGCTAGTGATGATGGCGAAGCCTATATTGATCATATTAGGCACATACATGAGGAAGTATGAAAAGAAATTATTAAGAGTAATGAGCTATACAAAGGAAGCAACAACGCCCACCATCAGTTGACAGAATTTAAAGAAGTGGATTAGGTCATGGTGCACCTTAGGACAGAGAGATTCCCATGTAGCACATATCATATGCTATAAGATAAAATGATCACTTTTAGTACAGAAAGAAAAGAACCAAAAAAGTGAATAACTTTTTTCTTAAAAAAATAGATTTTTAGAAGAATAACCATATGGAATTACAGTTCCAAGGATCAACGTTGAAATATCCTTATCTTAGATGTTATTTTTCATCCACTACCTTCTAGCCATATTTGGAGGCCTGACAATGCCAACACTGAAAAAGTGGACCTTTTCCACGAAGACCCTTTAAGAGGGTCCTAAAATCAAAGTTTTGAGGATTCAAGAGGCCCTCTTATTGGAGGATTCTTTTAAAGGATCTCAAGCAAACGATGAGAACTGAAATTATTCTCAAGAAATTTTTCAAAGAAATTCTGTGAACCAGAAATCCTTTCCTATGACTCTTTCATGGAGGTTCTGTACAGTCACATTTGAAGAGGACTATTCACTGAATTACTCCTTAAATAATCTTTCTTTAGAGAGACGGGGCTCTTCTTAAAAAGATAGTGCTCTCTTTCTTCCGAAACATACAAACCTACAATGGAGACACGGAGAAATTATGCAACAAGGATCTCTGGCTAAGACTTTTAGGCAGTCCCTTGTTAATATTCTTTGTAGAGTGTTTAAATAGGAGGGAACCTCTTGATGAATGATGAATAATCAGAGGTGTTTCTTTCATTAAAGAATGTAATTAATGGCTTCTTTATAAGCTGTAAGTTTCATTTGTTTTTCAATAGAACATTTTTTTTTTTGAAGAACGTTTTTCAATAGAACATTCTCAAAGCCTATAGAAAATTCATAGAAATTTCCAGAAACTCTAACCTGTCCAGGCAAAGCGCTATGAGAATTACACATATTGGTTGCTTTCACATTTACTTCCATTTTATACTAGTCCCACAAAATTAGCTGAAATAAACAGGTTGAAATGATTTGGAGAAGGAACAACCTGAACATTATGAGTACATAGCACGCGTGTCTTCAGGTCAACCAGAGGACCTAGGACAGCATTATGTAAAATCCAGCGAGCTACTTGTGTATCAACTGCGCTAAGCACATCATCAAGCAAGTATATATCGGAGTCATGATATAGAGCCCTGCAAATTATTTATGTCGATGATAAAGCTCACAAACAGATTTCAAAGATGGAGCCATTTATGTAATTATCCACATTAAGTCTGCAAATGAGAAAATTTTACCTCGCCAGTGTGAGTCGGGCTCTCTGTCCACCTGATAAGTTGACTCCTTTCTCTCCAATATATGCTAGATCGCCTCCAACCATCAACAAAATATCAACATCAAGTGCACAAGCCTTCACTACTTCTGCGTATCTGCTTGGTGATAAAAATTACAGCGTCAAAACTTGGGTCGGGAAGTTTTCTGACAGGAATATTTGATAGGCTGGGATAGTTCATCAATCACCAACAAGGTGACTATTATAAAATGTGTCTCACAGCAAAACATCAAAAGAGAAATGGAGGTTGTAATCTAAAGAAACAGGAGAACCTAAAAGAAATTTCTTATTGAATAAGCAAGGATTTTCAAATTGACTCATGTAAACCTTTTTGCGTCATAGTCCTTTCCAAACAAGATATTGTCACGTACTGTGCCTGAGAGAATCCATGGGATCTACAGTTGCCATTGAAAGCAACTAGCATGAGATAAAATTGAAAAGAGAGATCAAAAAAGTTTATGCCAGGAAAAAAATAAACCTGTGGTACATATGCTATTGATCCATGTGAATGTATAGATCCATGAATGAGCCTCATTTCTCCTAGAATAGAATTTAAAAAGGATGACTTGCCGGAACCAACCTGACCACAAGCAGTTGTCTGTTAAGGATAAAAAGTGAATGAAATGAAGCAGATATGAGATCTTCCACACGAGAAATATTTACCAAAATTCTTAGATGATCAACATTCCTGGAAAAAAATCATTTTTTTCATTTTTAAGATTTTTATATTTACAAGAATACAAGAATTGGCTTTATATTATCCTAGCTAAACAAATGTACATATAATGAGGTCTTGAACTTGCATTGTATTGTAAGTTTGTAACGATAGATTACATTAAAGTATAGGTAAGCTTAACTTGTAGCTTCTGTGGAAGCAACACTTTTTGGAAGTCAAATAAAGTAAACCTTCATTTCTAGTTAGAAGATTTTCTTCCTACATGCATCTTCCTCACGTGGGTGATATTTATGTCCCTTTAATCTAGGACCTAGGTCATCAGGACAGGCTTAATATATTTAGTGGGTTGTGGAAAAAGGTTGACAAGCTTGGCATGAAGTGCCCTATCTTTTCATAAGATTATTTAAGCTAGGTCACTTAAACTCTAGAGCCAACATAAACTTTCCTCTATATTTAGACCCAATTTGGGTGTACACAAACCTTGGGTACTGACATTTGAGAATGGGCTTATTGCCAAATATTGGGGCTGGCTTATTTGGGCGTCCACAAAAATCAAGATGAAATGGCAGCTTCACATGCATCGTTTCAACAAAACATGAACAAAATGAAGACACCTCCAAGTTGGTCTCATCCCATTAGCTGGTGTGACAACCACAAGGGGCTGCATTCCTAGAAAGCATGACAGCTAAACGGGCACTTAGTCTTTTATTTGTTTGCCCACATTGCATGGATGAAGCGAATAGATAAGATTTTGTCAGAATGCCCATTGATACAACCACGCTGGGGACAACAAAGCGACTTTCAAGCAGGCAGTTGACCACCCGGGCATGCAGCGAATGGGGCATGCACCTTTTTATAGCACTGTCAGGACTCCTAAATGGGACTACCACCACCTACATTAAAGAGATACTAGCTGGAAGAAAGAATTCTCCTTTGAGAAATACTTATTCTTTGTTATAGGGAAGGAAGGAGAAGAGGAGACGAAGAAAGGTTTGGGGACAAAGGAGAAAATGAAAGTGAAGTGTGACTCACTATATCTAGCATTTATTCTTTATAATAAACACTAAAAGACTAAAATTTCCTCATGGGATTATTAAATAAATCTATCTCAATAGATCTCAACAGTGTTATCATAGGCCCAATCGAGGGTTACTTCATTATGTTCATTAGTTATTTATGTTGTCAAGGGCCCTATCATGGGACTAATTAGAGATTATATTATGTAGATGGGGCCTATTACACATAAGCATAGCTTATGAGTGGAATTTTTTTGTAATTTCTTCAAGTTATCTTCATATTCATATGGGTTTTCGTGAATCTGATTATATTATGTAGATGGGGCATATACAAAATAAGTAGCCTGAGGGCATTTTTGTACTTCTTCAAGTTATGTTTATATTTATATGGGTTTTTGTGGGTTAAGACCACTGTTTTAAATTTTGGTCTCGGTTTTGGTTTCGGTCACCATAGAAACGGAAATGTTTCGGATGGAAATTTCAGTGGAAATTCTGTAAAATCAAGGAAACATATAGAAATATATGCAAATGATAGAATTTAAAGATGAAAATTCGAGAAATGCTAGAATAATCATAAATACAAATTTATAAACCATCACTTACAGAAGACAACCATCCATAATAGTTTAAAATTAAAACATCAAACACCTAGTGAAATGTATTGTTGTGCGTGTATGGTAATTTTGTACATGCTAAATTTCACAGGTAATTTCATATAAATATTTATACATTATACATGCATCACATTTTGTATGACATTGATATAAATATAATTATGTAATACATACTAAGATAGTATACGGTTTATGCATTTCAGCCGCTTCAGTTTCTAATTTGGTGGGGATGAAAACAGAAACATTTTGGTTGTTTCGTGCCGGTTTCGATGGAAATTTAAAACCTTGGTTAAAACTACGCATACAAATTTCTCTGTATTCTTCTTTTATTCTTCACTTTCTCATATAGCATAAACCCTAATTCAACTGCTTCAACCACTCACTAAAAATTACTAATAAATCACATAAAGTGTATGTGATATAGATCCTAGGGGTTGTTATCATCCCAAAAGTGCAGCCATATGATTCCTGAGATCAGTCATACACCCCAATGACTTCATCTCAAGGCTCGAAACTTGAAGAAAAAGAAACATTGTCCTTTGGATCATGACGATTGATACCAAGTTGTGAATCAATCTTGCAAAATAAACCAAGAAGGGAACAATGGTGGGGAAGAGAGAAGAGGAGAACGAGTGTTCATGAGATTTCAGAGTGAAAGCCAACGGCCACTTAAGTGGATTATATATAAGACACATATTGCATAATTACAAGAATCCCACCCATACGAGATTGTCCCCGTCAATGATATATAATGTGCAATATATCAGCATTGGACTTAACTGGCACTCCCCACTTCTAGAAACAATGGTCCCAACACAAACAAGACAAATAGTGGTTCTTCAACACAAACAAGACAAATAGTGGTTCGTCAACACAAATTTTAGTGCAACTGATTACAAGACACATGGGCCAACTGAGTTTCCATGAGAAATAGACTCTAGGCATGGGTAGGGAGAGAGTGGGACATGGGTTACCCATTCCAAAAAAAGGAAAAATTTATTGGATGGATTTTAGTGGTATGTATTAATGAGCCACTGATGCAAAAACCTGGTAATCAAATTCTATTAATCAGTTAATGGCATCTAAGATCATCAAGTGACCAACAAACATTGGAATTCAACTCTACTAACAGATTAGATCATTTGAGTGTTTAACAGAAAAGAACTAGACCAATGCAAAAATGTTGAATCTTTATTGAACGAACATGGTGCATATATTACTAAATACAAGCTGATTCACAACACATTTTAGCATGAACCATTAGATGAACTAAATTCAATGGTCAACATCTTCTAGAACTAAGTTGCATGTACAATTTACAAACTCATTTTCATGCACAACATAAAAATTAAGTCCTGTGAACTAATAATCCATTCAGAAAAATACAGTATGCTTCCATTATTGAATAAGGCTACATGATGTGTAAGCTACGAACAGATAACAAGGAACTCTCAGAATTCCTGAAGGCAGAGAAATGACCTCTCCAATTACTGCAATAAGGATCCCTTTAGGAAGGTCAATAGTTATGTGATTTAAGACTGCGTTATCTCCATCTTCATCACTTTTTGACCAAGTACAACATGTATCTTGGAAAATAATGGCCATAAGTTCAGGTGAAGTATCAACTTGGCCTTCAAATGGACCTGAAGATGAATGATCTGCTTCACATAACAGTTCACCAGACGGCTGTATCACTTCAGAATTAAGCTCAGAACAGGAGAGGAATTTGCCCAATCTCCTGGTAGATATTATGGCCTGGAATGCACTCAAGATGGAACATACCATTTCAATTAATAAAATTCCTACAAAAATGTGCAGCTCACTGACAATATAACATTCAGAGGCTTACATCAATCAACCCATTAATCACCCATGGGAATGAATTTAATGGAGAGATGAGAGTGTTGAATAAAGCAACACATGTGAACACCTGCAAGTGTGGCATGGTAACTGGAAAGGTATTATTTTCCTCAACAAGAAACACAGTGCTCCATTGAAAATCACTGCCAGACTGAATATCACTGTGCTAAGAAATAGGTCTGTAAGTAGTGATACCGTAGCAGCATCCAGGGGATGCCCCATCAATGCAAAGAGTCCAAATGTGAACAGAGAAAATAGTGTTGGTGTCGTTGCCCAAAAGAATACACACCATGCATCCAAATACTTTCTAGTCTGGTAAAGACTGCTACAAATGTTAGTAAAGTAATTTACACAATAGGCTGAAGAGAGAGGAGTTTCCATAAAATTGAGGAGCTTAGCTGCAAAGCAGCATTGCTTACCGATAGGTGTTTCACCTCCAATGCTCTCGTTTCCATCAACCGATTGGCAAATAGAAGCTCCCAACTATACATCTTCAAAGTTCGGATGTATGTCAAAAGTTCCCCAGTCTTTCTGATTCTGTCCAGAATGTTATGAAATGCACAATTGCTAGGATAATTAGGAGAATATCTGCAAATCTGTTATAGAACTTCATAAAGCCAAAAGAAATATCATCAAGCACTAGGTCTATAAACAGATGCAAAATTTAAGCTTTGAGTTTCATTCATGGAATAGAGAATTTGTATGATTTAAAAAGAAAAAAGTAAAGACAAAGACATTATGATGGTTTAGAAAGTCTGTCATAGAACTTCATAAACCAAAAGAAATATCATCAAGCACTACGTTAATCAGATGCAAAATCTAAGCTTTGAGTTTCATTCAAGGGATCAAGATTAGTTTGATTTAAAAGGGAAAATTAAAACATAAACACATCGTGCTGGTTTCAATAATGAGAAATACAATTCGAATAACTGAAAATTATATATAATTTCATCTGTTTACATGCACCAATGTTAGATACTCAAGTAGTGTAGAGATTGTATCTTTGGGTTTCAGAAAAATAAAGTAGAAAACAAGCAGAAAGATAGATGCGAGAAGAAAAGTACTTGTATAGCAACAATAACTGGAAATACTTAAAACTCAGACAGCTTGAATTTGCTGAATCCAGTGATGCATCCGCTGTTAATCCATCATCACCTCCAGATTGATCTTGTAAGTCTTGTGTTGTAAAATTTGCACATTGGATGAGGAGACTTATGCCACTATCTGGTCTTGTAGTTCCTCAAATATGCAGCCAAAGTATGGCGTACCAACCATAAGGAGGATTCACACACTATCAGATAGGACCTAGGCTCGATTTCTATAAAAGTCAAGGGCATAAAAGGAAGAGGACAAAGAATGATAGGAGCTGCAATTAAAGCAAAGATGCTGTTTTGGAATCACTACAAAGGAGTGAATAGAAAGAGAGTAGGAAGGGAAAGGTAGTTTTGGGATTTTACCAGGGTAGTCCAAGTAGTGTTTAAAAACTCCTTGACTCGGCAAGGAACTCGCCCGAGTCGACTCCTTTTTACCTCGGCCGCATTCCGCGTTTCACCACATCCGCGTTCCGCGTTTTGCCTTACAGAGTCAATAAACTCCTTTGACTCTCCCGAGTTATGACCTTGTTAACCGTGTTAACCGCGTTCTCGGCCGCGTCCGCGCCAAGTCAACAAGGATTTTTCTTGGCCGCGTTCCGCGTCAAATCCGCGTTTTTAAACCAAAAAGGGGTGCCCTCCATATTCCTCCTTTTCTCTCATTTTGTTGTCTCCCATGGCCATGAGTCCACCTTGGTTTTGGGGAGATAGTTTTCTAATTTCCTATGTTTAGAACTTACCATTAGGAATTATTTTATATTTCTCTTTTCAATGTAAATTTCTCCACTATAACTATGGGAGCAAGGGAGATGGAGTTTAACCTTAGAGATTATATTCGAGTTGAAAAGCTTTGAAGTTCTGGAAGCTTGAATGAAACGAAGATGTGGTGGATTACTCTTCTTCGTATTTTTGGGTAATATTAATCTAATTTTCAGTAAGTATTGTTATACCCAAACTTGGGGGTTCAAACTCTTGGATCTCCTTTATTTGTATCACTCAGCTTCTTCCACATCATCAAAGCGTTGGGTCTACTTTGAGCTCTTTCTGACCTTCCTCGTCATTTTTCTCTTCTTGAATGAAATCCCCTACATTTGCAAATTTTCTTTTTGGACACATGAGAATGATGGCCAACTTCTCTACGCTCAAAACATTTAGCAATTGTTTTATGTTGGCGTGATATTAATCGCATGCACCTAATTTAATTATCTACGGCCAATTGATCCTCTATCATAGCGACTTGATTCAATTCTTCCATTTTTACAATATGGATGCCTATCATGTATGAATTTCTCAATCAAGTTTCCACTTAAGTAGTCAATCTCATTGCATCTACCATCACCCGTATAACGTAACATGATCCTGGAAAGGCAATCAAAGTTTTACAATATAGCACGAAACCAATTACACCTTAGATCTAAGTATATGTTTAGAGAGTTGGAAAAGTTTTGTATATTCTTTCACACTCGTATCTTCTTGCTATAGATTCTAATATATCTAAAATAAGACATGGACTTAAATCAATTAGAAGAAATTTACCTTTAAGTTGTTTCTTAATCTTCTCTCATGCAAGTTTTCAGGTTTCAGTTTCGGAATACATTTTGGTCACAACGGAAATGGAAACATATCGGTTTTTGTAACAACTCAGATATTAGGTTTAAGATTTGATTTCACATCCTCCAATCTTGGACTCATCACACTCTCCCTAGAAAAAAATAACTTTAAGAATAAATGAAGTGACAAAACGTGTAAACTAGACCAGTGACTGAGTTAGGGATCAAGTGATATATTTTTCATACTAAATGAGAGTGGGCAAGAATTTTCTTTGGCCATCCAACACTTTTTCATGATAAACCATATGAGCCTGAATATTTCCGAGGTGATTATAATATGATAATGTGTGCAGCGGAGTGGATATGACCCAAAATTTTGGCTGCCACAACATAAGATACAGCAACTTTTAGGATTACTCGATTTATAGAACAAGGATTGGTATCTATCTCGATTACAGAAGCAAAGTATGTATGGTCACCTATACAATAGAAATGTTCATGTGACACCACTAATGCCCGTGCTAATTGATAATAGTGCTGATATGAGTACCAAATTTTTCATGAGGGAACCAAGTAGAGAAGGATTTCCTCTCTAGTCAGGAGAAGCTTACTTAAACTAACTTATCTTTAGAATAAACAACATAATAGTTTTTTTTAATATAGTGATGTCTACAAGAAACTATCCCTAGAGGGCAAGCTCCAATTTCTTGGTCCGTCATCTCAATCTTGAATTCTTGAATCTTGATTGGCTCTGCAAGAGTAAATATTGGTAATGATAAATGCTAAAAGGGGCATCTTCTTATTATATAAGATTTACCTCTTATTTTCCAATTGGAGGATAATTTATTTAAACTGTAACTTATATCCCTCATAATCCAAGGAAACCATAGGCATTACGTATAAGAAAATAATTTCTATTGCATGAACAACATTTTCAATCTCAGGGACATCTACAACTTTTCCTCATCATGGAGTTAAATAAATCAGAAAATCTACCTCTCGTCTTTTTGCTTCATCATTTTCTCTGTCGCATTTGCAATCAATGTAGAGATCCATTTATTAACTGCAGAGAAATTGTTCTACTTAAGACCACCCTTCCAATTCTAAATCTAATATGGCAACACATAAAATGCTTAGGAATTTGCTTGTTTACCATTCTATGGTATCACTTTATGGATGCACTTAATTGAAGTAAAAATCTTGATATATGTCGAAGAAATAAAAACAAAAGAAAGAAAACCAAAATCATGCTTGCCCAGCTATTGAAGTCATTTGGTGGAATTAGTACCAGGTATAAGCAAGATGGTTATTGCAACTCCTGCAACAAATGCAAATTTAACTTGTGTGTATAAAATGCAAAGAGCCACTCCAATCTGCAAAGGCAAGCTGGAACTTGGACAAGTATGAGACAACAGTTTCAAGAAATTAATCAGCATCTAGTATTTCTAAACATCCAATATAAGAAGACAATATATTCAGTACTTAAGTTAAGGGTTCAGTCTGCATTTCAAAGCTTGGAATAGTGATGCAAACTTTCCTGAAGCAAAAATATATATTCATTGATCTAACACAAGGATGGAGCGTCTAAGCTCGATGGTCAAGGCTTTGTCTTCAACTTTTCAGAGTTGAATCAGTTCTCATAGAAACAACAAAGAATTCCGTAGAAAATTTTCTGTGTGAAAAACACCAATCTAGGAAAAATGTAATAATACAACAGTGTCACAGTGCCAGTGTTGCTCTATAAGCCAGTCTGACCTAGACTCCAAAGGCTGGCTAGCTGTGCCAGTCTCTTCAATCGTTTACTAAATTGGAACAAAGCATTAGACTCCACTTCTTCCTCTGCACCACATGAACCAAACTTAATTTCTTTATTTGGTGTTCACTTAATAAAAACCCTAAAACCTGTGGCCTATAAATAATACCTGGATACTACGGGAATTGAGATTCTAGCTCAATGATAAAGGCTTTGGTCTTCAACTTTGAGGTCAGAGGTTCAATCCCAAGTTACCTACAAAATAAGATCTGGATACTTGTGCAGGCACAATGTATCATGTCCGCATAATACAATACTGATTTTTCATGAATACTCTTGATAAAATAACTACTATGTTTCAAACATGCCACTCCCTTCGAATTGACTACTATGTTTTTTCCCTGTCTGTGTCGTATATTTGCAGTAATGTATGTGAGTAATATAGATATTATTTTACATTTATTATTAATTTCATCTTCCAAGTCAGAGCTAGGTAAGTTTTATGGTAATTTAATTTGTACACATCTTGTTTCTTACCTTATGGTATGAGATAATTTCCATATTTGTGTCTAAGATTTTGGAAAATGCAAAGTTGTATCTGCATTCCCATGTCTATGTCTGCGCCCGTGTATGTATTCATGTCTGTACCTGTGTATTATAGATTGCAGCCCTTTCTTTCTGCGGACCACATAACCCAAATGTTGCGCTCTCTCTTTGGTTACTCCACAAAAACCTAAATACCATGACAAAAATGGGAATTTCCATTTTTTCTACCTTGTCCTGGTTTCATGGAATTAGTATATATATATATATATATATATATATATATATATATATATATATATATATGAGAAGTGTTGATGTGCTTAAGCGCACTAAAATATAATGCGCTGAAGGTTTTAAAGAGATATCTGATTGGTTCTAAAAGTAAGTGGGGCCCAACATTTATCGCAAGAAAGAAAAAGGATTCGTCTCCTTCAAAAGACCTCCTGGAAGAGAAAATCTAGGGTTTCTCTCGTCTCTGCTTGTCCCTCTTGTCTCTGCTTCTCCTCCTCCTGTCTCGTCTCTACTTCTCCCCCCTCTCGTCTCTCCTTTGTACGACGGTGGCTCCCCCCCTACCGTGGCAAAATCACGGCGGATCAAACAGGTTAGTATCATTTTCATTCTTTTTCTTTCAAGCCCCCCCTTTTTTTTTGTTTCTTCTGATCTTCTTCACATAACTTATAGAAAAAAATAATCTATGATTTTTCAATCCATTTCTCTGCAACTTACAAATTTTTTTTTTGTTTCAGGAATTGTTTCTCTCTGAAAGTTTAAAACGCCCCCAACCGAGCCACCCTCTCTTCTCCACGACTTTTTGGGTGCGATTCTCCCCTACAACTTCAAACTTGGCCAATCGAATAGTCTCGAGTCTGAAGCAGCAGCCTTGTGCGCATGCGGGTTTGGTATGGTGGCTGCAAGTCTTGGTGATTGATTGATCTAACCCCTATAAGAAGAAAAATTTTAGCTTTCAAAGAAAAAAATGGAGGGTTTCAGTTTGATTGTTTATTGTGTGTTCCTGTGTGGAAAAATTGGGGTTTACTGTATGAAAGAACATACCTTTAACTCTCTTTGAACATGTTCATGAAAATATCACTGCCCTTTTTTTTGTTTCAGGTGAGTTTATTTTGTGTTATTTTTTTGTCTTGCTGACTGATTTGTAAAATGCCCACAATCTGTTTGATGAAATGCCTAGAAAAAGAGCGAAAATATCACTGCCCTTTTATTTTTGTTTCTTGTTATTTATTTTGTGTTTTTTTGTCTTGGTGACGCATTTGTTAAATGCCCACAATCTGTTTGATGAATTGCCTACAAGAAGAGGGAAAATATCACTGCCACTCGTAATGGGTCTCCAATTTAGAGAAGGCTTAAGGAATGTTAGGTGCACAATCTAAATACAAGTATTTACATAATTTTAAGTTTCTTTTCCATTTGTTTTTACCAGGGGCACCCGTAAATAAAACAAGGGCTCACACACCACTCATTCCCTGCATATATTATCCTGTTTTGTGGTTACTTTTTGCTATGGTTTGTTGTGGATGTGATATAAGATGACCTATTCGAGATACTATCAGTAGGAGCCGTGAGGGCTATACCGGCCTTAAGCCACCGCACCAGTAGTAAACTCAACACCTGGACACTTCGTGTGTAAAACGGACATAGTTCGTACACTGGATGATAGTCACAGTGTACAAGTAACTATGCACCCGGCCAGGTAGACCTCAGCCTTACCCCCTCTATATATTGGAACCATACAAACGATTTTCTTATGGTTATTTATAATGTTGGCACATTCTTATTTTTCTCGTCTTTCAATTACTAGGAAAATGGAACCAACCTCTTCGCAACCGTGTGGGTTACGTATCGAGGATAATGACCGTGCACAGTCTGGTTTTGTTGATGATGCTTTATCGCAAGCCTCCGGGTTAGGTATTGAAGAAGTTGACGCTCATGGTCTTATTCTGGTTGATTATGGGGTTAATCTGATTGAAGATAATATAGAATGGCCAGATACTGATATGAATGACGAAGATGAGGGTGGTAGTACGCCCAATAAGGCTACTAGTGAGAATAGTAGTGTGAATAAGCTGTTTCTGAACCAAGTGTTTGATGATTGGATGTCTGCGTTTGAATTCTACAATTCTTATGCCCTGGCTACTGGTTTTGGATTACGGAAATCCAGTACAAATAGTTCTAAAAAAACAAATAATGTGAACTCAAGGAAATTTGTGTGTGATAGAGAGGGGGGTGAAAAAGTATAAGGAAAAGAAAGTGGATGATGGTAAGGAAAGGAGGGAACGACGAGCTGTCAGGTTGAATTGCAAAGCTAAGATGATCATAAAACTAAGAGATAGGAAGTGGGTAGTGACCACCTTTGATGACATTCATTATCACATTCTGACCTCCCCACTTAAGAGGCAAATGCACCGTTCCCATAATAGATTCAGTAAGAGGGAAAGTGTTAAGACGTTGATTGACTGTCTCGATGAGACTCAGATGCCGGCTGCGAGGATTGCAAAGGCCATTAATTCAACAAACGATAAAATATCAGGTGTGGTAATACCTGATCAAGTTGCTTCCTATTTGAGAAAAAAAGATGGTGAACAATATAGGCCAAGAAGCTGTCTTAGTGGCCAATCATCTCCAAAACAAGCGATCAGAAGACCCGAATTTCTTTTTCTTGATGGAGTTAGATACGGATGGGACCTTCCGATCTATGTTTTGGGCTGACGCTAGGGCTAGAGATGCTTACATGACATTCAGCAATGTCATTGTATTTGATGTCACTTACAAAACCAATAGATTATCTCTGCCATTTGCACCGTTTACGGGAGTGAACCATCATAGACAGTCGACCCTATTCGGATGTGCCCTGTTAGCTGATGAGACAGAGGAAACCTTCAGTTGGTTATTTGAACAGTGGTTGACGTGCATGCATGGTAAAGCACCTGATGCAATAATAACTGATATGGATCCGGCCATGAAAAATGCAATTGTAAGAGTTTTTCCAGACACCCATCATAAATTTTGTTCGTGGCACATACACAGGCATCTGCTTGAGCATGTTGCAAAGATGAGGGATTCGACTAGTGATTTCTACCTCGATTATAATCGGTGGTTTTTTTCAAAAAACATGGAGGATTGTGAGCAGTTGTGGGAAGATTTGTTTTGTAAATATGAAATCGAGGAAAGTGATTGGTTATCTAGGATGTGGGAGCAGCGAGAGCATTAGGTTCTGGCATATTGGCGAAACACATTCACTGCAGGAATGACTTCGAGCCAACGTAGCGAAAGCATGAATGCATTTTTTGATAGATATGTGAATAGCAAAACTAGCTTGCATGAGTTCTTAGATGCATGTGATAGGGCACTGGTTCAACGTGTAAAACGGAAGCCGAAGAAGATTTCAAGTCGAAATATTCGAAAGCAAGTATGAAAACGAATAGCCCATTGGAAGAAGAGTCGGGAATATTTTATACGACAAAATCAACTCATCCTGAAAAATGTTAAACATATAGAATATTCCCGCCTCTTCTTCCAATGGGCTATTCGTTTTCATACTTGCTTTCGAATATTTCGACTTGAAATCTTCTTCGGCTTCCGTTTTACGACGTTGAACCAGTGCCCTATCACATGCATCTAAGAACTCATGCAAGCCAGTTTTGCTATTCACATATTCATCAAATAATGCACTCATGCTTTCGCTACGTTGACTCGAAGTCATTCCTGCAGTGAATGTGTTTCGCCAATATGCCGGAACCCAATGCTCTCGCTGCTCCCACATCCTAGATAACCAATCAATTTTCCCAATTTCATATTTACAAACCAAATCTTCCCACAACTGCTCAGAATCCTCCATGTTTTTTGAAAAAAAACCACCGATTATAATCGAGGTAGAAATCACTAGTCGAATCCCTCATCTCTGCAACATGCTCAAGCAGATGCCTGTGTATGTGCCACGAACAAAATCTATGATGGGTGTCTGGAAAAACTCTTCCAATTGCATCTTTCATGGCCGGATCCATATCAGTTATTATTACATCAGGTGCTTTACCATGCATGCACGTCAACCACTGTTCAAATAACCAACTGAAGGTCTCCTCTGTCTCATCAGCTAACAGGGCACATCCAAATAGGGTCGACTGCCTATGATGGTTCACTCCCGTAAACAGTGCAAATGGCAGAGATAACATATTGGTTTTGTAAGTGACATCAAATACAATGACATCGCTGAATGTCATGTAAGCATCTCTAGCCCTAGCGTCAGCCCAAAACATAGATCAGAAGGTCCCATCCGTATCTAACTCCATCGAGAAAAAGAAATTAGGGTCTTCTGATAGCTTGTTTTGGAGATGATTGGCCACTAAGACAGCTTCTTGGCCTATATTGTTCACCATCTTTTTTCTCAAATGGGAAGCAACTTGATCAGGTGTTACCACACCTGATATTCCATCGTTTGTTGAATTAATGACCTTTGCAATCCTCGTAGCCGGCATTTGAGTCTCATCGAGACAGTCAATCAACGTCTTAACACTTTCCCTCTTACTGAATCTATTATGGGAACGGTGCATTTGCCTCTTTAGTGGGGAGGTCAGAATGTGATAATGAATGTCATCAAAGGTGGTCACTACCCACTTCCTATCTCTTAGTTTTATGATCATCTTAGCTTTGCAGTTCAACCTGACAGCTCGTCGTTCCCTCCTTTCCTTACCATCATCCACTTTCTTTGCCTTATACTTTTTCACCCCCCTCTCTATCACACACAAATTTCCTTGAGTTCACATTATTTGTTTTTTTAGAACTATTTGTACTGGATTTCCGTAATCCAAAACCAGTGCCTAGGGCATAAGAATTGTAGAATTCAGACGCAGACATCCAATCATCAAACACTTGGTTCAGAAACGGCTTATTCACACTAATATTCTCACTAGTAGCCTTATTGGGGCGTACTATCACCCTCATCTTCATCATTCATATCAGTATCTGGCCATTCTATATTATCTTCAATCAGATTAACCCCATAATCAACCACAATAAGACCATGGGCGTCAACTTCTTCAATACCTAACCCAGAGGCTTACGATAAAGCATCATTAACAAAACCAGACTGTGCACGGTCATTATCCTCGATACGTAACCCACACGGTTGTGAAGAGGTTGGTTCCATTTTCCTAGTAATTAAAAGACGAGAAAAATAAGAATGTACCCACATTATAAATAACCATAAGAAAATCGTTTGTATGGTTCCAATATATAGAGGGGGTAAGGCTGAGGTCTACCTGGCCGGGTGCATAGTTACTTATACACTGTGACTATCATCCAGTGTACGAACTATGTCCGTTTTACACACGAAGTGTCCAGGTGTTGAGTTTACTACTGGTGCGGTGGCTTAAGGCGGGTATAGCCCTCACGGCTCCTACTGATAGTATCTCGAATAGGTCATCTTATATCACATCCACAACAAACCATAGCAAAAAGTAACCACAAAACAGGATAATATATGCAGGGAATGGGTGGTGTGTGAGCCCTTGTTTTATTTACAGGAGCCCCTGGTAAAAACAAATGGAAAAGAAACTTAAAATTATGTAAATACTTGTATTTAGATTGTGAACCTAACATTCCTTAAGCCTTCTCTAAATTGGAGACCCATTAAGGGTGGCAGTGATATTTTCCCTCCTCTTGTAGGCAATTCATCAAACAGATTGTGGGCATTTAACAAATGAGTCACCAAGACAAAAAAACACAAAATAAATAACATGAAACAAAAATAAAAGGGTAGTGATATTTTCCCTCTTCTTCTAGGCATTTCATCAAACAGATTGTGGGCATTTCATAAATCAGTCAGCAAGACAAAAAAATAACACAAAATAAACTCACCTGAAACAAAAAAAAAGGGCAGTGATATTTTCATGAACATGTTCAAAGAGAGTTAAAGGTATGTTCTTTCATACAATAAACCCCAATTTTTCCACACAGGAACACACCATAAACAATCAAACTGAAACCCTCCATTTTTTTCTCTGAAAGTTAAAAAACTTCTTCTTATAGGGGGTTAGATCAATCAATCACCAAGACAAGAAAAATAAAATAAACAAATCAGTCACCAAGTTTGAAGCTGTAGGGGAGAATCGCACCAAAAGAAGTCGTGGAGAAGAGAGGGTGGCTCGGTTGGGGGCGTTTCAAACTTTCAGAGAGAACCAATTCCTGAAACAAAAAAAAAAATTGTAAGTTGCAGAGAAATGGATTGAAAAATCAGAGATTATTTTTTTCTATAAGTTATGTGAAGAAGATTGGAAGAAACAAAAAAAAGGGGGGGTTTGAAGGAAAAAAAATAAAAATGATACGAACCTGTTTCATCCGCCGTGATTTTGCAGCAGTAGGGGGGGAGCCACCGTCGTACAAAGGAGAGAAGAGAGGGGGGAGAAGTAGAGAAGAGACGAGAGGAGGAGAAGCAGAGACGAGAGAAACCCTAGATTTTCTCTTCCAGGAGGTCTTTTGAAGGAGACAAATCCTTTTTCTTTCTTGCGATAAATGTTGGGCCCCGCCCCACTTACTTTTAGAAACAATCGGATTTCTCTTTAAAACCTTCAGCGCATTATATTTTGGTGCGCTTAAGCGCATCAACAGTTCTCTCTCTCTCTCTCTCTCTCTCTCTCTCTCTCTCTCTCTCTCTCTCTCTCTCTCTCTCTCTCTCTATATATATATATATATATATATATATATATATATAGAGGAAAGTGTTGGAAAGTGTCCACAAATCTGCCCATTTTTGTCCTCCACAAATGGAGGGGTTAGGATGATCCTATGGAGCTGATTTTTGGTACACACCCTATCTATGATAGGGCCTTGCAAATGAATGGTTTGGATCACCACAGAAAATGTGGGACCCATGTGATTGGGGCGCTTAAGCTCACCATAAGTGCCTTGCAAATGAATGGTTTGGATCACCACAAAAAATGTGGGACCCATGTGATTGGGGCGCTTAAGCTCACCAACACTTTCCTCATATATATATGTGTGTGTGTGTGTGGGGGGGGGGGGGGGGGATGATATCCTCACTACAAGTTCTAATAATGTCACTTCTCACTTTGTTAGACACATTTTTTATCATATTTTATTTTGATAGCTTTTCTAGAATTGTGTGAACCATAAACAGCAAATTAGATAAGTGTAAAACAAAGAGGGGGTGCCATTATTAAAAAGGGAGTGTGCATGTCATTATATTAATCATGGAAATTCTTTTCTTCCTTAATCTTGCTCTAGTATTTTCTTTTCCCAAAAAGGCTTACATAAGAAAACATTGTTTGTATATAATGACACAAGTCTGGAAACTAGATGGAGGACCCACAGAGGCAGAATCCTGGACTAGGGTCCGATTTCATAAAATTTGAGCTTCAATCCCTTCACTGATAATCATTAGACAAAAGCATATTATATGACCGATTTAGGGTTAATCTTCAAACATAGTTTAAAATGGACTAAAAAACCCTTATGATGCAACAAATATAATGAAGGTACACCAAAATACCATAAACATACAACAGCACTACATAATCTAAATACATTAATAAACCTACCACTATTTAATCATCTAGTGGGAAAGATTCATACTTGCATTTATTTAGAAAATCCTTTTTTAATATCTCATATGAAACATCTAGAAGAATATAGAATATACTTGCATTTATTTAGAAAGAATAAAATAGGGAGACAGAAAAATGAAAAAGCTTAGCGATATTTTGCCTATGCTACCTCAACATTAGACAGAATGGAATGAAAAACCTGACAGATAAAAAAGCTAATCACAATTTATGAATACAGACATAAATCATAGGAATAACAAAGCAAAACTAAAAAAATCAAAGTCAAGAACTCTTGTTAATGATCAAGTAGCTTGTTTAAGAACCTAATCCAAGATTAAAAACACAATAAGCTATACCTCCACATATCATGAAAACTGTTACACAAATTGACAGTTCGATCAGTATCGATAGACATGAATGTTTGAATTTCCCCCTCAGAAAATATTGATCGGTTAGCTAGGTTAACACAAAGACACTGTAAATGAAGCAAAATAGGAAATTGTTAGCAACAAAATACTAAGCTTTAAGGAAGAAAATACAAAAATCTGGACAATCTGCACGAAACCCTTTTACACTCCACTTCTACTATATAAAACATATCAGGTAAAGGCTACTGATATCCGCACGACCATGTTTTGTTAATGGGGGCAAACCCACCTTGTTTTACAAGTTTTAAGTTTTAACCAGCTGCGGAGAACTTTTTGGGAATTGTAGTGGCTTTTGAAAGCTGGTTAAAACATGTAAAGCAAGGTGAGTTCGTCCCATTATCAAAACATGGTTGTGGGGATATTAGTCCCCTAAGTAAAACCGAAAAAAGAAGAAGATCAAAATCAAACCATTCTTACATACTTCCATATGGTTGCATGTGGACTGTGGGCATGTGAATCCACACATACATGTATTACGTTAACTGTGATCAAACCTCTAAATTATTTTATAGCACAAGTTTGCAAGTAATGGCGTGAACAAGTAATCCATTAATTCATACGACCTAAAACTTAAATAGGTGAAATGAAGTAGATAATCATACCTTGTGATAGATAAATGTCATAATACTTGACCGCAGCTTTAACTTTAGTTTGGAAAGATGAAAAGTGTATTGTGTATCTAGAAAGGACCTGTACCATCAAAAGGTCTAACATCTCTCAAAATATTATCATTGGTTCGGATAAGAGCATTGTGTTGACAATAAGTACAACACTCATTGTGAATAAACTATATGACATTTAAAATTCAAGAGCAAAGTTGAAAGATTTTATGACAAATGAAAAGTATAGATAGAAAGTAGTAGACGCGTCCAATGGTTATTACACATTCCAATCATGCAGCAAAACTTTGAACCACAGGCTTGCTATCCCAGTTAAGTTATGATGAATTCATTGTGTCTTAGCCCTCAGCTTCTCAAGTATACTCAAACAGCTTCTTTGCTAGTTAATTAAATATACTATAATGTAAGAATTTTACGAAGATCAAAGATAACAGTCAGGTGTCCATGCAAACCTTAAAGTAGCTCTGGAACCAAAGAAGTTAATCGAAACAATAAAATAGTAAATGATGGTCTAAACTAGTCAGTCACATCCATTGGAGTGTTAGCCGGATTTTGAATGTTCTAAGAACTACTAACCGCATGACAGCTGTTGAAGTGGATGCGTGTAGCGGCCCCATCGTAGGGCTCACACTTTTCTCTCAGCTTTCTTATGTACTGATGGCCCCTATCCTTATTTTGTCATTTATGAGTAGCACGCTTGTAATATTCGAGAATAAGAACATATATAATATATTTTTGGATTTTCGTGGGGCACTCTGAAGTCTGAACCACAGATTTTCTCTATTCCCCCATTCCCATCTTTCTCCTCCTTGTCTCCATTATCATGTTTAACACGGTATCAAAGCCCATCGATCAAGGTTAGACCAATCTTCTATTCATGCAATCATCTTAACCCTAAAACCCACCATCATTACACCTTGAAAAAACCCTAAATTCTATTTCTTTTCTCGTTTGCAAATCCAAGACCCTTTTCTTATTTGAAACCCTAAAACCACAAAATCACCCTAAGCACTCTTTGTCTTTCCATTCTTTGGGCTATTATCCAGATCTGGTATGTTCTCCGTTTTTTGGGATAATATTCAGATCTGCTACATTCTCCACTTGTTGAGCTTTTGTTCAGATCTGTTGTATTCACCACCCACGAGGAAGTTTGTATAGCTTGTGCTTCATTTGATAAGGATTTCATCTTAGGTTTGCATTTTCTTTTTAGCTTTATCTAGTGTGGTAAACAGTAATCAAACTAGATCTTTTCCACCATTTTATTGTTGTTTAAGGTTCTGTTTTTTGTTATTGCCTAGCCCTTGGTAAAAGAGGGACATTACAAAATGCATTAGAAATCAATAATCTTTCATAAAGAAAAGGAAGAAGAGTTGCAAAGAGCAAGCACATCATATCAAGAACATAATGCAGTAAAAACAATGCATGGAAACTAAATAAAGTACTTGATAAAATACTTCTAGCCAGAGGGGAATACCATTCTCCTTAGGTAACTTGCAAGGACATATAAAGAAGCTAACACTACTTTGTAAAAGAATAAAAATAACGAGACAATTATCTACTGAGATCCCTGAAAAGCTGAAGAATAAGTACTTGAAGGTGGATGTAAGACCCAGTAAAATAGCTAGAACATAGCCATCAGCATGCCCCGAACCTGAAAGAATAAACAATAGCAAGCGGATAAATATTGTCAATTTCATATCAGAAACAACGCTTCTATTCAAACTAACTCATGTGCAACGGAAGAAACTGACCGTTCTTTATTTGTGAAAACATCGAGTTTTAAAACTGGACAGTTTAGCCTTTAAAAAAAAAAAAAACTGGCTAGTTACTCAATTACTATCTGCACCTTTCTGAAGGTATCAATATCGCTGAACTCTATAAAAACATTTTATTACGAACAAATAACCAAGGTACTGTTTATTATGTTAATTAGAGTCTACTTAGAAAGGGTATTATCGAAATTCCCATCTTTTGTAATTATAATATAAATACAATGAGAGAGAGGGGAAACCATAGCTCTCTATTCTTCTTTCTATTCTTCTCTCGCAACAAATTGTCTAAACACATAAAACTTGGTATCAGAGCACCCGATCACTGCATTTTATTACAATCTATGCTATTCTTTTCCTTTCTAATATCCATCCCACAATTCTTCACTGTGTTTTTTGCAAAACAATTTTCGTAAGTTTCACAAATGTTTCCCACACATTTCACATACACTTTCCACACATTACCCATACTTCTCTCACATTTTTTACATAAGTTTCTCATATGTTTCTCACGCGTTTCCAATATGTTTCCCATGCATTTCGTAAACGTTTCCCCGATTTTTTTTATCACGTTTCGAAAACGTTTCCAAAATGAGTTTCAAGGAAAACGACTTTCCCGCCCACCCAAGGAGTTTCCGGCTACTATGGTCCAAACACATAAAACAACCGCAACCAAAACTTTACCACAGATCAAGTTGATTTTGATAATGAAACAAGCACAAACTTAATGTTAACTTACCAACTTCTCCAAAAGCTTAAGCTGTTGGAGAAAGGCATTATTTATCTTTTATACTTTAACACTCCCCCGCACGTGTGGCCCACTTGGCAAACACGTGGCACGTGTGGTCCCACTTTGGGCGACCATCGCAAGTGGCTTTTTGCTATCCGGGAGGTTTGAACTCGAGACCTTTGGCTCTGATACCATGTCAACTTACCAACTTCTCCAGAAGCTTAAGCTGTTGGAGAAAGGCGTTATTTATCTTTTATACTTTAACACTTAATAACATGATCAATAAGGAAGCAAAATTCATTAACAGTTGCAACACCTTTTTGAAGAAACTGAATCAGTTTATTGAGAAACAATGGTGCCAGAAAACCAATACCATCATTTAATACCTGCAAAAGGCAAGAGAACATCGTGTAAAATGCTCGATTAGGTAGCAGAGAAAAGGTAGTTTTACTAGTCAGACATTAATTTCAACATGAATTTACATGGATTTTTTTGTTAAAAGATGATATTGTGTGACAATGAAGTCCACAATTCAAATAAACTACAAGGAAAATGCCAAAAGTGGAAAATTTGCTCGAGAATTGAACAATCATGCAAATCTTCCAATAGATTTACACAAACAAAGCCAGAGAAAGAGAAATAGAATGGTAACTTATTGGATCAAAACATGATCAACATAGGGTAAAACTCAAAACCCAAAGGGGAAAACTCATAGTTATATACTGACCTCCTAAAAAGAATAGAGTCTGTGGATGTCCTTCCTAAAACCAATTGGTGCCAGTAATATTTCCTCTTCCAACTCGTCTCAGAATGGGCGTTATGGCAAAGAACAAGAAGAAAACTGAAGGAAGGCAACTATTTAAAGTCAAAGCCTCTACAAAGAAAGCATTGGCCCGATTTGGTCAAGTCTTTACGCTTAATATAGGGGGGCTCCACTTGCCTTTACTCAATAGGGCCTATGAGATAGACTCTATTTAAGGGGTTGGTTTATCAATAGCAGCAGCTACTAATTTCAAGTGATGGTTTCTATGCGACCACAGCACACGCTATTTCCAATGTGCCTGTTCCGCCTACTGGCTTATTCGAATGATCAAAACTTCATATTTGAAGTCCCAAACCCCTTTAACACCTTAGTTTAATCCTAACCAATGGTATTGGATCAATTTCAGACCTTAGATCAGCCAAAATAATGCCTAATTCCTATTTTAGAGCAGCTCAAAAAAAATAAAAAGTGTGAAACATGTTGCTGTCCTAAGAACACCAATCAACTCTGCATAGGGCCCATCAAAACCTACTGAAACTTTACCAAAAATTAAATGAATATTACTAAAAATCTACATTAATCATTGTAACTATGTAGGGCAATTTTCATGACAACCACATGCCACTGGGATGCACAATGGATGTTAGCATGACGTTCTGGACGCTTCCCAGACATCCCAAAAACTATCTGCAAAATAATTTCTGGCACATTCATCGATCCATAAACATATCAATTGTTAATGCCACAGCATCGGACTCTCCAGGCTGAAATTTAACTTTTGCACATCATCTTTTGGAAACCATTTCTTTTCTTTTCTTTTTTGGAATGGTTATCTCTTGGAAACCATAGGCCTTAAATTGTAGGCTTGTTGTTCTATGTTTCGCGCCTTGATTCATGATAATAACCATCTTCAAGAAGTTCAATTACTAATGTTGCTAATCCCTCATGGTTTTATCAACCAATCATAACTAGGAAGTTATTGCTCTTGATTTTTCTCAATTTGACATACAATTATATAAAATCGATTATTTTGTCCACTTCTTTGTAATCATTTGAAAAGCCTCATCATTATTAAAAAAACAAAAAATTTCCATATCTGATTTACCAATTTTATAGATAGGATCAAACTCTTCTACCATTGAAAAATATAAATTCATAAAAGGCATGAAATTTCCTTCCTCGAATACCTTGTCTTCAAAAACCATATTCTATTTAGAAATAATTTCTATTTCAAGTAAACCATTTTCAAAAATAGCGCTTGAAATCGAGCTTAGATTCATTCTTTCTTTCACAGTCATTTCATATTTTGCATATTCTTCCTTCACTGTCATAGATGGATCGCCATTGAATTTGTGGAACTCATTCAGAGTTTATCATTGTTTTTACAACCAGATATTCACACTTTTTTGAAAAAAAGAGGTTGGGTAGGGAATCGATATTAATTGAATATCATCCTTACGATCAATTCTCACTTCTTTACTTTCTCCGACGATCTTTTGCAAATTAAGAAGATTAGAACTATAGTTGCCATGTCGAGAGACAAATTCGAGAAGCGAATTGTGAAATGCAGGAAAAAAAATCAAAGGAGAAACAAGAAACAGGAAAGGTATAGAAAACGCATGTGCAACGCATTGAGAAACACCTTTGGAAATGTATTAGAAACATTTGGGAAACATGAGGGAAACATACATGAAACATAGGGAAACACATGAAATATGACAAAAAAGGCTGATTTCAATGGGGTTGTTCCAACTGGATTGGATATTTCGTGGACTTAAATTAATTTCGTATTTTCTTATTGAGAATCCCACTATCAATGTGCACTAAAGTTAAATGAAAAGAACCATATAGTCAGTTGTAACTCGTAACCTTATTTTAAAAAGCATTAGAATGAAAGGAACACTGATAAAAGAAAATGAAAATGCATTTCCTCGTCCTTTCCCCGAAGTTTCACATGCGTTTCCGGGGCGTTTCAAAAGCGTTTCCTACTTTTTTAAAATTCATTTTGTTTCTATTTTGGGATACGTTTTCCCATCCTTTCATAGCATTTTCAGTAACAATGATTAAAACCCCCTTTAAAAGTTTTTAAAATCTTCTTTCATGGGCAATGACATGAATGTTTCCATCTTTCACAAAAGAATACATGATTCTCTTTTCCTTATGAGTTGTATCTCAATCATATTTCCACCAACTCCCTAGCAATAAGTTGCATGCATCCATCAGGACTACATCGCATCATACTTCCTCATTGTACTTGGATCCAATATAAAAAGAGATTTACCTCACATCTTTTCGTGAACCATTTCATCTTGTACGGTTGACAGTGCTATTCTTATTTTAACTGTGATTTGTCCACAATCTCCCTTGAAACAATAAGTTTGTCGGATCCTCCATTAATAACAAGAGTACACAATTTTTCTCTTGAGACAAAGATGTTAGATCGCTACCATACTTCTTCAACGATTATCTTTGGAGTTGATAATATTGTCTTTTGAACCAATAAACGCTCTCCAATTTGATCTTTGGTAACGGAATCATCCCATATAGGAACCTTTTGGAAAAAAAACTTCTAGATAAAAGTTATCATGGAATTCTAGTATTCTTACCGTTATTCCCTAGTCAAGATTATGTTCGTGTGCTCGAAAAAATAGATGATCATCATAATTTCATGCTTGATCTCAATCATTGTGATTTCGACCTTGAAAGTTAACATATCAGAGTGCAATATCGATGAAAAGAGTTGGCGGTGGCACGTCCTCCAACATTCAACTCCTTGTTAACACCATCTCCATTCCCCAATTTCCCTCTACATGATGAATACCCACGCTACATGAGCAGATCTATCCTTTGCACCATCTTTTAGAAAATTTGTTTCAAATGTAAATTTGTTACAAACTAGGCATCTTATTCGATGACATCAAACGGAGCATGAATACCCAAAATTACCGAACACATCGACAGAGGAGTTTGCTTCTTTGTGAATAATACAAAAACAACACTCAATATCCCTCAAAATATCAAAAATCTGTCTGAATATCTGACTAAGTGATTCCTTCCCAAGCCATCGAATTATATCAAGGGAATTGCCCTCAATCCAATGCTTCTCAGCCCTAATTTGGGAGTGCAATATGAAACCATTTCAAACAGGACGAACTTCACCTCTGACACATCTGCATTGCCTCATGGGCTTGCATAAGTTAGAACAATCCATGAATTAGCGCCCCCCCCCCACGCCACGCAAATCTCAGCCTTGCTAACCAAGGTGTTCATACAATTGAGAACTTGCTATTTCCATCGTAATTCATTTTTATCCAACTGACATTTGGGGGAGTCTTTAAGCAATCATTCATAACCTTACTAAAAATCCCAAAACAGAATTAGAATAAAGCATTTCCAAAGCCCAACTCTCAGATCTCCAAAACAAGCACCTCTCAAAACTTTAAAAAAAAACAACTCTAATAAAAAAACTATGATAATGTAAGGTAACTCAAAATGGAAAGATCTTGAAATTTTAAGCAAAACCAAAGTGGATGGGACTTGTTCAAGAGTATGTAAGGGTAGTTTAGGTATTGTGTGTATGTGTGGAGGGTATCGTAGTCTTTATACGGCCTATATATAGTTATATACATCATATTACCTGGGAGTTCCTCGGTGGAGACTCTCCATCCTCTCCATTCCTCTTCTTCTTCCTCTCTAACCTTATCCCCATTTCTAACATGGCATCAGAGCTAAGATCCTAAGGGAAAGAAGAAAGAAGAAGAGTCCATCTCTTATCCATCTCTCATCCCACACATCTCTCTCTATCTCTTGCACGCCATATCCCTCTCCCTCTCTCGTGCGCTACCCCCACCCCAAAACCCTAGCTGCCATCTCTGTCCTATCTCTTTTCCTTAACTCTAACCCTTTTCCATATTCCCAAAACCCTCCAAAACGTGAATCCCTAAACCCTAAACCTAAATCCATAACCCTAAATCCTCATCTCTAAACCCTAATCCCTAACCCTATCCTCAAAATCGTGGTTCCCTAAACCCTTGTTGTGAATCCCTAAACCCATTTCCCCTTGTAAATACCCTTTGTGAATCCAACCCAAACAAAAAAAAATCCAAAAAGATCCCCTTTGTGTATATTCTTTACCTTTTTTTCCCCCATACATATCTTCCTTATTTGTTCCTTTTTTTTGCTCTATCTCCCTAAATCTCTTTCTTTTCTCCATCAATCTTGCTTTTTTTACCTAAATCCATCAATCCCTTTCTTTTCTAACTATTAGTCCATTGTTGGGTTCTTTGCTGGTTCTCTTAACTCCTTTGTCTACGGTTTAGATCCCCTCTTCTTTATGTTTTGAGACCCTCCCCTTCTCCGCTCCATCCATCTTTGTCATTTCTTTCTCCGTTCTAGTTTTATTCTATGTCTTTTGTGTCGATATCAAAGGTGCACACCAAGTGTTTGGTGAAATGTCCAAGAGGGTTGTTGTGCTTTGACCTTTTTTTTGTTGCAAGTTGAAGGCCTTAGGCCTCAGCTTGAGGGGGAGTGTTGAAGGTTCCATGGATGGAGTGTTGGTGAGTTTTTGTCATTTCCGCATGATGTAGCTTCGTCTTCTTTGTTGATTTGGTTACCTTAATGGTGGTTCTTCTTGGTAGTTGTTCTTCATCTTTTGTCTTGTTGTCTTCTCTAGTTGAGGTTGTTATCCACTCTTTGTTGGTAGTTCCTTGATTGGTATAATTCCTTTATGTTGTTCACCCTTCATTGTATGTGATTTGTTGGTCGGCTGGTTTCTTCTTCGTGTTGTTCGATGTTTCCTTCCACTTGGTGTTTGTTGTTGTCTCGTTGGCGACTCCAGGTTGATGCAGGTGACCCATTTTGTTGGTATTTCGTTGGTGACTTGTCTGTGCATTGATGGTGGATTGTTGGTGGTGGTGACTTGGTGTTGGCGTATGAGGTTGTTATTGGTGGTGATTGGTTGTTGGTGGCATTTGTAGTGGGTTTGTAGTTGGTATTGGTGGTGGTGTGCTCTTGGTGGATGATTCGTTGAGTTGTTCGTTGCATCGTTGTTGTTTGTTGTGTTTTATGCCATTTTGTTGGTTGTATCATAGGTGGGTTGTTGGTGTTGCCGGTATTGGACGTTGTTGGTGATTTCTTGATGTTGTGTTGTTTGGTTGGTTGGTTTGGTTGGTTGTTAGTTTGTGATCATCTTTGGTTGGGTTGGTTGTAGTTGTGGTTGGTTTGTTGGTTGGGTTGATCGTGATTGAAATCATAGTTGTGTGGTCGGTTAGTTTGTTGGTTGGTTATTAGTTTCTGATCATCTTTGGTTGGGTTGGTATTAGTTATGGTTGGTTTGTTGGTTGGGTTGATCATGATTGAAATCATAGTTGTTGTTGTTGTTGGTTGTGGTTGATTCTTGGTTGGTTCATTCCGCGTCATGTTTGTTAATGCTTCTACATGGTGAGTGTAGCTGCTTGGCGTAGTTTTACGCCTTTGTTGTTGTTGTTGTTGCTACTGCTTGTTGTTTGCATTGCGATCTACGTTGTTGGTGGCTATATGTCCGGTCATTTGCATTTGTAGTCAGCCTTGTTGGTGGTGGTGGCTATATGCATGGTCGTTAGCTTTGCTTTCTGCCTTGTTGTTGTTGGTGGCTATATGCCTGGTCGTTAGCATTGCTTTCGGCATTGTCGTTGTTGGCGGCTATATGCTCGGCTGTCGGCATTGCTTTCGACCTTGTTGTTGTCCAGGTGGTGTGCCATTTGGCCGTCAATGGTTGGTTGTCGTGCGCCCCTTTGTTGAGCGATAGTTGTTGATCATTGTCGTGATGGGCTGATTTTCTATCGCCGTGTTTGTTGGTTGATAGCTGGCTCTTCTCACCTTTCTGGTGGTTGGTGTTCTTCTATTGGCGATGTGATATTCTGTTGATGTCTACTCGTGGTGCTTCGCCGTTGTTCATTGTGTGCGTCTGTGCGTCATTGTTATTTCCCTGTCGAGGCGCCTTTGTTCGATCGTTGTTGTGCGCATTTGATAGCCGTGCTCTCAAGGGGAGGCTATGTGGTGATCGCTCTAACGGTAGTGTTGATTCAGGGGGAGCTCGTTGTTTTGGTGGCCATTGATCTCGTTGTTGTAGAGTGTTGTACCAAGATGGTTGTGTGTATGAGATAATTATCCTTTTTTGTTGTATGGGTTTTATAGTTGTTTGTATGGGTATTGTAGTTTTCTTTGTACAAAGTTGGAGTTCCATAGTATATACACTCCAGCTTGAGGGTGGGTGCTGAAGAGTGTGTAAGGGTAGTTTAGGTATTATTTGTACGTGTGGAGGGTATTGTAGTCTTTGTACAAGGTTGCCCTGCTGCTTTGGGCCTATATATAAACATCATATTACATGGGAGCTCCTCAAGTGGAGACTCTGCATCCTCTCCATTCCTCTTCTTCTTCCTCTCTAACCTTATCCCGATTTGTAAGAGGACCCATTGTTGATGTTACGATGGCACCCTCTTGGTATCACCATTACAGCTTTTTTGGGCCTCTCTCTTTGTAGCACTTTTGACTACGCACCAACATGGACTGCATCAGTAACCATAATCCAGTGCAAAAAAAAGGCCAACTCAATAAAGTATAGGAAAAATACCCACTTGATAGGATGCATGGGAACGCATACAAAAGAATTTAGAAGATGCATTTAACTACCTTGTTAATGTATATTATAACCTCCCATGCGAAAAAAAAAAAAAAACATGAACACAGTCAATGGTTGGACCCCCAAGAGCAATGATTGCATTGACCATAACAACAAAGAAGAGCCACATGCTTACATGCTTATCACAACGAAAACTTTCCAATCAATTTACAAAAACCTAGAAACAAAATTATGATGTTTCGTTTGCTATTTCAAAAAAAAAAAAATTATGATGTTTCGTGCACGTATATTTTTTTGGGGATGTTTTAGACTTTTAGACTAGACAACCTTTCTTAATACCGACCTATATCGCCCGCCACTGCCGCCGCAGCAGCATGCGCGCGCGCGCACACACAAAATTCTCCAGAACTCCAGAACTCCAGAATGAGTATCTACCTTCGACAACGAAGTTCCATACAAGCTGTAAGTATCAAAATGGACTACGAAATTCCACACAAGCCCTCAATCTCATAAGGATTTTCTCCAGTCTAATGATTATAATTTAGGAGTTAGGACTTTGCCATCATATATCGATGCATGATATGATACACCAAAAGAAAAGAAATGGATGGATGGACTTCTATAATAACAATATGATGCCTGTGAAGAAATTAAGAAAAATGTGCAGATCATTTTGGGCTTTGAAACATGAATATGGAAAAATAAAGTTTGTACTATGTAAAAGGTTGAGAAGCATATTGATTGCTTAAGCTTGTAGAACTCGATAACAACTCTTCATCAATAATTGATTATTGACATAACCGTTTTGACGAGACAAGAAGAAAACATAAATAATCACCATATCAGGGAACAAGATCATTGTCGAAACAAATGAGATGCTAGTAATTCATGACAGAAATAAGATGTTTCGTGAATTACGTAAAAAAGAACATGGCACTTATACAGATGTCATTCCTTGAACTATCAGACAGAATACATAAACTGGAAAAAAAAATCTATCCATAAGTTTACTCCTATAAAAAGAAAGATGCGCCTTCTAGAGAAAAAAATGTACCTTCAGCAGACCTAGGCACATATAAGGCCAGCCATATGCATAACAAATAGCTCTAAACAACGATGGATTATTGCAATATTTACTTTGGTCAGCTTCCCAACAGTTTAATAGTGTACTATGACAAGAAGAAGGATTCAGTTCAATTGGTAGCTCAAGTAAATCTTCAAAGTCAAGCTGCTTCATCACACCATGATCCATTACTGAATTGATAGACTTGAACGTTAAAAGATGCCAGTATCCATGTACAGGTGCATCCTGCATTAAGAGAGCAAAAAGGAATCATTGGGGAAAAAAATGAATAGAGGAAGTAAAGTGATGCCGATATCAAAAATTCCATTGTAACATTTATAAGCGCATAAATTAGGGAAATTTACATTCGGCCTTACATAAATTTAAATGTCAAATGTGGCTTGAGAGACAAAAATTATAATAGACACTTATTTTACAACCTAACCCCTCATGATTGAAGAGATTGGTGCATTAAAATCTTGTTGGAGAGATATGGGCACCTACCACCAAATAAGCTTTGCTCATTAAATCAGCAATCTGACCCATGATGGTAGTGGTACATGATATGGCTTGATTGTGAAAAGATCGAAGATGAACCAATAAGAAGTGGTCTTCATCATGAAAGCCATTTAGGCTATATATAATTATATAAAAAAAGATAAAAGAAAGATAACTTTAACAAATATACAAAGACGGATTAAAAGAATTCCACCTAATAAGAGTATATAGAAGATTAATAGAAGGAATAATAATGAATAAATTACCAGCTCCAAGAGTGCCCCTCTAACAAAGGTTTTAAATTTCGGCCTCGGATTTCGGTCAAGACGGAAACCGAAATTGCCGAAATTTCGGTCAAAATTTCAGAAATTTCGATAATTTCGGCTAAATTTCGGATAAAATATTAATATTTTAATTCTTTACAAAATTTCAGCTGAAATTACCAAAATTTCGGTAATTTCGGCCCCAAAAACTGACATTTCGAGTCCTTTTAACGAATTTTGGCCGAAATTTCGGGATTTAGGCTGAAATTTTGGTTTCGGTGTGGACCAAAATTACCCCCAAAACCGAAATTTAAAACCTTGCCTCTAACTACAGAATGTAAATCATCGTTCCTGAAACTACAGTTGAAAGCAGGTTGAACACAAACCAGTACTGATTATGGCTTGTAAATGGAAGAAAGAGAAGTGAGAGAGGGAAAGAGGAGAGAATAGAAGCGTAGGTTTCCCCCTCTCCTGTGGCCCTAATATGCATTATTAGTGATAAACAAATAAAGAAAAAAATGCCCTTATAACATGTGAGCTTATTTCATTGATATCATATCTCAACACTCCCTCTCAAGTAGGTGAGTAGATATCACACATACCAATTTTGCTGCCTATCTTGTTAACCCCCTTAGTTAAGATATTCGCTAATTGTTGATGTGTAGTAACGGAGGGAGTACAATATCACTCTGGAGGTTAGCTTCTCGATTATTTAAGTGTTGATCCACCTCAATATGTTTGGTCCTATCATGTTTAATTGGGTCATGGGCAAAGCTAAAAGCAGCTTTGTTGTCATAGTAGGCACATGAACTTGACACCCTAACTCCTGTAACAACATTCTTAACAAAATAGCTCACAGATACCATGATTCATGGATTGAATCTTTGCTTCTGCACTAGATCTGGCCACAATTGATAGCTTTTTTTGCTTCTCCAAGGTATCAAATTTCCCCCGTACAGTAGCCTAAAGTACACCTTCTATCATATAGTGAACCCTGCCCAATCTGCATCAGTCCACACTTCCACTCTCATGTGACCTTTGCTTTAAAGAGTAATCCTCTTCTTGGACACCCCTTAAGATACATGAGTAATCTAAGCATTGCCTCTAAATGCATTGTCCTTGGAGCGTGCATAAACTGACTCACAGGACTTCCGGCATAAGCTATATTAGGTCGTGTACAACTTACCAACCAATCTTTGATCTCTTCCCGCATCGATAAGATGTTCACCATCCTTATCACCCAATCAGTGATTTTGTTCGATAGGTGTGTATAGCTGGTTTACACCCCAACTTCCCTGCTTCCTTAAGAAGATCCAAGATGTATTTTCTTTGTAAAATGAAAATAACTTTAGATCATGCCACTTCGATTCCCAAAAAATATTCCAAAAGTCCCAGGTAAAAAACTTCAAAGGTTTTGTTGCAATCAACTTTCAACAAATCTATCCCAATTGAGCTACATCCTATGAATACTTATGTTGTCAACATACACAGTGAGAATAGTGATGTTGTCTTTAGTGAATGTTATGAGCAATGTGTGAACAGACTGACTTTGAGTATAGCCCACTTTCTTCATAGCACAACTAAACTTTTGAAACCATGCTCTAGGAGATTACTTTAGTCCATAAAGGGCCTTTCTCAATCTGCATACTTTACCATCTGCACTGGAGAAGTTATCACCATCTGAAATTCTTGTAAGTCTCCATGGAAAAATTCATTTTTTTACATCTATTCGATGTAGTTCCCAAGACTTATGTGTGGCAAGAGATAGGATCACCCTGATGGAGTTAAGTTTAGAAATTGGGAAAAACGTATCTTGGCATTGTATCGGTAGAAAACCAAGAAATACCTTCTCAACAATGATCACACACGATTTGTAGCAAGCAAAAAGAAGATGTGAGAATCACAATCCAAGGAAATGTTCAAGCACTAATATGTATGTATTAAAATCCAAGATGTAAAATTTTTTTAGTATCAATTACATAAAATGAAAACAATTATATCAACGGGAAATGATATTACACTCCCTTTCTAAGAATTTTTCACCCCCTTTTGTTTTTCCTTTCTGAAAATAAAATCGTTTCAGGAAAAGACAAACTAGAGGGGGTGGAAATGTCAGAAAGAGCAGTGGAAATATCATTTCATGGTATATAAACATAAATATACATGTTATGAATATTTGTTTATTATTTTAATCATTGCACAGGCACTAAAAGGATCCTGGCTAACAACAGCACACGCTTGTTAGAAGCCAATAAACTTTGGTTTTAATTCATATCAAGAACTTAAATCGTTGATAAATCCAAAGTTACAACACCATGTCCTGGCCATAGTGAAGGAGCGACAAGGTTTCAAGTTTCAGTTATCATATGCACTTCAGTCGTGATAGAAACATAGAAGCTGGAAACGTCCCTGGGGAATGGGAAACGCATTTCCGAAACGGATACGATACGGATATTAAAAAGGCATGAAACGCCTGTGAAACGTCGGGGAAATGCCTGTGAAACGTATGTGAAACTCAAGTGAAACTTATGTGAAACTCGTGTGAAACATATGTGAAACTCGTGTGAAACGTGTTTCCGGAAACAGAGAAACGTGTTTCCCCTATTTTCCTTAAAGCATCTTTAATTTCTGTGTTTTAGGAAATGAATTTTCTGGAAAAAGTTTTACAAAATGTTTCACTAGCGTTTCCTTTAGGTTTCACTTGCGTTTCCCAAACGTTTCCCTTGTGTTTCTCAAACGTTTCCCTTGTGTTTCTCAAACGTTTCCCTTGTGTTTCCCAAGACGTTTCCCAATGCGTTTCACATGCGTTTCTCTATCGTTTTCCTTTTCTCGTTTCCCCTTTGATTTTTTCCACGTGTTTCACATTTCCGTTTCACGTACCGTTTCCCGTTTCCGTTTCCCGAACTGGTAACTATGGATAGAAATAGAAACATATCAGTTTGGGATGAAATTTTTTACGAAAATCTTCTAAAAAAGCAAAAATATATGGAAACATATGCAAATGATGGACATTTAAGATCAAACTTAAAGAAGTGCTAGAATAAATACAAATACACGCTCAAAACTATCACATGAGCAAAAAAAAACAATAATGCTTTAATAACATCGAACACCTAGTGACATGCGTTGTCATGTATTTCTAATAACTCAGTACGTGCCACATTTCACATGTAATTCATATAAATATTTATACATAATACATGCACCACATTTCATATGCAATTAATGTAAATATAATCATGTAACACATATTGGTGTAGTATACCTAAATAGAAAAGAATGATAATGATAGTTTTTCTTTTTTAAAATAATGTTTAACATTTAATAGAAAAATTATAACAAAGAAAATAGTGAGAAAATATAACATAAATTTTATGTATATCAAAGCATAGCTAAATTTGTAAATTCCTTGATTTTGTTAGATTTGCTAAAAGATAAATGACTTTTTATTTTTTTAGTAAAAATAGTTAAGGTATTAAAAATATAAAATAAAATACATAACATTACAATAGTATGAATTGTGTTATTTATAAAATATAATACATAACACTACAATGTTATTTTTTAAAAGTTTTAATGCACGAAATTAGTTGTTTTATATATTTTTAAATAAAATAAACAATTTTCCAGCATTTTCTGAAGTTTCATCTTAAATTTCGACATGAGCATATGTTTTTATATATTTCCATGATTTACAGGATTTTAAATGAAATTGACATGTTTTCAAGTTTGGACCAAAATAATGTAATATGTGAACTTACGGTTTGGTTTCGGTATACATTTTGATTTCGGCATGCGTTTCACTGGGGATGGAAATTAAAATATTTTGGTAAATAGAAGGAACATTTTGTGTCACAAAACAGCAAATCAGGTTATACCACAATGATTTTTAGGACCTAATTAGAAGTAACACATCTTATCAAATAAGAGAACTAACGGGGCAATGATTCCTTTTGTCAGATAAATCTTGATTCTATAAAATTCACAAACAGAAAACCCAAAGTCTGAAAAAATACTAAGGTGTGCAGTCTCTTACATGAATTTCCTCCATAACTTTTTCAGATGAGAGAAGTGCATCTTCCAGCGAACCAAATTTCCTAGAAGTAGAGGAAAACCATAGAGGTAACTTGAAATAAACACTAGCAAGAACAACAGAGATGTGCCAGTTTAAGAAACAAAAACAAAGGTGCTTGCTAGATGACATACGCAGCCACAATTCAAGGTCTAAGTTAAAAAGAAAAAATTAAGCAGGTTTGGCATAGCATCTTGTTAGCAGCAGAGTATAACCAAATGCATGGTGTACAAAACAAATAAATGGTAATTATGCTGGAAAATAAAGACAGGGGTGACATTATCAAAATATGAGTGCAGATATCATTTCCCTTATTATTGTTGTTGTTGTTTTTGCTTTTATCTATATGACCAGAACGATCTTTAAAACTATTTTTATATTGAAAAATAATGCGAATAGTTTTGTGAACAGACCACAAAAAGAAGCAAGTGAGGTAAAGATTTGCATGCATTTCCTAAGGATAGACATTCTGACAGAGATTAAGTAATAAGTATCAGCACCCTATACTTGTACACCCATTTTCTAATGTGCTAATTCATCCCAGGGTTTAAGAATACAGCCACTTGTTATTGTTCATTTGCATTCCTTCCCTTCCTCCAAGGATCTTCTTCAAAACTAATGACAAAATGCATACATTACTTACTAATTAGTCATAAATTTCACAAATACAGGGAAGAATAAAAACCATGATCCTCTCTTTTACACTGCTCTCATATTCCAATCAAAGAAAGAACAAATGAAAAAATAGCTACTATCAAAACAGAAACATAGAGAAAAGAGTTGGAGGGTATTGGAAGAATTTTTTTGACTTAAATCTTTGTTTAAATTCATATATACCCTAAAACATTTTTTTTATTAGAAGAATGGAGGGTCGGCCAAGCGAACCAACCCTGTAAATGTTTACCTCACTTGTTGATTTTTGTGGTTACCCTGAAACATTATGCTAGGGAAATGGCCATTTGGATGGATTGATGAATTTTTTAGGGCATTAGGATGGACAAACTTTCTGGGTTTTCTTTAGTCAGTGCCATTCTATTTAGGGACAGATTATATGGTATCCTTTGGATAGGTTTCACATACTACTATTGTGTACAAAAAAAACATTTTTCCCTGGCTTTTTATTAACGACAAGGTATATACATGTCCAAAAGTGAAATAAATAATAGCTCTTTCATTGTCGGTGTCATCGGAGACCACCTCATCTTCTAGTCAACTTAGTTTTAGATAATTTAGATGGAATCTTGGTAACCGTAAGTGCAACTTCACATATCAAAGATAGATTCCACTACAATAATTTTTCCTGGACATCTTAAAGGACGGATGAAAGAAAAAACTAGTTTTATGCTACCGACAGAATCCATTGAAAGGTATTGAAGACAAAATTGCCATAGAAAGGTATTGTTTAAATATCACCATTCAGAAAAAAAGATATGATTTCAACATAATTATCATCTTTTTTTTTTTTGAATGGTAGCATAATTATCATCTTCCAAGAATGCAATTTCAAAAGCTAGTTTGATGATCATCTTAGAAGTCAATTGATTCAAGAAAAAAGATCAGCTCTGGTGCACAAAACCAATTCAAATAAAGATGCTCTTTCAATATGATTATCATCTTATAAGCATGACATTTTGAAGATACTAATCTGGTATGTGGTACCTGTTTCTAGTAGTTGCCCACATTACTCTAACAATGTTCACATACACACCGAACATGATGCCTGCCAATACATAACAGATCTCTTTGAAACATCCTATTGCCTGTCAAACAAATTTTTAAGTCAATTCCTACAGTGTCCACTTCAAGATTCCACACACAGTTAGTTCCAAAGACACTTACACAAGACAATTAATATCAACAGAAAGAACAAGGCATCCCACATCCTTCCATTTATCCATGGAATGCTGAGAAGAATTGAAACAATTCACAATATTACCTCTGATGAAAGAAACTCCGTTTGTAAGTGAGGGATCTCCAGTAGAATTTTGACAATCCACCAGAAGCACAGGACGCGGTTGAAAAAGATAAGAAACCAGTATTCACATCTCAAGAATAATATAATGGTCATCTACAAGAGAAGAATATAATAAAGGCCAGAAGTTAAGACTCATAAAATTAAGCAATACCAATCTACCACCTATCATAAACACATTTCATGATAACATACTCAAAAAATTGTGTTTAGAAAGCATACCCATTCCATAAATTGAGAACATCTGAAAACCCACTTATCATGTACAATAGTTTTCCCTTGCAGGGCTTCCTTAAGAAGTAAAAATATGTTGTAAAAGGATAAGCATGCTACAAGAGCTGGTACAAAATGCAAGAACACCTTCTCCAGTAGGTGCATCCTTCTAATCTACAGAAAAACATGAAAAGACTATGATGAAACGATTCTACTCAAACCACAATCCATGAAAAGATAGTAATGCCCATTGCCTTGGAACTCATATATGAAACAACTAAACAAACATGCAAAATATATATATATATATATATATATATATATATATATATATATATATATATGAGGAAAGTGTCTCTAGTCTCTCCGCTAGATAAGCTTATCTACTCCTCCCTTTAAAAAAACACAGTGGGCCCACGCTGTTTGGATGATCCAAAACATTCATTTGATAGGTCCTAACATAGATAGGGTGTGCCCAAAAAATCAGCACCAAAGGGTCATCCTAGAACTTCGTTTTGTGGTGCCTTGTGGTACCCAGAATGGACACAGCGTCCATTTTGGACACGGTGTGCCCAATAAAACGAAGTTCTAGGATGACCCTTTGGTGCTGATTTTTTGGGCACACCCTATCTATGTTAAGACCTATCAAATGAATGCTTTGGATCATCCAAACAGCGTGGGCACACTGTGTTTTTTTAAAGGGAGGAGTAGATAAGCTTATCTAGGGGAGAGACTAGAGACCCTTTCCTCTATATATATATATATATATATATGAGGAAAGTGTTGGTGAGCTTAAGCTCACCAAACTTATGGTGAGCTTAAGCGCCCAATCACATTGGGGCCTACTTTGTTAGGATGATCCAAAGCATTCATTTGAAAGGCCCTTACATAGATGGGGTGTGTACCAAAAATCAGCTCCATAGGATCATCCTAACCCATCCATTTGTGGAGGTCAAAATGGACAGACATTATTTGTCCACAAATATGCCCATTTTTGTCCTCCACAAATGGAGGGGTTAGGATGATCCTATGGAGCTGATTTTTGGTACACACCCTATCTATGATAGGGCCTTGCAAATGAATGGTTTGGATCACCACAGAAAATGTGGGACCCATGTGATTGGGGCGCTTAAGCTCTCCATAAGTTTGGTGAGCTTAAGCTCACCAACACTTTCCTCTATATATATATATATATATATATATATATATATATATATATATATATATATATATATATATATATATATAGAGAGAGAGAGAGAGAGAGAACGGTTCCTACACATATGCGTAGAGAGTTCTCTACACACTAGCTTAAAATACAGTGGGGACCCACATTGTTTGGGTGATCCAAGCCATCCATTTTAAAGACCCTAACATAGATAGGGTGTCTACAAAAAATCAGATCCATAGGATCATCCCAACCCTACGATTTGTGGAGGTCAAATGGATGTATTTAAACCTTCACAAATTAGTCCATTTTTTACCTCCACAGTTCCAATGATTAGGATGATCCTATGGATCTGATTTTTTGTGGACACCCTATCTATGTGAGGGCCTTAAAAATGAATGGTTTGGATCACCCAAATAATGTGGCCCCCACTGTATTTTAAGCTAGTGTGTAGATAACTTATCTACACATATGTGTAGGAACCGTTCTCTCATATATATATATATATGTGTGTGTGTGTGTGTGTGTGTGTGTGTGAGAAAACATTTGGGCCCACATTGTTTGGGTGATCCAAACCATTCATTTGAATGGTCCTCACATAGATAGGGTGTCCACAAAAAATCAGATCCATAGGATCATCCCAACCATTCAAACTATGGAGGCAAAAAATGGACTAATTTGTGAAGGTTTATACACGTCAATTTTACCTCTACAAATCGTAGGGTTGGGATGATCCTATGGATCAGATTTTTTGTGGACACCCTATCTCTGTGAGGACCATTCAAATGAATGGTTTGGATCACCCAAACAATGTGGGCCCCCTATGTATTTTAAGCTAGTGTGTAGGTAACTTACCTACACAAGTGTCTAGGAAATGTTCTCTCTCTCTCTCTCTCTCTCTCTCTCTCTCTCTCTCTATATATATATATATATATATATATATATATATATATATATATATATATATATACATATGAGGAAAGTGTTGGTGAGTTTAAGCGCCCAATCACAGTGGGGCCTACTTTGTTAGGATGATCCAAAGCATTCATTTGAAAGGCCCTTACATAGATGGGGTGTGTACCAAAAATCAGCTCCATAGGATCATCCTAACCCATACATTTGTGGAGGTCAAAATGGACAGACATTATTTGTCCACAAATCTGCCCATTTTTGTCCTCCACAAATGGAGGGGTTAGGATGATCCTATGGAGCTGATTTTTGGTACACACCCTATCTATGATAGGGCCTTGCAAATGAATGGTTTGGATCACCACATAAAATGTGGGACCCATGTGATTGGGGCGCTTAAGCTCACCATAAGTTTGGTGAGCTTAAGCTCACCAACACTTTCCTCTATATATATATATATATATATATATATATATATATATATATATATATATATATATTACGAAACCAAAAAACTTACTAAAACAGACGCACAAACTTGTAGATAGCTGAAATTTAATTGAAGCCACATACTGTTCAATATAGAGATAATCAGTTAAAAAATATCTGAGAAGTTCAAGAATTATATTTAAAGTGAAACAAAACCTGCCCATCTTCACCCCTTGTCTCTCTTTCTTATCTCATCTCCACGATATTTTCTTTTTTGTTCTTATAATATTCTTTCACATATTTTACGAATTATTTTCCATTGCATCACTACTTTTATCTAATTTTTCAGAAACTCAGCCAAGTCACTGCATTTTTTTTTAAATCTTGACCGCGTACGCTGCAGAATGATTTCCATCACTTCAAGCTTTTGAAAATTTTAAGTATCTAACGCGAATACATCTATACATTTGTATCTGCCCCCATGTGTAAATGTTTAAAGGGATTTCAACTATTTCATGTATTTATTTATGAATACATACATGCAGGTGTATGCAAATGCATGTGTGGGTATTTTAATACATATACAAATGTCTAGAGAGAACTGGACGAACCAAGAAACAGACAAATTCAATTTTATCACAGTTGTATGATAAGAGAAACCATCAGTACTAACAATTTACATACAGTGGTCAATCCAAAGAATGATTTCGAGAGAAACGATGGTAACTCTTATCCACAAATGCCAAAAGCATAAAAAAAAAAATTGATTCTCCATGCAAAATCAGATTTTCCATTCCTCGACGTGAAAAAAATGCCATGAAAGAGTTTTATCCTCTCAAAAGTGAATAACTCATTGCATGTACGTAAGCATCAATGTCTACTAAACAACATATAATGTGTGAATGCCAAGAAAATTTATAGTAAGTAAACCCAACGGAAGCACATACCCTATTTCCTCTGCCATCTCGACTTGTAAATCCAAGCACAACAATCATAGCTATAGTCACCATATTTGCTCCAAAACCAAATACCGTGGGTAATGTTAAGGAAATGATTATTTTATATTTACAACGCTAAGATAGTATAAAATGAATGCACAAAAACAAAAGGATATATATTCTCGAAACACTCCGAGAAGCCATTCCCTTCCCATACCTGAAAACCAGACACTTAAATAATGAAATTCAATCAAATCACCAGTAGCTTTACTTGGCGCTCAGCTATAGATGAAAATCTAGGGTTTGAAAAAAAATTCCCAGAACGTCCATAAATAGTAAAGAAAAAACATTAAAAAAAAAAAAATTCTGCTCCATTGAATCAAAAAATAGTGTGGAAAGGAAGAAACATGTAGCGAATTTCGAGAAGAGTGTGAAAATTGCGAAGATTAAAACATCGTGAAACGCGATGAGAAACGAAAATAAATTGAAGCGGGATACGCTTACAGTTGGAGATTTAGGGCAGATGAAATTCATGACTCCCATATCTTTTTCTTCTTCTTTTCCCTTTTCTTCGGAGAGAGCGAAGAAATGCAGAGCATAAGAAAACAAAGAATAGAGTGCGCCCAAAGACCAGAGTGAGAGGGAGGCCGGGTTTGAAGCGCATTTATATATTCCATGTTTCCTTTTTTTGTGGGGGGGCTGCTAACATACGCATGGTGCGTACGAGGAAAACGGGCCACGTGATATTCCCAGATTCGTTGTACTTTTTTCTTTACCGTTTCCGATATCCGGAGATTCGCACGCGTGCGTACTAATATTTTTACATTGGGCAGTGCTATAATCGCACCCCCTGTAGGATGATTCGCGCTACTTGTAATGTGAACTCTGGCAGACTTTACCGTACAAGTGGTGCGAATCATCCTACAGGTGGTGCGAATTTATCATCTTCCTTTTACATGTGATTGGCAGACAGGAAAAGTGGAGGACGGTGCCCTCCACGTCACAAATGCAATCTCCAGTAAAAGTATCTGCTCGATTCAGAGCACCTCCTCATCCCACTCCTTTTACAACTTTTAAGCAATGCTGTGGATGTCATTGGATTGCAAATGATAATATTCAATATTTCTCAAGTGACCCTTTTTCTCCACATATGCTTAGACCTGGCAAAAAGTGACCCGGACCCGCGGGTCCACCCGGCCCGCCCGTAAATTTACGGGTCCGGGTCACCTATTGGTGACCCGTTAGAAATTGACCCGTGCCCGTAGAAAAGTGCAAAAGACGGTTTTTTTCTTATAATTGTCATATTATTTTACTTTTTTCCATAGTTTTTCGGTAATTGTCATATTTTATATGTAATTTTTTTACTTTTGACCTTTTTGCGGTAATTTTTCATTTCAAACTTACGGAGAATCTTTCAAAAATCCCTAATGATTACTTCTCTTTATTCTCTTTATTGCTAGCCACCTTTGCCCCAGACCGTACTTCACCCAATCTTTGCAGCAAAGGAGGGGCTACAAGCCAAAAAATAGCCTAAGAGAAGGTGGCTAGCAAATCCCTAAATAGAAAAAAAACTCTTAAAAAATACGTCAAAAATCCGGGTGACCCGCGGGTCGACCCGGCCCGTACGGGCCGGGTGCGGGTCCAATGCCAATGACCCGTAGAATTTTCCGGGTCACTTTGACCCGGACCCGTACGGGCCGGGTCAAATCCGGCCCGGCCCGCCCGTTTGCCAGGTCTACATATGCTTTAGATCAATTAGACGTATGGCTTCATGAATCGCATAATGTGTATTAGTCATGGGGACGGTTTTACCTATCATGTGGTGAATGTTGCTGGGGACTCTATATATTAAACAATTGGTAGACGGTTTTTCTTAGGCCATGTTCCTTTTGGATTTTAAGAACAGATTTTGAGGCCAAAACTGATTATTGGACACAAAATATAATTTAATTGTTAGTCTAGTAAAGTTTCGGACTGGAATTTGGGTGCCCATGCTGAAAAGCATCCCACACGTGGAGAGAAGCAAACGGAGCTACTGGTTTTTTGTCTAAGATTGATTGTCCGTGTAAAGGGATGGATATTGATCTGGTATCTATTCCATCCGCTCTCTTAGATATTGTGCGAAATGACTCTGGTGGAGTTCTCTACACTCATATTGTAATATTTTTCTTCATTAAATTCTGGAAGGGGTCATGCCTGACCCCAACTTGTCCATCAAAAAAAGACTCAAGATTGATTCTCAAAATTCAAAATGAACATGGCCTTAGTCGGTTGACGGTTTACATTATAAAAAATAATCCTATTAGATTTGTCATTACATATTCTCTAATACATGACAGCCTCGTCACCCCCGCACCCGCCCATGAAGGTGCAGGGGTGAGGAGGCTATATAAATTAAGGAAATTTGGGTAGCCCCTAGCTTATTCTAAACCTTATAAACCTAAAGTCTTCTTTAACTATTAATACCTTATAAATCTAAAGCTTTTAAATAACTTACACGCAAATTTCTCTATAGCTGTTAAATGAGAAATTATATGATTAGAGAGGCCTTATGGGCAAGTAAAGGTAGTACGACAAAGGTATCACCCTTGATATTTGATCCAACAAGGAGCTGCTGTTGGATCAAATATTTGTTGGATCAAATATCAAGGATGGGATCATGAGTACATGTTCACAAGGCCTTTCATTATATAAAAGTTCTCCTATCAAATAGCTTATAGATGTAAATTCTATACAGCTGATAAATACCTGCCCAAACTCGGCTCGTCTTTTCTTTTTTAATTGTCTTCTGGGGGCTTTTCGGGAACTATAATAACCATTGACAGCTGTTTAAACAAGAAAAGAGAAGCTGAGTTTGTGCAATTATTAAAATATGGTAGTGCAGATATCATCAGCCTCTGTTTTTAAGCTGATGGGGTACGTGTTTACACTTCCGTTAACTGTATAATTTCTCCGTTTAAAATTTAGGGGTAAATGCAAATCAACTATGACCCCACCAAAGTCTGTAGTATTGCTAAAAATATGGTTTCATTTCCTTCATTTCTAGCCTGTAGACCTTATCCATGCCAACAGAAGAATGAAAGAGAGACAACACTTCTCTAATCACGTGCACAAATAAAACCGGATATTGGTAGTTGTTTTCACAGACATAACGTGATATTCTCCACTTCATGTGGAGTGTATGGACGAAACTTCTTTTTCACATGAACGGTGAAAATGTAGCACCCATTCCAAAATTATGATATTCTCCAAGTGCAATGTGCCTTGTCCTCTTCTAATTTGCATCCATTCCAATGTTATGATATTCTTTAAGGGCAATGTGCCTCATCCTCTTCTAATCTAGTTGTCCAATAATAATATGGTGAGCCAATCCTCCCAATAGTATGGAAGCAACAATTTCATTCTTCGTATATGAAGGAGATAATCACATCCATATAGTCCACATGCCTTGAAGAATATCATATCATATGCATGTTAGGTTTGCCAAGTCAGCTACAAATAAAAAGTTGATATCCTCTTTGGAGTATTATTTGGTGCATGGGACGAGAAAGATGTTGGAGTTTTTTATATTCTTTGGTGATAGACGTATTAAAAATGGAGGAAACTCAATAGATAGATTCCCAGCAATGAGAAATTGGGGGAAACTAAATTTTGTAGTCTTCTTTTTAATGGTTAGTAGTCCATGCAACCTTTCACCTGTTGTTTCTTCCTCTAAATAGTTTGTTCAAAATATTAAAATTGATTTCATATTATGTTAATAATTACTTAAAATTTTAGGTGGATTTCATACGTAATTCGTTTTAGTACTCGTAGAGTTTGTTCTCTTGGCTTCTTGTATATATAGGTAACTCTTTTGGACTTTTTTTTTCTTCCTCTATAAATATATCAAACTAATGATTGATTTGGGCTACATCACCTTTTTAGAAGTAAAAAATGAACTCTCTCTCTCTCTCTCTCTCTCTCTCTCTCTCTCTCTCTCTCTCTCTCTCTCTCTCTCTCTCTCTCTCTCTCTTCTTCTTCTTCTTCTTCTTCTTCTTCTTCTTAGTCTTCTTTTTAATGGTTAGTTGCCCCTGCAACCTTTTAGGTGTTGTTTCTTGCTTTCAATAGTTTGTTCAAAATATTAAAATTGATTTCATATTATGTTAATAATTACTTAAAATTTTAGGTGGACTTCATTCGTAATTTGTTTTAGTGATCTTGGAGTTAGTTCTCTTTGCTTCTTGTATATATAGCTAACTCTACTAGACGTTTTTTTTTTTTTTTTGCTTCCTCTATAAATATATCAAACTAATGATTGATTTGGGCTAAAGACATTTCTCATTATCTAAATACATAACCTTTTTAGAAGTAAAAACTGAACTCTCTTCTTCTTCGCACAAAATGAGATTAAGTAATTGGATCTCAAATTTAGAAGGAGCATAAAACCATTTGAAATTAAAGTTTATAAGCTTTCTTTCTTTTCCTTTAATATCTGCTTGGATCTCTATATTAGGAAAGATAATCTTCTAATTTTCAATGTTCTGATGTGTTAATCGTTTAAAGGCGCCATCACTTGTCAATAATTGACATATATATATATAGAGGAATATTTTCGTGCGCTTGAGCTCTAACATCAAATGGTGCGCTTGAGTGCACCAATCACATGGGTCCCACAATTTCTGTGAGGATCCAAACCATTCATTTGCAAGGCCCTATCATAGATAGAGTGTGTACCAAAAATCAGCTCCATTGAATCATCCTAACCCATCCATTTGTGCAAGTCAAAATGGACAGTACACACCCTATCTATGTAAGGCCCTTTATAATGAATGCTTTGGATCATCCTAACAATGTGGGCCTCATTGGTTTGAGAGCTCAAGCGCACCATAAGGATCCAACGCTCAAGCTCACAATCCTTTTCCTCATATATATATATATATATATATATATATATATATGTATATGTATATATATATATGTATATATATACATATATATATATATATAGAGAGAGAGAGAGAGAGGAAAGTGTTGGTGAGCTTAAGCGCCCAATCACATTGGGGCTTACTTTGTTAGGATGATCTAAAGCATTCATTTGAAAGGCACTTACATAGATGGGGTGTGTACCAAAAATCAGCTCCATAGGATCATCTTAACACATCCATTTGTGGAGGTCAAAATGAACAGACATTATTTGTCCACAAATCTGCCCATATTTGTCCTCCACAAATAGAGGGGTTAGGATGATCCTATGGAGCTGATTTTTGGTACACACCCTATCTATGATAGGGCCTTGGAAATGAATGGTTTGGATCACCACAGAAAGTGTGGGACCCATGTGATTGGGGCGCTTAAGCTCACTAACACTTTCCTCTATATATATATATATATATATATATATATAGAGGAAAGTGAAGCTACACCGCCGGCTTAAAATACAATGGGCCCACATTGTTTTGGTGATCCAAACCATTCATTTGATTGGCCCTCACATAGATAGGGTGCCCACCAAAAATCAGCTCCATAGGATGATCCCAACCCTTCAAACTGTGGAGGCAAAAATGGACAAATTTGTGAAGGTTTTTACACGTTCATTTTTGCCTCCACAAATCGTAGGGTTGGGATGATCCTATGTAGCTGATTTTTGGTGGACACCCTATCTATATGAGGGCCAATCGAATGAATTCTTTGGATCACCAAAACAATGTGGGCCCATTTTATTTTAAGCCGGCGGTGTAGCTAAGTTAGCTACACCGGCGGTGTAGCTTCACTTTCCTCATATATATATATATATATATATATATATATATGGATGGTAAGCCAGAAGCTGATTATTCAAAATTGTATAGGATGCAAAGTGAAAATTATATAAATGTCCCATTAGAATCTATTTATCTTGTGGAATTGAAGTCAATTTGAAAGCTATCTAGATTTGCTACTTGCATAGGAAATTGCAAACTGTAAAAGGTCATTTTTCTTTGTATTTGGTGCATAGACTTAGATATTTTTATTTTTTTTCTACTTTATCTATTTACGACACACGACATGATTGAGTTTTTTTTTTTTTTCAAATTTTATTTGAAAGTTGAAAATATAGAAATTTGACATCTATCATCTCTAGTAACCCACATATGGATTATTAAAGAGGGGCCATAGCCAAACCGAAAATTTGTATGTGTTAGTGCTTGAGTTGGAATCCAACTCCAACAACTAATTAAACACCAAAAACATGTCAATCCACAATGTATACAAGCCTCTTTTTTTTTTGTGAGTATATATATAATCCTCTATAGTATATTTTTCCTCTCTAGTTCCCCCATAGTCTAAGGCATAGTGAGTTCCACTCAAGTTGATCTGAATTGTCCATTACAAATGGCTTGGTTTGGATTCCTTAGAGCCCAAAATTACACCAATAATACAATATTAATGCCCGATAATATGTATTCTTTGTCGTTGGGCATGGATGGTATGATGCAGAAGCATCTCCTTGATTTTCTAGATTGGCCTTCACATCCGTTTGTGGCATGTGTACGATCTCCATGTCAGTATCTGGAGGACGTACGGGAATCTTGTGATAAAAGTTCTAGGTTTTTTTGGGTAGGAAGAGGCACCGCGATGGACGCTAGCCTCAGACAGATGTTTGTTCACTTCTTCTGAGGTTGTTCCAGAGCCTCATCGCACTAGGATGATTTTTGTACAAGATAAACTCATAGCATTTTACCGTGGCAGAATCCGTCTTGACCGTACAATGCTCTATCTTTCCATATAAGAAAGTGGTGAGGAGTTCTTCGTAGCTCTTTTCTGAGCCCATCCCTCCCACAAAGTTCAGAGCTCTGTCCAAGAGTGCGGTCCACAGATACCTTGGAATGTGCTCCTTCACCAATAAAATCCATGAGCTTCTCCTTTGTTTAAGACTCTAATACCTTCTTGATAATCTCATAGTTTTCCATAATCTTTCTTTTTGTTTCATTTTTTTTTCGGTCTATTCTTGTTTTCTGGCAGATAGAGGGAGAGAATAGTGGGTCGAGAGAGGCGAGCGAATGATTTTCTTGTATTCAAGAGAGGAAAGTTTTATAACTGCGCGAACTAAAAGACGAGATTGAAGGTAGAGGCTCTATCTACACGAGATTTTATACGGTGTAAGCGTTATACTCCCTTATTTTTCAAAAAGTACGGTTACGGAATACACTATAGGATGATCCAAACCGTCCATGTGATGGGCCATAACATAAATAGGTTGTGCCCAAAAGATCATTTTCCATAGGATGATCCTAGCCCTCGGATCTATACGAGTTCACCAATAGATCGGAGGGCTAGGATCATCCTATGGAAAATGATCTTTTGGGCACAACCTATTTACGTTAGCTCATCACATGGACGGTTTGTAGAAAATCAAGAGATCAAAAAAATTAACCAAGCTTTGATACACTTGTTCACACAAATCACAAACAAAGCAAGAAGTAATATCCACAAATAATAAAGGACAAAAGAGATGGATGGAGAGAGAGAGAGTAAATTTTATCTATTGAATTATACTCAGAGCTTCAACAATAGAGACTTCACGCTCTCTCTGTATGTAAAACAACGTTTTTCCATTCACGTTTTTGTCTACTCTCACTGTCTTCACTTTTCTAATTTAGAAACTAAACTCCTAATTAACTACCTAATATTCCCAAGTCCCAGTCACACTAGGATTTACCCATGTGTGGGCCCGCCTTGCACACATGCCGTGCCGGCCCGGCCCCTCCGGCACATGTTGGAGTCGGTGATGACTCTCAACACGGTTTGGATCATCCTATAGTGTATTCCGTAACAATACTTATTGAAAAATAAGGCCACAGTCGCAAACTTATCTTAGTTTTACATGTTTTAAAGGCTATTACGATACCCAAAGAGATCTCTCAGCAGCCAATTGAGTAAAATTAAAACAAGGCCGGCGAGCTCACCCTTTCGAAAAATATGAGTCAAAGTTTCCTTAGTTTCAAATGCTTTTCTCTTTCTTTTTTTTTTTTCCTTTTTTTTTGAGATAGCAATTTGTATTAAATGAAAAGGGAGCACCCGAGAACGGACAACCCAGAGAACAAAAATAAGAAAGAAGATACAAAAAAGAAGAAGAAAAGAGACAGCAAAAATTACAAAATTATACTAGGGGGATGATCGAACCTTAGTTTCAAATGCTATTAATTGTTTGTGTGTATGTATCGGATCCACGCCTCGTGGAAATTCCCCACTTAAAAGTGGGATGTGTGAAACAACCATCCACTCCATAAGCTTAAGCTGTTGGAGATGGTACGTTATTTAATCTTTTTTACTTCAACGGGGTGGACATGGACGACTTAAGTGGTCACATGACCACTTGTTAAAGCTTTTAAAACTGCAAACTGAAAAAAGATTACAAATAGCTTGGAAAAAGAGAAGTACAGAGAATGTGAAGGAAAAAAATAAGAGTGGGTTTGTGTTCTTTGTGGTTTTGTTTTTGGGATCAAAACTTATTGCCTTTTTTTAGCATTCTTCTTCGAAAATTTTTCTCCATTGTTTGTATCCTCTTGATGGAGGCAGAATTTTACCGAGATTGGGGTTTGTTGTTGCTAAGAAGGCAGGACCCACGTGACCCTCAAATTTCTTTCATTTTTTCTTGTTTCGGGCAAATACTTGAGAGAAACACTGTATTACTCATTTTAATTAGCGGAGGTTTTTGTCGGATTCACCCCTCGGTATTTTCTTTTTCGTTTGAGGGTTTTCCACAAAAATCATTGGTGTTCAATGTATGATTTACTCTATTTTATTCTTATTTCCATGCTTTGTTTAATTCTATCACTTGGGAATTGCACACTTTGAGGTGTTCAATGTATGATTTACTCTATGTTATTCTTATTTCCATGCTTTGTTTAATTCTATCACTTGGGAATTGTACACTTTGATACATTTTTGTAGTTGATTCTTTAATTCACAGAAAATTCTTTTGAAAATTTTATTCATTTTTCTCTACAAAACCCCCGTACAAAGATTTCATGAAATGAGAAGGCCTTTTTTCTCTACAAAACCCCCGTACAAAGATTTCATTTTTCTCTAGAAATCAACTTCATGGGATGATCCTTACCCTCCGACTTGTAGACGAAGGGTGCCATATATAATTCTCTACGGATCGAAAGAATGGCGCCATATATAATTCTCTATGGATCAAAAGGTTAGGATCATCCTATAGGGATGTTTATTTTGGGGCAAGGCCGATTTACGTTGGCCTAGCAAATGAACAGTTTGGATCTCTGGACAAATTGAGCACAATTGCTTATTAAAAAAATATACATTGTATTATATCCCACATATTTTTTTTAAAAATAGAATGGGCAAATGGGCCATAGAGCTTTTATATGGCGAATGCGCATGTAGATTAGTGTAGGCATTACAACAAAACTCAAAAGTACCACCCTTGATATTTGATCCAACAACAGTACCTTAAAAAGTGCGTTGTTGTTGGATCAAATATCAAGGGCAGTACCCCCTCCACAAGCAAATCACAAGGTTCCGCCCCACACCTGCTAGGCTTACCAGGGAAAGAGTCAACAAGTCAACATCTTAGCTAAATAGAATGTTGAACAGCTTAGAGATAGTGAGCACATATGAAGCATCAAGAAGTGTTGGTATGTAGGGCCTTTAGAGCCTTGCACGGGTAAAGGCTGGCTTTAGCATGTCCGTATGTTGAGGCGCGGCACGGTTTATTCTGCTACTAGATCTACATGCACATACACCATATAAAACTCATGGGTCTTATACTACGCAATAAGTAAAATGATATATTCATCCCCGTTTCTTTCGTGGGCTGCCCTTTTTTTAGTGTAAAATGAGCAGTCATAAACACAATAAAGGGGGTGGCACATGGAAGAAAAGGGGGTCGAAGATATCACTTACCCTAAACCATTGTGTTGCTAGCAAGGTTTAAAATTTCGCCCATCAAAAAAAAAAAAAAAAAAAGGTTTAAAATTTCGGTTTCAGTACCGGTTTCGGACCTTGAAATTTCGAGATTTCGGTCGAAATCTAGTACACAAATCGAAACCAATATTTTATTCAATATTTAATTTTGGTGAAATATTAAATTAATTAAAAAAAACAGATTTTTTAGGTCAAATTTCGGAAAAACCAAAATTTCGGCCGAAATAAATGACCATTTCATTTTTGTGTGGTTTCGGTGTCGGTCTCCACCGAAATCCGAAATTTCGGATTTCAGTCGAAATTTTAAACCATGGTTGCTAGCAGTGGAGGAGAGTGTGTGCAGTGGTTGTGTGAGAGAAAAGGTAGACAGTAATTTTGACATTTACAAAAAAAAAGTAAAAGAAGAAAGTAACTCCCGTTTTTATTTTTTTATGATATGGCAATTAGATTCCAAAAGCAGGGACTAATTGGCATATATGAATTTCTTAGGGGAGTGATAAATAGACTCCCCAAACTGATAAATCGACTCCCATGTGTCTTTCTCTCTCCTCAATTTGGGGAGTCGATTTATCACTGCCCATTTCTTATTAACAATTTAGAAATAATTTTGCAAGGGATGAACTAATTGGCAAAAATCACATAACTTTAAGGCGCTCCCTTTTTTTGCCTGGGACAGCCCTCTCTAGTATATTTATGGCTACTCTTCCACTTTGACACATGAGGGGGGGCTGTCCAGAGTAAATAAAGGGGCTAATATATCATTTCCCTGATTTTAATTGTCATTCTAATCACCACAATATTAGGCCACTGGCAATTCCACATACCTGAATTTGTGCAATTATTAAAATAGGGTTTTTCTAGGGACCGTCGCAGAAGGCATTTCGAGGATTGTCTGGTTGCTGCGTGAGAGAGTAGCCACATGGCTCACTATTCATGGAGCGGACCGTCCGCGAAATGCCTTCTGCAATGGTCACTAGAATATGTTTTAATACTCTTCAATTTCACCTCATACAATTTAGTCATAATAAAAGCACGTCAACTCAGCAACTCTGACTCTACTAAAGTCTGTAGTATTGCTTTATCCAGTCACTTTAACTTTCTTCTCTGCCTCACACGAAAGTGTAGTATACATCAACGGTTGGGATCACTTGGATCTTCTCTTTTTCCCAACACGTGTCCCAAGCAAGGGAAAACGTCGCAAGCAGTTTCAAATAAAATTCTCCTTTAACGTCATCCGTTAACTTTCAAAGGTAATGAAAAACGTTCAAGGGGGTGAATTTATCCTCTAGCCTCTCTCTCTGCGGCTTTGCTTTAGTCAAAAGCATCTTGCTTTGGCCTTTGGGACCTCATTCTCTTTAGATAAATCTCATCTTTGATTAGAATAATTACAGTTCGATTTTCCAACTGTAGAATCCACCTTTTTTCTTTTTTTCTCTCTCACTCTCCTCCTATCTTTCAATCAAATGAGAATCTCCACCTTTCCCTTGTCTCCTCCCTATCTCTTCTTCCTCATCCTTCCCAAACCTCGTAATACAAAAACAGAAACCCTAACCCTAACCCTAGATTCCCTCCAATGCCTTCCAGGCCTGTCCCTCCAAACCCTAACTCCTCTCCTTCCACAGTTAAAGTCCTACTCCTCTCTCTCACCATCTCCGCCTCAGCTCTCATCCTCATCGCCCTCTTAGTCCTTCTCATATACATCTGGTTCTCTCTACTCGATCGATCTCGAACCAGTCCTTTTGATTCAAGCGCGCCTCTCAACTTGCAAAGATTCTCTTACAAAGAGGTTAGATCAGCCACCAATGCCTTTGATTCCAGCTATTCGATCGGAAAAGGCGGGTCCGGCACCGTTTTCCGGGGAATCCTCCGGGATGGAAAATCCGTTGCCGTGAAGAAACTAGATGCGTCCTCATTACAGGCTGAGAGAGAATTCCAGAATGAATTGCAGATCCTCGGCGGGCTCCGATCTCCGTTCATTGTTCAGCTGTTAGGGTTTTGCGTGGAGAAGAAGAAGATATTTCTTGTTTATGAGTATATGCCCAATTGGAGCCTGCAGGAGGCTCTGTTTGGGGAGGGATCGGCTGTGTTGTTAGGTTTGGATTGGGATCGGAGGTTTGAGATAATTTTAGATGTTGCTCGAGGGCTTGAGTTTCTGCATTTGGAATGTGATCCGCCTGTTATTCATGGGGATATAAAACCGAGCAATGTGCTGTTGGGTTCGGACCACAGAGCGAAGATTTCAGATTTTGGGCTTTCTAGGGTTAAGATGGAAGGAGATTTTGGGATTGAATTGTTCAGTCAGGATTTGGGTAGGAGTCAAGAGCTTTGGAAAAGTCAAGATATTTCTGAAAATCTATGTAAAAGCCAAGATCTTGATGGGAATCTATGGAAAAGCCAAGATCTTTCTGCAAATCCGGCGGATGGAACTCCAGCTGAGAGTAGTGAGGTAGATTTTGCTCTTGCTTTTCAAGCTTCTTGTTCTAAGAACAGTAGAATAGATCATAATGTAAAAAACTTGAATGAGTTTTCCTTGAATTCCAATGGCTATGCTTGTAATGAAGGTGAATTTAAGCAGAATAATTCGAAGGGAAAGGAGGTATCAACAAATATTAGTGGGGGAGACTGGGGCAAGTTTGTGCCTTGTGATGATGAACCTTGTAGTATTGATCACAGTAAAGAGTTGAATGCGAATGCTTTGTCCCCATCTGTTGATGATTCAGCGAAGAATTCAAAACAATGGGGGAGGGATTGGTGGTGGAGACAGGATGGGGGAGGCGAATTGTGTAGCAAAGATTATGTTATGGAGTGGATTGGAAGCCAGATCTTTCCATCAAGGAACCCGGATTGGGACGAGGAGAAGACTGATGCGAAGAAACCAGATTTGGATAACTCAAATCATGAAGTTAAATTGGAAGTTACGGATAGAGCCCAATTCGAAGAACTAGGGTTTGAAGGTCACAAGAAAAGGTGCGAAAAGAAAGAATCAAAGGCTAGTAATTGTTGTAATAAGAAGCCTAGGGTGATGAAAGAGTGGTGGAAAGAGGAGTATTTTGCGGAGATTAGCAAGAAAAGCAACAAGATAAGGAAACTCGAGAGGAACTGTAAGAAGGGTTTCAAAATCATGCATTTCGATCTGGGTAGAAGGTTTCGTCTTCGATCAGCTAGTAGCCGTGGGCAAATGGAGCATAAGGATCATGATCTGAATGTGGATTTCAGCTTTAGAAAGGGCTGGAAGAAGAAGAAGAACTGTTCTGTTAGTAGCGAGATGTGGAGTGGGGATTTGTTCAGCAGGGAGCTCAGTAGTACGACGAGCATGAGAGGAACAGTCTGCTATGTTGCTCCTGAATATGGTGGATGTGGGTATTTAATGGAGAAGGCCGATATTTACAGCCTTGGCGTTTTGATACTAGTGGTAGTGTCTGGTAGAAGGCCTTTACATGTTTTGGCATCACCTATGAAGCTTGAGAAAGCCAATCTGATTAGTTGGTGTAGGCAGTTGGCTCAGAAAGGCAACGTCTTGGAGCTCGTTGATGAGCGATTGAAAGGTGCATTTGACAAGGATCAAGCAAGTTTGTGTATCAATTTGGCTCTCATGTGCTTGCAGAGGATGCCCGAATTGCGACCGGACATTGGTGACATTGTCAAGATTCTGAAAGGGGAGAAGGATCTCCCATCCCTCCCATTCGAATTCTCGCCGTCTCCACCTTCCAAACTCTTCACTAGGTCAAGGAGACGACCCCCCAAAGATGCTGAGTAAGTCCTTGATCTTCCCTTCTTTTCCCCATCCTTTCCAGTTTCTGCTGGGTGTAATATAGAAGAGATGAAAATGCTGCTTCTTTTTTAAATGCTTTCAGAAACTGTATGAAGCTGCACTGTGAGAGGAATATGATGCAGCTCTTGATGTAACATTATATGTTGTTGTCTTGATTGCTACTTCCTATAAGTAAATACTAGATACTGAATGCCATTGAGCTTTTTGTGGTGCCCTTTTCTGTTGAGTACTGGTTTTGCATTGCAAATTTGGTTTACGCATGTTCAGTCCTTTGTTCTTCATTTAAAGCTTTAGGTGCTGAAGCCTACTAACTACCATATCCTTCACTAGATATATTGAGCTTTTGGGGTGCCCTTTTTCTGCCAAGTACTGTTTTTTCATTGCAAATTTGGTTGCAAATTTGTTCTCCTTATGTTCAGACCTTTGTTCTTTATTTAAAGCTTTAGGTGCTGAAGCCTACTACTACCATATCCTTCACTAGCTACTACTTTTTTTTTTAAAAATTTAATTTCTCGTTTTTATTATTGTTTGAACTTTGAATTCTAGTTTGTAATTCAAATTTGAAACATGTCTCATACATTAGCCCAAAAGCTCTCATTGAAACAGTTCAGTCATCCATCACTCTCATTGAAACTGTGAGACTGTTGACTGTAAAGCCCAGAACAAAGATATTCAAATATGTCTGCTTGAGTTAGCTTACAATTCATTGGCAATGTTTGAATTATCAAATCAATGGCTTAAAGTTTCTCACTAAATTTAAGCTGCATACATGTCTTTGTTGGAACTGAGAAAGGCTAAAATATGTAATCATTTTAAGATCTTATGTCTAGTGCAGACAAATATAAAGGGAGTTTAATGATCATGACCCGATGGTGATTAGGAGTTGGTCCATCAGTGTAGGACTTAAAAGTCTTTCATAACAGGAAATGATATAAACCCTTTGTAGTGTAAAAGGAGTAGTCATAAATAAAATAAACTATAGGCGGGCGCCCAGGGGAGAAAAGTGTGTGACCCAGGAAAGAAAAGGGGGTGAATATATCACTTCCCTTTTTGCAAGGGTACCCTTCAGCTAATCAGGCATGCTAAACCAAAGTGTGTCCTGCCCACAAGGGCGCCCCCATTGGACCATCCTACCAAGTGCATTAATTATTCATTTAATGCTAGAGTTTTTCGTGCCATTATAACTGCACTTTGATGAGATGGTCAATGGGGCGTCCTTGTAATTGGTTTTTGCAAGGGAGCCCTTCAGTTTAGCATTTTTCTTAGTTTTTTTAGTAACCAAGGATTGCTAAACTGAAGGGCATACTTGCAATCAGGGTTTAAAATTTCAGTTTCGGTACCGGTTTCGGACCGGTTGAAATTTTATTCAATATTAAATTTCGGCCGAAATTACCGAAATTTCTGTGAAATATTAAATTAATTTAAAAAAACAGAATTTTTGGGTCAAATTTCAACTGAAATTTCGGTCCAAAATTTAAAACCATGCTTGCAATAACAGTCGCACGGAGTTGCCACAAAAGTAAAAGAATGATAAATGCAGTTAGGTGAGGTGGCATGCAAGCACTGGGGCACCCTTCCAGCTGTGTTTTCTTGTTGGGAATAATTAGGGCTGCAACTCTAGCCGGGTTTTACCCGACCCGCATCGACCCGACCCGAAAATAGCCTGGGTTGGGTTCAAGTTTCATGGGTTTCGGGTCGAGCCGGGTTTGAAGGGGCCCGACCCGAGTTACATAAGTTATAGTATGTACATTTTTTTCTATTGTTAGTTAAAAGTTAAAAGTGAAAACCCACGCACCCACTGTTATTGTATGTGAGTGTAATTTCTGCTTCTATGAATTGAGTTGATTCAAGTGTTTGATTCAGCATTGTTTGATTCAAGTGTAATGTGAGTGTAATTACATCATTGTTTGATTCAAGTGTAATGTGAGTGTAATTTCTGCTTCTATGAGTTAAGTTGCCTTGCCAAATAAGAATTTTCCTTAAAAAATTGCGTCAACGTGAAAAAACCCGACCCGACCCGAGATTTATCATAGGTAGGGCCGGGTTTGGGAATCATGGGTTTTCCGGAAAAAAAACTCGACCCTAGATATTTCTCGGGTAGGGTTGGGTTCTCCAAAACCCGACCCGCCCGACCCGAGTTGCAGCCCTAGGAATAATGCCCTTCAATTTAGCATTCTATATATCCATTGTTCTCTCATAATTTAAGACACGTTCTTTCTGCATTCTATATATGCCTCTGATTTTTTTCATATTTTTTCAACTTTAAAGCGCTGAAATGGGCATTTGATGAATATAGGCCGGTTTGGATTGCAAGAATTTTTATTTTTTTTACAGAAATTATGTTCTTTTGACATGTTTTTTCCTTCCACGGTTAGAGGGGAATTATATGATTATAAAAAGTTGAAGGTTCCCATAGCTAAAAATTGAAAAAAGGGCTGGCGCAATTTATCTTTTTTGCTCGTGTAAAACAATTGGAAAATTTTAGAAATATTTTTCCTTTCCAAGGTTTTCCAGAAAATTCTTGCAATCGAAAGAAGCCATTTTCACTTTTCAGTATCCCGGAACAAAAATAACCCAACGGTAGGATCATAAGATCTGAGGCACTGCCGAAGTACAGCTAGGAATAGCATTTTGTTAACCCTTTTTGGGACTCCATCAGGCATCTATGAAACAATATTACAATACTTATCCTTGTTCAATAAAAAAATATAAATTGTCCGGCTAAGTGTCTCATGTAAAAGGTTTTACTCTTCCCAAAACGATCAGCTAAAATCCAATTGTAAGTCGAAAACTGATTCCAAAACACAATCAATTTTGAAATCACAATCGGTTCTCTAAATCCAAAACAAGCAGCGCCTACGGATGCAAGTCCTGTCGATTCTTGGAAACTCGTATGGATACCAACTTTTATCTTAAAATAGTGCTGTTTTGGGGTCCCACGAGGGTACATGTATGTGAAAGCAAGGCCGTTGATCTAACCATTTGAAAAAATTGAGACAGTTGATCTTGTACAAAACGACAGGGCAACCCTCTGCTCGCATGTTGAATGGCACATGCCATGCAGATGATGACGAAATCAAAGGTTAGATTTTCATGTTGGAACCTTAAAAGGGACATGACTCTAGCCAGCATACCCATGAATTGAATTCAACTATCATAGCTAGATGTCTTTTGAATTCAGATCCTTCATAAGCGGACTAAAGTCATCTTTTCTATTAGTGTCTTTTCTATTAATGTGATCACGGTAGATCACGTCCACTTGACTAACATGCATCTTTTTAGACTTTTACCTTGTATAAATGCACGTATCTAAGATCTCGTCCACTTGACACACAGGCATCATTTTAGTGTTTTTACTCCGTATAAATGCACATATCCATCGTTCGAGGAAGTGCTATATTGCTAGACCTGGCAATATAGCACGGGTCCGGGTCAAAATGACTCGGAAAATTTTACGGGTCACTAAGCTTGGACCTGCACCCGGCCCGTACGACCCGCGGGTCACCCTGTTTTTTTAATGAATTTTTGTTTCTTCGGTTGTTTTCAAGATTTTGATAGGTAATTGCTAGCCACCTTCTCCATAGGCTACTTCTCGCTCATCCTTTGCAATTGTATGTGTTGAGAGATTTGTTTTATTAGATGTGGTGAAAACGCACGGAAATAGCTAGCAATAATAAATACCGAGAGAAGCTTGCAATAATAATCATAAGGGACTAAAGTTTTGGAGGAAAATTAAGAAAAAAGTGATATATTCGCCCCCTTTTTGTTCCCGGGACCACCCTCTTCTAGTGTATTTATGACTGCTCTTTTTCCCCTCCCAAAATCCAGCAGCATGGGGGCAATTGCATCCACGTCACCCCAACTACATTTATTATGACAGCTAAATGCAGATTGTGATGAGGATGAAATGGGGTGCCCTTGGCATTTTTTTTGCAAGGATGCCCTTCAAATTAGCATTTCTGAAAAATGCTAGACTCGGTGCTGTTGAAAAAACTCAGGGGGTCCCATTGCATTGCTCTGTTTGGTTGCTTGTAGATGGGTGGGAGATTAGGAGAAAAAGAAGTCAAAGAGAAAAAGGCAAGCATGGAAGATTGGGAGAAGATTAAGAGGGAGATTTGTGAGTGGTGTTTGGTTGCATGAGAAAAATAGTGAAAAATGTAGGGTGTCATTATCAAAATGTAGGTGGAAGAGAGAGAAAAGGAAGAGAGAGAAAGGGAGAAGAAGAATAAAACGAGATATTCTTCCCCACACAAATTTCTCCATTTTGGTGAAAAAAGAGAGAAAATTATGGGGGGGAACATCTCCGCCACGTAGGCGCCACCTAGGATAAAATGCAATGATGATGTCTGGAAGTTGTTTAGTGGTCAAATGTCTAATTGACAACCAAACATGTTTTGGGGAGATCTTTGGAAGATCTCAAGCATTTGAAACTCCCACAATCCCCCCAAAATAAGCAACCAAACAGAGCAAATTGCATTGATTATGGAATTTAAAAACACGGTAGCAAGGGAATGATGTGTGTACTTGAGCCCGTGTTTGCAAGACCGCCCTTTAGTGTACCATTCGTCATCCTGAATAAGCAAATTAAGGTTGTGAAACTACTAATGAATAATTTTTAATGTCCAGTATGGTAGCCATTTCTAATGTCGTCTCTTGGAAAATAATTTTTAATAAATGCGTATTTAACAAATGTATTGTTGTTATCGTCTCCTTCCTCGTGTATTATGGACGAGTCTTCCCCTAGTTAACACGTTATAAGCATAGACTCCGAGGCGTGGCCGGGGAAGAAAAGGGGGTAAATATATCACTTCTATTAAATAAGGCTACATTAGGGGTGGCAATGGTTCGATTTGACCCTCAAACCGAGCCGAACCGAAATTTGAATCAGTTTGGTTTAACCAAACCGAAACCGAATTTTCGGTTCAATTTCAGCTCGGTTTCGGTTTGGTTCCGTCAATTTTGCCATCCCTTATAATCATTAGAAATCTTCGGTTTCGGTTCGGTTTGACCCCAAGCCGAACCGAAATTTGAATCGGTACCGAATTTTCGGTTCGGTTCGGCCAATTTTGCCTCCCCTAGCTACGATCGTGACCCAACTAAACCAGGACAATTTGGTCATTTTATTCATTCTTCCATATTATTCTCCGCCGATCTCAGAAGCCAAGGTTATTTCCGTACTTCACGCCATCAATTTTACCTCTATATCACTCTCTCTCTCTCTCTCTCTCTCTCTCTCTCTCATTTCTTCCACATAGCCGCGTAGAAGAAAAAACCCCTCTTATCCCAAAAACTCCGGCGAAAATGTCGGATTCCGGCATGCCACTCCGTTCATCCCTCCTCTTTCTCTTTCTAATTTTCGCCACCTCCGGCGCCACCGATCACATAGTCGGCGACAACCACGGCTGGAATCCTGGCATCAACTACACTCTATGGGCCAATAACCACACATTCTACGTTGGAGACCTCATCTGTAAGTAAACTTAATTTTAAAACCAGTAAAAGTGTAAAACCCTTTAGATCTGACCTTCATTTACTTTTCTTAGCCTTCAGGTACCAGAGGAACACGTACAACGTCTACCAGGTGAACGAGACGGACTATCTAAATTGTACGACATTCGGAGCAGTTGGAAACTGGAGCAGTGGCAAGGATTTCATAGAGCTCACAAAGGCCAAGAGGTATTATTTCATCTGTCCTAACCTCTGTTACGGAGGTATGAAGGTCTCCGTCCTTGTCCACAGTCTTCCGCCGCCGCCGTCTGCCTCTGCGTCGGCGAATCATAATTCCGGCGGTGAAGCGGTTTTCCGGCGTTGGTCGGAGGTTTGGAAGGTGGTTTTTCTACCTTTGGTGACTTATGTTGTGTGGATCTGGTTCGGATCTGGCGGGATCTGAGGGTTTCGTGTCTGGTTTGTTAGGGTTTAGTGGTTTTTTTCCCCCTTTCCTGTTACTTTCACGGATTTCTTTTTTTCTTTTTTTTTTAATCATCCGAGCGTTTTGGTATTTTAATTTGATGATCTGATTTGGTTTCATGTGCTTGTTTTAGATTGAGACGTTTGTATTTTTACCGATTTAAAATTTTTAATGGAATGAAGCTGTAAGGCTTTTTTATTTTTCATCTCTCTCTCAATCAACACACTCTGCTTCGTCTTTATATGACGAGACAGGTGGAAGATAGAATAAGTCACAGACTGTTGGAACTTGTGATAGCCTTTTTTCTTTTTCTAAAAGGTAAAGGCAACATTTCAAATCACCCATAAAACTTTCTTCTACACAATCGTTGAATAATGTTTCTGGTTTAAAATCTTGAACACGCCAACATTTCAAATGCATCCTTCCGTCTGTAGAAACCTCAAATACTAATCTGAGCTCAGTATTTCTCTTCTTCGCTCAGTTGCACCACAATTCAATGCAGGTAGATGAGTGGGTAAGAAGAATAGTGTAAAAGAGGAGTCATAATTCATAAATACACTGTAGTGAGTGGGCCAGGGGAAGAAAAGGGGGCGAATATATTGTTTTCCATCATTTACTATATGTATTTAAATTTAATCTTTTCAAGGGTAATTCTGCTAATTTACTAGTCAGTACAATTACATTTAAGGCTGTGTTTGGATTGCTAGAATCATGAACTGGAATCGGCATCCTATTTCATTTCTTATTCCGAATTGCTTGGAAATTGAATGGAAAAATATATTTTTTTAAATTAAGTGAAAAATCAAATAAATTTTTTATTCCAACTAGGGCAGAATCAGAATTCCACCACTTGAGACGGGAAAGGCAGTGATAAATCGACTCCCCTATTGGATAAATCGACTCCCATGTGTCTATCTCTCTCCTCTTTCTCTCTCTAACCTAGAGGAGAGAGAAAGACACATGGGGAGTCGATTCATCAATTTGGGGAGTCGATTTATCACTCCCCTAGATTATCATTTTTCTCACTTTAATTCCGCCACGGTGTTGTTTCCACCGTGGTTTTAAATTTCGACCGAAATCCGACCGACACGGAACTCGATAAAAATCGAAATTTCCGTTTTTCAGAAATTTGACCCAAAAAATTTGTTTTTTTATATTAATTTAATATTTCACCGAAATTTAATATTAAATAAAATATTGGTTTTAGGTTTTGTACCAGATTTCGACTTCAACCGAAAATTTGAAATTTCAGGGTCCGAAACCGGTACAGAAACCGAACTTTTAAACCTTGGTTTACGCCCCCTGATTTTATTCATTTTTTTTTAGCCAAACGGCATAATTGGAATTGAATGCTGACTCCATCGCCTCATTTCAATAATAATCCAAACGCGTTGCCAGAATAGGCATCCTATTTTGATTCCAGCGGATAGGAATGAATTTTTTAATTTAGTTTTTCTATTCCATTTATGGGGGAATGAGAATCAGACACCAAATTCGATTCCTGATTTTGGCGAACCAAATCTAGGATTCCATCACTTCCCAATGGGCATGTGGTTATCCGACATAAACTTGTATACTATAGTTGGCCTTTTGATTTCTCGACAGGTGGTTATTTTTAAGGATAGGCTATGCACATGGAGCGGTGTTTTTTAAGAGACTAGTAAAAGTGCACGTGCCTTGCACGTGGAACTACTACGGTATTTTACAACATATAACTGCAAAAAACAAGTTTATTTTACAATGTAAAGCTTCCATCTTCCCCAGCTGGTAGGCATTTAAACATTGATGGCGATAACTACATTCATAAGATGTGGCTGCAACGACTCCAAATTAGGCTATAAAATCTTGTTAAACTGCAATGCAATCTTCTAGTTCTCAATTCCAGTTGCGCGGTCCATGACTGCTGCTTCTTTCCATTTAGGCAGCATCTGCTCCAAATGTTTTAACATCTTCAACTATTTTTATTCCATCATGTCATCCAGCAATGTCTGTCACCTTAAAAATTCATAATCCATATTAGAGAACACTAATAAAGAGAGCATACAATTATTAATTCACACCTGTGATTCCAAAAGAAAACTATAATCATCAATAGTTTTTGTTTCCAATCATATAGTAGGTACATCTTGGGACATCAGAACTGATCACAAGCACTTTCAATAGTTATAGTAGGTACATCTTGGACATCAGAACTGATCACAAGCACTTTCACTACAACAGAGGACTGAATAAAATAGTTTATATGAATATTGTCCAAGAATTTTTCAGAAGATTGATAATTTTTTTTTAAAAACATGTTTATTTTACAAAATAAAGCTTCAGTTCATCTGTTCCTTCTCACTGTCATGGGCCAACCACGCATTGAACAAAGACGGGATGGCGAGTTAGCTTCTAAAGATTCAAGAAATAGCTGCATTCATAAGATATTCGTAAGATGCGGCTACAACAGCCCAAAAAGCTACACACTCGGCTAGAAAACCATGTCAAAATGCAATGCAATCTTGTTCTATGGTCCAATTGCACAGTCTATGACTCGTCAGGCATCATTGGGAAGAAGAAAAAATCAGCTTTGTGTAAACCTCCTCCAGCCAATACTCTCAAACTAAATGTTGATGGTAAATGACATCAATGGCATCATCATTTTTGTGTTTTCAGGGCCTATTGGTTTAACGAGACTCCACCGACTCAGGCTATCCATCTTGGCATAAGCATATTTAGGGAAGAGATGGAAGGTAAAATAGAGGTGGAAAGTGATTCATCTAATGTAGGTTCAAGGTAAGATCGTAGGTCCCTGGAGATTATCTAGGTTTTTGGATGAAATTTCTACGATGTATGATGATGGGTTTATTTCTTTTATCCATATTCCTAGAAGTGCTAACGATCTTGCCGATCGATTGGCCAAATCTGAAGCGCTGCAGGATTCCTTGTATGTCGGGCAAACTTTGACGACGTGCATTTGTAATCTTGTCTCTATTAATATATCTATCTTTAGCTCATAAAAAAGTAATAATAAAAAAAAACAGTCTACGACTGCGTTCAGAACTCCAACCTAGACAGCATTGATTGCAGCATCTGCTTCAAATGTTTTCCCATCTTCAACGGTTGACCTACTCCATTGTGTCGTCGGAAATCTCTGTAACCTGAAAGGCTGTATTCCATATTAGTGACCTTGAAAGGCCGTAATTCATATTTAGTGAATATTAATAAACAACGCATGCAAAATATGACACCATAAGCTATGTGAATTCCTTTAAGCTTCTCCGATAGACATGGCTTGTTAAGGTGCACCATACCCCAAACCTGTCGGCAGTAAGCATTAACTGTCTCGGGTATCCAATCAATTAATCCCCCAAACCAACCAAACCGGGGAAGCTTAAACAATAAAGGAACAAGTCTCTCTATTTTCTCTTTAGGGAGATTCAAAATATAAACATGGAATCAGATCATTGAAATATTCATTGGATCTAATTTGAATGAAACTTGATTGATCAGTTCCTTTTAATGATTCAATAAAATAAATGAAAGAAATTCAAATTCCAATTTTTAAATGAAATGAGGGGAATGGAATTAGTAGTATAATAGTAGTATGGAAGAAAGATTTATATATTTCTTTCTACTACACTATTTATTATTATTATTATTATTATTATTATTATTATTATTATGCTAACCTTTAGCAATATTATAGCAATTTATTTAGAACAAGGCAATATTCCCTACCCATTAGACCACGACCACCAGAGAGCAATGCAATTCTTCCCTTAATCTGTATAGTAGCTTAGAATGTGAGATATGTTAATAAAAATGAAGAATGAAGAATGAAGAATGAAACAACCAATATACAACACAAAATGGCAATCAGTTGACAAGGATGGAAAGATCAAGTAGAAACAAAGGATTGACCCCAAAAAATCTACCATATCTTGGATTGAACTTGTAACTTTTCTGGAGAGATACAATCAGCAGGAAAAGAAGAACCACATAACACAATTGTATTTTTTGATTCGGAGCTTGTAGAAGCTTGGTGATGAGAACCAATCGATACGACCGAAAAATTGCAAGACCTGGATGCTAAAAAGAAATTGTAAGACCTAGAAGCTTCCTGTATCACAATACTTCAGAGGATTCAATTTTTTTTTTTTTTAAATCGATTGCTACCCTAAATCAAACATGCAGGAGCTCAAGTTGTAAGAAATACAATAGACTGACAAACAAACATCCAAACCATTTTTTCCTATCCAGAATTTGGAGAGTCTTCTTGATCCTGAAGATTGAAGTTATCTAAAGGAACAAAAAAGGTCACACTCCTCCTCTCTCCATTGTTCCTTAAGTTTTTATTTGAATTGTTCCTTCTCGTAAACCACAAGAGCACCTAGCTCTCTTACTAATAGGGGCATCTTCCATCCCCCTCCATTATACAAATGGCACATTCCTCAATAAAGGTGCCACGATATTATACATGGGAGGACTCACTCCAATATACAAATGGCACATTCCTCAATACAGGTGCCATGATATTATAGAGGGGAGGATGACACATTAGGGGATTTGAGGTATAACATTAGTAATGGTCATGAAAAAGGAAGCATTCAAAATGTCCACATGAACAACAATCGCATAATGCCTCTATAGATCAATACCATCTCCTGCTTCGCTTGTGCACTTACCAAGGTCCAATCTCGGGAAATGTTACTCTCTTGTTCAAGTTTTGGAACCTCCCACTATATGGAGGTCTTTGAAAAAATAAGAGGCTCTCATAAAGCACATCAAGAAGAAAAAAATATAGAATTCAAAAGATAGTTATAGTTAAAATCTGGAATCACTTAAAGAGCAGACGATGATATATACAAAATTTCAGAATTACATAGAAGAAAAATATATTCAAAACCTCAAAAAATACAAAAGGAATTGCAAAAGTCAGAGAACTACATGCAAATTTGACATAGTTATAGTGATGGAAAAGCCAATATTAGCAACCACAGTTAACTGAAAATACGCATGAATATAGGCAGATGAAAAGTTTAGGGCCTCTATATATGCATCAAAAATCCATTATATACTTGAAACTGTACTTATTTTAATTTAATCACTTTTCATAAATTTTAGAAAGATTTTAATCATGAAAAGCGAAGAACAAAACATCTAAAAACAAAAGGCTTGCCAAAAAAAGCTTGGACATCAAGCGCTAAGGCTCTGAAGACAATCGTACGCTGTCGGATTCCACTGTCAAAGATGACATGAACTTTTTTTGCTAGAGCTTCAAGCACTTGTCAATTTGACATAGTTTTAAAAGTAAAAAAATGAACGATTTACCAGCTAATTTCAAGTAGTTATTGAAATGGAAAATCCAATGTTACCAACAATTAGCTGAAAATATGCATGAATACCCTTAAAAAACAAAAAGGCATGAATATAGGCAGAGAACATGGAGTATCCAATACCTTAAAGTATCCAAATGACATTGAAAGCTATGTGTGATCACATTAAATCACACACACCACAACTAAGAGAACAATTCCTATACTCCCAAGTTCCCAAACACAAGAAAGATGCATTTACTTTGGACATGTTTGGCAATTATGAAAAAAAAATTCACATAAAGAAATGATCACTCTATATGAACATAGTCCACTGACAATTTCAGAAGTTTTTTCACAATTTCCAGATCATTTTCCTTTTTCTTTGTTTTTCTTTTATTTGAAATACTCAGTGTTACAATATCTTGTGTGCAAAAACTTCACATTTCTTTTTTTATGGTAGGCAAGCTGGGATTGAACCTCTGACCTCCAGGTTGAAGAACAAAGCCTTGATCATTGAGCTAAAGGCTAAATCCTTAACTTCACATTTCTTAGTGCATAATATTTTTAGGACATGAAGAAGCTCCTAATGTCAATTGATAAAAGGGAAGGGAAAAGGTACGTTTGAGTCAGCTGGGAACATTCATTTTTGTTATATACTCTTTTTTTCTGTCATTGAAAATATATTTCTATCGGATCTAGCCCAGGTTTCTCAAGTAGTAACAAAATATACCCAAGCTTCGCACAATTTTAAATAAGGTTCCATAGAAGAAGGGCCAAACAAAACCTTAGTAAGCTAAAAGTAAGCCTAAACACCATCTCAAGGTGAGCAATTGATCTTGTAAGAAAATGGCACTACGCAAGAAGGGATGTCAACAAAACATGTCTCCAAAGACGAAGTTGTGGTTACCAGAAGCCATACATCGAGGACTCACAATTCCTATAGTGAAATAGCATAATGTTTTGATAATGACAGAAGAAAACCAGTTAGTGGGTATAGGTGTTTATCACTTAGATCATAAAAATGAAGACCCAACAAAAATTCCATGAATTCTCATTCACTATAATACAAGTTGCTCATCCAACAACCACTATGTTTGTTGCTTCCAATAGCGAGCATGTATTTATGTGATAACAGAAATGTTAAGCAAATAAAAAAGAAAAGAAGAAAAATTCCTATAGTGCAATAGCATAATGTTTTGATAATGACAGAAGAAAACCAGTTAGTGGGTATAGGTGTTTATCACTTAGATCATAAAAATGAAGACCCAACAAAAATCCCATGAATCCTCATTCACTATTATACAAGTTGCTAATCCAACAACCACTATGTTTGTTGCTTCCAATAGCGAGCATGTATTTATGTGATAACAGAAATGTTAAGCAAATAAAAAAGAAAAGACGAAAATAGAAATATGCTAGTGGCTCACCATGGCAATATCCATGGTCATGACAAGGAAAGCCAACACTAACCAGTTCTCTACCGTGGTTAAGAGCAGAATCACTGAAAATCAGGTATTGTTTGGTGCAAGAGAATCTGGAGGGCCTCCGGTAACAGGAAAAAAATTATAATCAAAGAAATCTGAAATGCCATTCTAGTGGCAGGCGCCTTAGCACCCTCTTCATCTTCCTGGTGTACATCTCGGGGAGAATTATAGAATTTTGTGTTAGGAGAACCATGTCAAATGGACGGCTGAATTTCTAAAAGGCATTATAGGTTCAACTATTAAATTAACTCCTTATTGGATCCTTTGGTTTGATGATCTCAAATGATGTAATGTGCTTCTTGTAAATTTCTGAAAGACATTATAGGTTCTGCTTCTAAATTAACATGTTATTGTATCCTTCCTTTGGATTAATAGATATCAAATTATGCGATGTGCTACTTGCCAATAAAGAGCAAAGCCATCCATTGGATAATTGAAGCTCATATATTGATAGAAATATGTATAAACATATCATGCCATAGCTCCTACGATTAAAGTGAGAGGCAGGTATTTTAACTCGAAAGAGACTGGGTAGCTATGGTGCATTGCTCTTTCCACACAACGGTGGAAATCCTTCAATCGCTTTCCATAGCAACATCCGGATGCATGAATTGGAAACCCCAACAGTAGTTAGTCTACAGAAAACGAGAGGGCAAAGCTGACATTTAGATAAGCATATGATTAAATTAGCTTATCACGCTTATCACAGTGGAAAAAAGTTATCCTTGCTGCCAGTTCTGTATCAAGGAACAAGAATGGAGAAATGTGTGATAAATATAAAAAACCACTTCTTAGAAGTTCCAATTAACAAAATAAGAAACCCCCTAGCAGATTTACCAACTAAATCTACATAGGAAAAGTTCACCTTTAGGTCCCATCTTCTCAACACCTTTATTTATGTAATTAAGTGGATTAATCATTAGTCTAGGCAGCTCATAAGTCCACTCGATGCTATTAACCAGATTACTCACATCTTGAAGCAAATGGTTCTTACAGGGAAACAAACTCTATGTCTAATAATTATGCTAGTTTTAAGGTCTAACTTGAATTAGGTTTTTAGAGGCGGGAGTGAATTTGAAAATATTCATGAGTGCCCATTGTTCACTTGTTTAAATACTATACTTACTACTGAGAGAGAGAGAGAGAGAGAGAGAGAGAGAGAGAGAGAGAGAGAGAGAGTTGGGCATCATAAATAATTAAATATATCCAAAAAAAAAATTATTTTACACCAAGTAATGAGTTACGGCACGTAAAAAGGTAACAAGAATGCGTGCTGTATTTCCAATCAAATTTTTAAGGAAATAAATCTAAAGAAACCTTGAATTTTGCTACAGTCTCACCTCTCTTTACCATTTCTCTAATTAAAGGCAGTTGATCCAATAGATCATTTTCAGGAGGCCACATTTCTCATAAGCTGCAAGTTAGACCAAAGTTAATAAGACTTGCACTTATCACTAACCTAAAAGATGAGAAACATAAATAATAACAGCAACAACATCAATAATAGTAAAAATAGATAGTAATAATCGGAGGCAAATGTTCAGAGTCACCCTCTAGATTCACATATTAAATGTATTTCTAGTTTTGATGATTCACCTTTTTCCAAAAATATTGACCCTGTGCAGAAATCAATTGTTGATTGCTATTGTAAATGTAGGTACTAAAAATTGAAGATTCTCCGGACTTCTTCCATTAAGGCAGCATTGGATAACCATTATTATGGTTGGCAACTGACAATGCAATATTTCAGTCCAAGCAGGGCCTGTGGAACCATGCCAAATGTGCATAACTCATTGTGATTGAAAGTGTTCAAGTTATTGGAGGCATATTTGAGCTTAAAACCAGTAAGACAGAGAAAGTGTATTTCAATTGTTCCAGGCTTCGACCAAAAAAGAAGGAATACGATAGATATTAAGCATGAAGCAACTTACCAACCAACCGAGTATTGCTGAATATTTTCCAAAGCCCTGACAATTCTCCTTGATAAAAGCATGTTGGTGAGCATGGGAGACTTTATTTTTCAGAACTGCTAGTAAATAATCCTCAGGTTAGGAAAATCACAGGATTTCATTTTGGAACTTGAGGGAACAAATTTGAAAAAAAGAAAGAAGAAACCCACAAAAGATTTCGGATTCCGTACCTGAAATTTTTTGATCTATATTGAACATATGCTTGGAAGAAGAAGCAAAGGAATTCTTTTTGAAACCAGTGGAGGAGAAGGTAATATCGGAAATGAGACACGGAGAAGGAAAGAAAAGATATACCTAGGGTTCTTCTCGTCGAAGAGATATGGGGCCTAGGATTTCCAAGCAAAGAATCCGCCAAAGAGGAGAAAAGGAACTGCACACAGATAAAAGAGGGTTTTTTTTCTGAGAAGGGACGCGTGTTCTAGTGACGGAGAAACCAAAATAGGAAAAACACACGAGACACGCAATTGAAAACGCGTGGCCTGGAAAAGGAGATTACAAGTGGCGGTTTTTTCTTTTTTGCATGCATCGAAGAAGAGTTGAAATGGCGAAAATGACCCGAAGAAATTGGATATACCGGGAAGAAATAGCAAAGCAGGGGCAGGTCATTACGGCAAAAGTTGGTTGACGAAATTTGAAGGTTTAGGCTTTTAGAATAGTAAGGATTCTCTTATAATTAATTAAGCATGACTTTTTAGTTTTTATAACATGTCCATGACTCCATGCACATGCCTAATTCATGCTGACAAGGACATGCATTCGTTCATATCAGGCTATCATCCTCCCCGATAATTACTTATACTAAGTACTTACCGTCGGGCTTCATTTCTATTTTTGCTTGGAAAGAAACGGAGCCTAGTTCAACAATAGCTTTATCGGAATTTTTCTCTACGGCAGCCATATCATGTCTGTCATGACTCGGGACTTTGGATATATATATATATATATATATATATATCATTGTTTGATCAAATTCTGTTTTTACCCTCACCCTGGGGCGTAAATGTCCCTGTTTGGATGGGAGGAATTTCCTAGAAAATTTTGAAGGAGTAGTTTTGCCATTTAAAAAAAAAAAAAAAACCGTTCCTCTCCGTGTGAAGAACAAGGTAAATTTTGACCGAAATTTTGGATTTCTGTCTATAACGAAATCAAAATTGGGTAAAGTAAAAACATTACTTTATTTCGACAGAAATTTTGAAATTTCGGTCGAAATTTTGTTTTCGTGAAATTTCGGTCCAAAATTTAAGGTATTTCATAAAAAATATGGATTTTTTTATAATGATTTGATATTATCCCAAAATTTCAGTTCAGCCGGAAATTTCTATCGAAATAAATATGGGAGAAAAAATAGCATTTTTAAGTATTTCGTCTACTGAATTTCTGCTGAAATTTTGGTTTTGGTGAGGACTGAAATGCATTATGAAACCGAAATTTAAAACCTTGGTGAATACTGCTTCCTTATATTTACAAACAAAAAGGTAAGGTGAACCAACTCTATTACATTGACCTTTCAATTTATGTTGATGTCCCTCTAAATTAATCATAATCATCTCTCTAAAATGTGAATAGAAATTTTTTGCATAGAATTACCTAGGAGAATAGTGCTCAGAAATGTTGGTTGTGAGGCATATATAAGGAGAGTAGGGGAATAAGTAGGGAGACCCATCAACAATATAGACATAGAAAGAGAGAGAGAGCACGGTCCCTACAAATTTCAAGCAAAATTCAACTTTTTATGTGGAATTTGTTTTGAAAGCTAAAAGGAAGGATACGAATACCACCTCAACATACATGCAATAATATGAGGAGTTAATGCTTTAATGGCAATCAAACGAGAACTGACATCCCAAATCCAAACAAAATTCTGACGGCTAAGGTCCTGTTTGCATTGCAGGAAAAATGTTTATAGAACTTTTTTGTTTCCACAATTTAGAGGGCAATGGTATGATTTTGACTTATTTTGAGGGATGCCAATATGGATTATAGGTCCCTCTAAATAAATCTTGAGTTGCGTAGTTCAAGATATTTATTTTCACATGTAATAAGACAGTGGAAAAGCGGGAGGTTTTGCAAAAGTTTTCCGATTCCAAACTTTTCTAAAGAAATTCATGCAATCCAAACAGGCTCGGCATGTCTGGCTACCGTGACTTTTAGAATATTAGCTTACCCAACTGTGTGAGAGAGCGTGGGAGAGGGATAGACATGAGAGGCCAAAGTGAATAGAGGTTAGGAAAAGCCTTAAAAAGTAAGAAACAGAAAACTCCACTCAAAATATAATTGATTTTTTTCTTGTTTTTAGCCAGTTCTCGCCCTCTACTCATCTGTGCCTTCTCATATGTCTCATTTTTTTAACTGCTTGAGAAACTTAATTTTTCCTGAGAAAAATAGGGCAGTGATATTTTCACCCCCCTAAATGGATAACCCCCCTAACGTTTTTCGTGAGAGTGGTTCACTTCTCGAGGATAAATTCACCGATTTTAACGTTTTCTTTTACCTTTGAAAATAACGGGAAAACATCAAGGATGGGTTTAATCCCCTTGGGGGGGGGGGGGGGGGGGGGTGGAGCTAGGGTATCACTGCCCAAAAATTATTCTTGGTTGCCAAGCACTCAAACAGCCTATCCGTTTGGTTGCCGGAATTTTTTTAGTTCGTGGGATTTTTGTGAAACTCCTGGAAGATTGGTGGGGAAAAAAGCTCCCCGGAAGTATCCCGGTAAAATAAAAATCCTGTTTTTGGTTGACCGGACTATGGTGGGAAAAAAAAACAAGGGACCTTGTTCCCAATGGACTCCAACACACACAAAAGTAGAATTTGTGCATCCGACTGCTTAGGACGTAACCAAGTTAGGATTTAAATGGGTCGTGACACAGAGATATGAATTGGGTCCGTTGACAGCCCTACTTAAAATCTCAAGGGTTTATTCAAGATAAAATTGTCCAAGCAGATAACCAATCCCTGAAACAGTTTATCCAAGGATATCTATGCGTAGTGAAAAACAATCTCCTCAATCCTCATGATGTCCACTGCGACTGGAAAAGATCGGTGGGACCCATAATCCGATATGGGTCCAACTTACAGTTGAAACTTGAAAAGGGATATAATATATTCGCCCCTTTTTCTTACTTGGGACAGCCCCTTCTAGTATAAAAGACTAGAGTAGTCATAAATCATAATTCATAAATACACTATTAAAAGGTGTTTACATTGTTAATGGATCTCAGTTTCTTTACTCGTCTCTCCAAAACCCGTTTAAAGAGAAACAGAAAAATTCTTCAGCCATATTGCGATTTGGGTTGTGTTTGTGCAGCTGATCTCTGCAATTTTTGCCCTGATTTTTACCCTCATCTCAATTGCCGTAATCAGAGCCAGGAAAAATAGAAAAAGAGCCGTTGGATTCTTCCACCCGTACACGAACGATGGTGGAGGCGGAGAGAGGGTTCTATGGTGTGCCGTGAAAGCCATCCAAGAAGAGAACCCTAATATCGAGTGTGTCATCTACACCGGAGATCCCGCCTCGCCACAGAGTCTGATGGCTCGCGCGCTCGATCGATTCGGCGTCCACCTTCCATACCCACCTCAGGTACAATCATAAGGTCATACATACGTTCGTCTTCTTTTTCTTCCTTTGAAAATTTTGCACTTGTTTTTACATTTGGGTGGTTTTTAACCTAATGTTGTTTTTAAGGTGTATGGAAGTTTTGAGGTTTATACCTTTTGTTTTGGTTATCTTTCTTTATGATTATCTGATGTTTCATTAGCACACACAGTTTGGTTTTTTTTCATCTTGGGGTTGTTATGGAGATGGGTTTTTGTTAATTTGGTCAATCTCGCCGTCACGCTTGTGCTTTGGTTTTAATGGGTGTTGATATTGATGCTGCCAAAAAGGTCTTATCCTAGAATTTGTGTGTTGAAGGATGCTTTAGGTTTGCTGATTCACCATGCAACATTTGTTCAAGTTCAAACCAAAAGGTTACTCGCTCTTTTCCAATTAACTAGGGGTGCAAGTCAACTCGGGTCTATTTTAGGAAATTCGGTTTGAGAGTCTACCATAAAATGGGGTCGGGTTCGGGTTTGGGTTCGGCTTGATCCCAATTCATTGTTTAACAAAAGCTCAACCCGACCCAAATTGCACCACGACAATTAACTTCCTCAAAATCATCAACTTATATCGAAAATTTACGTGACCTCTTATACAATTCATAGTTGGATGGGGAAAATTCATTTTCCAAGTCGCTGCAATCATGAAGGATAACGTATGTGGTATTTATTTTTGTTCCAATTGCATATATTGATTATATGGTCTTCGGGATTTTGTGGTTTTATCAAAATGTTGAGATAAAAACGCGATATTTTGAAAATATTGGAGGTATTTGTGACCTAGCATAGTCTGCAGTTGTATGGGAAAAATGACATTTGGATTTAGAATATAAATAGTAAATAAAATATGGGTCAGCAGTTGTATTTATTATGTAGAGTGCCAAAGCGGTATACATAATCCATGACAGATTTTTAATAAACGACAAACCAGTTGTATGGCCATCAACTGTTATTCAAAAGTACTACATGGATTTCCTACTACGATCAACTCATAAATGGGGTTAGTTGATATAGAGTTATGTTGGAGTTATCCGCTGTGGAACTTGAAAGGTTGGCTAGGTCTCGAACTTCTAAAGTAGAAAATCAAAATGTTGAAGCAGGATTTGATTTGGCAATGTTGTCGAGAAAGAAGATTAAAATTTGAGAGGAGACAACCATCCTTGATAGGCAAGAGGAGACAACCTCTCTCCTCCTTTCCTCCTCTCTCTCTCTCTCTCTCTCTCTCCTTTGGGGGAGGGGGGGGGGGGGGGGGGGTGTTATCGCTTAACTTGTCCAGGTGAGAAAACTCAAAACTAAACCACAACTCTTGAAAAAAAAATCCCGGAACTTTTATGAATAGGCCTACTCTAACCGGACCTTTGTTAAAAAAAAAAAAAAGGGCGGCCCAGTGCTCGAGGCTCCCACCATTGTGGGGTCTAGGGGGAGGGCTAGATATATGCTGTCTTACCCTTGATATGCAGAGAGGCTGTTTCCGTGACTCGAACCTGTGACCACCAGGTCACAATGGATCAACCTTACCGTGTGCAGAGGCTCACCCTCTTAACCGGACCTTTGTAGAACTTTTGAAATACCTAACCTATGATTTTAGCAAGACCCAACTTAAAAGAATCCTACAAGATAAATGACTTCCGAATCAAAACATGTGATACAATGATGGACCCTTGTTGATTATGTCATTCAAACGATCATATAATATAAAGGCCCCTTTCTTTTAATCTTCTTCTCTTCCTTATTGTTAAAGTATAAAAGATAAACAATGCCTTTCTCCAATAGCTTAAGCTTTTGGAGAAGTCGGTTAGTTAACATGCGATGGTCGACCCAAAGTGGGACCACATGTGCCACATGTTTGCCAAGTGGGCCGCACGTGAGGGGGAGTGTTAAAGTATAAAAGATAAACAACGCCTTTCTCCAACAGCTTAAGCTTTTGGAGAAGTTGGTACGTTAACACTTATGAAGACTGGGATGCTCTTGCATTAGATTCTCCACCAAGTGGATATGAAAAAGGCTAATGACCGTGTATATTGGGACTTTAAGAGTGTGTTCTTGAACATTGCCTCAAGACTTACACGGGAATTATATTGAAATCTTGTCAATAAACCACTGTATGTATATAGCACGCAATGGGTACTGAAAAATGTACTCCACATATGCTGAACTGAAATACTTGTTGAACTAACAGAATACACTGTGGATGCTGAGATTTGTGTCTTATTCACATTTTATTGATGGCATACCTCTAGAGAAGATTTTATTTTATTTAATTGATTGTTGCTTTTCTCAAAACATGAAGAGGAAGTTCCAAGGGTCACATCTCAATAAAAGGATCACTAGCATGTAATTTTTTTTTTTTTTGAAATGGACACTAGCATGTATTCTTATCTAACTATTTAACAGTCAAAAATATGTTTTACTTTTTTCTATTTTTCGTGTTTTTGTTATCATGAGTATGCTCATACCATTTAATGATCAGGTGGTGGGCTTGTATAAAAGGAAGTGGGTTGAGGAAGGAACCTATCCCCATTTCACGATGGTTGGACAAAGCTTTGGTTCAGTTTATCTCTCATGGGAGGCTCTTTGCAAATTTACTCCTTTATTTTATTTTGACAGCAGTGGCTATGCTTTTACATATCCACTCGCACGGATATTTGGGTGCAAAGTTATTTGCTATACGCATTACCCAACAATTAGCTCAGATATGGTTTCTCGTGTTTCTCAACGTAGTTTGATGTACAACAATGATCCTCTAATTGCAGGCAGGCATGCTTCCTGACCCCAATAAATATTTCCTTGTGTTTGTATTATGAAATCCAGCAAGTTCCTATTCCAAATGTAAATCTGTATAATTGCTGCATTGTCCCAGCATGTCTAGACTAACTAATTACTATTTTCCATATCCCACAATATTAGTTGGCTGTTGAATAAAGTTTGTTGTCCGTGCATTCATTTCGCTTTCTTTGAAACATTAGTGCATGTGCTTGTGGATGGATATGAGCAAACTGTGCTTGGTGAATGCACATGTCCTTGTTGGAGTTATGTTATAGAAATTGAGTCTTTTCAATATGCAGGCTAAGAAAATCTTAGTTGACTCAGCTTGGTGTGATTGACTTGATTGATTCGGCTGAGTACTGGGTTGATGAGATCATTGTAAGATGTTATATGGGCAATCATTGGTCTAAGATCAACAGTCTAGATTGATGGATGAGATTGTGTGACATACTGGAGTTACCCATTGACCAAAGTGACCAGTAAGGGGGTATAATGTTAATTAGTGCATCGCATCCTTATGGAGACATGGATGATTAGTGTAGATTTCTTTCACCAATGATGTATTGTTTGTCTTCTTTGCCAAACATATGGAAGTTTTGGAGGCCGTGATCAAATAATTGTTTTGAATTGTTGTGGACCTTGACTTTCTTTATAATTATTCAGCCTTTACGTTGTGAGGGAAATTACAGGATGTTTGGGGGTGTTGTGTGAGAGATGGCCTTTGCAAGGGCTTGTCACTAATGTGGTAGAAATGGTGATCCTATTCTTTTTCTTCAAGGGTTTCGGATTTCTTATTTATACTTATATTGGTTGGGGGGTGTACTTGGAGTATCAATCCCCAGCTAGTTCACTGGATATGTTGTAGCCTCTCCCCCAAGCTTGGAGAAGCGTAAATTTGATAGCAATGGGAAAGGGGTACATATGATGGACTGTGGAGATTTGAATATTACAAGTACTCCAAGTGAGGTTTTGGGAATACTTTATCTAAAGAGTTTCAGAATGACAACAATCGGCACAATTGATCGACTAATGAACCAAATTCATCCTGAGGAGAATCACCAACACGTAGGTCCAAACCCAACTAATAGAAGCCATGTGTCACATGCGTGACCTTGAAAATCCAAGAAAACGTCCTGCAAAGAGGACAAATGGGTGACCTCCCTCTAAATATCCATATTTGAAGGATGTCTATAGCAGACTAATAGACTACCCAGCCCGAGGTCAAATGGCAGTGTGGCACTGAGATGGAAATGCTTAGCAATAAAAGACGTGCACCAGTAACAGGACAAAAATAATAAATCGAAAAATTATAAACACCTCCCAAAATCAGTAGATAGTAAAAGTCAGTAACTCTTTAGTAGTTTGGCTCAGATACCGTTACCATGGGGACCTGAATAGTTTGATGATGGGCATGGCGACAAGAGATGCAGGTTAATTTGGCATGCATGATCACTCCGTGGGGTTGCACGGTTCATATGCGTTGAATTAGATGTATGAGGATTAGAAAAATGCTTATAGGCTTGAATACAATACTTGAATCTCCTAAAAATGAGAAAATAAGAAAAATGAGGAAAAATACAGATAAAACCTGTTGGAAAAAGAAGTATAAATTCACTTTGCTCCAGTACCCATCTCTAGCAACGCATGTCTTGTTGGTTTTGGTGACTTTCTTAATTTCCCATGCTGGGGTTGAGTAGTTAGTGATGATGAATGCTAGTACAATGACGGCAGATTCGTTGGGGATTGATGGGGTTGTGTGATGGTGACACTTCGTTGTTTGCTTCATCTTTAGTATTACTCCTTGAATGTGATTAGATGGGCCATAGGCAGGAAAGGGGGATGGTCTTCAGGAATTAATTCATCATTTGATACTGGTCCATGGCTTGCATTCTATTTAAGATGCAATGAAATGCTTCTAGCATTATGGGAATCAGATTCGTTGGCGTGGTTGAAGTTGGCTTTTAGTACCTGTACTGGTGCCCAGGTTGCTCGAGACCTTTTCATGTGTAATTGCATTAATCATTGCCATTTTCCTCACATTTGCTCAATAATTCACTCCTGTTTGTGTATTTGTTCTATAATAAAGTAGCAGTTTATGAGTCCCTTGCTTTTGTACAGCATGTGGCTATCTCAGTGCAAGGTCATCTATTACATGTTCTTTAGTTGGATGTACGGGTTGGTGGGCTCTTATGCTCATCTCGCTATGGTGAACTCTTCATGGACAAGATCTCATATTGAGAAGCTCTGGAAAATTCCTGAACGTACTGAGAGAGTTTATCCTCCTTGCAATACTTCAGACCTTCAGGTATCTTGTGTCATGTTTTTATTTTGTGAAGTTTCTTGAGAGTCAGGATAATAGTTACATGGGCTTTTTCTCCTCTCATAACAGATAATCACTAGTTAGTTTCTGGATTCCATTTCCTCTCTGCTTGCCCCCTTTCATGCAATACCATACATACTGAATTATACCATCCATGAATTTGTTAAGGATAACATACTGTTTCTTGTGCTGTTCTGAAGGTAAAGAACCATTCACAAAGTAAAATTAGAGGGAAAAAAAAACAGAAAAGAGCCTTTCTTCTGATCATAGTGAACCATAGCGATTTTTGGAGACATTTTATCATTTATATCCATTGAAATCTTATGGGGCAATTTCTGGATTTTCTATGGCGTAGTTCGTGTTGAAAAGTTTGGTGATGGAAACTTTTATCCCTGAACTGCTTCAGATATTCAATCAAGTCATACCCTTTATGAATGGTTGACTTAGTTGAAATGATGACATGGCTCTGCTACCATTTTAGGAAACCTTTAATAGTCAAGAAACATCTGCACGGGGTCATTGTTCTTTTGTAGTTTTCTCTAAACAAAAGTTAGCTTGTGTACAACTGGATGAGTTAATTGAAAACACTCTTATGGTGAAGAAAGACATGTATGGAGCTATTATTTTCTGAAAAGTGCTAAAAAGATGGGAGTTGTTACCCTCCTTCCTAAATGACACTTATTGGGCAACAGTTCTGTCTGGTGTACATCATATCCAATTATCCGTACCGGCAGCCATAAGTCAGGCCTAATGCAGTTGAGAACACATTGATTGGATGATCTTAGTCCCTTGATCATCAAGCCTTGTTTAGGGTTTCACCAAGAAAGGCTAAACCGTTAACTTTTTTCAGTCTTTTATCTTATGCATGGGGTGTCCATTTGGGATGGGACCAAGACCATGTGGGTTGCCTCATGATGTTCTACAATATCAACACTCTTGATTTCTCATACATTTCTTTTTTGTGGGACCCAAAAATTGCCTATAACCATTCATCGCGAAACTGACTTTTTGGGTAGTCGTTCTCTTATTCTTTTGGAAAGAAAATAGCATGTGTTTTTCTTCATGAATGAAAGATCCAATTATATTAGTCTAGGGAAATTAACCTGGTCCATGTACATGGCCTACCAGTAGCTCTTATTCTTTTGGAAAGAAAATAGCATTTGTTTTTCTTCATGAATGAAAGATCCAATTATATTAGTCTAGGGAAATTAACCTGGTCCATGTACATGGCCTACCAGTAGCTGTAGCAGACTGAAAAGATTATAATTTTGTTGGACATCCAATCTGCCCTAGGTATTTGCAGATGATACCATACTTTCATCTCTTGCTTCCTTTTTCTTCCATTCTTATGCATGCATTTTCATGTGATACTGTGTATTGTTGTAAGAACATGGTTAACTCTTTTTGAGCATTCTAGTTACATGACGTCCTTATCTTTCAATGAAACTACGACCGTTTTTACGAGCTATGGTCCCGAACAGGTGTTACCCTTGGAAAGGCCCATCAAAATCCCGGCAATTATATCGATTGCACAATTTCGTCCAGAAAAGGTGGGTGTTTGTAACTAGCCATTTGTGCTTCAATGTTGTAAATTTGAGTACTTGTAGTTAGAAGTTTTCATAAGCCAAATTTTCCATATTGGACTTGGTTTTTATGGTAGGCACATACTCTTCAGCTTGAGGCATTCTCACTTGCTGTTCAGCGACTAGACCCCGACTCTCCTAGACCAAAGCTCCAATTCGTGGGTAGTTGCCGGAATAAGGAGGATCAAGATAGATTGCAAAATTTGAAAGATAAATCTATTGAATTGAATATGGCTAAGGACGTGGAGTTCTACAAGGATTTGATGTACAGGTCTAATTTCTTTTCACCATTTTTCTGCTTTCTTACCATCATCTATTTGAATTGCCATATCAGAAAGGCCGGGGCGGTAACCAGGAGGACTTCCTCGAGTTGTATTTCTTCCATTTTGGTTGGTGCAAGCAGTGAAACACATACATACAGAGGGTCGAATTTCATGTCGTTGGGGTCTCATCTCTCGCATCAATTGCCATGGGATGACTCAAAGTCTACCTGAAATACTGACCCTTTTCTTTCTACACTACACTGTGCACATCTACAACCTGTGTTCACTAAACATGCGAGAATCCACTCTGTTTCTTTGTTTTTGGTTTTTTTAGTAATAATGGCCTGTGCATAATATGGATTCCACACATTCATGATCGTTATGTGAATGAGTCGAATTACTTATCCCTCGGTCTATTAGTGAACTCTCTCCAGAGATTGTGAAAGGTGCTCCACTATAAATATTTGGGAGAAAGTCAACAAGCTCAACGAATTCACTCTGATTCTCTCTCATTTTTCAATTGTTTTACAGACTTATATTTCATGTGGCATGTTTTTGCTCTGAGCAGGGACTTAGTACAACTTCTGGGAGGTGCTGTTGCAGGCATTCATTCAATGATAGATGAACATTTCGGCATAAGTGTGGTAGAGTACATGGCGGCAGGCGCAATTCCGATTGGTTGGTATTTGATCATTTAACACTGCTCATTTCCTGGCAAACAGACCCATTTTTTTATATCTTACAATGCTTTTCTTTTCCTACCCCACAGCTCATAATTCAGCAGGCCCAAGAATGGACATCGTTCTCGAAGAAGATGGACAACGAACAGGATTTCTCGCTAACAACACAGAAGAGTATGCAGATGCTATCCTTAAAGTTTTAAGTATGTCTGAGGCAGAGAGACTTAAGATGGCCTCTGTGGCAAGGAAACGCGCTGCCAGGTTTTCAGAGCAAAGGTTCTATGAAGATTTTAAGGCAGCCATCCACCCGATTATGTCCAATACTTGTCCTTCCATGTGAATATAAGTGCAGAGAATTCTGGTGCTTGAGGGGAAGGTGAATGGCCCCTTATAGCTTTCTCACTTTAATTGCTATTTAACTTAATTTTTTTAGGCTACTCATATTCCCACTACCATGTTTTGATAACGAGAAGAACAGACTTTGTCCTTTATTATTTAATCAGCTGTCAAGAGCTATTAAAATTTCCAAAAAGCTCTCAGCATGCCCTATTAAAAAGAAAAAGACAAGCTGAATTCATCTCTTTATCAAAACAAGGTATAGCGCAATGGGATTTGCTAGGGTCCATCGCAAAAGGTATTTAGTGGAATGTCGGTTGCATGAGAGAGCAGCCACCTCATGAATAATTGATAAAATCTGTTGGAAAGTGAGCCTATGTGGCTGCCCTCTCATGCAACGGGCATTCCGCGAAATGCCTTTTGCGAATGGACCGTAGCAACTCCCATGGGATTTGCTAGGGACCATCGCAGAAGGCATTTTGCGGTTGGGCTGTTGCATGTGAGAGCAGCCACACATGCCCAGATTTTGTCTTATTCATTTAATTCATCTGAGGTTGCTCCTCTCACATGGAACCTCCCAATCACAAAATGCCTTATGTGATGGCCCCTAGCAAATTCCTTATATATTATATGTAAGTAAATGGGGATAGTACATAGAAAACATTCTTCGGCCTCTTCTGTGGTGGTCGTAACGGTAATGGACTCTGGCGTGACATTGGCAATGACACCAATGACAAATGCAAGTAGAGAGACTCCCAGCCTTTTTTTCCTAATGACATAGGGTATCACCACCCCAATTTTTAGGGTGAGACTATTGAGACTCCCAACTTGAAGGAGAAGGTTTTCTACTTGCTAGACATGCAAGTTTTTCACTGAACCCGAAATGTAGGCAGATGAAGGACAAAGTGAATAATATTAATTAGGAAAATACTTCTAAAACGGGATCCCTTCGTGAAAATAAAGACGGGATGAGCATGGCCGATCATTTTGCACCGGGAAATGAGTGGGGCCACTGACTCCACGGAAAGGGCTAAGCATTTTGCACATTTTTTTATGAGATGGGGCCCACCATTTACACATGTATAGCAAGCATGAGGCCCAATATTTTAGAGCTCAAATTTTTCATGGGGTGGGCTACCATCACCACCCAAACTATACATAGGGTAAGGCCCGCCATTTCACACCTCGTGTTTTGATGGGTGGATCCCATCATCCCACTAACCCTAGGTAAACTCATGCAGAGGGTGAGACCCATCATTTTTGCGCCCCATGTTTTCATGGTGGGCCAACCATTTTACACCGGGAATACTGCTGCATTGAGAGATTTCCACTGAAATAAGCAAAAACCTAATACATCCGTTGCATGCATTATCTTTTAAATTGTTTGTGTAGGCGAACGGTACCAATCGGGTTGAATGGTGATGATCAATTTCAAGGTTCCACACTGGAACGTGTAAACAACCCACGTAGCCTTGATCTTACTCCGAACGAATATGCATGTACGGGATAAATTTCTACAAGCTGAACCCTACGATCACTTTAGGCCCTGTTCGTTTTAGATTGCTGACAACCAATTGTGGGCCCCAAGCCAAACATATAATTTTGAGTGGAATAATCAGTTTGGGGCCCACAATTGATTATCACAATCTAAAACGAACAGGGCGTTAATTAGGGGCGGTTCCAAAATGTGATGCTTCTTTGGTGCCTACTCTCAGAGGATGAAGGCTTCTGGAGGCCTAAAAGATATCAAGATTAGGTAAGCGACGTCAGATCAATGCTTCGTATCCCATCTACGTGGCACTTATGGCGCCAAAATGTGATCTTACTAATTTTTTATTAATTAAATAACCATAATCTATGACGACCATTTATTAGTTATTACAGCCATAATCTATGTTCTTCACGCGTATTGAAGATCATGAATAGTACATCTTTGGTTTGCAGGAATTTTCTGGAAAAGTTTGGAAAAAAGAAACTTTTCTTGAATTTATAGCTTTTCATTGTTTAATTACAAATGAAAAGGGAAATGATTTCAGCGCCACAATGTTTTGATAAACATGCGCTCCACTTGTTTGTCGTGTAGTATTTAAACGTTATTACGGTTCTCAAAAAGCTCTTAAAAGCCATTTAAATGCTACACGACAAACAAGTGGAGCGGATGTTTATCAAAACACTGTGGCGCTGAAATCATCTCCCATGAAAAATAGTAATCTGAACCACCGGAAGTTCTAGTTATAGAGACCTTCAATTTATTATGATTTCCCAGCCGTAATCATATCATTTCCTCTAAGTTGCAGATAAAAAAAAAATAATGCTAGGAAAATTCTGTCCCAAGAAATTATTCTTAAAGGCTGTGATGTTACTGAATGTACACACGAGTAAATCTGCCTTTTTTTTTAACTTGGGACAGCCAGCTCCAGAGGGGCTGATGTACTTCACGTGGGAAGTATTCAACGGTCCTGATTGCCACGTACACAGAAGCTGGCTGTCCTATGTAAAGAAAAGGGGCGAATTTACCATTTCCCAATATAAATGACGCACTAGCATGTAATGACTATACATACATAGAAGGAAAGGAAATAATAGGTACATAAGGAAATAATATGTACATAAGGAAAAAAATATGAAACGGGCTACTTGGATCGGGTTGTGGCGTTTCTATCATCGTCGGAGACACCGACTGTGGCCTTAGCGACATCGCCGGCGGTGGCTTCGGGCTTTTTGTTGAAGTAAAGGGTGAAGTATCCAACGGTCGCAGCTATTATAAAAGTGGCTACAGCCATCTGCATGGGAGACATGCGCCTTAGTGCGCCCCCTGCAGTCTTCTTTGATCCTTCCCTATCCCCGCCGTTTTTCTCTGCCATTTTTCTCTTCACGGTCTAGTCTGTATTTTTTTAATTTTTTATCTTCTTATGTGTTCCTCTATATGAGAATCGTTAAGCCACGTTATCACTTATCACCATGCAAGGTGGGTTACTTTAGCTGTCGAAACGTGGCGTTTTCATGGTAGTTAATACGACACTTGTTTTTTCGTGAGTTTTTATATGGCGAGTTTTTATATGCTGTCTGAACGTTGGGCCCGCCTTGTTGGAAGATTCAAACCATTAATTTGTTGGCCCCCACCGTGAATAAGGCTGTTCTCCTAGTAAGTAAATATTCTTCAGTGAAATCCAATGTGGTGGTCACAGAAAATATAGACTATGGCAGCGGGACCGCACCAAAGGACAGTACAAAGACAGAGTTAAACAAAAGAAGTAATGTGACCAAGGGACAGAGGTGATGGATAGCAACACCTATTTGATACTTCACAAAAAAAAATAAAATGTGACCACTCTCTGCGCGAGTCAAGCCGTGGTAAAAGTAGCAAATTATTTGAGAAATAGATGAGAGTTGGGGGTCGAAATGAGAATGAAATTCTCAAATTTTATTGGCTGTGATACTCACTGTACCTCATGAAGAAAGCAATCTCTCCTTCTAATAGCCCCAACTGATCGGAGAGGTGTAATTGCAGAAGAAAGAGCGAATGATGAAGACAATGGCTGTTGGGTGGAGATAATGAGGAAGCCTGTGGTCTTAGATATTATCCCCTGATTTTTACTCCCTTCTCAAGATCCCTTCTCACAACAACCCTTTTCAAATCCCTCTCTCTCCTGCCAACCCTTCTCTTTTACAACTGGGCAACTTCACAAGATTTTCACCGGTTTTTTAACCAAGTTTTTCTTGAGCATTTGAGCTACAAAGGATTGATTGATATTTGATTTGTCATTGACTCGTTATTACATTCTATCTTGGAATTTTGTATGCATGCAATTTCAACTTTTCATATTTGTCAAGAATCTGAACCAAAGGCTTTTACAATTCATAGATAACTAGATCAATCTTAAACAAGATTCTCACCCTGTTTTTAGCCAAATCTTTATTTAACATTTGGGTAACAAATGAGTGATTGCAAATTGATTTGGCATTCAGACGAACTTCCACTAATTATATGCATGAAATTTCAACGCTAGATTTCTGCCTTCCCTCCTTACCATGAATTTGAACGAAGGGCCCGTTTGCATACCTCCCATTTTGTATTTGGATTTGGAATTGAGTTTTGAACAGACCCGGCAGCTCATGTAGAGGGATACAGAGAGGGAATGGGGTACTTCCTAGTGGAGGGGAGAGGACAAGGAGCAAAGAGGGTGAAGGAAACTGCCAGATCTGTGGATTTCCAATTTCTTATTTCCACAGCAAATTTAGAAATCTGATTTTTTTTTCACTGTCAGCTGCTGAATTAGAAATCCAAGAATTTGATCCGATCCAAATTACAATGCAAAGAGGGCTGCAAATGTGAGAAATCAAAATCAAAATCTTCTCGGCGTCCAAACAGGCCTTAAAAGGCATTACACTTCACGGATTCAAATTACCATTTCAGCTTCTCTAACATCACTCGGGATCTCAACATCTAACCTCATGGTTGGCTCGTACTGATCAGGCACAACAGCTCCCCCTTGCACACATATCTCCACCACTGCTGGGGCCTGCCCATAGAAGAGCCTGAGCTCCCTCTTCAAAGGAGGGCCCGCCACATCCGGCACGTGCCACACATACCTTGGCGGTATCAGGTCATCAAGGACCGCCGCCTGCCACCCGTGCTGCCCATTTCGCTGCTGGTGCTTATAAGCCCCACAGTTCTGTGCCTTGTGTCCGCTGGGGCCCACATGAATCTCGGGGCAGTATCCACACACCCTCACCGCGTACTTCTTCATCAGCTTACCCGCTCCTTCCCTCATCTTTTCCCAAGCTTCCAGTGTTTCTTCAGAAAGCAATGCTGTCTGTTTGGGATTACTAGGAGGGACTATATCCAAATCAGGTATTTCAGTTATGATTGGTTTTTTGAAGGTATCTGTTTCAGAGTTTGGTAAGTCATCCTCATTGGCATCGATGATCTCGCTCCTCCCAGCTCTTATGACAGGCTTTCTCCTCCTCTTTGTTGGGAAATCCGGAATATCAACACCAGCTTGGATGCAGAGCTCGACAACTGCCGGGATTCTGGGGATTGAAAGCCTTTCCTCATGGGTAAGACGTTTGCCAAGGCGATCAAAGAGATGGTAGGCATCAATGGGAACGAGCACATCTTCGAAGATTGCCTTTGTCCACTCATGCAGGCCCTTGCGTACCTCAGCCCTTGCGCCTCTGCAAGATTTGAATGGGTGCCCATCTGGTCCAACATGTATTTCGTTGCAGCACCTGTAGAAATGCATAGTGAGATTGTTACCATACTGGTTCAAAGATGCCCAATGGTGCTAACTGCAAATTCCTATCAAATATACATCAACTTGCACGGCCATTCTGTATTGACAGATATTTTAGACTATGGGTTCACAAACACCTGGTATAAGGCCATTTAGAAACTAATGAATGCATTAACACTGGTTTCTATACAAGAGGGGATTACAGTGAGTTTTACATACTTCATAAGCATTTGCCCTTTGGAAAATCATATTTCACAATTTCAGGCATGCCAAATTGAAAACTCAAAAGACATTGGTCAGAACCTCAAAATGCTAATGCCTTTTCAGATACCTGAAAATCAAATGCTCATTTGGTTATTTGGAAGGCCTGTTTGTCGCGAGAACTGAAATTGCAAAAACAAGGGGCGGGCAATGGCAATAACTTTCATATATGAGGAAATTATGATATATAAATGCTCTTTGTTGAAATCGTGTAACAAATCCCAAAGATAAAAACAATTGGCAGAAATACCCACTAGTCAAAATGCAAAACCAACTCTACTCTCTGAATTTTTCTCCATCAATGGATCTGTAACATCATATTATTAAATCTAAGTAGTTACTTTTCCATTGAATAAGTGATTTGCCAACATTACCAAAAAAATGGAAATTGGGAAGAAAATTACTTGCATGCGTGTACCGGAACCACTTTCATTAGCTTCTTGAGATTATTAATAAGTGTCACTCTTGCATTTAACACTTCATATGCCACTGGTATCAGGCTCCGAACCAGCAACCCATTTCTTGGAGGTGGCATTGGTCGTCTTGTTTGGCCCTTACTGCTCTTCTGTCTCTCTCTCGCAGCACGCCTGAGTTCAACTATGGGCACTGGAAATGGCTTCTTCCCCTTCTTTGAGTAGTAGCGAGGCAAATCCACATTTTGAGGATAATTGCTTTTGATAACTGATATCCTTGAATTAGGATAACATGAAATTGGATCTGGGACTCTAAACATCAATGAAAGCTTACATTCATCAACACCAAGCTGCAAGAAGCATATAAGAGGCCTCAATAATCAGTCTGGGAAGGCTTTCAACACAACTGGTACTTAGGAGTAGGAGAACCATAAGAAGCTTCATGAGGAATATATTACAGACCAATTTCAAACATGGTAAATCAATTTTGGGAAAAATACAGATACACCCCCTCTAGTTTCTGACACATTCAACTCTAACCCTGACTTTCAAAACGTGACAAGTACACCCTTTGAGGTTTTGTTAACGTGACGGAGTAGACGGTGAGGTGGAAATGACCAAAATGCCCTCGTCTTCCCCAATTGGAAATTAGGGTTTTCAGACTCGAAAACTGAAAATTAGTGTTTGATTCAAACCCTTGTTTATTTATGAACATAAACCCACGATTTATGAGTTTTATTTGTCTTCATTCACACCATTATCATGATTTGCACATAAACCCTAATATTTTAGGGCTTTTTTTTTCTTTTTATCAATGTTTTTTTCTTGAAATGTGGGTTTGATGTAGCCATGGGGTGGGGTTTCATTGTTTGTGGTGGCCGGAGGTGCGACGGCGGCGGTGGGAAATGGCGTAACCCTAATCCCTCTGCAAATGAGGGTATTTTTGTCCTCAAAATATTAACCATGGTTAGTTTCAGTCATTCCGTAAGGTTAAACTGACAGACCGTTGACAGAGGGGGTGTACTTATCACGTTTTGCAAGTCAGGGTTAGAGTTGAATGTGTCAGAAACTAGATGGGGTGTAAATGTAATTTTCCCATCATTTTTTCATTAGAATGTGTATCAGAAATAGTCTGACCAGTGGAGAAATCAGAGAATATTTCTATGAGGGAAGTTTTATCGAGCAGGGAGGAGCTTAAGCAGGAGTCAGAAAGTGGAAGCAAATTGCATCTGTCTGTGGACCCCGATCCTAAGAGAGGTGAGGGACGAGCCCCCAACGGCCTCTGGACCTCCACATGAACGAGAGCTCTACCAAGGAACTCTCAAAATAGGTGCCACTCTCACAGCATAGCATGAGTGGCGATACAAAACGAATGAGATACATCTTGATCCGGAGCCAAGGCTCGAGACCAAGATATACCTAAAAATAACTCAGAGTCGCCATCCATGGATACGCCATGGAACCAAAACAAATGCCCTGTCTGCAACGGATAACCAGAGATGCAAAGGTCCGTGCCTGATTACGAATGGAGAAGGTCCGAAGAGCACCCCCAATTCGTCCGAGTGCAAGCACTTGGTCTCTTATGCCATTTATTATTAACCTCAAAGAGTTTCGGGCGAAAATCATATGAAATGGGAACGAAATATCCCCGAGAAGACGTCTACCTAATCATACATGACTCGGGGATGAAATAATAAACACATACAAGACAAAATGAAAGATGTGTCGCCTAAACACAACTAAGTTATGAGTGACATGCCTAAATGGTGTCTAAGTTCTGGTGGACAAACGCATGCATGCTACAGCTAAAGGTATAAGGTATGCGCATGAAAGTAAGAGAACACACCAAAATACACAACATGACAACACAACAAAACCTAAGACTCTAAACGATTGAGCCCGAGTCCTCGGATGGTCTGATGTTCATCCAAAAAAGCCTACGTATCCCCGCCTCCACGAGAATCAGAGCAACGTAGTTCTTCGCGCTTATTCTAAGTTAGGATGCCTAAGACACTTAGACCTCTATCCAATACCCGACCTAAAAAAGACCGGACTAGTTCTTAAAGCTTCTTGAGCGATCATTTAGATTTCAGTGAATTGTGAATTTTAGGACACCCTATATGCCCTAACTAAATGCAGGTTAGCCTTAGGCGGGTGGTTCCTACAACCTATGTGTAACTAGGCGGCTTTCTAAGGAAAACAAAGGGCGGACTAACGCATCCTATTCTAGTCATCAGTCGGCGATGTGGATCGCCAACTGACAGGACGGAGGCGCTCCTATAACTTTAGGACAAACCCCTAACTCTAACACAAGCACACAACAACTACAGCAAATCAAGGACAACCCCCTAACTCTAAAATAAATTCTCTATCTAGGAGAAACTCCTAACTCTAAAGAAAGAGCTTTTCGAAATCAATGTGTTGTTTATTCAAAAAGGTTTAAAACGCTATTTACAAAAGTTCGGCTGGACTTGGGATACAGATCCCAAGCTGCACTACGTACCTCGTGAAAGAGGATCAAGCCAACGTAGTTCGAAAGGAACTTCCTAACTACGCTCATAAAAACTTTAACTTTTTTAAATTTTTAATGCTTTTAACGAAATTCCAAATGTTTTTTTTGTTTTAAATTTCTGATTTTTTTGTGATTTTAAATGATTTCAAAGCTTTTGGATTTTAAAATGATTTCACTCTTACAGGGAACAAACAAGCATAAGCATAAACTAGGGCAAAGCCCTAAAGCAAAAAGGGAAACCTCGAACAAGCAACGAATGTCTCAAAGAGACAATCCACAACAAGCAAACAAGTACTCCAAGAGCAACGAAAACAATCTAAGATCCCTAGCACTGAAGATTCTATATGACTAAGATAGTCTCTAACAAAGAAAAGTGCTAACAGCCCTAAGGGATAAACTCCTATCTAACAGGCAAACCATAAAGCTATGGGGCGAACTCCTAACATAAAGAATAACCAACTCTAAATGGGAAGCAAATGAGTCCAATACTCTCTATTGCTCTATAAGGGAGGGCAAATGAGTCAAAGGCTCGCTCTAGAAAGGAGGGTTCTAACATGAGGCTAGGTAAGCCTCCTAAAGGGAAACTCTCTAAACGAGATAAGGCTTGTCTCCTATGGGCGGACTCCTGTAAATGAGGTCAGGCATGCCTCCTATGGGTAAACTCTCTACCAGACTAATACAGACTCTCAAAGGGGGAGGCTCTAAACAATAAGGATTGCCCCCGAGGGAGAAACACCTTAATGAGACAAAGCATGTCCCCTAGTGGGGGCTCTAGATATCTCTTTTATTGCCCTTGTAATGAGGGAAAGACTCTATCTAAAAGGTGTCTAAAAGACTAGGAAAGTCTACTAAAATAAGAGGGGAGCGCTACTCGGATCGAGCAGGTCCCCTAAGGATGGGCTTGGGCTAACGCCTTCATCGCCCTTTCAAGAGAAATGGCCATCTAAGATTTAAAGGTACCTGAAAGGAGAAGAAGAGAGAAGAGGGTACTGCCACAACCAGGTAAGTCCCTCTAATGATGGGCTTGGGCTAACACGTTCATTGCCCACTCAATGAAGGAAGAAGAAGTAATATCCCCGAGTACCTGAAAGGCTAAGAAACTCCTACTTTAAGAAGAGGAAGGAAGGGGGAAGAAGGTACTGCTAAGATGATATTTTAGTACCCTAAAAGATTCTCACAGGCTGATTAAGAAGGGAAGACGAGCTGCAATAATGCATCTATCAAAACATGGCTGTGCGAACATCATTCCCTAAGAAAAAGATCAGGCCAACAAGAGCCATACTAAAGACAGAATGAGGTAATGCCTGAAGAAGTGACAAGAGGGGAATTAACAAAGGGGGAGCACTGCTCCGACTGGTTTGCCTTTATACACATGCCAAAGATTACAAATCATGATAGAATATGTGTATATATATAATGAAAGCTTTTAGCTCTGCATCTGTACTATATGCACGCATCATATGAACTTGAAAACCAAGAAGAAATAACATTTCATAATAGTACTACCCTTATCAAGGAAAGATTGAAGACCAAACTCATGGAGGTACCCTGCTTCATTTTTCTTTTTACTTAAGATGGCATTTTCACATCAAAACATTTCACACATTTTTTTTTTTAAAGTGGGTATAGCTAATGACAACACAAACATGCATGGGCTGAATTGTGCTTAAGACAGGGGCTGAAATGTGCTTAAGAATGTGCATAAAACCAAGGCTAAACTATGGGACAGATTTGCGCCTCAAACAGGGGCCAAACTGTGGACAGATTTGCGCCAAAACTAGGGCCAAACTGTGGACAGATTTGCGCAAAAAACTGGGGCTAAATGATGGACAGAATTGTGCCAAAACTGGGGCCAAACATGGACTGAGTTTACGTGAAAACAAGGAGTATCGCCATGGACTGTATTGTGCTAAAAACAGGGCTGATTCGTGGGCTGAATTGATGCCAAAGCTGAGACCAAAACATGGACTGAGTTTACGTGAAAACAAGGAGTATCGCCATGGACTGTATTGTGCTAAAAACAGGGCTGATTCGTGGGCTGAATTGATGCCAAAGCTGAGACCAAAACATGGACTGAGTTTACGTGAAAACAAGGAGTATCGCCATGGACTGTATTGTGCTAAAAATAGGGCTGATTCGTGGGCTGACTTCGTTACACCAAGGTGGGGGCTGCACATGTTAAAACAAGGTGGGGGCTTCTCATATCAAAAAGAATATGGCTGCAACAATACTGCCATGGAATCCGGTTCAGCCTTTGTGCAATCCAAATGAAAGAACTGTACAATAAGATGAATCGGGACCGGAGTATATATACAGCCCTACAAGGACAGCCACTATATGCTTTTAAACACATACGAATCACGGCTGCAAAGAGTAGAAAACTGCAGGACAGCAGCCGGAATGGAATCAAGCTTGAAAATCTAAAACCTCCTTCCATGGAATTCTAATGCGCATCGCATGAAACATTTGGACTTTTGCTAAAAACAGAAATTGGGGTCTAGAAAAATTTATAGCACAAGACCATTCAGACTAGCAATCCTATGCATGCAAAATTAGGCATCTGAAACATGAAAGAAAACAGGAGAATTGAAGGAGCAAAGTTTAATGATCATTACCTTCTCGTCCAATGAACTTGACCGAGAGAAAACCAATTTGTTGCTGCCGGAGAACAGTAGATCAAAGATTGATCGAAGATGGCAAAATTGTCGGCGAGGTTAGACCGTTAGACCCGATTGAGAAAAACAATGACGGAACCCGGACCTCCCTCTCTTCTTTTTTTCTTCTTTATTTGCAGGCCCTTCCACGCCTCTTCTATATATTGCCGCCCATGAATCTCCTCCTTCTCTGCCTATGCAAACCCTTTTCTTTTCTCTTTTTTTTTTTTTTTTTTTTTTTTATATATTCTTCTCTTCCCTTGAATTCCTTGTAGCTACACAGGAAGAAAAGAAATCCCTAAAAACCAGGGAAGAAACAGGGTGGATGGAGAAGGGGGTAATCGGTGGAGGTGAATGGAAATGGAGGTTGAAGTGGCTGTTATGGTGGTGGAGTTGGTCAGTGGGTGGAGGTGGCACGACCGGAGACGGTGGCTTCGCCGGATTCCGACGGGGTGTGGTCGGAGAAGAAGAGATAGGGTAGAAGAGGGTTTGGGTGTGGGGAATCCAAATGGGTTTGACAAAAAATAAAAATAAAGATGAAGACAATGGCTGTGGTGGTAATGGTGGTCGGAGGTGACAGAGGTGGCCGGAGAAGGAGCCGATGAAAATGGGTTTCAAGGTGGATGGGGTTGCCGGATTTAACGGGGTTGGCCGGAGATAGTGGTGATGGTCGGAGATTAGGTGGTGGTGGTAGATGAAGGGGATAATGGGGGGTTTGGTGGAAATGGGTTTAATGGAGGTGGAAGATGGTAATGGTGGCTGAAAATGGGGAAGGGTTTGGTGGTGGTTGATTTGGGTAGGGAGGTCGGATTCCGGCAAGCTTGCCGGAATCGATGGAGATGGCAGTGGTGCTGGCTGACGAAGATGGAGGAGAAGGTGAAGGTGGAAGGAGAAAATGGGATTGAAGTAGAAGATTATGGTGGTAGGAGAAGAAGAGGGTGGAGGTAGCAGCAGATTTGGGGGTTTTGAGGAGTGGAGATGGCTTCGCCGGATTCCGACGAGGTGTGGTCGGAGAAGAGGCTTCTCTTCTTCTTCTTTCCCTTTGCTCTTTCTCCCTTTCTTTGCAATTGTCTCTCTGTGTTTTGGACGAAAATGAGGCTCCCTCTCTATGCCCTAATTCGGTGGTCTTTTATAAGACTAAAAAAAAAAAGAAACATGCACCCCTCTCCCTCCTATGGACAGCTACCTCTATTGATTTATGACTACTCTTTTGCACTCAACAGGGGGTGGTCCAAGTAAAATAAACCCAAAGGGAAATGGTATATCCAAACTCCTTCCTTCCTACCTGGACAACCCTATTTAGTGTATTTATAACTATTTTATACCAGCAGGGGGGGTCCGAGTAAAAAACAAAGGGGGAAAAATTTGAGAAAATATCTTCTCCTCCTTACACGATCTCAGCCCTTCATATTGCCTTTATTATTCAAGGGTCAAGATCAAAGAGACCTTAGGAAGCTTCCTAACATTCCCTCTCAACTAATCATAGCCCTAAACACCATTAGCTCAAATTAGGCCTAATTGAGACTTGGAGGGGAAGAAAAGCATCTTCACTATTTACGAAATTGTCCTGGTTCAGGATAATACACCCCCTAATTATGTTACACACTAATCCGCATACCCCTATATCTCCCTGGACAACTCATTACGGAAAATTTGCACTGGTTTTCCAAGTTCCAGCGCACCCCCTACTTCTGGCTAAATCGCCACCCTTATTCCTACACTACACTACTCTACAAACGTCGTCCGTTTGCTGGGCAAACCGCGACGGATTCTGATGAAATTTTATGGGGACCTAAATAAGACCCTAACCTATTCTAGAAACAAATTTGGGACATTAAAACACTGGTTTGATAGGGTTTCTATCCTAACGACTCTATTAGGGTCCGGTCAAAATAGGGTGTCTACACTGTTGACAACAAGTTTCTACCAAGAAGTTATATATTCTCATGCAAGGAAAGATATAGCTTACTTGCCAATTAGCAGAGTGATCAGGCAATGAGACGAGGGATCTCTTACCTCTTCCACCCTTGACTTTGTGCAGTGTCATGGAAAGCTCCACATCATGTCTACTTTTAAGGAGGTTTCTGAACTCCCATCTCAGGCAAGTAAATAATACTCGTTTTTCAAAAGCTATTGATGAAGTGGTGGATGCCGAAATTCTTTTTGAAAATCATTGGGCCAGAAAGTAATTATGCTGAAAGATGCATTATTTCACCAAGCAGCCTCCTTCTTGATGGCAGATCCACAGCCAGTTTTGAAGTTCTAACTTCTAAGAAAAAGTTAGGGGTCTTTTCAAATTATTTGGATATGTGCCTCTTTTAACACAAGGGTTTATAGCAAACAAAATCTTGAAAAAATATCAAGTAAATGCAGGAAACTGGAACTGAACTGCACTGACGATTCAATGTTGAGATCACACATTCTTGCATTATATAGAATCAGGGAGGAAAATGCTCACAAGAACACATACAGATATTTTAGTTGAACCCACCCAAGCCGCCTCCTTCTTGATTGCAGATCCACAGCCAGTTTTGAAGTTCTAACTTCTAAGAAAAAGTTAGGGGTCTTTTCAAATTATTTGGAAATGTGCCTCTTTTAACACAAGGGTTTATAGCAAACAAAATCTTGAAAAAATATCAAGTAAAGGCAGGAAACTGGAACTGAACTGCATTGACGATTCAGCGTTGAGATCACATATTCTTGCATTATATAGAATCAGGGAGGAAAATGTTCACAAGAACACATACAGATATTTTAGTTGAACCCACTAAAGGTTAGGGGTCTTTTCAAATTATTTGGATATGTGCCTCTTTTAACGCAGGAAGGGTTTAGCAGACAAAATCTTGACAAGAGACCAAGTAAAGGCTGGGAACTGGAACTGAACTGCAGCCGATTAAAAAAAACTGGAAACTGAACTGCATTGACGATTAAAAGTTGAAATTGCATGTTCTAGCATTATATAGAATCAGGGAGACAAATGCTCACACCACACAGATATTTTAGTTATAGACCCACTAAAGAAGAATAAAGTTCATCAGAAGATAAGCCATATTTCCGATGCATGAGTTTGATGCTTACTCAGCCAAGCAGACGCAGAAAAAATAAATATTAAAAGTGAAAAATTGAAAAGTTTATGTTGAAGATACAAAGACTTTTATCCTTCTAATACAACATAAATATTCTAGAAAAGCTACAAGTTCGTTTCATTTTTCAAGACACCATGTATTTTGATTTACAAATACTAACAAGGACAACTTATGGTGAATGTAGTTGTGGGTGAATAAGTTGTATTGACGATGGAATCGGAACCAAGGATTGGATAGCGTGGAGATAGGATGGAATAGGATCCAAAGATTAGGTAGGTTGAATAAGTTGTAGTCGAGGATGCAATAGGATCCAAGGATTGGGTCTAGTTGTAGGCGATAGGACAGGATGGGGACTTTTGAAAATATAGAGGTAGGACGAGCAGAAGGCCACTAATATGTTTAGACCCTCCTCATTATCATGTGTCTGGTGACTGCTGAGAATGGATTCCAATAACTAGTAATCCAGTTCTAATCATAGCACCCGGAAACTCTTTAGGCGGATGGGAAACTCGTTTCCCTTAAAACGCATTTTGGAAACATTTCTGAAACGTGATAAAAAAAATTGAAGAACCGTTTATGAAACACATGGGAAACACGTGGGGAACATATGAGAAATATACGAGAAACATATATGAAATGCATGCGAAACGTATGGAAAACTTGTAGAAAAGGTATGTGAAACATGTGGGAAACATGCGTGAAACTTGCGAAAATCATTTTGGAGAAAAACACACACCAAAAAATTGGGGAATAGATATTAAAAAAGGAAAACAATAGCATATATGATAGATTGTAACAAAAAATAAAACTAAGAAATATTCAACTAGAAATTTGAAATTAACAAATTTTAAATCTACAAAACCATTTATTCCGTGTTTTCCTTGTGTTTCGTATGCGTTTCGTATGCGTTTTCATTGACGTTTCCCTATCATTTCTGAAACGTTTCTAATGTATTTCATAAGACATTTCCAATGCGTTTCTCATACGATTTTCTAACATTTTCCCGTTTCTCATTTCTCCTCTATTTTTCCCCGGCGTTTCCCGTCGTTGTATTTCTAAGACATTTCTTGATACGTATATGTATGGTGTATCGGAGGTAGTTGCGAAGTAGTTATTATAGGGATTTGTAGGTTTGTGGGTATGTGGTTTAGAGTCATGGGTGTTAGTTTTTATTATGTGTCTGTTAGTGGAAGTGAGTTGATGTGGCATTCTCATTGTATTTGTATTTAAGTTTTTGTATATTCCAATGAAAAGAGAAGAAGATAAATTTTACAGGACAAAAGAAACTTTGTTCTTGGAAAATCATGGTTCCTCTCAATTTCAGCCACTAGGAGGTCCCGGTTGCCTCGAATCAACCTCTCCCCTTCTTTTTCTATTTTCCGTTTGCTTATTTCCGTTACGGCCAATTAGGCACGTAACATTTCTCCTCCATTTTCCTAACCTTTTCCCATGTTTCGCTTCCCAAATTCGTTTTTCACCCTGGTAACTATGGTTGTAATGGGTTGTAATGGAACTTGGATACAGTGTGCAGACTGTAAAATGGTAGTTTACAATATGCTAAAAAAACAAACGAAATATGCAATGACTACTCTTACCTCGACCCGCTAACATATACAGACACAAAAATTAAATATTAAAAGTTAAAAAATGACAAGTGTAACATACCTTGGAAGAGCTGATAGAGGGATAACCTTGGCACGGGTTCTTTCTCAGATATTCCCCTTTTGAACGATTGGAAACCCTTAGAACCTCAAATTTGGGGGGTAAAACCCTAGATTCTCCAGGCACCAGTGCCCCAATTCCCGTTGGGCAGTGGGCAGAAAGGGAACCCATTCCTTAAACCAGAAATCCAAGGTATCAGAAGCACTCAGTTGCAAAACAAAACATCAGAAAAGAAAGCTATCTTTCATAATAAAATAGCAGCCAAAGACTAAAACAAATGACATTAAACTGCAAAAAGTAAAAGACACCCCCCTAAGTTTCAGAAACAAAACCACCCCGTAACAATAAATAAATAAATAAATGAAAATCCCTTAAATCGCAGGAACGAAAGCACGCAGAAAAAAAATGATAGAAGGAAACACACTATTAAATTGACAAAACGAGAACATCCTTAAAAAAAAAAAAAAAAAGGGAAAAGGAAAACCACCAAATTGTAAAGAACGAGACCACCGAACAGATAGAAACCCCACCAGATGATGGCACACGAGCCACTGCAGGAAGAAGGGGAGCTTCCACCAAATCCAAGAATTATCTGTTTGTTGTTCAAGTAGAATCCCTGATGAGTAAATAAATGGGTGGCGATAAAATAAAAATCCTTCACAATGGATTTTGCTCTATGGCCCACTGTAGCAAATGGTTTGGATCATTGAGCAAGTGCCCCCACTTTAATTTTTTCTCTCATATTTTCCTAGAGAACAATTTTCACTTAAAAATTGGAATTTAAATTGAGGATCGGCCGAATGGACATGGATTGGGGGGCCCCTATCATGAGACAAGTTTAAAGGGCCTACGTGCATTCCATCAATCTTGGGCCTAACCTAGTGCCCAGTGACGGGAGCCAGGATTTATACATTAGGGGGGGGGGGGGGGGGGGCGCGGGCTTAGGCATAAGTGGGCAGGCTTCAAATTTTAAAGTGGGCTGGGCTCAATTGAGTTGGGCCTATTTTAAGGAGTTTGGCCCAACTAAACAGGGACAGCTGCCCCCCCTTATGCTATACACATGTAGCTCCGCCCCCCCTGCCTGGTCCTAATATTGGACAGGTTTAGAGGGCCTAAACCTAGTGCGTTAACCCCTCTCTTAACTGCTTCCCCATTAGTATTGAAGGCTTTTTTTAGGTATTGGTTAGGTGCCTAACGAGGCACCACATATATTCGCTTCTAATCTAAATAATACCACCACTCAGAATCAATTGGAAAGAAGGTGAGGATTAGATGATTAAGCATGATTTTTGGGTCTTGTGAAGCAACGAGGACCCCATCTATTTGGATTTTGAGAAGGTACTTGTTTTCCCTCAGGCCTGTTGTTTTGGGTTTTGAGAACTGATTGTGAGTCCAAAAAGAATATTGGACTCAAATTAAAACCTAATTTTGAGTTCAACAATCGGTTCCCAAAATCCAAAACCTAGTTTTGATTCTTTCGTTATTCGTTCTCTCGTATGAGAAATGGCATTCCAATTTTCAGGAAAAAAACAAAGGCGAGAGTAGAAATGTTGTCATTTTTAGGAAAAGACAACCAAAAGAGGTGTAAATAAATATATAGGTCTGGGAGTACTTTTATTGGCACGACCTACATCTATGGTGAAGAGACCAACAATGTAACAGCCGTGATCAATATGTAAAAAACAAACGAAAGAGAGAGAGCAGATCTTAAAGGCCTAGAGAAGAACATACCAATAAACGAATATGTATTGAGATTAAAATCGCAAGGAACACAAAATATCGATTTAATAAAAAATAAATCTAAAATAAAGACCCAATCTCTCTCCTACAACTGCTGTACCCTATTATTTCGCATTCTAATCAAATAGAAATCACTTCTAAAAAAATAACAAATATCCCTCTCTCAGATAAACATAGCTGCCAATCCCCCCAATACCACCAAACCACCAACAAAACCACTCCTTACAACCTCCAAACCAGGGGCACTGCTCGTCGGAGCAATTGCCGGACCGTCAAATTCCATCGGAGAAGGCGCCGGAGAAATCCCACTCCTTTGTCTGTTCGAAAGCACCACAACAATTAGTTTCTGACCCTTCTCGCAATGCCCAGATGCTCCACTAATGAAATAGAACGGTCCAGATCTCTCGAGCTTCACCGTCACGCTCCCTCCTTTATAGGCAGCCATTGGATTCGATACATTGCAGCTCTCGTAACCTTCTCTGGTCACTTGCAACACAGAGTCTTTCTCATCATTGAATTTCCAAACTGCAATAAGAAAAAGGAAAAGGGAATGTTACAAGAAAAAAATAGACCCAAATGAAAAACATGAAAACCCAGATGGTGAAAAATTACCTAATGAATCGCCGATTCTGAAACGATTAGATTCGGCCCATTGATTTAGGGACTCGGAAGTAGAGGATGGGATTTTCCATGAGTTGGTCGTGCCTCCAACTAAGAAATCTGTAGCTTCGGAGAGGCTGAGAAAGAGAGAGATTAGGATGAGAGAAGAAAAGAGAATTCTTGAAGAAGCCATGGATTGAAAAAGAAGAATGCTAATACTGAGAGCCTGAAAGTTTCTCTTCTTCTTGGAGAAAGAGAGAGGGAAAGCAAAAGCAGTGAAGTGAGAACCCTATCAGGTGCCTGTCCTCTATTTAAACTAGAGGGAAAGAGGAAAAAATAGCCGTTGAGTAAGGTTCGGATACACGAAGCTAATGATTTTGACAAGTGGCTCGAGCAGCTCGCTTTGTCAGTTTCAACGGTCGAAAAAAGAGGTAACGTAAAATAAAGGAATCCGAAGCGAACAGTCTATAGTTGGAAAGCGGTGTTTATTTTACGATGACTAGAATGCCCACTCTCTCATCCTGCTCTTGCCATCTTGCTGCCGTATTTATTTCTTTTCTTTGTTGTTTCAAGGGTATTTCTGTCCAGGTGATGTTACGGGACTAGTGTGACTCCACGGCATGAGATTAGGGTGATCCATACCCTTCATCCAGTGGGCCCATCAAGGAGATCACGAGAATCGAGTCTTGGCAGATGATTTGGGACCCATATTAAAAAAATAAAATAAAAATGGGTGATTATATTTTCACTCCCTGCATTGGGGCACCCCTTATAACGTGATTTGACGTAAAAAAGCGTTAAACTTACCCACTTTTCACGGGAAATAAAGTAAAAAAGAAGAAGAAAGCAAACACTACTAAAAAACTCCTACACCAAAACTTATTTACAGGAATCCCCTAAAAAATTCCTTAATTACTATTATCACCACCTCGTAGGTTGAATAGATAAAGTTATTTACCAAATTTACTCTAAAAATTAGATAAAGTTACTTTTAATTGGATGAGTAGAAATAGCAACACACAAATCCCTAAAATCTCCCTCTCAACATTTTGATTTTGATAAAAATTCTACTTAGTTTGTCATCGTTTTCTTTCCATTGGATTTTTTTTTAGAATTTTTTTTCATGGAAAATTTGTTGGAATATTTTCAATGATAGATTTTTTTGGAAGTGATAAATCCGCCCCTTCTGATTAATTAGGACACCTAGGAACAGTATATCAATGATGTAGAGGGATTCAATGGGGGCTAATTGCCACATACACTGCTACTGCTGGGTGTCCCAAGTAATCAAAAGGGGTGGATTTATCACTTCCCTTTTTTAAACCTATGCATAGAGTGGGTGGGGCCCATTTTGATAGGGTGAGACCCACCATTTTACAGCTCATGTTTTGATATGCTAAGGCCCACAATTTAAAACATTTTTGATAGGCCAGGACCCGCCATCTCTACCCAAATCCTTGCATTGGCCTTGGGCCCACCATTTTACTTCATGTTTTGATGTAGTGGCTCCTATGATCTATGCCCAATTCAATACAAAGAGTGGGGCCAACCATTTTACACCTCATGTTTTGATGAGGTGGGTCCCTTGATCTGCCGCAAAACTCATGAATATGGCATGGCCCACTTTATAGAGAAAAATTGTAGGGGAGATTAAGATTAAAAAAAATTGGGGAAAGAAACAGGGGAGATAAGATAAAAAAAATTGTAGGGGAGGTGAGAAGAAAAAGGGGAGGATAAAATAAAAAATTGTAAATGGCCCATGCAGGTCTCGAACCTGCGACCTTCGCGTTATTAGCACGACGCTCTAACCAACTGAGCTAATAGGCCAATTTTATAAACATGCGTTACAATTATTTAAACATACAGAAAAATCATTCTCCGCCTTTCTCTTCACAGCAAATGGGTTCAACTTAACAACCCGATAATAACTTGTCATAATGTTGTAGTTCAAGCCACATATCTCATGCAAAGACCCATGGAGATGGTTTAGTATTCCTGGATTGAGATTGATTGAGAGTGTAAAAAAAAGGGGAAGAAAAGTTCTGGCAGAGAGATGAGCGTACTCTCGCGTAACAGGCTCTCCGCAATTCGCAATCACACTATAACCAGATATCTCTCTTCCATCACCAATACCCATCTGAAAAACCCTAACAAAACCCAGAAACCACTATCCCAAAACCCTAACCCTAAAACCCACAATCCCCTCTTCAACCCCTTCTCTCGCTCCATCTCCTCCTACGCCTCCCTCCTACTCAATCCCGAACAAAACCCCTCAACCCCAACCCTACCCCCTCCTCAAAACCCTAACCCTAGAACCAGAACCCCTCTCGAAAAGCAATTCGACACATGGGTCCACAAGCTCAAACCAGGCTTCTCCCATGACGATGTCATAGACGCCCTCCGATCCCAATCCGACCCCGATCTCGCCCTCGACATTTTCCGATGGACCGCTCAACAGCGTGGTTATCGCCACAACCACGCCACTTATCAAACAATAATAGAAATCTCCGCTGCCGGAAAACGCTTCGGAGCCGCCGAAACCCTAATGGACGAGGTCGTCTCTGGCGCTTGCTCCGGTAGCCCCTCTCTTTATAATCTGATCATTCGATTTTGCTGTTGCCACCGCCATCTATTTAATCGAGCATTCGATGTCTTCAAAAAGATGCAAAAATTGCCTGATTGTAAGCCTACACTTGAAACCTACACCTTACTGTTGAATTCTCTTCTTAGAAGGTTCAATAGATTGAATGTTTGTTATGTATATTTGCACGCCGTCCGATCGTTACTTAAACAGATGAGAGCTTCTGGTGTTATTCCTGATACTTTTGCTTTGAATTTGATCATAAAAGCCTACTCTAAGTGTCTAGAAATGGATGAGGCGAATAGGGTTTTTCGTGAAATGGGTTTGTATGGATGCGAACCGGATAGTTATACTTATAGTTATATGACAAAAGGCTTGTGCGAGAAGGGGAGAGTTAGTCAGGGTTTTGGTTTTTATATGGAGATGAGGGAGAAGGGTTTTGTTGCTAGTAGTAGTACTTATATGATTTTGATTTGTAGTCTTGCATTGGGGCAGAGGTTTGATGATGCTATTGAAGTTTTGTTTGATATGCTTGATAATTCAATGGTTCCTGATCTTTTAACTTATAAGACTCTCTTGGAAGGGTTGTGTAGGGAAGGGAAGGAAAAAGAGGCGTTCGAGCTTATCGAGGAAATCAGGAAGAAGGAGGGTTCGATGGGGAATAGGACTTACACTACTTTGTTGAATGGGTTGCATTTGCTAAGTCGGGGGTAGATTTCATTTATTCTCCGTGTCTCTCAATTCATAATCATATAGCTTTTCTGGAATTTGAGCTCGGTACATTGAGTTGTAGATTGTTGATATTGGGCTCTTGTAGGAGAAATTTTGTGAACATGGAAAACTGGTTATTAGAGTATGGGGCAGTTGTTGCAGCTCTTTTGGAGGGAGAATTAGAAGATGTAGCTGAGTTTCCACTTATTCTAAGAGTGCCTACTGATGTCATGGGGGTGGGACTAGCTGTATGGCTGCAATCATGGGAGGCAGCTTTCCCATTGAGTCTTCTAATAGTTTTCAAGTTTTTGTTTTATGAACATTTGATGAATGATTTATTCATGCATTCGCTCGAAGAAAGAAAAAAAATGCAATGTATTCATGCATTGCTGAATCAGTGATGGTTTCATGGTGCCCCTTTCATTGGAGTTATTTATAGAGAAGTTCCCTATGCATTTGTGGCTTAATTTCTCATTGGTGAACAAGAAACAGCTGCCTTAAAGCAGCCCGGGATTTTGGCATGAGCCCTTTGTTTTCTCAGTTATTATGTGGGATCTGAACTGATAGTTCTCTGTTGATGGTTTGGATTTCTGTGTTTTAACTCCATCTCCATTGCTAACAATTTGGCAGTATCTTGCGATGACTGGCAACCCTCCGAAAACCATAAAGCCTATATGATGTGTATATGATACTGCTGTCGCCGTACAAATGAGGGATCCAGTGAAATAACATTGTTCTAGACTAATTTTCCGATTACGTTGATTATGTAGAGCTAGGGACTTGTGCTGCTTATTTAGGGCAGTGGTGAGGGCTACTAGCATTAACATGTCTAGAGACTGGGAGTGCTAGTTAGTGAGATCCTTGCACCTGGTGTCCCTTCATGAAGATATTTTTTTTTGTGAACTGGGCTATCTGTATAAGTTTATCGATGGTTCTTTTGTTCAGATCAGAGCATCTGCTCCTTAGAGTTGATAATCAACTTGCATTCATCTTTCAGTTGCGCAGACTATGATCCTGATTCGTTCACATTCCGTGGCTAGCTCCTCTCTTGGTTTGTTTCTTGAAGAACACATTGGTAAACCTTGGTTTGACAAGCAACTAGGATTTGCTGCTTCCAATTTAATTGGCATATTTGTAGCTTTTCTTGGTTTTGAATGGCCTGGCGACCTCGGATGCCCCAAAATTTCACCATTAGAAAGATGGGCATTGATCGATTAGTCCAACATACAAAACTGAGATTTCATTGGGAGTCGTGATATTTGATTCCCTAGTTTTCAGTTTCGAGCTTTCTGTTCAAGGAAAGAGCCGACCTTTTACCCTTTTGTTGATTTGTATTGGGAGGCATGATGTTGTATTGGACTGTCCACCTGATAAGCTTGCTTTGGATCTCCTATGGCCTAAAAAGCAAAACTTGGGGCCCTTAGGAGCTGGCGCCTATTATTATGGAAATTTCAAGTTCGTGCAAAGCTATCAAACCATGACTACAGCATAAATGGAGATTGGCCAACTCTGGCGCTGGTTGTAGTGAGCTTATCATTAGTGATGTGTATCTGATTATTTTGTGTGTTCTCTATGTTTTTGTGTACTTGATGTAATTTTGCTTCTCTTGAGGACATCTCGCCCTACTGTTCATGCATCCTACTGTTTATGTACCCTGCTGTTTACATATCAGTTCCTCTGCATTGCAATCACCTTTCTTGGGAAAAAAAAAAGCCTAAAAAGCAGACCAGTAATCTAAGGGTGCAATTTGGGTCGGTTTGGGTTGAGCTTTTGCTGACAAATGATTTGGAATCATCCCAAACCCAGACTCGATTTTATGGTAAAAGTTCAACCCGAATTCCCAAAGATCAACAGTTGCACCCTTACAATAGTCCAATCCTAACACCCAATAATATGATAATTTTTGTTTGTTTGAACATGCACGATAAAAAAAACTCCATATAGGCAACGCTTCTCATTTTTGAGCCGTAGAAGATCCAAAGTGATAACACTAGAATATTCTAATCTGACCTAATTAAATCTACTTTCCTAATCTCTCTTGCTTGCCTCTTCTAATCCACTCGGCCAATCTATCTAGTTGCTTCATTTAGCCACTTACCCAATCTACCTCCAAGATGATCCAACGGTGAGATCTTAATCCAATCCAACTGTTGGATCTCACATCTTCTAACAAGTAGGACACTCTCTTCTAACAAGTAGGACACTCTGATTTGAAATGGTGACTAGACACGAGACTCTTAAAAACGGGCTATGCGGTCAGGGATGCCCCGTTTTTTCATTCTCCGCACCTGTAAAAGGTTGAAGCTATTATTACAATGGTTTCCCAATAATATCATATTATTTATAAAACTACTACAACCAATATTTGCAAATAATCATATTTAACTTTAAAAACACGCCAATATCAAACATATTACATTCAATTAGTTTTTAGAGGTATCCAAGGAAGCCATTACATTGTATAAAGACATCTCCAAACTTTCGCCCATTGAACTGCAAATTAAAAAATTTACAGAGAAAAAGGTCAATGAAATGATAATTGCAAATTTACATACAACAGAAGAATGAATGGGAGGGTCTTCTCTCACATATTGAGAATCTATGTACAAAATGGCTTGAATGAGAACCCAAATTTTTTTTTCTTGAACGGTAACGGATTTCATTCCAAGGAAATCAAAAGATACAACCAAGGAATGAACATCTCTGCTATTTCTGTTTTATCTACAGGGGCATAAGTCTTCTGTGCTTATAAAACCACAAAAATGCACAGAAAATAGTAATCCCACATATGCCAGCGATAATAAGAACCCACTTGAAGGCACCTGCACTATCAAACAGAGGTATAGCGAAGTTCATTCCGAAGATGCCAGCTACGACACCAAAAATGGCAACAACAAATGTTGCAGTTGTAAGCAGCAGCTCGAATTGGATCAGTTGATTCCGAACATTGTCCTGAAAGATGAATAAACTCCAAAGTCAGTAATGCCAATTCCATTCATAGGATATCGATAAGAAAGAGCGAAGAATCCCTGAGCACATTATTTTTTGGTTGTTAAGCTGGGATTCTGCAACCTCAAGGTTGACAAACAAAGTCTAAACCATTGAGTTACAGGCCCAACCCCCTCCCTGAGCACAATTTCTTCATGAGAAATGGCATGACGGTGCATTGTCACTAGGTTCCCATGTGTGTGGCATGTGTTTAGGGTTATGTTTCGAAAATCACATCGATTGGTCAGTAGAGCTTTTACCAGTAAATGTAAATTGTTTTAGGGAACTGATACTTCCTTCCCCTTTTATTTGTTCTCTCCAAGAATGACTACATTTCCACCTCCTTTTGTTTGTCTTCTCCAGTTCTAGGCACTTTTGTTTATTTTCAGTGTTAGTGTCTTCAATGCAGTATACATGATCTGAACTGTTGATCGGGTCAGTAATGCACAATACTCACACTTGCAATATGATCCTAACCATCTGTTTAGAGAATGTTTCCCGTTGAATGTGAACCCTTGGTCAACTTTTTTTTTTTTTGGTTTCAGTATATAGGTTAAAACTCATTTGGTTAGGTTGCTTAGGATTGTCTGAGTGGTGCATGTTTTGCATTATGCACATCCATCATGGGGCTTACCAGATGAATGGCCTGGATCACATAAATGTGTGCCGCATGTACCAGATAAGAGACACCAACGTCCCCAGCTTACCCATAAAAAAAACAGACACACCAATGTTGAGAAGAAAAAAAAAGTGCCCTACTTCTGACACTTCCCATTTTCAGAAAATCACAACCAAGATGAATCTTTAATTCTTTATTCCAGAAAATGGAATACAGGAGGAATACATACCAGCTGAATGTTTATGAAATCCTCTGTATCATCAATGTACTCTTTTAGCTGGAAAAAGAGAAACACATGGTTAGATGTTCCTGCTTGCATATACGAAATAAGAAGACATACTACAAGGAAGTGCAGTTTACCGATGTCAGTTTGTTGAGGGTGCTATCAATGACCACAAAGTATGCTTCCAGCATCATTTCTAACTCCTCTATGTTATCAGTGGCACTGTCTGAACTCTTCATGCTCTCGTGCCTGCTCCTTGCAAGGCTCAAACTCTTCTCGAGCTTCCTTGATTCTGGGGGTGAAGAAACAGGAGAAACTGGTGCAGAAACCGACAGTCCAGCCCCGGTTGAAGTGTACCCTAAAGATTGATCACCGTAAAATGACGATTCCATCCTCCTCTTCTTTTCAGTCAGATGTATTTCAGCCATATCACCATCATCATCCATTAGCTGCTCTATCTCATCCCTAACCTACACACAAACCAAACTTTAGAAAAGCTGGCCACAAATGATGCATGCATTCTTGGAAGGCAGAAAATTTTTATCAAAAGAAGAAAAAAAGAGAAAGAAAAAGATAAGATAGTATGTGGAAACACCTTTTGAACTCTCCGGGTCAAAGCGACAAGTCTACTTTTCAACCGACGGGCACGTTCCAAGTTCAAGGTACTGATCTTTGACGTCAGTTCATCTAATAACGGGTATGCTTCAATTTCTAGTTCTGCTGCCTGACATGAGAAATTGTATTTGAGTTGCGTAGATATTGAAATTAATAGAAGTCAATCTTAATAGTAGTTTAATTAACATGAATATGATCCAACTCACTATAATGTCTTTCAGATTGATCGAGTTTGAAAATCCAACTCTTGCAGCAAACCAAGCAACAGAAAAGAAAAGGCTAATCAAATAATTAATACATAGGGTTGTGATTATTTAACTTTGAGCACCCTCATAAGAAAAGCTAAAGTACAAGGAAGAGAGCAACTCATTGCACTTCCAATCACTAGTGAACACAGATCACAGAAAGCACATACTCTCAACAAATTAACACTATTGAATGGTAGACATAAAACAACATAGCAATTTCAAAGAAATGATTACCCTCTATCTCATACAAGGCACAAAAGAAAATGGATATCTTCGTTTTTTTTTTTGAATGGTAAACAACAGAGCTGACTCTACTCTCGACTGATAAAAATTAAATGATAAAGTATTTTCGTCACACAATTCTAAAGATGTCAATAGGTAATCCTATGAAAGGACCACCACAAGGATAAAAATAAGGTGACAAGCTACATAAAACAACTCAACTCAACTCAACTCAACTAAGCCTTTGTCCCAAACTAGTTGGGGTCGGCACAAGCTACATAAAACATGGTACAAAAATATAGGGAACAACTTAGTCTGTAAGGTCTGTTTGGTTGCATGGCATCAACTCGAGGAGTAGCGGAATAATTAGTCAGAAGGGTGAGAATGATCCTACGAAGCTGATTTTTTGGGCACACCCTATCTATGTGATGACCTATCAAATGAATGGTTTGGATCACCCAAACAATGAGGGCCCACTATGTTTTAAGCCGACGGAGTAGATAACTTATCTACACGATCGTGTAGGAACACTTTACTCTCTCTCTCTCTCTCTCTCTCTCTCTATATATATATATATATATATATATATATATATATATATATATATATATAGAGAGAGAGAGAGAGAGAGAGAGAGAGAGAGAGAGTAAAGTGTTCCTGCGCTCGAGCACAGATAAGAGCACAGAAACAGGGGAGGGTCACATTGGGGGCGAAGGGGGGTGTTGGATCCAAAGCATTCATTTGATGGGCCCTTTCATGGATAGGGTGTCCACCAAAAATCAGCTCCATTGGATCACCATAGGGTGTCCATTTGTGGGGTGAAAAATGGGCAGATTTGTGGACAAACAGTATCTGTCCATTTTCTCCCCCACAAATGGACACCCTAAGAGGGTCCAATGGAGCTGAGTTTTGGTACACCCCCCATCCATGATGGGGCCTGTCAAATGAATGCTTAGGATCACCCCCCCAATGTGGCACCACCCCTGTTTCTAGCACTCGAGCGCATATAAGCTTATACGCGCTCATCATAGATAGGATGTGTATCAAAAATCAGGTCCATTAGATTATCCTAACCCCTCCAAAAGCAGAGGGCAAAAATGGGCAGATTTGTCAACAAACAATGTCTATCCATTTTTCCCTCCACTTTTGGATGGGTTAGGATGATCCTATGGACCTGATTTTTGGTACACACCCTATCTATGTAAAGGCCTTCCAAATGAATGCTTTGGATCACCCCAAAAAATGTGAGACCCATGTGTTTGTGGCTTTTTGAGCTCATATAAGCTATATGAGCTCGAGCTCACAGACAGTTTTTCCATATATATATATATATATATATGAGTTAAGTGAAGCTACACATACGTGTAGCTAACTTAGCTATACCGACGGCTTAAAATACAGTGGGCCCACATTATTTGGGTGATCCAAACCATTCATTTGATAGGCCCTCACATTGATAGGGTGTGCCCAAAAAATCAGCTCCATAGGATCATCCCAACCCTTCAAACTGTGAAGGCAAAAATTGATAGATTTGTGAAGGTTTTTACACGTCCAATTTTGCCTCCACAAATCGTAGGGTTGGGATGATCCTATGGAGTTGATTTTTTGGGTACACCCTATCTATGTGAGGGCCCATCAAATGAATGGTTTGCATCACCCAAACAATGTGGGGCCCACTGTATTTTAAGCCGTTGGTGTAGCTAAGTTAGCTACACGTATGTGTAGCTACACTTTTCTCTCTCTCTATATATATATATATAGGGAAAAGGTGAGTATGAGCGGCCCCTCATATAAGCTTATATGAGGTGACAGCTAGAAATACTGTAGGCCCACATTTTTGGAGCGATCCAAACCATTCATTTGATAGGCCCTGACATAGATAGGGTGTCCCCAAAAAATCAGCTCCATAGGATCATCCCAACCCATCGAACTGTGGAGGTGAAAAATGGGCAAATTTATACCTGCGCATTTTCACCTCCACAGTTCGAAGGGTTGGGATGAACCTATGGAGCTGATTTTTTGGGCACACCCTATCTTTGTCAGGGCCTATCAAATGAATGGTTTGGATCACTCCAAAAATGTGGGCCCACCGTGTTTCTAGCTGTCACCTCATGTAAGCTTATATGAGGGGCCGCTCATACTCACTCACCCCCCCCCCCCCACACACACACACACATATATATATATATATATATATATATATATATATATATATATATATAAACAGTTCCTGCGCTCGAGTGTAGGAAACAAGGGCGGCCCCACATTTTTTGGGTTCCTAAGCATTCATTTGAAAGGCCCCATCATGGATGGGGTGTGTACCAAAAATCAGCTCCATTGGATCATCCTAACCCTTCCATTTGAGAGGGAAATGGACAGATACTGTTTGTCCACAAATCTGCCCATTTTTTCACTCCATAGATGGAAGGGTTAGGATGATCCAATGGAGCTGATTTTTGGTACACACCCCATCCATGATGGGGCCTTTCAAATGAATGCTTAGGATCACCCAAAAATGTGGGAACACCATGTTATCTGCGCTCGAGAGCAGGAACTGTTCTCTCTCTCTCTCTCTCTCTCTCCGTATATATATATATATATATATATATATATATATATATAGAGAGAGAGAGAGAGAGAGAGAGAGAGAGAGGAAAAGGATTGTACGCTCGACCGTACCTAAGGTTAGGTACGGTAGAGTGCCAAATCATTTTTTTTGGTCATCTAAACCATTCATTTGCAAGGCCCCATCATAGATAGGGTGTGTACCAAAAATCAGCACCATTGAATCATCCTAACCCCTCCAAAACTGGAGGGCAAAATGGGCAGATTTGTGGACAAACAGTGTCTGTCCATTTTGACCTCCACAAATGGATGAGTTAGGATGATCCTATGGAGCTGATTTTTGGTATGCACCCTATCTATGATGGGGCCTTGCAAATGAATGGTTTAGATGACCAAAAAAAATGTGGGACCCATGTGATTTGGCACTCTACCGTACCTAACCTTAGGTACGGTCGAGCGTACAATCCTTTTCCTCATATATATATATATATATATATATATATATATATATATATATATATATATATATATATATATATATACGGAGAGAGAGAGAGAGAGCACACCATTTTTTTGGCACACCGTGTGTGTAGGAACCGAAAACTATATATATATATATATATAATATATATATATATATATATATATATGGGGGCGTGGTTTCTGAGCTAGAGCTTAGAATACACCATCTCCCATAGTAGTTTGACTCATCCAACCCATTCATTTTATACTACCTCACATAAATAGGGTGTTCCTAACAAACCAACTCCATACCATAATCCTAACCATCCAATCTATAGCGTAATTTCTAGCCATCCATTCTAAACCTTCACAAATCATAACCCTAACCATAACCCATAATCCTAACTATAACCTATAGAATGAATGGGTTGGATGACTCAAACAACAATGGGACATGTGGTTTGTGAGCTCTAACTCAGGCTGAGCTCGAGCTCAGAAACCATTTCTTTTTTGAAATGGGCTCAGAAACCATTTCATATAGCTTATATGAGGTGGCGCTAACAAAACATAAGGGGCCCACATTGTTAGGATGATCCAAAGCATTCATTTGAAAGGCCCCATCATAGATAGGGTGTGTACAAAAAATCAACTCTATTGGATCAGCCTAACCCATCCAAAAGTGAAGGGCAAAATGGATAGACACTTTTTGCTCACAAATCTGCCCATTTTTGCCTCCACTTTTGGAGGGGTTAGGATGATCCAATGGAGCTGATTTTTGGTACACAACCTATCTATGATGGGGCCTTGCAAATGAATGGTTTGGATCATCCAAACAAAGTGGGCGCCCATTATGTTTGGTGAGCGCCACCTCATATAAGCTTATATGAGGTTAACCTCAGGAACTCTATTCTCATATATATATATATGATTGACTAGGAGACATCCCTGGGAGTCTCCAGGGATTTCAAAGCTATATTGGCAACCAAGCAAAACCTCTAAGCCTTTTGTGCAACCAAAGTACCAAACATATACTAAGAGCTAGTCTTCAGACATCCACTGATAATGTTGAAGGCAACTAATAATATTCTGGCAAGGTCTTATTTTTGTGTCTAAAGAGGATTATTTCTTCTTTAATAACTCCAAATCAGTACAGTTTCTTGGTTGCCTGCCAAATTCTCGATGATGTGGTTGTCCAGAGGTCCTTGATTCAGTTAGGTAATTTGGGTCCAGCCATGTGCTTCTAGAAATGGGCTTTGGTTAAAGCAGAGCAAGTGAATAATCTTGGTGTATTCCTACCCTTCATTTTCTTGTCCTTGTTAACAAGGGTCAATATGGTTACTTTATCTCTTCTAGAGGTATAAAATAAGGTGATCTATATCTCTCTTTCTGATCACACTTACAGCCAAATCAGTCGGATTCTTATATTGAAAGGATACTTACATAGAAAAGCAGTTGAATGGGTTATCTGAAAGGCTTGTGGCATGCCTAGGGGGCACGGGTGGTTTTCACATAAATATATAAATGGGACTGTTGATCCAGAATCAGATTCAGGAAATGAAGCTAGGAATATTAACACCCTTTTGGATTTTATTGAAGAATGCACTGGTAAGGAAAGAAACATTCCACAAGATTTTTCCTTTTTTATTCTCCATGGAGCCAACTGCCTACAATCTATCAAGCCAATGAGATACAAAGGGAACACCCAAGACATTCCGAATCTGCCCAAAATACCGCTCCAAATTTCTCGAGCTGCCTTACAATGAATCAATAAATGATCCACTGATTCTCCAGCCTCAAAACATAGGGAACAGTGATCAATGATCATCATCTTGCACTTTCGCAAGAAATCCACCATTTGAATCCGCTCAAGGAGAGCAGCCCATCCAAATACATATATCCTGGGCGGAGCTTGGATAGACAAACCCTAGCTACTCTGGAGACTACAGGACAAGACACAAGGTGGAGGTAGAAAGATTTTACGGAGAACTCTCCCGACGAATTTGGGACCCATACCCTTATATATGAACCACACCTCTTTATGTAGCATCCCTCTAGAATTTCAAGAAGCCTGGCCACCGACTGCAGCTCATGGTCAAAGAAGTTACTCCTAAAAATTGGTATCCATACAACCCGATCCTGCCTTCTCTCAAACAAATCCTTCACTAGGCCCTCTTTGGATGCAGGCACTACAAACAACTCCGGAAAGAGATCCTTTAGAGGAATGTTGGAGCGCCACTTGTCATACCAAAGTCTAACCCAATCGCCAGAGCAAACTTTGAACCTAGTTCCTTCCTTGAATAGATGCAAATGTCGCAAGATATCTCGCCACACTGTAATTCTAGACTGACTGAAACTATCCTCAAACTCCCAATGCCCAGCGCCTGCCCCATACTTGAAATCACTTTAGCCCAAACCTGCAATTGCTCCTCCCCAAACCTCCATAAACATTTTTGTAGAAGCGTCTGATTCACTTTCTTTATCTTTCTAATCCCTAAGGCCTGCTTTAATTGGTTTGCAGACCTCCTTCCATCTAACAAGAGATAAGCCACGCTTCTCCACTGAACCCCCCAACACTTGTAATATTCATCTTATGGGGAGTCTTGGTATTAGACTTCCAACCTTACAAATACCTCTCTCCCTTCTTTTCTACATTATTTCCCATGACTTGGGTGGCCTCCTCCAAGTATTTACTCTTTTTCTTTTACATCGACAGTAAGAAAAGATGAGATACGAGAACCGTTGGCCTAGGACAGAGATATACAACCTACTACAAGTCACAGTCTATAACAATGGGAACACATCTCATAGAAGTGGAGCCTTCTCTCATCATCAATTGTTAGGACGATCATCGCTTCATCAGCATACAATTTTCCCATCCAGTTATCATCAGCACTTCAAGAGTACTTGTGAATTTTTTTTAAAAAAAATAGGGTGGTCCCTGGGTATCAGACAAACTTTTTTAACTTCCAAAAGCTCCCCTTGCTGAACCACTGATCTTCTAGAATAAAATAGAAACAAAAGCCTTAAACTAGATGCCTCTACGAAGATAGACGATTGCCTTCCCGGATTAGAAACAAAATCACTGAAATTTATCCTGACTCCCCAATGCATCCTAGAGCAAACCACATAGGCTAGGAGTGTTGTGGAAGAATCTTTCAGTTTCGCAATTAGACATTCCAGATTCCTAACCCATGTATGTGAGTTTTTATTAAACATTAACCTCTCTGCATTGTAACAATACAATTGGATTCTCTCCTTGCATATAGATTACTGCCTGAAGAAATATTTTCAGATGCAATGGACCTTCAAAACCATTGCCCCATCTCTATGAAATGGATAGCTTCTTTGACTACAATTCTATGTGGATTCAAAAGTTTGTATCCCGGCACTCAAGATTTCAACCATTACCTACCACACCTATGCTTCTTATATCATCAGAATTCAAATAATATAAACCAATCAAAGCATTCAACTTCAAACAAAAACCAATCCATCAACGCATTAAAAAACAAAAAGAAGAATGAATTCAAAACTCTCCTCTCTACACACCTGAGCATCAAGATATGTACACGCAGCCTCCAACGCGACTTCAAGTGCCCTAAACTCAAAAGGCAAACAATCCGGCGAAGTACCCCCAAAAACATCATCATAATTAATCCCCCTCCTTCTTCTCAAATCCACACCCCCTCCCTCCGTCCTCCACGCTTCCCCAACCTTTAATCGCTTCTGCAACTCCCCCACATACTGCAACACATAATTATCCAAAGAATTCAAAAGAAGAACCTCATCAGCAGTGATTATACATCGAATCTGTTCCAAGTTAACCACAATCGCTTTTTCCCTGCCGAGAATCGTTGATGGATAGACGAAGAGTGGGTCGAGGAGGCGGAGATCTCGTGCAGGGAGATCGCATCGTCGCATGATTGTGAATTTGTCTACCTCGATTATTTGATAGTTTCCAGAAGGGTCTACTCGAATCCAAGAACGGAGGCTCTGGCCACGTTTTTTGAGGCCTAGAAAATCCATGCCTTGGAAGAGAGGGCGTCCTGATGCTGAAGGGCGAGAAGAAGGTTCTCTGTGATTTGTTGATGTTGAGTGTGGTTTTGGAAGGAGAAAGGGTTCTTTGAAGTCCGCCATTAGAGGAGAGTTCAAGAGCTTTAGAAGAGAGGAGGAAAAGGGGTGTTAAAGTATAAAATGCGCGTGCCGTGTGTCTGTTCGAGGATTTGCCAGAATGGGAACGTAAGGGTTTGGAGAAAGTAGGAAAGCCAAAAAACATTGTTTCAGTTTTAACTTTTAAGTGAATTCGAAACAAAGGGAGATAAGTTTTTTCGCCCACCCATGTAGGATAATGCGGCCCCCTTTTAACGTAAATTTTGGGCAGACTTTAACGCTTTTTGACGTCAAATCACAGTAAGAGGGGGGCGAAAAAATCAGCGCCCTCAGGGCACTCGTTAAGGAGCATTTAAAGCACCTATTTTCATGCACCCCCACGCATATATCCTCAAACACATTTATTACAGGAGCAACGATTGTAGTCGAGATTTTATTTCCATAATTACAATTTCAATAAAAGAGGCTTGGGTTTGGTTTTTACAAAAATACCCCACCATGACAAAATAACAAGAATACCCTCATCTCATAAAAGATAATGAAAATATCCCTACTTAAACCTCATGAAAAATGACAAAAATACTTATATCTCATAGAAAGTGTTAAATACACCTATCTCTTCGAAAAAAAAAAAAAAAAAAAACTCATATATCATGGAAAATAAAAAGACCCTATCTCATAGAAAATGATCAAAGTACCACTCACTCATAAAAAATGACTAATACACTTATATCTCATAGAAAATAATAAAAAAGACCTATCTAATGCAAGACAATTTACATGGTGGATGGCTCTGCACTTACGTACAACCCGAAAAAAATACTGGTGGCCGCATTTTTTTGGTGATCCAACCATTCATTTTGTTGGGCCCGGATTTTATTCTCTAATTCAGATCTAATTTTATTCTCTAATAAAATCTTCTCCATAGAATAATCTTAACCCTTTGATTTGAGAAGGTTTAAAATGGACACCGCAATATAAAAAAAACAACATAGATCGGGGTTAGGATTGAAAAATATTTTCTGGGCAAACCCCCAACAAATGAAAAAAATACGTGTGCCGACATTGTTTGGGTGGGTGATCCAACCATTCATTTGTTGGGCCCTAATGTAGATAGTGTGGGCCCGTAAAATCTTCTCCATAGAATGATCTTAACCCTTTGATTTGAGGAATAAAAAAAATGCATAGATTAGAAGGTTATGATCATCGATCCTATGAACAAAATGCACTATCTCATAAAAATGACAAAATACACTATCTCATGAAAATGACAAAAATAAACTTATCTCATATAAAATAATAAAATATTTCAATCTCATGGAAAATGGGTTAAGGTACTTTAGCTATTATCTTTTATGACATAGGGGTATTCTTGTTATTTTCTCGTAATAGAAATGAAATTGTGGGAAACGTTTCTCTAATAATAAATGTGTTTTGAGGATAAAAGTGTGGGTACATGAAAATAGGTGCTTTAAATGCTCCTTAACGAGTGCCCTTAGGGGTCTACGTGTAGCAAAACCCAATGAAAAAAAAGGGGTCTACGTGTAAGGCAAAACGGTAATGATATCAGGGCAACAATGTCCTACCGTATTGTTGTAACTTATAAGCCCTTACACCATATAAAATCTCGGGAAATGATATCAGCATATTCATGTTTTAATAGTTGCACTAATGCAGCTTGTCTTTTCTTTTTAATTGCTTGTGAGGGCTTTCCGGGAACTGTAACAACCTTTGACAGCTCTTTAAATGATAAAAGATAACATGTGGTAGTGCAAATATCAAAGAATGGTTGTGTTAATAACATTTACCTTTCATAATTGCACTAACCTATTTTTTCTTTCTTTTATTACAATGGAAAAATTATTAAAAAAATGTGAACAATTGCTGAAATTATGAATAAGGGCAAAGTTCTAAAATCATGAGAAAGAGGTGTCAGGTATGGTCAGAGGTGTTTTAGGACAAGAATACCCTTCTCTTTCTTTTCCCTCCACCTTTAGGAACAAATCCCAATGCACTTCACCACTATTGATTTGAGAGGGTCATGAGTGTATTTAGACACTCAGAACAACTGTGTATACTCTAGTGTATTCTTCTCTCCTTCTAGATGTATACCCTTCTCTTTCTTTTCCCTCCACCAACCTTTTTCACCTTTTTATCTTCTTCTTTCCCAAGCCAACAATTTCCACACGGTAAAACTCTATTGCCATTGCCATTAGGAAAAAACTCAATAGGTTGTCTTTATTTTGCTCTGGGTAATAAGTCTATGCTTAGGTTTTACATGTTTTTGCATGTTTTCTGTTTACAATAATATGGTTTATTTTCATCATCTTTACAGTGCTCTCTTTCTTTGCTTACATGTTTGGTTTGATCTCTCTCTCTCTCTCTCTAGAGGAAAATCCGAATGGAACTCCTATCTATACAAAAAGAAGCACTAATTAAAAGGGCTCAAAACCAGTTTTTAAACCTCGAAACTACTATTTATACCACGGCACCACTATTTATTCCTTGAAACCAATCATAGTGGTTTCTAGAGCATACATAGTTGTTCTGAGTGTGTAAATACACTCATGACTCTATCTAATCAATAAGAGGCACTAGTTACACACTCAGAACATCTATTTATACAGTTGGAACCATTATTTAGACCTTTGAACTACTAAATTATGGTTCCAAGAGTGTAAATAGTGGTTCATACATTCTAATAGTATTTCAATGGTTCTAAGCGTTATAAAAAATTAGATACACTATTTAAACACTCAGAACATCCATGCATACACTTGGAACCTTTATTTAGACATCGGAACCACTAAATTGTGGTTTCGATAGATTAAATAGTAGTTCATACATTCTAATAGTATTCCATTGGTTCTAAAAGTGATATGAGTGTATCAATAATGATTTAAACACTCATAATCACTATTTATACACTTGGAACCACTATTTATATGTCGGACCACTAAATAATGGTTCCGAGAGTGTGATAGTGGTTTATAGCTTATTAATAGTGGTTCTAACTAGGGCTGCAACAGGGTTGGGTTGGGTCGGATTTTTCAAAACCCTAAATCCTATTATCTCGGCCCTGACCTTGAGTCAAGGCCGAAAAATCTCAACCCATTGCTAGCCCTACAGGGCTTAGCGCGGCCCCTGGCCCGCCCTGATTGGCCTGGGCCGGGCCGGGTTGGCCCTGATTGACCCTAGTGCAAATACATGTTAAGAGTGCTAAAAATAAAGCAAGAACATATCATATAGAACAAAATGATCAATAAATAGAGAAAGGGGACAAAATAAGACTATGAATTCAATAACATGACAGGCAACAGAGACAATTAATAATAGTAATCTAAAGAAACATCAATTCAAGATAATAGAAAACATTAGCAAAAGAAACATGCAGAGATGGTTCAATTTTATAATACGAAACTTAGGGTCGGCCCGACCTGAGGCATTAACCCAGAACCCGACCCGACCCTGAGTCAGGGCCTAAAAAATGAACCTTGACCAGCCCTCAGGGTTGGAAAATCCAACCCAGATCCTGTTCGGGCTCAGCACGGGTCAGGGCTGTCAGGGCCAAACTTGCACCCGTAGTTCTAACATTCTAAAGTGGGCCTAATTTGTCCTTGGAACCACTAATTCAAACCTAGGACACATTATTTAATGGGATGCAAATTTTGACTTTCGGATGTCCGAAGAAGGTATTTGGACTTCCGATAGTTTTGTTACAAACTTCTTCACATTCGAGACGTGCTTTCCGGCAAGAGAGACGTGCTTTCCGGTGAGAGACGTTACTTTCCGGCGCGATGGACGTGCTTTTCGGCGCAAGGGAAGAAAAAGATAAAAAGGTGAAAAGGTTAGCAATGGAGAGAGACGTGCTTTCTGAGGGTTTATTACACAAAGCAAAATAAAGAGAACAAACGGAGTTTTTTTTTTCTAATGGCAATGGCAATAGAGTTTTACTGTTTGGATTTATAGTGGCTTGGGGAAGAAGAAGATAAAAAAGTGAAAATGGTAGGTGAAGTGCATTAGGTATTTTTGTCCTAAAACACCTCATGACCTCATGACCATTCTAAAAGGTGGAGGGAAACGAAAGAGAAGGGTATTTTTGTCCTAAAACACCTCATGACCATACCAAACACCTCTTTCTCATGATTTTGAGAACTTTGCCCATCATAATTTCTGCAAATGTTTACATTTTTTTTAATAATTTTCCGTATTATTTAAAGAAGTGTCAAATGTTATTACAGATTTACAGTTTCCAAAAGGCCCGGACAAACCAATTAAAAATGAAAAGAGACTCTGAGTTTGTGCGATTATTATATCCAAGGTAGTGTCACTCCAGATTTGCCCGCCTGACTTTTTTCTCTCTTATCGGTGTTGATGTCTCTAGCTAGGCACATGTCTAAGGTGACTTTGACCGCTCATCTTGCCACGTCATCATAATTATAAAAAGACTGATCTTGGGATTGAGATCCTTTCGTGGACTATAGAGTCGATCTACAGTCCATATTTAGCGAGTAAAAAACGATGACCGAAGGAACCATTTCACTTTTCTGAAGGTGGATCCCACCATACCCGTGACAAAAATTTAAATGAATCTGTACCGTCCATCTGATAGACACGACAGGAAATTATATCTTTAAATAATAAAACAATATGAGTTATTGCGGTAATCAAAACATGGTTGTGCTGATATCATTTCCAGTATTTTTCAAAGAACACCGCGACAGAATGTTCAATGGGGCTTAGAATATCTTTTCTTTGATTTGATATAGTTGTGGAATATTATTTTTTCAGACAAACCATCCACGACAATAGACAATTTTATTTAGGGGGATGATATTTTCACTTCTCCAGCATTACATGCACGCTCCCCCTTATAACGTGATTTGACGTGAAGAAGTGGGCAAGACAATTTTATTTAGGGGGACGATATTTTCACTTCTCCTGCATTACATGCATGCTCCCCTAAGGGGAGTGCCCACTTTTTCACGTCAAATCACGTTCTAAGGGGAGCGTGCATGTAATGCAGGGGAGTGGGCAACTTGCCCACTTTTTCACGTTAGATCACGTTATAAGGGGAGCGTGCATGTAATGAAGGGGGAGTGAAAATATCATCCCCCCCCTTTTTTTTTAATTGCAGTAATCAAAGCATGATGAGAGAGAGGGAAGAGAGAGAGAGAGAGCATCATTGAATGGCATTCCAAATCCAAGTCAAGTTCCAATGGCTGCCGAGTGTGGACCCCGATCCCGAGGACGAATGTGGCGAGGGACACGAGGTCCCCCGTCGATCCTCTAAGATCTCCACAATGTGAAGGAGAGCTCTACCCAGGAACTCTCGAAATGGTGCCACTCACAGCATGAGTGACGATGTAAATGAGATACCTCTCGATTCAAGGACTGGCCCGGAACCGAGATGTACCTATAACAAAGAAGAGTCGCCATCCAGGGAAGTAGGCCCTGGATCCCATGAAATGCTCTGTTGCAACGGATAACCAGAGATACAAAAGTCCGTGCCTGATGACGAATGGGGAAGGTATTAAGCGCCCCCAATTCGCCCAAGTGCAAGCACCTGGTCTCTTATGCCATTTTTAATTAATTTTGAAGAGTTTTGGGCTAAAATCATGTGAAATGGGAACGAGTATCCCCGAGAAAACGTCTATCTATGCATGCATGACCCGGGGATGGGCAGAAGAAAATAAACATCCAAATCCTAACTCGCCGCATCTAATCCTAACCCATCACATCTAGGAAAGCAATAACATCCGCATGCACAACTACAGCTAAGCAAGTAATAGCAGATATGATAAGCAAAAAAACGGCAAATATCTACAGCTAAGCAAATGATCATGATAAGTAAGCCAATAAATGTCACAGCTAAGCAAGTAAATAAGCAAGTGAAACTAAACGCAAAAGGAACAAGCAAGCTGAAAGTAAACACACACGGAACCAAAGACAAACACATGATAAGCTAAAAGACGCGAGGAAAGAAAGGAATCAGAAAATAGACGGTATGCGCAAACCCAGGATGCCAGGGAAAAGAAAATGGGACATACGATAGACTCAGGGAGCGATTCTAAAGGAATCGAGCTCAGTGATCCTGATCCGCTAAAATCGGATAAGTCTCACGATCGTCATAGCCTATCGTTGGGCTCAGCGAGGACAATCCCTGTGAAGGGGCCACGCTGCGTTATCGCCCGTCCCAAAACCCGATAAAACGTCGGAAAACCGATAACACCGGCAAACCACGATCAACATCGGAAATGAAATGAAAAGAAGGCTCCGAGTGACCTGGCAATCACCATCCTTGCCGATTTTGGTTTTTGCATTTTTGAGAAAAAGCTTGAAAGATATTTTTAGATGCTGAAATGATTTTTTGAAGGATTTAAATGATTTTATTGAAAAGTTTGAACGATTTTATTGAAAAAGTTTGACTGAACTTGGGATGACGATCCCAAGCTGCCTACGTACCCTGTGAAAAGGGATCAAGCCAACGTAGTTCGAATGCTTTTCGAAATACGCCTCGAGTGTTTTGAATATTTTTTGATGTTTTTTGGATTTTTGTTATTTGATTTTTATGTATTTTTATCCCTTTTGATCGAAAGGGGTTTTTTTTGGCTCAAGAGGTTGCCGTCCGTCATAGCCTAAACCCGACGAGTGTTCCCAAAATCGATGGGGATCCCGAAATGCAGGGGGAATCCCAAGGAACGTGTGAAAGGATGAACCCGAAGAAGGAAAGAAATTAATCCCTAACCCTATAGAAAATGATCATCTCGGAGAGGAAGGAACCCTTGAGTCCTGTAAGAAAGGACGGCCTCCAAGAAGGGAAAATCCCTAAGCCCATGAGAAATGATGGGATAAGCAAAGAGACATTCCGTCATCACCTCAACCCGACAGAGAACTCTTGAAAGCCATTGAAGATATCAAACATTGAAATTAACTCCAAATTTCAATGAAGGTCCCAGATATTTGAGATAGCTCTAGTATTCTAAATGTAGACCTGAGAGTCAACCTAAAACCTGTAGAGAAAAGAAGAAGAAAAGACAAGGGTTCCGAATTGCTTCGATCCAAATGGGAAAAAAAATGAGATAGAAATCCGCAATTACTAAAGAATGATCGAATTTATGCTATACTAGGTCAACCTGATGCATGCGGTAGTTCCTTTTAGGCTTATAAAACAAACCAATCATGCATTGACATCCGCATTTCCCCATGGTCAAAATCAGCTGCTATAGAATGGGATAAAGGTCAAATTAAATGATCTAAAACCCTTATCCGAACTTTCAACCTCATCCCAACAGCCACAACAGATCCCATCCAATTCATAGCACCAAAAGACACATCTATGCCATTCAATGAGACCCATCTACGACGATCAATGAGACCCATCTATGCCGCATGAACTTAAGGCTCTAAGTACAATTTAAGGGTTGAAAGATCAGCTCATATAATGAAGATCAACTCAGCTCATGCAGTCATTTAAAACATACCGGTACCAACAATGAAGAACTCGAGGTAGATATAGACACTTCCCAGCTTAAACACTTGCATCCAGGCCACCTTAATTCTCACCACGAAACTGCAATCAAGATTACATCAACCTTAGAATTCAAGGGATTAGTATTTGAAATAATAGAGATGGATGGGCTTCGTACCGTTATCAAAATCGAATAATGTTAATGCCAAACGCTTAAATGAAAAGACATTGGTACAGCACTATCCTATCTAATACATACACTAACTCTACCCATCTCAAAGCATGAAAAAGGACATAAGCATTACTTTAAATGCATCAGACAATCATGGTCATAAAGCCTTGAAAATGTAACTCCAAAGTCCTTTACAGTCAACCCGAGCTGAGCTTCAACATGAGGATAATCCCAAAGCTAAAGATGATGCTAGGTGTCATTTCAAAATCTCAGCAAATTTCACGACCGGCATTACAAAAAAAAAATTGAACTGACGATCATAAGATAACCATCAGCTAAACCCAAGGTATCTTCTCCCTGATATTTTCACAATTCAACAAGATGGGTTGATCCTCAATTAGAATGATATCAAATTAGATTATGTTCATGTGTTGACTGCCATGAACCAATGTGCTGTGACCTCAAACAATAGAGCTTTCAACCACAACCACATCCAATGAAAATTCAATGAAACTAAACAAATTTACACTTTGAGGCATTTAATCAAACAGATCATATGCACAAGTAAACACATGTCTGTTACTTGCTCTCCCAAACCAAAATCAAATTGCATGAACTTGAGATCATAAAAAAAATAATGAGTGCAAGAGACAACATGAGAGATAGCGAACATTGAGAATGAATAAAAGGAGGAGTGACAGAATTACCTGAAATTGGAGACTTATATGTCCGTGCTCTTGTTCCTTCTTCCTCTCATTCTTTCGAATTACGCGCGGAGACGGCAGCTCGGGACGAAATTGCAGGGTGTGATGATGAATTGGAATTAGCCGGAGAAGGTGGTCGGTGGTGGAGATAGGAGGTGGAAATGGAATGGGATGGGCTTTAATAGAGAAAGAGAAAGAAACAGGGTATATAGATTTTCTTGATTTAATTTTAAAAGAGGGCTTGCAGAGAGGGTATTGGACGGATTTTGGGTAGGGTCGGTTCGGTCGGATTCCGGCAAGCTTGCCGGAATCAATGGAGATGGGTGTGGGTTTGTGATGAAATGAGTAGAGGGTTTGATCGAAATGGGTTTAATGGGGGTGGGTTTGGGTGACCAGAGAAAATGAGGGGGAAAGATGAGAGATGGAGGTGCGGTGGTGGTGATGGGGTTGGTTAGATCTCCGGTGGGATCGCCGGAGGAGAAGCCAAAAAATAAAAATAAAAAATCGCTCTCTCTCTCTGCAACTCGAAAATGGATTTTCTCTCTATTTTCCTCTTCCTTTCTCTCGGCTTGCTCTCTCTTTATCTTCCTCTCTATGTGTATTTTGGCTGGGATTTTTGGTGGTAGTGATGGGGTGGAGTTTCGGTTTGCAGAGATGGTAGAGGTGCAGTGGCCGGCCGGAGTTGTGGCTGTAGCTGGTGGTGGTGGTTTGGGAGATAGTGGCTGTGGGTTTGGGTGGTTGATAGTGGCTGAGGGTGGCGGTGGTAGTTGGTGGCTGGTTTGGGTGGAGAAGAAGATGCAAATGAAATGGGTTTGGGTTTTATAAGTCTGGGTGGCTGTGATGTAGATGGTGATGGTGGAGGATGGGGGTCGTGGTATGGGTGGAGGATGTCGGAGTGAGGCCGGAGAAGATGGCCGGTGGTGGTGGTTTTCGATGGAGGTGGTGGACTTGAGGATGGTGGTGGTGGTCAAGGAAGAGGTTTTTTCTCGCTCAGCTCCCTCTCTGCTTTTTTTCTTTAGAAAAATTTCGGCCTTCTTCCTTTACCCACGAGATTCCTATTTTTTTATAGCCAGGGTTAAAACCCTCCTCCTAATCTGAGCCGTCCATTTCATTCCCTTCTCATCTCAGCCGTCCATCTCTCTCTTTTAGCCTTAATGCCCCCCTAGAAACCCTAAAACCTAGAACATTCTAGATGATCTGAGCCCTACACTTCACCTCTTTGATCTGATGGCCTATGCTTGTGGCTTGTAGAGAAAGAAATGCAAGCTTCCAAAAATGCCCTCCTGAGAGGAGGATTTTACATTTTTATCAACATCCCTATTACCCCCCTTTTTTATTTGCTTTAATGGGCACCCGCGCTCGGCTATCCCACCCCTTTTTTATAAAGAGAAACATATGTTTGCCCTCTCTTTCTTCCATGGACAACCTTTTTTTTAACGTACTTTCTACGCTTGAAAGGGGGGAATGATATTGACAGAACCATATTTTGATTTTTGCACAAACTCTACTTGTCTTTTCTTCATGATATCCTCTTACAGGGCACCTTGGGAACGGTGATGACCATTGACAAATTTTTTTGAACATCGAGACGAGAATCACGATGGGCTAGCGAAAATGCTATTTGGAGCTTAGTGGTACCAAAAATGGGAGAACGTTAATACCAAAACTCACGGGTATTTTATAACTCTTTCAAAATTTTGCGAAAATGAGATAGAGGATCAGGGCAATTGAACGGAGGATACCAATGGGGTTCAGAGATCACCCAGGCTTTCAAACGATTTCCAAAATATGGAAATGGGCATTTTTAGGGTTTTCGGGTTTGATTTTTCGAAAATTTTGAGATTCGGTTCCAGGATCTCGACTTAACTTCAGGATTGGGATTTTATTCGATTTCGAGAATTTATTCGATTTTGGGGAAAATGGTCCGGTCAAAATGGGGTGTCTATACCGAGCTTTTGGGCAACCAAATATGCCCCATGCTTCAATTAGGATTCAAACAGATTATTGTGACCTATAAATGGGTGGATTCAATCCTAACTATATCCTATAATAATCCTACTAAAAACAATTCAGGTTGTAATTTGGTATAGATACATTAGAAAATGGAGCCAAATCCATATAAATATGTTGATAAATGTAATAGCTCTGCCCACAGCTCCCCTGAAAAAAAAGAAGGAAGAAGAAGATAATGTAGATCTAATTTATTTGAGGCAACACAAGATGAAAATTACAGGAAACAAGGAAATCAAAAGGAGAAGTCAAGAAACCCACGTTAGAAACGGTAAGAACATTTATTTTAAAAAAAAAACTGTCGGTGGGTGAGACTCGTCTCACCATATCACATCCGAGACGGAATCCATGAACTCGTGGTCTGACTCGAGCGAGTTCATAACCTCTGGTGAAAGACAAATCTCCAAATCAACGCTCCCTCCTCCTTCCCGCCCGCCAAACGCCATAATCACATTGTCAGACTTGCTATCCTGTCTGGTCCGAACTGCCACCGGTTTTCCCCACCCGAAATCCACTCCGTTGACCGGGAACCTTGGCGAGCTCCCCATCCTCACCACCCCGGAATCGAAATTCCCCAAATGCATCCTCGGAGCCTTTAGATACGCCTCTAACGCACCCCGCACGGCTGAGTCATCGTGAATCGCTACGCACTCGTTCAGCTTCTAAGCCGCCCACCCGAGTCCGTTCCCCAACAACTCGCCCACCTTTGCCGTCACTAATAGCGCTCCGACCGCATTGCCGAAATAGTCACTTGACAAAGGCGAGTTTAACCTGGACGGTGAATCGGGAGCAAATCTGAAGCCCGTTTGGTTATCCTTCTTCATGAAAATTTTCTAAAAGATTCATTAGCCAACCCCAACTAGTTTGGGACAAAGGCTTAGTTGAGTTGAATTACTTCTTGTATATGCCAGCTGGTATCAATTACGTTTTGACTATGTTGTTTGTTGCGGACATGGTTGAGTCAAATCCACTCCTTGATTGCATCAATCTTTTGCAGTGTATGCTGGATGCTTTTGTTTATATTGTTATTGTGCATGTAGTAGTGCTATTCAGATGCAAACATAGCTGTCCTAGGATAATGTTTGAGACAGATTAGATTCCAATGTGATTTAAGTATGGTCAACTCACTATCACTTTTTTAACATAACCTACTAATGATTCTCCATCTTTCATTCTAGTTGGGTTAAATTTCTCTATCATAAGTTGGATATACAATTCAAACATTCTTTCTTATGCCTTAAAAATTACATTAACTTAGCATGTGGAAGTTGTGGTTCGATTGAACTATTTCCTCATGCCTTGTAACCATGGTTCTAAATTTCGAACGAAATCCGAAATTTTGGTGGGGACCGAAACCGAAATTCGCTGAAATTCCAAATTTCGCCAATTACCAAATTTCGGTCGAAATTTCGGAATTCGAAAATTTCGGTCCGAAATTTCAAACCCAAATTTTGAAGCTTAATTCCGAAATTTCGGATTTCGGTGGGGTCCGAAATAGGTACCGAAACCGAAATTTTAAACCTTGCTTGTAACTACCAATTTTTAGGCTCCAAAGACGCTAGATCATATTTTCAAAAATATGAATACAAAGAGAACCACTTAAAATGGCAGAGCACAATCAAGACTTAGATTGTTTCAAGAACACAAATAAGAAATATAACTCTTGGAACCCCAAAAAGAAAAGTCCTCCCCTTTTTCATATCATTATTCCATCTTCTTGTGAAAACCATATACGCACAACATCTATCTATCTAATATATCTATCTATCTAATCTAATATAATAATCAGGGAGGGGGTTTACTGTTCGCTGCCCATTTGGCAGCCCTCCCCTTCCTCCATTAACATTTTTTTCACTTTTTTTAGACAAAGGCACTCATTCAACCCACTTATTCGCAATACTACGCCCTCCTTTATGCTTTTTCACAAAGGCACCCATGAGGTACACATAATTACAATCCTACCCCCTCCCACATATCTGTACATACTATACTATATGTGAGGGTAAAGTTATAATCTACATACAAATTATACACATTATTGTCCTTTTATTTCACCCCATATATAACACATCAGCATTACACTTTTACTATTAACCCCTTTGCTGATATCTAACATCTAACTCTATGAGAAATTATTTGAAGGTAAAATTGTAATCTGCATACGCAAATTTCCGACAAAGGGTACCTCTCTATGACAATTACGGGGAAAAAATACCAAGAAGAGGTAAAGACATATGACAATGACGGAATAAATACTTTATATTACGCATGATACATGCAAAATATTGACGGATTCCGAGCACCTGAAGAGGAACAACAAATATGGAAACCTCTATCGATTGGAGGGCTAGGATCAGCCTATATTGATTGGAGGGCTACGATCAACCTATGGAAATGATTTTCCGGGCACAACCGATTGATGTTGTGTTCCATAACATGGACGGTTTGGATCAACCTATAAAGCCACATAATTTCAATCTTAACCCCCTCCTTTACGCTTTTTTAATAAAAAATCTATAGGGTGATCTTAACCATCCGATTTAAGAAGAATAATATATTATGGAAACCCTTATAGATTGGAGGGCTAGGATCAGCCTATGGAAATGTTTTTTGGGGCACAACCTATTTATGTTGTGTTCTATCACATAGACGGTTTCGATCAACTTATGATGCGGTCCGTACAGTTATTTGTCGGCCCGCGCATCGCACGGGGTTTTTTACTAGTTATATTGAACTCTGTATCTCTTAACTTTTAATAAAGCATAAAAGAAGGAAACTTATTTACTAAGCTAGAAATTCTTCCTGTATTTATTTGCTAACACAATTTCCATTTAAACTGCAATCTAAACACCGTTTTGGGACAAAAACTACACTCGGAAAAATGAAAGTGGTTCGCAAACCCTGACTAATAAAAAAATTGTTTATTTCAAGAAAGATACAAGTTTGAAGGGCCCTAAACAAACAAACCAGATAAACTTTGAAGCAATAATAAACTATCCAACCGCTAAATAAATAAACAGTGAGTCATCTTTCACTTTGTTCCCTTTCTGTTCTTTATTGATAGATCTCTTAATTGATAGATCACATTTATATGTAATTTCCATAACAGCCATACCAGCTATGCAAGTCCATAAAAGAATCATAACCTTCGAGCCCCTTTAGCAATGATAGGCGTACGATTTCCAAAAATGGCAGGGACGAGAACACGAATTGCTCGAACCCCTTCAGCAAAGATAGGCGTAGGATGTCCAAGAATGACAGAGACGATAACACCGATTAATTTCACACCAATCTTACACCACTTGTACACTTTCCCTCCCCTCATTCTACCATGATTTTCCAACGTCCCTCTATGGGGAGGGACTGGAATCCTGGTCTGAATCTCCGTCACCTTGTTCTTGTCCACGTTTAGATACATAGCTAGCCAGTTCTCCACCTTCAATTCCTTCACACAAGCCACATGAAGGTTGTAGTTCTTGCACTCTGATCTGTAAGACCAACCCAAACCTTTAACCCCACAATGAATACAAGGGCTAGAGAGCTTTTTACAGAGATAGAGGTTTCGTCTTCCATCGCCTACGATTTGTGGGAGGTTTGCACAACAAGGGTGGAGGTCAAAACCAAAACGTGGGCAATGATATACAAACCCTCGAACATCTTCTCTACATGCATCACAAATCCTCATGGCCGAGCCTGGAGTTTTGTAATAGAAGCCAAAGTCACATTTATTGAAGAAGGGGTGTGTGATGGTGGAACGTGCTAAGGCGCATGCCTTGTGAAGGTCGAATTCGCATTTTTCACATTCGTATTCGAAGCCTATTCCAGCTTCCTTGCACCCATCACATCTGAATGGGATTTCAGTGTATTTCAGCTTGAGCTTGTGTTTTCGATGGCAGGGATGAAAAATATCATTGACTAGCTTCATTGGTTTTCTTTCTGCTGAAGGGTTTTTGTTTGTTGATTTGTTTTGAGGTTGGGTATTGGGTTTAAATGGAGGTTGGGGCGAGTCTGAGCGTGTGAGAAAAAGAAGGCTGTCTGAGGAAAAGGGTAATTTACTCACCTGATGTCGGCATTAATATTTACATTTTCTGCTATCTCCAAATTTTCTCCGCTAAACTTTTGACACGTAGCTCTCTCTCTCTAGCCACCCCTGAAACTATTTAATTTCAGTCCTACCCTTTTTCAACTATCTAGCCGTGTCCAACACGTCTTTATATTACAAATATTTGCTTCACCTACTAGTGGGACACCCTAGATCAAGCAAAAAATGTATATTTTAAAATTTGTTTTTAAAAAAAGAAACAAATATAGTCATAAGAAGATTCGAACGGCCCATTGGAAAGACCCTTGGCATCCTAACGGCCCATTGGAAAATCAATCTTCTTTGAGTTCCATTTCTATCCCTGAATCAGCCACAATCTCAGATACGATATCTAATGGTTGGTGGAGCTTGATCTATCAACATCCTTATTTATCGGATCTGAAAGCCATCATTGTCACTAGCCTCTTCTCTTCTTCCACTCCATCAGTCCCAGTCTGGATGCCTGAAGCTGATGGTACCTTCTTCACCAAAAGTGCATGGAACTCGATTCGATCCTCTCACCATCCTCCAGATTGGGTTTCATCTTTGTGGTTCCCTGGTCATATTCCGAAGTTCAGCTTCACTACTTGGCAAGCAATTCAAGATCGTTTTCCAACCAAAGATAGACTCACCTTCCTTCCTATCAATGCTGATAAGAGATGCCTGCTTTGTAATAGTGTAACAGAATCTGTTAATCACTTATTTTTTTCTTGTTCCTATTCAGCCTGGATCTGGAGATCAATTCTCAGGAAATTATCCTTCCGGAAAAATCAGAGAAAATCGTTTGGAGAAGAGGAGAGTTGGATCCAGAAAAAATTCAAATTCAAAGGCCAGAGTGGTTGTCTTGCAAGAATCCTCTTCACTGCTTCTGTTTACTACATCTGGTTAGAAAGAAATTGCAGACTTCATGATAAGATAAAAACTCACAAGAGCATTATCTTAGATAGAATCTGTCGTGTTGCAAGGAGCCGTGTTCTCTTCCTTAAACTGAATGAAGATTTGAATGAAGTAAACAATCGTATAGCCCAGATTTGGAATCTATCCCTCTTTCATTCTCAATCGGAATCTAGATTTTGCCAGTGGGTGCTACCTTCTCAAACTGAGTTAAAGATAAACACAGATGCTTCGATCAGTTCTGATATGGTTTCTTTGGGAGGTATCCTCAGAGACAACAAAGGCCAGATCATTTCTCTCTTCTCTGTTGCCTATGACTCAGTCCCCATTCAAGAGGCCGAATTAGAAGCAATCATCAGGAGTGTTCAGCTAGCCAGAAACAGAAATGTGGAAAATTTATGGATAGAATCAGATTCTCTCAATGTAGTTCAGATTATTAGAAAGCAATGGCCTTGCCCATGGAGAAAAATCCCTGCCCTTGAAAAGCTCCATCGAGATCTACTCTCCCTAAATTCTTGGAAAATCAGCCACATTTGGAGAGAAGGTAATAGGGCTGCTGATTTCCTATCTAAAAGCAATTGCATTTGTAAAGGGGATCCCATTCCCCTATCTTGTATTCCATTTGATCTCTTTGTAGTTGCCTTTTGTAGTTGCCTTAGAGGATTCCTCTGGGACCCTCTACCCTAGATTGTAATTCTTTTTCTGTTTAATATATTCTGCTCGGGGTCTGCCTAAAAAAGATTCGAACCAAGCATTATAAAATATAGCAGTTGTTTTACAGAGACGGGAACTGGCCAGTTAATGAACACACAGATAAATTTTATCAGTGTGATAGGGTGATCTTGACCGTTCAACGAAGAGCTTGAAAATTGACAGTAAAAAATCATATGGGCAGTTGTTCACATTCAGTTTTTGAAGATATACTCTTACTGGATAAACATTCAATATTTGAAGATATACTTATTGGATAAACATTGAAGAGCATAAAAGTTTTTGAAAGATGGAGAGGTGAAAGGGGTTGATAAGTAGAGCCTCATAAGCCTTTTGCCGGAAATGCACTAAAATTTGAAATTTCTCAATTTCTGTTTGTAGAAAATATGCAATTCGTGATTGGGCACTTAAATAATCGACATTTAAGTAATATTAGATAACATGGTCTAATTACAGTTACATAAGAAAGAAGATACATTTACAAGAAAGGGTGAGTAATGGATCTCTTAATGCATCGATGGGACATTAAATTACATGGTCAAATTGCAGTAACAGAACATATGAATTCGCAAACCATTGCTGTTCACCTCATTTCATTCAAAGCATTGAAGAATGGAATCGCACCCATAGAAGCTTCTATTTTTCCATGCTACAACACATCATTTTAGTTTGTAATTAGAAAGAATAATTATGGCCCATAAATCGCTAATTCATAAAAGTATTTTCGTAGTTAGCCATTGGTAATTGTGAAATGGGCAAAATGTTTAACCACATCACATATTTTTTATGGTTCAATACATCTAAATGCTATTAGAGTAACATTAGCGAAACATTCTCAATGCTTCATATTATATGTTTTGATTGTATAAGTTACCATCAGACAATAAAAAAATAATAACAATAAAGGGTTGCCTTTTCTGACGGAAAAGATGGTGATGATCAACAACATCTGGACATGCCTCAGGCAGATCTTGTTCTAAAGATGGCACTTGTGTCAACGTAATAATGCTATCTTGTCTTGATTGTAGCTGAAAGAAAAAAAAATCAACAATGAAGAGCAGATTCTAGCAGAATTTTCAAGAAATTATTGGTAATATCAAATACTGGAATGACTACAACCCTGGGAGAAACATAAAAGACAGATAAATAGTAGAAAGCAAAAGTGGGACAACCCGTGGGCAAGAATGAAAAAGAAATTGATGAAAGTTTTGAGTTAACATGAATGAGAAGCACATTCTAAATTGCAGTCCGATGAAGGCCTGTAAGGGTGTCAATTTTGGCTCGGGCTCGGAAGCTCGCTCGAGCTCGGCTCGAATCCTTAACGAGCCGAGCCGAGCCGGCCGGCCAGGCTCGTTAAGCTTAACGAGCCGAGCCCGAGTTAGGCCAGGCTCGGCTCAGCTTGGCTCGTTAAGGCTCGTTAAGAATTTAATATATTTAAATATATATATTATATGTTAATATATACACTAAAAGGGTTGTCAAGGGAGTGAAAGGGGGAGGCAAAATATGTCACTTTTTTTTGGAACCCCATTTGTTACTTGGACCACCCCCCGTAGTGTAAAAAGAGTAGTCAAATTACACTAGATAGGGCTGTCCAGGGAAGATGAGGGGTGTGAATTATAAGTAGATAAATTTATTTGAAACAAACTAAAAAATAGAGGGTAGAGCCATAAAACAACAGCTAGGCAGGAATGCTGTCACTCTTGCATCTAGGGCTGGACATGGTTCCGGTTTTAACCGAAGAACCGAACCGAACCGGCTGCTTCGGTTCGGTTCGGTTCGGTTCTGGAACTTCACGGTTCGGTTCTGGGTCCCGAATCTGGGAACCGATGGCTTTCGGTTCGGTTCTGGGTTTGGGGACCTGGAACCGAGAACCGAACCGAACCGACAATTATATTAACTATTAGTATTAAGTGGGGGGTGTTGATATCATTTTTAACTTTATAACAAATTCGTATGACAAAAGGGGCTGCTGATATCATTTTTAAGACAAAAGAAATTAAGAAAAAAGAAACAAGAAAAGATAAGAAACCAGATCTTTTTTTTTTTGAAAAGGTTTCAATGATTTGATGCTCCTTTACAGGGAGGGAATGGAGGCAGATCTGTTCTAGGCTTCGGATTTTTCCTTCTCTTACTAGACGGCCTAGTTTTGTTACGGGCACCCATTTTTCTTCCTCCTCACGACGGCCACCGCCACGTCGGCCACCACGGCGATCGCCTCGGCCTCGGTCGCCTCGGCCTCCGCCTCGGCCGAATCCGCGTCCGAATCCGCCTCGCTCGCCTCTTTCAGCCATGGATTTTTTTTTGGGGGGTGGAGGGAACAAAAGGAGGGGTTTTGAGAGAAGAAACCAGATCTTTTTTGCCTCCACTGTTCTAACTTAACGAAACCCTAGATCGTTTCTGCCTCCACTCCGGCATCGATTGCTGCCGTGAGAAGATGAAGAAGAAAAAAAAGAAGAAGAAGAAGAAGAAAAAGAAGAAGGTATGTATTAATCCCTCTTTATCCCTCTTTCAATTTCTGTTTTCTCTTTCTTCTTCAAGAACTTTTTCAAAGAATCAAGGTAAGTTTCATAGTCCTCTGCTTTTTTACTCGATTTTTCACAGCTAGTACTTGTTTCCTGGCTGATAAATGGATCTTGTACTCTGATTTTTATTTGTGGTTTTTTTTTTTTTTTTTTTTTTTGTAATTCCTTTTTTTTACTGTTCAACATTCATATTTCTGGTTTTGATTACATTTGGAGGACTCTGATTTGGTTTGTGTACTAGCAGAACTGTTCATTCATGGATTTGAGATATATTTTAGTCGAATTTGCTCCGAAAATGTCTTTTTGGTAGTGTCTCATGTTTGTTCTACCTAGGGTTTCTGGTTTTGATAAGCATTTGGAGGACACTGATTTGGTTCAGTGTTTAGTATGAGGATGTATTTCAGAATTTTCAGGTTCACTTGGTTTAAAAACCAACCATTTTTTTTTACTGTTGCAAACCCAGAACCGAACCGAACCAGAACCGAATAACGGTTCCAGGTTCACATGGTTCGGTTCTGGTTCCAGAACCTGGGAACCGACAATAGGTGGTTCGGTTCTGGGTTCACCCCAGAACCGAACCGAACCGAACCATGTCCACCCCAGTTGCATCTATGCTTGAGTGTTGACTAGGTTGAGTTTTTCATTATTATTATTATAATGAACGCCCGTTTGTGTTTGTTTTGAGCTTTCATCTTTACGTTTGTCAGTTCGTGTCATGCTTCTCATTTTTCGCACGCATAAAAAAATATGTCTAAACTCCCTCTTTTTGCTATATATATTTGAGTAAAGTACAAACATTCTGTCAACCTACTGTTTAATATACCCAAGCTCGATAAGGCTCACGAGCCGCTCGCGAGCCTGGCCGAGCTTGACCGAGCCGAGCCCCAGCCAAGCTTTTGAGCTTAACGAGCCGAGCCGAGCCTGGCCAAGCTCGGCTCGGCTCGTTTACACCCCTAAAGGCCTGCACTGCCAGTTTGTAGAAAGCAATGGATAAGTGATAAAACTTTAACCCCAGGATTTGGTAGAATTGCTTTCCCACTACGTTTCAAGATTTGGAAAGGTACCCCCAAAAAATTAGGAACATGCTTTTGGTCCTTACCAAAGAAGGGAAAAATTGTAATTGTTTCTGCGTATTGTGTTAGTGTCTGAATTTTAGTCCTTTTAGTTGAAGTTGCACTTGTAGCAAAGAACATCCTTACGAATAGATTTATAAATAAATTTGGAGGAGCCTAGTAGTAGATAATAAAAACTACAAAATAATAACAAATAATCTAGTTTCCTAAATTTGACAAACAGAATACCATGAAGATGGCCGGCCATGTTCAGATGCACTTCACAGAATATAGAGCCATCTATTTTCTCTTCTGCTCAGAAATAGAACTGAAAGCAATGGCAATATCGTTCCCTTGAAAACCCTCTGACAAATTCTTGCAATTCTCTTTCTTCATCTTCTCCACAATTTCTTCAAACACAATATCCTTCATTTCTAATAGAAATTTCGAAAGAAAAAAATGGAAGTGAAGCTGATTTTTTCTTCTTCTTTTTTTTTTTTTTGCTATAAAATAGGGATTGGAGAAGCCTACCTCTGTCAAGAGCTTTGAGGAATGGGATTCCTTGACGGCTAAATTTGCAGGAGCTGCGCATCTGCCCTTCCTGTTACTTCAGCTTCCTCAGATCATTCCGACCACCGCCGGCAGCGGTAGCGCTACCGCCCACCAACTCTCCCACCACCTGGATAACAAGGTATGTGGATTTTTCCCTCCTCTTCTTATTTTTCCTCTTTTGTTTCTTTTATTTTTTTAAAACGAAGACCAAGAATTACAGAAAACTGGGTTACCCGCGGGTTCACCCAACCCGCACGGGTTGGGTCTGGGTACATGAGAAACCTACCCGTAGAATCATGGGTATTTTTTACCCGTACCCGCGCGGGTCGTACCCGTACCCGTACCCGCACGGGTTACCCATTTGCTGGGTCTACTTAAGCCCAACCCATACCATGACTCACCATCACTTAAGCAAAGCCCATACTATGCCTTATTGACTTACAACACTTGAGCCTTTTTTTTTATTTCATTGGGCACTTATGGGGGCCCATCTCCCATTTTTTTAGTAAAGACAAGCTTACTATTTTTTTAGTAAGTACGAACTTACTATTTTTAGGAAAAAGATAGGATGGACTTGGCCATTCAAAAAAAAAAAAAGATGGACTTACTATTTGAAGCCACCCTCCCTGGCAGCCTTCACTTCGAGGTAAGCAGCCCCTCTTTCTCTTCCTCTCACCCGTCTTCTCCTCTTTGTTAGAGTAATTAGGGTTTAAGCAAGGATGCTTAAAGCATTACACCCAAGGTATCTAGTTTGGAATACCAAGTTTGTTGCCTCCAGCCCCTATATATAGAGATACACTAGGGTTATAAGAGGTTAATGGGCTCCAGCCCAAATGGGCCCACTACACCTGGTCCATTACCTATTGGGCTTATATTAGAACATACATGGGTCATATTATATACCCAACAATCTCCTCCTATGTTCTACATATAGCACAATCTAATAGATAGATAATGTGATGTCCAAACAAAATTATTGAATCATCCATATCACCATATGGTCTATATTATAAAAGATCTGTAATCCAAATGAAAACACGAATCCTTTTATGAGAAACCATGAGTTTTAGATATACAACAAGCTAAACTCAACCAAAAGGTAGTTTCACATATAAGTGAACCCCGCTGATCTTAGATGAATTCATTCATGAGGTATGATTCTCATCAAGATCCAAAATAAAGTTCCACAAAAAAGTGAACTCTATGCATACTGAAATGTAAGCATAGTCTTTATGACTTTAGAAGATTTACTCATCAAGTAAGTCATCTTCATCAAAGTCCAAATCAAGACAAGCTCCTCCTTTTCGCCAATCCCTGTGAATTACCAAATATGGATTTCATGAAAATGAATCCAATCATTTGTGTAAAACACTAAAGTATGTAGTTCTACTCGAAGAAGAACTTAGTACAATTCCATAATTCACTAAAGTATCTAGTTCTACCTGAAGAAGAACTTAGTACAATTCAAAATGGCTGAAAAAGTATCAGTATCACTCTCACCATAAGCATCATTGTCAAGTTTTAATAAAGAACAAGACCTAAACAGCTTCTTTTGCAAATAACCATTCCTAATTGTCAAGTTTCATTAAACAACAAGACCAAATAGTTTCTTTTGCAAAGAACCATTTCATGTTTCTTTTTGGAATGTTGCAGTCATCTTATCCATATTTGAGTTAAGCTGTATCATCAAGTTTGGAATGTACAACCTTTCCCAAAAAGGACATGTCATCAAATGTGGAATGACACACAACAACTGTAAACATCGTCGAAACATATCAAGTGCTTATCTTGGCCAAAAGGGAGATTCGAAGATTCAAAATAACATGGATGTAGGTTAAGTCCAGTCTATATAGACTTTAACCCCATCTCCCCCACAATTTTGAATATTCGATCTTTGGTCAACCCCTATATGAGAGCATCGGCTATATTATCCTTCGATTTCGTATCAATCGAAGTGATAATCGCGTGTTCTTGAGATAATTCAGCATGGCATGTTTCAGCCTAAGATGTCTCCTCTTACCATTAAAGAGTGAGTTCTTCACAATCGTAATTGTAGTTTGATTATCACAGAACACACTTAAGGAACTGATCCTTAACTGGGTCAGTGGAATGTCCATAACCATAATCAAAATCTTTATCTCCTCTGCTTTCATTTGCAACTGAAGCTAGAGCATAAAGTTCCAATTCGACTTCCACACGACAGCAGTAGATTTGCTGTCCCCTGATTCTGATCCCCATGATTCATCAGAATATTCTTCCATAAGAAGTGGATGGCCACCATAGTTTTGAGCATACTCTTGAGTACACGAAAGGTATCTCATCAGCCTCATAAGGGCATCTTTATGCTCATGGCCAGGATTGCTAGTAAAAACGACTCAGCATGCCAACTATAAAGGCTATGTCTGGCCTAGTGCAACACAAACATGAGGCTACCAATTAGTTTAGAATAATCTAACTGACTCATACTGTCTCTTCCTTAGAGATCAGCTTCTTGGTATAATTAAAATGGTGTCTCAATCGGTTTGCACTCACTGCATCCTCAAAAGGGAAAGTAGTTTTTCATATAATGGGCTAGGCCAAGGGTGATTCCCGGCTTTTCAAAAAACTTACTTTCATACCAAGAATGATGTTAACAACACCCAGGTCTTTTCATGTCGAAGTCTTTACCCAATGGTAGTTTCACATCTCTCATCACAGAGAGAGATTGGAAAGAAGAATCAACATCTACATACAAACAAATAATCATGACCTTATTCGACACAAAACAATAGTAAAGGCATGTATCCGAGTTATATGTCAGAAACCCAAAGCTCTTGACTACTTTGCCAAATTTCTAATGTCACAATTTAGGTGCTTGATTAAGACCATAACAAACTTTGTATAATCACATACAAATATCTACTTGCAGCCCGTAGTCTTGGCCCCTTTTGGCAAATCAACTAGCTGCCAAGTTAGATTTTCTAACAGAGAGCTCATTTCATCATGAATGGCTTCTGCCCACAACATAGAGTCCCTAGATCTCATCACGTCCTGATAGGATGATGGATCATTCTCCAATTGGTAGGTCACAAAGTCCTCACCAAATTCTTGGGTACTCTATCACATGGAGGAGCATATAGAGATTTAGGATGTGATTTGCAGTCAAAGCTGCCTCTCCCCAAATGCAACTAGGCATGCCAGCTGACATTAACATGGAGTTTAACACTAAAGTTAACGTCCGATTTTTACACTCAGCTATGCCAATTGATTGAGGCGAGAGAGGAGCAGTAGTGTTAAGGATTACGCCCTAAGAGGCACAGAATTCAATGAACTGTCACTTTGCCGAATCTTGGAGTCTAAATACCATTGCCGAACCCTTGGTGGACGAAAATCTTTTTTGGCCACATCCCATGGGGCTGAATATTCCACGGAATAATTTGGTGGAGGAATCGTTGGTCCCGAATTTCTCTTGGATTTGCAGGCGGTTCACACGGTTCAGTTCTTGGATTCGACTTGGATTGGGTTCTCGCGATTCGCCCATCAGGTGCACTCTTTCCAATTTTTATTTCCTTTTAAATATACAATGGAAAAGAACCATATGCTGTTTGAGATGGTCAAACTTCAATCCTTTGGTGGATCTGAGTTTAATTCCTGGAAGCGAAAGACTTAATTCGGTCTGACATACGTGAATTGTTTTTACACCGTTTTGAGTACCTTTGCTGAGATGGATGAAGAAGTTGATGAATCTCAATGGCTTAAAGATGCGAATTTCTGTAAAGAGTACTTGTTGAATTGTCTTTCAGACCATCTTGCAGAAACCTCTAGTAAATATAACACTGCTAAAGAAATTTGAGATAATTTAGATGCTCAATTCCGAAAGGAGGATGAATTATCCACGACTCACCTTGTGGACAAATTCATGGATTTCAAGTTCTAGGAGGACATGGAAATCACTCCTCAAGTAACTGATTTCGAGAATTTGAGATCTAAATTAACCAATGAGAAAATTGTCGTGTGGAAGATTTGGAAAACCCACGAGCAAAGAAATCAGACGTCCTCTCCTTCTTTGGAAAAATTCAGAATGTTTAAAAGAAGGGAACCCTAAAATTGTAGTTGATGCTTTAAGATTGTTAGAGTAATTAGGGTTTAAGCAAGGATGCTTAAAGCATTACACCCAAGGTATCTAGTTTGGAATACCAAGTTTGTTGCCTCCAGCCCCTATATATAGAGATACACTAGGGTTATAAGAGGTTAATGGGCTCCAGCCCAAATCGGCCCACTACACCTGGTCCATTACCTATTGGGCTTATATTAGAACATACATGGGTCATATTATATACCCAACACTCTTCTCCCTCCTCTCTCCGCATTCTTCTTCCCTATCCTTTTCCGCTCTCTTTCTTTCCCAGCTGCCCTGCGAATACCAGACCCTACATCCCCCGCCTTCCTACTTTGGTGTTCAACAATCATAAGGGACTGCTCACAGCAGACCCTACATCCCCCGCCTTCCTACTTTGGTCTTCACCATAGTTTCCCCCGGCTGTTGGCATTCTTCTTTGCACTTCTCGTGCAGCCAACAGTCCATCCAGCCTCTTTACACTCTCTTCTAACTACAGGTTGTCAATCTTGATGATTACATTCCATTCACTCCTCTTTTCTTCACTCCCCTTCTAGTTTTCAATCTCCTTTCCCACCTAAGATTCCCTGCTGATTATTGGGGTTGTCCCATCAATTTCGTACAGCCATCTCCATTTCAATTGCATTTTTCCACCACCTGCTCGCTACTTATCACTGCCATGGCTGCTCATGCACATTTTTTAATGGTCAGTTCACACGCATATTTCATCATGCTCTCCTACTTTGGTACACATTAGAGGTGATCGATGCAGCCAATGCGGATCAAACTGCTGCTACTTCTCCACCTCCTATTGGGCCTCCTTATAGTGAGTTTTGATGTTGATACACAGCCACTTGATTATCCCAATTTGATTTTCTTTGCAGCCCTACTTTGGATCAGCCTATACCTAGCTAGTCTTCACATTGAGACCTCCATCACGATTGGAGATTTTAGGCGCCAGTAGTATAGTGTTTTCTTTCATTTTCAGATTGTAGATAGTTTATTTGACTTGTTGTCCAATGGTATAAAACTGTTGAGTTTTTTTATCCGACTAATTATCGTCATGCCTTGCATGGGAATGAACTTATACTCATGGTGAATTATCTTTAAGACCAATGTTGCATGTGAAAACTATGGTAAATTGGTAAGCATGAGATCATTCTAAATGTTTAATCTGATTTGAAATTGAAAACACTCTTTACTTGAATATTAATCACCTTTTGCTCCTAAAAGTTATATAAGGACAGGTTTGCATCAATAACCAACATTCTTGGCATTCCAACTCACACTCTAACTTAGGCTCCAATTATCATTAAAAAAACTTGGGTTCCAAATTTCTCGCTGAATAAAGTTCATTGTGAGAAATTGAAAGCCACTGTTAGTTTTTAACTTCTTATCTGACTATATTCTCCTATTATTTATGTTTCCTCATAACAGAATTAGAGAAATTTAGTATCAAGTTTCTTTTCCCTTGCTAAATATTTGATATGTTTATCTTTCTTATATAGAAGAATGTCCTAACTTGCAAGATTTTGTAATTTTTATAAATACCTAAGAGGCAAAACATAGTAAACTAGTTATAGCTTAAGCTACGCAATCTTATAAACAAGAAAAAATATTCATCCCAATTAGATGGAGACTTGATTTCTCACCTTCCTTATTACATACATCTAGAAGATATTGGAATAATAATATGGAAATTGGGAGATTCTTCTTTTTATGTAACATGCCTTCCTCAAGTCCTTGTGTGTCTCAGGAAAACTAGGTGAACCCGCAAAGACAAATAACCAATAATTAAAGAGAGAGGAATGATAAACTGAAGGGCGCCCTTGCAAAAAACTAGTTTCAAGTGCCCTCCCATTGGTCAATCTCAATAAAATACATTTATTGCTGCTTTAACTTTATATTTATCTGCCAGTTCATAATTTGAAATGCCCACTTTGTGGAGATGGACCAATGGGGGCGCCCTTGTAGCTGGGTTTTGCAAAGGCGCCCTTCAGTCTATCATTCCTCTTAAAAAGATACATAAAAATGCATCTTTGCCGTCAAAATTTCTTCAACCTTGTGGGGAGGGAGCTTAGAGATAAAATGAGAAGTTTGGGTATTCAGAGTTTGGATTTATCCATGGCCTATCTACATAATGGCCAAAATAGTTTATCAGATTGTAGATAGTTTAGCAAAAAGTCTGAATTATGTGTAGGGCTGGCAATTTCACCCGAAAAAGAGGGGATCCGCCCCGCCCCGCCCCGTTTGGGGAGGGGATTCCCCGATTTGAAAGGGGAAGGGGAAGGGGAAGGGGAATATAAAAATTCCCCGGTGCGGGGAGGGGAAGGGGAAGGGGATGGAGTTGTCCCCGCCCCGCCCCGCCCCGCCCCGCTAATCAATGCCATTTTTTTGTAAATTTTTAAGTGTTTTTTTTTAAGAAAAACGACTAGAAACTCTGTGGATCGGCTACAAGATTCCCCCAAATATAAACTTAGCTTGTCTTTTCCTTTTAATTAGCTTCTGAGAGCATTTTGAGAACTATAATAACCTTTTCACAGATGTTGAAATAATAAAGACAATCTGAGAGCCTGAGACGCTGAGTGTATGCAATTATCAAAAAATCGTAGTGCCAACAGAATTTTAGGGTTGGATTGCAGGTTTTAATTTTCAACAAGAAAAATTTAGCTACTAGAAATTTGTTTCATGTCAGCACTAGACTGAATTGCAATTAAAGAAATAAGTCATTTGTTGATTTTGTTCTCTTCTCCATTCTCATTTCTCATGCTCATCTGGGGGTTAACATGCTATACATAATGAACTAATGAACATTATTTTGCGTGTGTGAGCGCCCACTTATGGACTTTTAAAGTTCATTGTGACTACTGAAATAGTTACTTTTTGCACATTGGCTGCCTGTTAATGAAGATAATCCTGGTGCTCATTTCCTATTTATCATTCCATAATTTATGCAGAAAATTGCTGAAAGATGAGGTCCTGTTGTTATTTATATTTGTTGTCTCATCCATGCATTTCTGATTTTGTCCATCAGTTTGTTGATCACATGAATAGAATCATAGCATTCATCACAATATTGTCTGTAATGGACGTAGAAGAAAGAAGCTCTGTTTGCTGGTTTGGTTGGGTTCCAAAGAGGGGGCGGGGCGGGGATTTTGTCCCCGAAGGATGCGGGGAGGGGAAGGGGAAGGGGAATAGATATTCCCCGCGGGGAGGGGAGGGGGATTCCCCACCATCCCCGCAGAGGGGAAGGGGAAGGGGAGAGGGAAAATTCCCCGCAAAGGGGAAGGGTAAGGGGACCCCAACATCCGGCCCCGACCCGCCCCGTTGCCACCCCTAATTATGTGTTTGTAATTGGATTCAAGCCAGTAGCTCCATTGAATGGTGCTCTGTATCATAAGATTAAGGATTTAAGGGTCACTTTCAATGCATAATAACATGGTTTTTAGAGGAAATAATTCATTTTCTTGTGCTGGCAATAAATACTTATTGTATACATTTTCCTCGCACGATAAATTTATTCCATCACGCATCGGACATGTTTTAATTTATGATTTGTAGGCACGGACACGGGTATTGCATGTCAACAATGACACAAAGAGTCGGACACAACAAACCCCTAAAAACATAGAAACGGAGACGCAGCTAAAATAGAAAGTATGTATAGTCGATATTTGTGGACACAACTAATAAATCTTAAGATTAATCAACTATAATCGAAACCAAACATGAGATAATCATAACAACACATTCATCCAATTCTCTTCCATTTCCCATATGCCGCGAGAAAGGGATACCAATAGGGGATTCAATGAATATAATATTGAAATAAGAGTTTTTTTAGGGTTTAGGTTAAGGGGGAAGGGGTGTATAACAGCAAATATTAGTTAAAAAAGAGCTAAAAGAAGAGTTTATGATAAAAGAGGTAAACACAATATTCAATAATAAAGCAGAATATTACACTTGACACGGTACAAAAACATATTGACACTCTCACATTAAGTCTTAACACTTGTAGCAGTACATTTAAAAGTGTTAAAAGGAGTATCAACATGTGTGGACACCATATCGGACTGTGTGTCAGCAATAAATTCATAGTGTCGACTAAATCATAGGTTTTCAATCAAGATAATACATTTTTGTATAAAGAAAAGAGTTCATTGTGCATCTGAGAATTATGAACTGTTAACAAGGTAGCTAGTACAGCCATTTTTGGCAACGAGGACAAAACAACTACAGAAACCTAGAAAGAAAAAAGTAAAAGAAAGAGTAGAGCACCTGGTAAGAGCGTCGAGGACCACAACAGCAATTCCTCTGTTATCGCTCCTCCCCGTCTTCGGCTGGTTATCACCCTTGGCTGTAATGTCATCATAGAACGCCCTTCCCACCAGCTTAACCAACCTATTCCAAATATAAATTCCATGTTTCTTCAGAAATAGAAAAAAAAGGGGGGGGGGGGGGGGGGGGGGGGGGGAATTAAACCACGAAATTATTATCTTCGCAAAATTCGGTCCATGTGTCCACGAAATCGAGGACAGCGCCACCGAATTGCAACGGACGCACTGGATTCTAGTGCACATGAAGAAGTAGAGAAGAGAGAGAGAGAGAGAGAGTAAAAGGAAAAAATTAAAACCCTAATTTGGAAGAATTACTTGTTAAAAGGCTCTACACTCATGATTGATGAAATCACTGTACAATTGGTAGGGTTGGCACGGAAACCCTAGAAAATCCTCATATTGTGAATGAGTTAGCGCTGCAATTCACCGTTTGGTTTCAGCTCTCGGAATGACGGAATCAGATCAGAAATCAAAAGAGAGTACGAAAGCTAAACTAAAGCCTCGGCCTTGGACGTTAAAATAGGACTATAGGAGAGAAACACACGAAAAGTCTGAAATGCCCTTGTCTAATAGTCAGAAAATTAAAAGTCGAAAGCATTTTGTACTCCCAGCCGTTCAAAAAAAAGGGGCCCTGGAGGATGACCCTAACCCTAGGATCCGCGGAGGTTTAAAATGGACGGCAGGATATGGAAACCTCCACAACTGGAATGGTTGCGACCCCTACCACCATCCCCGTAGTGTGCGGGGCGGGAACGGGTTTTAAATTTACCCAGCGGGATGGAGACGGTGTCGCCCTATTAAGTCTTACACATGGCTGGATCATGCTTCTCAGATATCAATTGTTACGAACCCAAATTTGTGCGCAATGTGATTGATCTCAGAACACCTTATAATTACAGAGGTTGTTGGAGAAGGCGTTATTTAATCTTTTATACTTTAACACTTCCCCTCACGTGTGGTCCCACTGCATGTGAATTTTGAACACAAGAAGGTTTGAACTGAGCATTTACTCTGATATTGTGTCAAACTACCAGTTACTCCAAAAGTTTAAGCTGTTGGAGAAGGCGTTATTTAATCTTTTATACTTTAACAAGTTGTGCCCCTCTAGCCTTTGCCACATAAACAATTTGCCTCTCTCTCTAGAACCAGACTGAACTGCTAGTTCAACCTATTACTTTTTCATTATCTCGGTTAAATTTCATCAAGCCAGCATACATCTTCTCAAAACAACAAGATGAATTGCACGATTTTTTTTAAAAGTTAAATATACCAACCTTCCGAATTGACTAAGTCATTTTTCTGTTTTTTTAATTTGACCAGTTTTTCATATTTTTTGTTTAAAAATTCTCAATTTTTTTTGTTTTTAATTTTAAAATTGATTAGTCAATGGCATCACATTCAAACCAAGTTGAGTGTGGTTGGACTGGTTTGGACCAAATCATGACATTTTATGGTTCCATTGCGAATCTGATTCTTAAATAATTGTTCTTATTACCATTTCAAGTTGTACAAGATATGTATCATGTTTTCTTGCATTTCGCGCTTTGTTTTGCAGCCGGCAACTTGTTGTAAAGAATCTCCCTCTTGCTTTTTTAAACTAATTGTCTTCGGATTTTTACAAAGAGTTTTTCGTCAAATCGATAAGCGAAATCTGACTTCTTTAATTTTCTCATTCTGATATTTACAACATTACAGAAAATTTGGATTCGGATAGCACCAAACTTTGGTTCGAGTTACCAAAATTTGGATTCGAGTAGCACCAAAGTTAGATTTGAGTAAGCCAAAGTTTAGTTCGCCTTATATTTGATTATTATTTTATCCAACAATCTTAAGAATCGTAGTATTCAACTATTATTTTACAACAACACCTCACTGAATCAAAATATTGTATATCAAGGCCGACCGGCCAACCCTAGTGTAAGGCTTGAAGGGCCTACACCCCAAACCCCTCTTGCTGCTTCATAAAAATACTCATGAACTACGAACCATCCTGTACATCTGTGCCACTACCTCGTGCCACTTCCTCGCTTCATCAACGACCACATTAAGCTCAAACATTGTACCCCTACTGCATCACCAACAACCACATTAAGCTCAAACATAGTGCCCCTACTGCATCACCATCCATTCGTCTCAAAGTCCAAAAATCCTTGTGCTTACCTATATCTAGATGCCAGACAAATCGATGTTACACACCTATCCTCAAAGTACGCAACTCAGCTATTCAAGGCATCGGTTGTGACATGAACCAATTCACAAGAGGTCTTGCACAGCAGCCAAAGAGAACTAATTGGGCATGGGAAATGGTCTTGTTGCGCTCCACTCCGCAAAGTCCTCTAACTTAAATGCTCAAAGTACAAGGTCATGCAATAAGCCGAATACACAAGGCTACAAGTCTTGCACAGATGGTTGAAATTCACTTGTGGATACAGGGCATGACCATGCCACACTCCAATCCACCAAGCCCTCGCCCTCTTAGGTCGGTCATTCATGGCATGAACCTTCATGAAATGCTCTTATTTTTTTTTGTATTCACCTGATATGTGAAGTGTTTCTTTAAGAAATACTAGATTTTGATTCCGAAGCAAATTCCTAAATACACAAGAAACCTCTGTGTTTTTTCCTTCTTCTCTCCTCTCCCTTCTCGGTTTTTCCTCCTTTTCGTTTTGTACTACTCACTCACACAACAGGTCACTTTTTTTCTTCTTTTGCTTCCTTTCGCAAATAGGAAACTTTCTTTCCTATTCTAAATAGGATTCTCTAAGGCTCTGTTCACTTGTTTTCCCGTTGCAGCAAAGGAAAAGAAAGGGAAGGAATCTGATGTGGCAAAATGGAAAGGAAAGGAAAAGAAATTGTGATTTTCCCTCACTTTCTCGCTGTTCACTTGCCCAAAAAGCGAGGGAAAATATGCAGGAAACTTGTTTTCTCGCTGAAATCGAACCTGAACCCATCTATTTGAACCCATAAAACGGTACTAAAATATATAGATATGAACCAAAAAATCGAAAAAACCCATTATATATTTGTTTAAGCAATGGAAAATAGTAAAGATGGAAACAAAACACATCTAATCTGAACCCATATATCTGAGGTAAACAAGTGAACCTGTGATTAATTGTTTTCCCAGGATAAATCTGAGGTAAAAATAACCCATCGATATAACAGCGAAAATCGAAACTTGAACCCATCTATATAACAGAGGCAAAAACCCATATATCTGAACCCATGTATCTGAGTTAAAAAAAACCCATTATATACTTGTTTAAACACCATATATCTAAACCCATATAATTGTTTTCCCAGGCTAATAACAGAGGCAAACAAGTGAACCTGTGATTTTTGGTAAAAAAGAAATAAAAAAATCCCAAATCCACAGAAGAAATAATAGATTCATTTAGAAATCCATGACATGAAATAACATTTTGTATATCAGTTGAAAATGGTTTGGATCTGAGAAAATGGGTTTTTTTGGGTTTAAAATCTTGTGGCTTTTTCATGGTCGGTTTTACTGAAAATGGATAAGAGACAGAGAGGTGTTTTGAAACACAGAAAATGGTTGATCCGAACAAAGACAGAGATAGGTGTTTTCAAACCCAAGATTTCGTTGAGAAAAGAAAATACACTCGAGGTCGAGAGAGGTCGAGAGAGAGAGAGAGAGAGAGAGAGAGAGAGAGAGAGAGAGAGAGAGAGAGAGAGAGAGAGAGAGAGAGAGAGAGAAGGTACCTTTGCCGGAGTGTGGTGTTGCGTCGCCGGGGAAAGGTTGAAGATGGAGTAGCTTCATTTTTGGCGAGAGAGGCGGGAGAAGAAAGACTTGCTTTTTGTCGTTGAGTCGTTTCTAGGAAAGCGCGACTTTTTTTCTCGAGAAAACACAATTTTCCTACCGATTTGGGAAGAAAGTAAAACGGGAATAGAAGGGAAACCACATTTTCCACGTACTTTTTTTGTCTTCCCACGTCAGATAATAAAAAGCGATGGGAAAGTAAGTGAACACCCATTTTTTATGTTTCTCGGGAAAAAAAAGCCTATTTTCTTTTCTTTTCTTTTCTCGAGACAACAAGTGAACAAAGCCTTACGTATTTTGTATGTGGGTGTGGGGCCCACATCATGGGGCTGGAGCCCACAACATCCACTAATTATTCTAGGTCAATGTAACTCAGGCCTTGCAGTTCTACAATCGTCAATGATTGGCGAACTAGCAAATTCATTTGTAACGTCTTTGGAAATATTACTTGAATGGTTCTTCTTTCCTAGTTTCAAATACTTTGTACAATACCCGGCAAGATATTGGGTGTTCTTTAAATGGTTTGCCATGGGGATTTATTGATGGTACCATTTTTGGAGAATGTTAGTAAATTTCAAAATCCATTTCGTATAAACAGGTAAGGAAATTTTCTGGATCACGAGGTTTTTAATGTCACTTGTAAGATCTGACCCTTGACTTTTGCCAGGGCCACCTATATCTAGGATTTAATACCAACAATCTCTCCTCAGCTTGAGGGTTAAATACATATGCAAAGTGATATATGAGATATGGAAGATACGGAAGGAGATATTGTCAATCAGGTGGAGGCTTTTTTTTTTGGTCTAGGAACCACGCGGCCAAACCACGATAGAACAGGACTAAAGGAGATTGCAGTGATTGTATTTTTGTAAGCTTTCTTTTCCTTTTCATTCAAGTTTCCTTCTCTAGATCTTGAGAAACTTACATTTTTTGTAAGCACTTGAATTGCAACATAGATGAAAAAAGGATGGTTTTACAGCTCCCTCACGATTGAGAAGAGCTCCCAAAATATTCTTGCACGAATTCTTTTAGCAAGGATTTATATTCTTATTCGATAGTATATTCTAAAAAATAAGTGGTTGAGAGGTGACTACCGGTTAATAAATGAAAATACTATCTTGGGAACTTAAACTTTGTACTTGTAGGATCTAACTTTCTGGTTATTAATTCTTAAATTAATTAAATCATGCATGGGAGTCTTTTCAGGTTATGAATATCTGGAAGTCATATTTCATGGCCAAGCAAAGGAATTGAAAAGGGGAACCCGGAAGTTTTTTATTCAATGAAAGATGATTTAAGGTCCCCTCAATCAAATCTAAATAAATCATTGTGTAATTAGTCATACTCACTCTTTTAAATCAGCAATCTCTTCGAAGTGTTGAATAGGCTCTTTTCTTAGATTCAACCTTGAGAACAAAGCCTACACTTTTAATATATATCTAGTAAGCCATCTCGCGCCTCGCGGCTCACCTTTGCGGGAGAGAACAGCCACACAGGCTCACTTTTTAGCAGATTCTCTCTTATTCATTTAATTCATCCAAGGTGGCTATTTCTCCTGCAAAAGTAAGCTGATAAATGGCTTTCCGCAAAATTGCCAAGCAAATCCCATATTTTATTGCCTATTCCTTTGACTGGAGATTAATTAATATTCCCTCATCGACACATGCATAATGTAACAAATTATATACTATTTACTGATTGCTTTCAAAGGAAAATCCTCTCCTCCTCAGTGCCATGTGATGCATTTTAATCCTTATCTTAAGAAAAAGATATAACTATGAAAAAATATAATTTCCTTAAAAGCAATAGGTATTGAAGACAAATCTCATGCATATCTGCTTCTGGCAAGGAGACAAAGAAAGAAACTAGGCAAAGAAAATTTTTGTAAGTAAAATATAGAAAGGGATGGGACCAAGGGGTAAAGAGCACTTGGGTCCAAATGGTTAGGAGGATAAGGGTCACAAGGTTGAGGTCATGGGTTGCACCCACCAAAATAAAGTAACATTAAATATCATGGATGGCTTCCATTAATGTCTGGGACTCAAGCTACCTAAAAGACTATAAGAGTGAAAGGACAGATTTGTAGGTATTGTAAGGTTGTTGTTCTTACAGAATAGTAAAAGCTGTTACATTTATTGATGTGGGAAGGAACCCCACAGACAAGCGTGTGCACCGTCTAATGGGCATGGAAAGCAAACAAGGTGCGCAAATCATGGGCAGATCAATCCATCAAGTCCAGCAGTTTGGTTGACTCCTCTTTCCCATAAAAAACATTTGTTTATATGTGCGTGAATGATATTTCCACCTTTTTGTTTGTCTTTTTCTTAAAAATTGACAGCATTTCCATTCCTTTTCCTAAAAAAGACAAACAAAAGGGGTGGATAAACATTTTTTTATTTGGGGTGAATATGGGAAATGATATTTCCGCTCCTTTCATCACAGGGACACTCATTTGCCAGTGTACTTTGCAATCAAAGCCACTGGATTTTTCTGACATAAAGTATATCAGATCTCTTTTTGCCATTGATACACTGACGTTGGGTGTCCCTGGTGATCAAAAGGAGCGTAAATATCACTTCCCGTGAATATATGTACGTATGTATGTATTATATATGTATTATATATATATATATATATATATATATATATATATATATATATATATATATATATTTTACATATTATTAATACATGCACGCAGGCATACGTACATGTGTCTAGACATACATCAAGTGAGGGAAGAATACATATGCATAATGCTTGATCCATGTCGTTCACTCACATACATATATACAATCAAGCATGGGTTGATACTTGGTCATGAGACCCAAGTCAAGGTGGCAAACGGGCCGTGCCGGCACGGCAGCCGAGGGCCGTGCCAGGGTTGGTTGGGCTGCACGGCCCACGAGCCTAGTTCCCCCTTTATAAAATGTATTTTTTTTTTGTTGAAAAAACCCAAAAATACCCTCAAAAGTTGTTTCAAACGGTTAGTTTGGAGGTATTTTCGTCCAAAACATATATTTTCAAAAAATAAAAAAAAAACACGGGCCGCGGGCCGTGCTGTGCCTAGGCTGGAGGATTTCAGCCCGGCACGGCACGGCCCATGAACCCTTCCGTGCAGTGCCCTGCCCGGCCCGCGGGCCTATCCGGGCCTCATTTAGTCGGGCCGGCACATCACGTTTGCCACCTTGAGACCCAAGTGTTGAAGTGGTCATGACTTAACCTAAATTACATCCTAATAATATGAAAAATAAAGAAGCAATTGGATATGAAAAATGTAAATGCGATCATTTTTAGGAAAAGACAAACGGAAAATGGGTGGAAATATCATTTTCTATGTATTAACATACATATAGATACAGTAACAACTTATGCTTGAAATAAAGTGAAATTTTATTGTGGAGCAACATAGGTGCCAAGCACCCTTGATATTTAATCCAACGACGACTGTGGTTGGAACCAATATCAAGGGCGGCACCCTGATTACACGTGGAAGGAAAATTTGCGCTTTGGTAATGATGTTTAGGTAGGGTGATGGTAGTCATGTCTGGGAGAGGGCCCAAATCTTACCTTGTTCAATTTAAGTTTGAAAATGAAGATAGTAATAAAAATCTAAAGTGTGACCCAACCTCCCCAAGACTCCTAATCATACGACCTTATATTAATCATATGGAGACACCCCAAATTCATATTGATAAGGATGTGGGTGGTGGTTTTAGAAAACCCCATCACATCCCTTTGTCTTTATAATTACCATATTCACGGAATCCAATTGCCAGCAGCTGGTCACCATCCATCTGCATAGGACCACAGAGGGAAAAAGAAGAAGAGAGATGGATAGAAAGAGAGAGGGAGTTGCATAAATTTAAGGGCCTACTTTTGAGCTCCTAACCCTGTTCTGATGCAGGTCTTATGTCTTAATGGCATTGTAGGGTCAAGTAGTCATCTCTCTCTCTTTCTCTCTCTCTCTCTCTCTCTCTCTCTCTCTCTCTCTCTCTCTCTCTCTTCCCTTAGCTGGCCATTCTGCAAGGTGTAGTAATGTGTCAACATTACACTTAAAGCCCCCTCCCTTGCCTATAATTGTCCAATCTATTTCACTCTCTCTATTTACTAAATCACCCAACATACATATTAGAGACTGAGAGAGGGTGCAATGGAAAACCTAAGGAAGAGAACCTACTATCTTTTCTTTCTCTTTGTTCTGCTCACCAGCACTGATGGTACACCGGACCGGGACCGAATCACTGCCCTACTGGGCCAGCCTCCGGTGACTTTCTCGCAGTTCTCTGGCTACGTTACTGTGAACGAGCAACATGGTCGAGCTCTCTTCTATTGGTTAACAGAGGCTACCATGGATTCTGCTACAAAACCTCTAGTACTTTGGCTCAATGGAGGTTAGTTAGTCTTCTTAGTTTTAGTTTCTCCTAATCACTTTTAGTTTATCTGCTTCAGATTCTGCCTTTTTTTTTCTCTTTCATCGAGTTGGGTCTGTAAAATAATATTAAAAATGAAACAGTAAGCTTGTAGGTTCATTCACCGTCATTTTCTTTTTAATCCTTTTCTATATTGGCTGTTACAATTCCCAAGAACTGTCACAGTAAACCAAAAAAGTCTAAAATAAAGAGAGACATGTATGTAGACGCACATCTTATATCTATCTATGAAGACAAAGGGCTGAAAATAATCCCTAACATAGTCGTCTTCTTGAGTTTCCTCTTCACATTCCATTAAAACCTGGTTTTTCAACCAATGAAAGAAAATAAAAGAAGAGGAGATAGACCTTAGGGTTTTTTTTTATATATTGATATTGATTGCAAAATGATGAGAATTCTATCAAAGGAGTTGCAATAAATGACATTAATTAGACATGCTTTTCCACCGTCCTTTGTATCCAATGCACGTGTCACAAGTTCACAACCCAAGAGTCCAAGACTACCGACTCCTTCAATGCCGACAAGATGCCATTTACACAAACACAGTGAGGAAGCAAAACAACCCACCTGAGCACATTAGTGTGTCTTCTACTCATCATGCTACCTTACGCGGGGGAGATGACCCATGTAACTAAATGACTGATTAAATGCTGGTTATTCCGGGTTCAAAAGTCAAAAAGCTTCAAAACCCTTCTTTTATTTTTCATCTATGAGGAAAGAACATCCAAAATAAAACAAAGGGAATGAGATTTGCACCCACTTTTCCCATAATTTCCGTTCTAAATGGCCGTGTTTTCTTCCTTTGTTTGTCTCTTACTAATAGTGAAGTCTATGGCTACTTTTTATTTTCAAAAGGATTTGATATTTCCACACCCCTTGCTATTACACTATTAGCAAGGGTCCTGGAGGAACTTCCTCCAAACTGGTCTGAGGCCAAGTTTTGTTCACTTTAGAGAGGGTCCTGGTTACTGAACTTTCCGGTTTGTCTGTGACAAAAGTTCCCAAACGGTGTAAAAAAACAAAGCTCTTTTTCCTTCTTAAGTTGACTTGAAAATAGCTTTCTTTGAAGCATGCCTCTGCAGAGACAATATGTGGGTCTATCTTTCCTCGAAACAAGAGGTTAAACGAGAAAAAAGGAGCGTGATATAGTGACAAACGTCTGACCCAGAAAAGATTCATACTTTGGGGCCCAGTCACATCCAAACAAAACAGCTGACAACGAGTGGGGCCCTTTCTAGCCAGTGAAAAAACGTCTGATTTGTCTTTTGGATTCTCGTCTTACCTTATCGTTTCCCATGCCAACTAGTGCTAAATCATATTTCCACCCATTTGGTCACATACTATGTTTGTCTTTTCTTGAAGAACTCCGCATCTCTATGCTTTTGGTTTGACTTTTACCGAAAATAAAGTTGTTTTCAGGAAAAGACAGCAAAGGTGAAAGGCTAGAAAAGGGAGTGAAGATATAATTTCTGTTCTTTCTGCTATGCTCCCTAGCAAATCCCCTACACTATATATATTCTTTTTACAACCATTACAATAGGAAAGCTTATTCGTAAGGCCCTATTCATTTCAGATTGTGACAACCGATTGTAAGCCCAAAATCTATTATTAGACTCAAAATTACATTCAAATTTGAGTCTAATAATAAGCTTAGGGCTGACAATCCGTTGTCATAACCTGAAACGAACAGGGCATTAAGGCTATTTAAAACCACACCGATGCAAAGTTTTCTTTAACCATTTAATGCTTATTAATGTAAATGTTTTTATCTAAACTATGAGAAATGCTAAACTGAAGGACGCGCCATGGACCATAAAATTGCATTTATTATTCATTTAATTTTATATTTTTCTGTGCCATTATCAATGCACTTTGGTGAGATGGTCCAGTTAGGGTGCCATTGTAGCTGAGTTTTGCAAGGGCACTCTTCAATCTAGCATTCCTCCTAAATAAATATAATGGGAAAATTTGGGTGACCAGTGAAGTTATTTAAAACCTTTTTAATAAAACAATTAAATACCAATTTTCAGGGCAATAGATGTAACTTTCATTGAACTATTGAATAACTAACATTTGTAAGCTTTGATTCCATTCGCATGGAAAACGTTGGAGCGTCATTTTCTTGGAATTGTTAGCAAGAGAACGTGAGTTGGGCACGCGATCGCTTTCCATGGTTTGTAATTAATTTCCACGGCCGTGAGATTTCAACTTTGTTCTGCAATCTGACCTCAAAAGCGATTGGACATTCTTCCTCCCCCTCTCCAGTCCTTTTCCTTCTTTTATCGTTCTGCGACATACCAAAAGTACTAAAATATCCTCATTGGATTCCTATGAAATGTAAAAGGTATACGGTTGAACTACTCCAGCTTCTTACATGGTAACCTCATCATGTATTCCCCAACAGTCTTATACACTGAGTCACTATGTATCTTTTCTTAATGCGCATGTATTTCCCATTAGTGAATTGTGATCTGACTAATTGGATAGTATCTGAAGCTATATGCTTAGATATGGTGTATAAATTTAATTTTCTCAGAGAATATGGCTGGTGGCCGAGTCTGACCGAACATAGGGTCTGTAACATATAGATCTAGCAGAAGAGAATATTTTCTGGAAGTTCAAACAAACAAAAAATTGCGTAAGGTTCCTTTCAAGAGTCCTTTTAACAAAACAAAACTTCAGAAAGGCGTTTTGTCTTTTCTCATTTCTTCCACCCAGATTATTAAGAATTAAAAAAAAAAAAAAAACCCTATTTAAAGATTCCGATATTCACTAATCGGGCTACAGGGCCGGGTTGCTCGTCTATCGCATATGGAGCTTCGGAGGAAATCGGACCTTTTCGGGTCAATAGGACCGGCACATCTTTATATCTCAATAAATACTCGTGGAATAAAGGTAAATTTATTAATTTTTGTTTGTGAATTTTTATTGTGTGCTCCTAGAATAGTTCAAAAACTCAAAAACTCAGACCCGAGTTAACTTGGTGAGTTCTGAGTTGACTCAATTAGTTTTCTTACAATGTTTCCTTCCCTAAGCTAGTGTTCTTATAAAACAAATTGTTTTTATTTAATTATTTTTTTGTTGTTGCAGTGGCAAATATTCTTTTTCTTGAGTCGCCGGCCGGAGTGGGTTTTTCCTACACGAATACAAGCTCCGATCTTAAAGATTCGGGCGACAAACGCACCGGTAAACGTGATCAGATGATTTTTTCAGTTATTTCTTTGTTATTATTCTCATTTTTCTAAATTCTTAAGAGTTGCTATTTTCACGAAGCAGCTCAGGACGCTCTGATTTTTCTGATAAGATGGATGTCGAGGTTTCCACAATACAAACATAGAGATTTCTACATATCTGGGGAGAGTTATGCAGGTACACTGAAATTATTGAAGTATTTGTTGAGTTATGACACCCATGATTCGGTTCTCAATAAGATAATGTGAAACCATGATTCTGTGTATTAACCTATACCGGATCTTCGGTGTAAACCCTTAGACAAACACCACCTGAAACACCCATCTATTACAAGTAGAGGGGACGCACTCTTGTGCTGGTGGTTCAACATAGAATAGATGCATGTCAGGTTCGCATACAATGAAAATTTGGTGTAAGTAATCGCTAACATATTATACTTACGTTATAACAACAGAAAAATGATATGGGCACCCCCTTGTTTTGATACATCATTCCATTCATAAACGACATTTTGATTGGCTGTAAACTGGTAAAGAACTGATTACCATTATTAAAACAAGGGAATATAACTTCTAGAGATTTCACTAAACTTGGATTCATTTACAAGAGGATCAATGTGTGCTTATATAGAGCACTTACATGATAAACATGGAATGGAATCAAGATAATTCTAGAAGGAAATAATCTCTAATCAAATCTACTTTCCTAACCTCTATTGCTTGCCTCTTCTAATCCACTTGCCTAATTTATCTAGTTGCCTCATTTACCTAACTTACCTAATCTACCTCCATAATGATCCAACGGTGAGATCTTAACCCAATCTAACCGTTGGATGCCACATATTCTAGCAAATATCAATTGGGAGGAGTCATCAGGGAGATTACTAGGTTGAAAATCACTCTGATAACCAGTTTGGGATGACTTGAAATTGGATAAAAAAGGGCGGCCCAATGCACGAGGCTCCCGCCATTGCTGAGTCCGGGGAGGGCTAGATGTACGCAGCCTTACCCTTGCTTTGCAGAGAGGCTGTTTCCATGACTCGAACCCGTGACCACCAGGTCATAATAGAGCAACATTACCATTGTACCAAGGCCTTACCCCTGCTTTGCAGAGAGGCTGTTTCCGTGACTTGAACCCGTGACCACCAGGTCACAATGGAGCAACCTTACTATTGCACCAAGGCTCGCCCTCTAGATGACTTGATATTGGATGGTTAAGAAAAAAGTGATCAACAATCGGGATTCAAGCCTTTTTTATGTGATTGTCAGGAAATTTCACTAGGAATCATTTTCTTGTTAATTGATCTGACGGTGTGGCTAGCTTAGGAAGATGCAGTTCTCAGTTATCTATTTATTCTAATTTATTTTATTTTTGTATAATTTTGTAGGACATTACGTTCCTCAATTGGCAAAGAAAATCCATGATCACAACAATGCTTCTTCAAAACCCTTCATCAACCTCAAGGGAATCATGGTAAGTTCAAACCTTCATACTTGGTTAAGTTCAATGCTTCATCCTTGGTCCGTTTGGTTTGAGAGAGAGAGAGAGAGATTACTCTTAGGATTAGAGTATTATAATCAGTCTTATAGTATCATAATCTAAAGTGCTCAATACCAACAGAAAGTCAGAGTGCATGCATTACAAAAAATTAATGTATAATCTTATGTGGGCAATCATTGGTCTAAAATCGACGGTCCATAATCTAGATTGAAAAATGAGATTAAGAATGAAATTAATTACTAGCTAGAGTTACCCATTAACAAGGTGCATGCACAGGCTTGGACCCAACGAAAATGATCGCTGCCAATAATTTTCCCAATTAAAAAACAATGTTTACGAAAGCTTGAAACTCGAAAATGAAAGCACTTAGAAACAAGCTACATAGACACAAGCTTAATAGTAAAGAGATTAAAGTCTCACTTATATCAAAAGGCATACCTCAACTTTCACAAGTCCTCATTGTACATCACATTTGATAAAAATCATTTGCATGAAAACATAAAAAACATTAAAACCAAATATTTGCCTATATATGGGATTTGCTAGCATGCCTTGCAGAAGGCATTTCGCGGATGGGCTATTGCGTGTGAGAGAGCAGCCACCTTCTGCAATGGAGGCTAGCAAATCCCCCTATTTATTTAATTAATTTTCTCAAAAGATGACTTCAGGGTGACATAGTGGGTCCACCTTTGATTGATCTGAGGCGTTTACTTGACACTAGCTAGATCACCAATGACCCAAAAATCATGCAAATTTATCCAATCTTAACATCCAATAATGTGTATTTTTGACATTGCACATGAATGGTAAAAATTACATGTATGCAGTGGTTCACATTCAATACCAAAAAATCTGCATTATTGGATCTTAAGATCAACGGTTTGTATTATTTTTAGGCCATAGGAGATCCATAGCAAGCCCAGATAGCGTTGGACCCACAATACCTTAGTGCCTGTACCTTATTACAATGTGCTCGCACCCTACTGAAGTTAACCTTACCAATAAGTATCTGATTTAAGAATTTTAATTGAATATACACAGGTAGGAAATGGGGTAACAGATAACCACTATGATAGCATCGGCACCGTCACATACTGGTGGAGCCATTCGATGATCTCGGATACATCTTATCAGTCAATTCTCTCCCATTGCAACTTCACACTCACGGAGAACCCCTCATCATGTGACCATGCCATAAATTACGCTGTGAACCACGAGTTCGGCAAAATTGACCAATACAGTATTTATACGCCCTCCTGTACAAACAGTGCTCGAGTGCTCCGGCTCAAGAAGACCCTCTTGCGTAGACGTGTGTATGGATACGATCCATGTACGGAGAACTACTCGGAGAAATACTACAACAGGCCTGATGTACAAAAGGCCATGCATGCAAATTCCACTGGCATCCCCTACAAATGGACTGCCTGCAGGTCTTTCCTTGTTTAATTAGCTAGTTACTTTCTCAAATTTTTATAGATAGGAAGATGATTTAGTTTTAATTAACGAAAATAATCATACTCTAGTTCATATGGCATATGTGCTTGGTGATCGGGACTTTTTGGTATAATGAGCCATCACAAGGTGACTCGATGGGTCATGACTCAGTGAGTCAGGCAAAGAATCGACCACTTTAGGGGTTGAGCCTCTAGCTTAATTGTTCAAGGCTCTGTTCTTCAACCTTGAGGTTGGAGGTTCAATCCCAGCTTTATGATGATCAACGATAGAGAATCATCCGATGAAGGTATAATCCAGACTTGTGAATTGTGATGGCCGGCAATATTCGTGGGCCTGATCATCATACATGTGACAATGGGTCTGCTCGCTATTCAGTATAACAATTTTTTTACTTAACAAGAACAATGAGAGAGTAACATATGATGTTCTTGTTGGATTTGTTGCAGTGATGTGCTTTTAAAGAACTGGAAGGACTCGGAGTTTTCGATGTTACCCACGTACAAGGAGCTGATTGCAGCTGGCCTAAGAATCTGGGTTTTCAGGTAAAGGACCAAATTCATCTTTAAATCCATTCTATCTTGTAGACACTGAAGAGATTGATGTGCTCTGATTTTTTTTATTTTTTTTTCTTTGATATTCTACCAGTCTGACCATCTCGCTCCAATTCGTCTTTTTAAAACTGGTCAAAATTATTGGAAAATTTTCCAAATCATCTTCGAAGTTGGTCCATATCATCTTTAAAATTCCCCCATAAATTGCCTCCCATTAAATGAAGTAGCAATATGGGAAATGATATTTCCACTCCTATCTCAGCATTTCCTCCACTTTCGTTCGTCTTTTCCTCTGAAAAATGATTTCATTTTTTACAATAAAAGACAAACAAAGTGGGTGTAAATGCAGTACTTTTCTGAAACGACAATCAAGAGGGGTGGATATATCATTTAAAAGTCGCCTTGGCCTTCATTTGGTTGGACGGTTAAGGGTGTGTTTGGCACCAAATTGCAATTCATGTGTATAACCAAACGGTCCCTAGGACAATAAACATTCATAATTCATTGGTTGCAATCAAACTGCAAAAATCCATCAATCGAAGGGAAATTATATATTCGCCTCTTTTTCTTTCTTGGGCCACCCCCTTGTAGTGCAAAAGGGTAGTCATAGATACACTAGAGGGAGCTGGCCCAGGGAAAAATAGGGGGCGAATATATCACTTCCCCAATCACACTGTTAAGATCGTTTCATCAGGTGCAATATTTGGCATTTGGACCCTCCACTATATATCAATCCATACACTGGGGTAAAAAAGGAAATAAAAAAGCAGAATAATCTAAATAATCTATTATGATCGTGATCGATTGCATTGTTCTGTTTGCAGCGGTGACACGGATTCAGTTGTTCCGGTAACTGCCACCAGGTTCTCCCTCAACCATCTCAATCTACCCGTAAAGACCCGGTGGTATCCATGGTATACAAATGGGCAGGTCCGTAAAATTTTCCGGCTTTATGGAAATTTAAACAGTTTAATTTTCAATTAATCTTTGGGATCGGCGAGTAAGACGATCTTTGCTAGATGAATGAAAAATATTCCTCACTCATTGCATATATAAGTGGCCCACCTGATCGATGGCCCTAATCATCACACATGAGTACCACCAGTGGGATGGGAACAAACGTGTGAAATCTACCTGTATGATATAAATATATTTAGACCCTGTTTGTTTTGGATTTTGATAACCGATTGTGAGTCAAAAACTGATTATTTGTATAATTTTGAGACATAATTAGTTTTGGACTCACAAATGGTTCTCAAAATCCAAAACAGACAGGGCCTTAGGGAATGATATTTCCACCCCTTGCTCTTTGATGTTCATCAGGCAATTTAACTTGTGTAGGTTGGAGGATGGACGGAGGTGTATCAAGGGCTAACATTTGCCACAGTAAGAGGAGCTGGGCATGAAGTTCCTCTCTTCCAACCCAATCGAGCATTTCATCTTTTTCGCTCCTTCTTGGCCGGCAAAGAACTACCCAAGTCTTAATAAGAGATTCATTCATGATACCCAAAGGGACGGCGGCAAATTTCAACACAGGAGTCTTATAATGATTAGTTAAATGGAGGAATTTAGTCGATTGGGAGCTTAGACGCTTAGAAAATGTCCAACCTACTAAGGAAAGAAAGCTCCGGTGAATTTATTAGTAGTTAATTCCCATACAAATCACGGGAGATTGAGAGATTAGAGAAGAGAAATAATTATTCATTCAAGTTATTTTCCTCTACATGTTTAAAGACTCCGTTTTTACTTTCAATCACTAGAAAACTAGGATTGAATAGATAAAACCATTTTCACTTCTCTAATATGTAATGCTGTAAGGAATATTCATATTCCCATTTTCACTTCTCTAATGCTCATGCTCAAATATGGGTTCAAGTTTTTGTAGTTTTTAAGGGCCTCTTGGGATACCTCAAGGATGATTTGCATGTAATCTTATATGCAAATTATTTTGAAGTTACATATGGCTATGTGAAAAAAAGTATTAGAAATGATTAAGTTAAATGCTTATAATACTTAGGTCCTGTTCGTGTGGATTTTGAGAATTGACTTTCAGTTCAAATTAAAACCAATTATTAGGGTCAAAATCAAATGTAATTGAGTCCAATAATCAGTTTTGGATTCAAACCCAATTCTCAAAATCCAACACGAACAGGGACAAATCACTTTGCAAAATCCATAATGAACATGGCCTTAATTTCCCATTAGTAAAATAAGATTAAACTAACAATCTTATTTGCAAAGAAGAATTAACTTTAATGACATCCAAAGAGGTCCTAAACCATCAGGGTACAGTTGCATCGTTCGCATGCCATGCAACTCATGTTTAAGAAAACCATTGTTTATCTCTAAGATCAAAACATTTGGAACCCAGTTTTATAATCAAAAGGGGTGTGATGGTTGTCGAAACCAAATCACTATGAAATCTCATGAACAGGTTTTGCTGTGAAAAAACAATAAAATTAGACAAGTAATACAATGTCTCAATTTTTTGCCAAAAACTTTAGAAAATACAAGAAATTTTATGACTACATTGGTGACGTTCTTACGAACAACAAGCCCGATATCTCATCACAATTGTGTAGTTCAATCTTCAAGATGGAGAAACAAAATCCTCACGAAATCTCTATGCATCAAAAGGATTCAATTGGTGGAGAAATTTTTCCATGTAGAACGCTCAAAAGGCCATACAATTTGGTCCCAAAAAAAAAGGGATTTGCTAGCGTCCATCGCAAAAGGCATTTCGCTGATGGTCTATTGCATCTTACAGCATCCACCTCGAGAATGAAGACAAGATCTACTGAAAAGTGAGCCCTCTGTGGCTGCTGTCAGATGCAATAGACCATCAGCGAAATGCCTTCTGCGATGGATGCTAGCAAGTCCCAACACCTCCTCCAGGGAGTGTGTTCCCTTCATTCTGGCTGTTTTGTAGCCCTCTCATTGTAATCCTTTTGTGTTTTATATGATATCTGGTTGGGGTCTTGCCTAACCCCATTTACCTACCAAACAAAACAAAAAAAACACTCACAGCCCTTCTTTTCTCTCCCTTCTGCACGTTCTCCCAACTTCTCTTTCTTTTTTAATTAAACTATTTTTCACTTTCTTAGTCAGTTTTGCACTTTCATTTATTTATTTATTTTTTTGACTGGTTGCACTTATAAAAACTTTAACAAGGGGTCATGTGTCCACTTAAGCCCATCCCATTTTATTAAGTGGGGAATTTCCGTGGGGTGTAGACCACTCACATCCACACAAATGTAATAGCATTTGACAATTAAGGTAAGTTCGCCTCATGTTTTGGTAATGTGTGAACTCACCTTGTTTTACCTGATTTTAATTTGCTGCTGAGACAGAGAGCTATTTGGGTATCGTAATAGCCTTTGACAACTAGTTAAAACATGTAAAACTAAGGTAAGTTTGCCCCATTATCAAAACATACACCCATATTAAAACCTCACACTAGTGTAACTAGAGCACCTTCACAACAAGGTGTTCAAATAGTTCGTAATGACAATAACACCGTCATATGGTGACTTATTTCCTAGATATACCACTATTTTACCATGACTGAACCAACCATCACTTAAAATGACAAATATGACTCTCACGTAGTGAGAATGGGGGGAAGTTTATCAGATTTCGTCCCCTTGACACTAGCCTCGGTGTCTGGAAAACAACCATTCTCCGGTAGCTCTGTTAGTGTTCCATCTTCCCAAACTCTTACGGGGAAAGGAAGTAGATGACCGGGAAGATCCAGCACTTCGTCTCCAGTGAACTTCTCCCACAGACTCTCTGCAATTCTCTTCACTGTCCTCACACATTCTAAACTCTCCGGTTCGCGAAATATGTGCATTATGGGAGAGTTATGGCTAATGAAATGCTCATACCACAAAGACATTCTGTACCCGTAAACATGGCCTCGGGCTTTCTCCATCAGCCGGTTGATGTGTCGGGGTTGGTATGAACCGTGTGCGATCTCCGTGTCCCTCCCTCCATCGAGCGATCTTTGGTTCAAATTTGCGGAGCCAATGATCACGTACTCATCATCCACTAGACAAAAGATCAATTTACAAATTAAAAGATTGCAAAAAACAATTATGGGCAAGCTGGGTTAGGTAGATCCCAATCAGATTTTATTAAGGCTATGTTTCTTTCGACGTAAAAATGGGTGTAAAACAATTTTAAAACAGAATACAACAGCATTACATTCTACTACTATGGCATAAACTGTATCATACAATGGGTATCAAGGAAAAAAGGCTTAGTTTGCAATTAAATACAAAATATGCGCGATATAATGTAAATGTCTCTGACATCTTAGTCCCTGTTTGTTTTGGATTTTGAGAATTGATTTTGAGCCCAAAACTGATTCTTGGACTCAAAATTAAGGCCTGTTGGTTTTGGATTTTGAGAATTGATTTTGAGTCCAAAACTGATTATTGGACTCTCAAAATCCAAAATTAATAGGGCCTAAATGCGATTGAGTTTGGTTTTGGAATTTGAGAATTGATTTTGAGTCCAAAACTGATTTTTGGACTCAAAATTAACTTTAGTTTTGAGTCAAATAATCAGTTTTGGACTCAAAATCCAAAATGAATAGGGCCTACATGCAATTGAGTCCAAGAATCAGTTTTGGGCTCAAAATCAATTCTCAAAATCCAAAATGAACACGGCCTTAGGGTGTCAAGAGTGAGCCCACTGATTGCACCAACTACGTTAGCATGTTGGAGTAGGTAAACATGTTTGGTTCATCTAGATAGCTTTTTCTCTAATGACAATTGTCAAAATAAAATGAGGTGTTAATGTTGTCTTTTTGTTAATCATGATACTTTATAATATTACAATTAGTTGCTGGTTTCTCGCACTATATTGATAAATAAGCTCTTGTTAGAACTGCTCCATTCAAACTTTTCTAAATAAGAAAAGAAGAAAAATTGAAAAAAAAAATGATAAGAATGTAAGGATGACAGAGAAAGAAAGCTCTTGCGTACTTAATGTATGTTTTTGTATTTATTAGCATGGCTTGATTACAGGGAATGTGCCTAAAGTAATCGACAAACTTAAATAAAGAGGATGTTATCTTCCTAAGGCCCTGTTTGTTTTGGATTTTGAGAATTAATTTTGAGTAAAAAAAACTGATTATTGGATTCAAATTGCGTTTAATTTTGATTCCATTAATCAGTTTTGGACTCAAAATCAGTTCTCAAAATCCAAAACAAACAAGGCTTAAGTAGGAAAGCAATAACAAAGTAAAAGGCAATCCAACAAGATGGAGATTGATTGAACCATGGCCTTTTCTCTGGAGGAAATTCATTGAAAGGGAGTAGGAAAAAAAGGTCAATGGGGCAAGCAACACAAGTCCTTAATCATTTTAATGTTCTTTCACGTCTTTCTGATAGAACTGGTTTTAGTTTTAAAACTCTATTGCTTAATCACTTAAATGTCAGATCTTAGTGTTTTGATCATGCCATGGAAATTAAGGGTTGTTTGATAACCATTCTCCTGATTACGATTCTGGAGCATGGAATTGCAGCATCTCGAAATCATTCCAGTTGAGCGCAGAATCACAGAATAACTCCTTTTTGCTCCAAAAATCTCTGCATAAACGTGCTTTTGGAACAAAACGCTGCCCACATTCTTTTTAACAAATGTGGATCTTCTTCTTCCATTCTCTGGAGCGAAAGAAAAAAAAATCGCTCCAGAGAATGGTTGCCAAACGTGGCCTGAGTAACTGTTGGTTAATTCTCTATAGTAGATACTTGCTATACAGTAAAAAGACTAACTCTATAATAGATGCTTGCTATACTGCAAAAAGACTTAGAGATTAGTTATTGGTTACGTACCAATCATGATTTTCGCATGGACATAGATAAGGAATCGCCTGTTGGTCTGCGCTTTCCAGTAATTTGTTCCTTGCTCTGGCCTCTCTGGAGGAACATACTCTCCTGGATCTCGCACTTCTCTATTTCCAAGACAAAAGAAATTCAAATAATCTGATGGACGTGCTTCCCCTCCCAAACCCATCTCATCAATTGCTTGTGCAATGATCCCATACATCATCTCCATGGTAAGTCTATTCCAGTGTAAAATAGCCTGTACAGTGTCACCCTCAGGCTCCCCTTCAGGCCACATTGGAGTCACAACATAAACAGCAAACCTTTCTCCTTCTCGGATCTTGCTTGCAATCTTAAGTGCAATCTCAATTGGAACCAAGTTCAAACACCCACAGTCTTGATCTTCACTCCACGAAGAACAGCTCCCAAAGAAGTACTGATTTTCTATGTAAATGAACCTCTTTGCTCTTCTGATCGCTTCAATATAACCCACATGAATGCTTTGATCGATTGTAACGTCCTTTCCACTCATTAATCCCAATTTATAAGCCTCAGGTGGCTCTGAAGGAAAACCCACGACAGAGGCATCGTCAATTGATCGAAAGACTTGTACACTCCACGATTCTTCAGTCTCAGAGCCCGAAGGAACTGGGAAGATTTGTGGGTCTTGCCGGATTTTTAACAAACTATGGGAAATTTCCTCAGGGGCTTGTTTCATCCATCTATGTTCGAAATTAGTGAGAATGTCCCATGCAGCGAGGCCTTCGAGCTTAGAATGTACGTCGTGCCATGGCTCTCTCGGTCCTCCATGGCGAAGATCAGCATGTGGGAAGTTGTTCTGCTGGAAATCATCCCGATAAATAGTGTCAAGAGTCCTGAAAAGTGGGTGTTTCTCATTGTCGTATCGCCCATCGGTGATATCAATCCCTCCGACAAAACTGATGATCTGTCGCTGGGAGTTGTTTCCGGCAATTGGGGCATCCAGTGTTGCTGTTTTCTGGTGGTGAGTGAACTCAAGTCCGATCTCAACTCGTTGAACTGTGGTGAGAGAGGAGTCTGGATGTCGTGGACAGAGAAAACACTTCACCTTGGTGTTTTCAAAAAATTTTCTTGTACTTTCATCATGGGTTTTCATCAGTCCTGCATTTCCAAGCAAGGAAATAGAGGTTCTATCTTCCCAAATCATGACCAAGACAGTTAAACCTTCATCTGCTTTTCTCTTCAGCAATTCTCCGATCGATACATTTTCTGCTCCTTGGATCATACGATCAGGATCGCGGATTAGAGTGATGGAAGAATTGACTGACCAGCCAACTACATAAATAAAGTGTTTTGCTTCCGTGATACTGGTGTAGAGATCTTCCCATAGCCTTGGAGGTTTATAGAGTTTATTGTTGGAAAGATGGATTCTTGGATGAAAATCATTAGAAAGATGGGAATTCTGGTAGAGGGTGACATTGCAGACAGTTCTTTGGGGAAAGAAAACATTGGGTACTCCCTTGAAATGTGGATCTTGGATGCCTGAATTCCAATTGGGACTGGATTTCGCGTCTGAGAATTGGAGGCGAATATGGACCTGGGCTTTGTGGAGCTTCTGACCATCATCATTGAAGAGATCGAACCAACCTTCGAGAGGTTCGGTAGTGAGAATTTGTGCAATTGGGATCTTGGCTCTGCCCAAGACCTTTGCACTTACAGGGAGTTGGCTTTTAATGGAAATTGTGATTGATGAGGAAGAATGGGCACAATAGACTCTGAAAGTTTCATTCCATATTGAGTTTTGAGGATGGAATTCTGCCAATCTTGTTCTTGCTTCTCTGGCGATGCCAATATCGATAGTTGCGTAGAGCTTACTGTGGGCAAGATGGTCAAAGTGTAAGGCCTTCTCTACGTTCTCTATGGCCTGTTTGTGGCAATTTGAATGGTGGATTAGTAAAGAAGAATAAGCTACAGAAAAACCATGAACAGATAAAAGGAGTTGAAGAAAGCAGAATAAGCAGTTTCTTAGGCTAAATAAAAAAAAAAGGGGATAAGAAATTGCATACAACTTCTTATGAAGAAAATAAGATGAAGAGGGAGAACCCATTATGAGAAAAATAATAAGAGGAACAAGTTTCCAACTATACATGAAAAAGAAGTAGAAGAACAGCAAAATAAGAGTTGCAGAGTGCAGACTACCATGAAGTGATACCAAAACCATAAAAAAAATGAAGTGATAGCAATTAAAAATTACAGAAAAATAATCAGAATTTTCTGACAACAAAAAATTTAGAATAAGCAGAAAGAAAATATCAGGATAACAAGAAGTTTGGCAAAAGTATTACTACAAGGGGGAAAAAACTGATGAGAAATAAACAAGAAAGGGGGCAATGCAGACCTGAAGGCCATGGCCATAAATGGAATGGTGAAGATGTTGGGCTTGGAAGATGGTTGCATAGAGGCAGCCATGGATGAATTGGGGAGCTTCTACTTGTGCCATCTCTTTTTTTTCTCATTCCCAACTGTTAACATTTCAGTGCTTTTATATCCTAATTCTGATGAATGATTATTCAAGTCAGTGGGTTGCACCTTTTTTTTTTTTGGGTCGGTGCATTGCACGTTTACCAATGTACAGAAGATAATAATAATTTTTTACTTCACGTGACGAAATTAATGAGGGTCAAACAAGAAGAAAGATAGAAGAAGCCACATGGTAGCCACCTACGCCAAATGCAAAATGTTGTTCCCCCCCTGGTTCAGCCATCCAATAATCTATATTCTATGTGGCCGTTAAAAGAGCACGCATGATTTTTTTAACATGTCAGAAGAACCCACATGCACTTCTTCATATATTCAAACTCTATGTCTCTATCCATAGAAAATTTAGTTAAAGCATTCATGACGACTAGGGCTGCAACTCGGGTCGGGCGGGTCGGGTTGCGGAGAACCCAACCCTACCCTACCCGAGAAATATCTCGGGTCGGGTCGGGTCGGTTTTTTTTCCGGAAAACCCACGATTTCCAAACCCGGCCCTACCCATGATAAATCTCAGGTTGGTTCGGATTTTTTCATGTTGACGCAAGTTTTTAAGGAAAATTCTTATTTGGCAAGGCAACTCAACTCATAGAAGCAAAAATTACACTCACATTACACTTGAATCAAACAATGATGTAATTACACTCACATTACACTTGAATCAAACAATGTTGTAATTACAATCAAACAATGCTGAATCAAACACTCGAATCAACTCAATTTATAGAAGCAGAAATTACACTCACATACAATAACAGTGGGTGCGTGGGTTTTCACTTTTAACTTTTAACTAACAATAGAAAAAAATGTACATACTATAACTTATGTAACTCGGGTCGGGTTGGGTCGGGCCCCTTCAAACCCGGCTCGACTTGAGATTCATGCAGGCTCTTGAATGCTCAACCCGGCTCGACCCGAGATTCATGCGGGCTTTTGAATGCTCAACCCGGCTCGACCCGAAACCCATGAAACCTGAACCCAACCCAGGCTATTTTCGGGTCGGGTCGATGCGAGTCGGGTAAAACCGGGCTCGAGTTGCACCCCTAATGATGACATAAAAGACAGGTGTCATTAATGAATAAGGGAACAATATCCCAACTCTTTTGTATTGATAATGACACTTTCCTTAAAATATTACAATTTGCAACGACCAAACAAACCAATGTTTCTCACGTAGAAGTTTATGGAAGTGTCAATGGATTGGGTCTACAATGCAACAGGATCCACAATTTATTTTGTAATAAGATCGGATCAGGATATGGGCCATTCCTTTTTTGGACACGCCTGATAACGTTTTCTAGTAGACGTTTTTTTTGGAATCGGCGAGTAAGGTGATCTTCACTAGATGAATGAAAAATATTCATGACTCAGTGCATATATAAATGGCTTGTGTGCTCACTGATCTAGACCGTTGATCTGATAGGCCATCAAAGATTCAAAGGGTGACCCAATTGGTCCAGCTCTTTGATCTCAATCACAAGATTGAGACATGCAAAAATTTTCGGTTTGAAGACATATTAAAGGGTCTCTTTTTCATCGTGCTCGATCAAGGGGCTACATTCATCCGATGAGAGTGGCACCAGGGACAATAGCCCGGGATTTATGATAGCCAATAATGTCCATTGGCCATATTGCTGTACACATGGCGACTATAGAAATTTTGGGTTATGACCCATCTACACTACCCACCCTATTGCTCCAAATTTCATTAAATTTCATGGTAGACATTATCAAAAGCCTTCTTTAAATCCATTTTTATGAGCAGGGTTAGAATTTCTCCTACGGAAATTGTGGATGAGGTCATTGGTGAGGAGAATATTGTCTTGGATGAGACGACCTTTGATAAAGGCAGATTGAAATGGGCTAATAAGAGATCCAATGACAGTTCTAAGCCTTTGGGCAAGAATCTTAGTGATGATCTTGTATAGGTAATTACACAGAGAGATCGGACGGAATTTTTTAGGGGTGTTTGCGTAGTTTGACTTAGGGACCAAGGCAATAAAAGTAGAGTTCAGTTCATTTAGCATTTTGCTTTTACGGAGAAAGCATTGGATGGCTTCCGCAACTTCATCACCAATTAAGTACCAGAAAGATTTAATGAAGTTACCATTGAATCCGTCCGGACCGGGGCTTTTATTACCATCCTTTTGCCTGATTGCATCTTCAATTTCCGATCTGGAAACTGGGCTGATCAGGTTGTTAGCTTCTTCCTCAGTTAGCCTTCTAATGGGAGTTGGAACATGGCTGATAGAGATGTCTCATTTATCAGCATTGAGGATGGTTTTGAAGTTATCAACCAGGAGATGTGCAATATCACTGGGGTTGGTTGTGATGGTTTCTTCTTCAGTAGCGAGGCCTGTGATAGAGTTTTGATTCCGCCTTGAGTTCACAACTGAGTGAGAATAAGAGGAATTTGTATCCCCCAAGTTCAACCAGCTAATTCTAGATTTCTGATGGGCCAAGGCTTCCTCCTGCCGAGCAGTTTTGAAATACTCTTCGTTTTTTTGGCAAATTCTTCACATCTGAGATGAGTACAAGTGGGATTCGAGCCAATTTTTGTTTCAATTTCATCAAGCTCTCTTCGAATAGTGGGAAGTTTGATATCAATTCCAAAAACATCCCTGTTCCAATCTTTTATACTCTGTTTCACCATTCTTAATTTTTGGACCTTTTAAAACTCTCTCATGCCTTATCACTTACATTTATCCCCCCCCCCCCCCCCCCCGCATGTCTCTACATGGCTGGTTATTTCTTACATGGCATTGGTAATTCAGTATTGAAAAATACATTGGAATTTTGACGTGGATAATTACTAAAAACGCCCATTTCCATTTAATTCACAGATTACTAGAAACAAAACCATAACGCCTAGGTCGGTTGCAAAAGGAAAGAAATTTTGGTAAAAATTTGCGTTGATTTTGAGTCTCTCTCCAAGACGCTATTTATTTCTATTAAACCTTCTCTCCTCGTCTTAATCGTTTCTAATTTCTTGCCCATATAAACTCCGGAATTTCGTCTAATTTTTTTCCCTCTCTCTATATCTCTCTTCTTTTGACTTCCAAAGAAATCTCTTTAAATCCATTTAATTCTATCAAAACAACAATAGAGGTTAGCCTGATTCATTGGTTTGAAACCCTTGGATAATAGCTTCTCGACTATGCTTTTGCTCGGGAGTTTCTTTTTCAATCTTCAGCAGGCCCAGAGTGTTTGCAAGAGCTGGTATCTTTCATTATGATATTTTATTTCTTTCTCTGGTTTTGTTTTAAATGTTACTTCTTTCACTGCTCATGTCATGGGTTGGTTTCTATACCTTGCTCACTTCTTATGCTGTTTTTTTTTCCTTCTAATTCACAGGACACCAAATACAAGTGTTCATCCATGGGTTCTACTACGCATACTGCCTGATACGGATGCAACAAAAGTAGAATGGGTTATAGAATTTTTAATTTCAAACTTCTCCTGCTTTTTTTTTTTTGTTTTTACTCTTGCACCAAATCTTTAAATTTTATGACAGTGTATTTATGTCAAAGACACACATGTACCTACATCTTATGCTTCAGATGTGTAAAATATTTATACAGAAGAAAACCTTTGCGAAATATTGAACATGGCAACATCCTTTTCTTGATAGGAGATGGAAGTTAGAAGTTGTATAGATCCAACAAAAGTTAGACTCCAACTTGATGGCATCGACTTTGTTTTCAGAAAATCTCTTCCAGAGGTTGTCAAGCTTATTACAAACTTTATTATAAGAGAGTTTGCAAAAATTTGTAGAATCTATGGGTATGACAACTCTTCTATTTCTCGCCCCCACCTTGATGACATCTACTTTGTTTTCAGAAAATCTCTTCCAGAGGTTGTCAAGCTTATCACAAATTATAGTACAAGAGAGTTTGCGAAATTTTGTATAATCTCTAGGTATGACAATTCTTCTCTTTCTCTTTTTATTTTTGTTTTTTTAATAGGTAAGCTGAGATCGAATCTACGACCTCAATGTTGAGGAACAATGCCAACACCGTTGAGCTAACGGCCCAACCCCCTCTTTTCATTTTTATTTTATGAATTATAGTAGAAGATAGTGCAAATATTTGTAGAATCTATGAGCATGACAATTCTTTTCTGTCTCTTTTCATTTTTTTAGACGGATTTTAAAAAGTGACATGTTGCAACACGAGGACTTCCCAGGAGGTCACCCATCCTAGTACTGCTCTCGCCCAAAATCTCTCTTTTCATTTTTGCTCTCCATTTCTGTATGATCCATCTTTTTTCTTTGCATGCTGAAGCTCTGTCTTTATGGCTCTGCCATCCCCCATTGGTTCACATTTTTGTAATAACCCTTATTTGTAAAACAAGTGCTATTTTTTATTAATAAAATTTCTTTTTCTTTCCTCTTTTTTTGGTAATTGATCGCTTTGTTGCTATCATTTATTTATTAATTTAGGAAATATTGTATCGCAAACCCCGTCTCTAAATATTTTTCATGTATTATTGCCTTTGTTTTTCCTTTTGAAAAAGATACTTATTTGGAATTTTACTACTCATTGGTTCACATTTTTTCGATAAACCCTACTTCGTTAAAAAAAAAGGAGCTATTTTTTTAATAAATTTAATTTTCTTTCCTCTAATTTTTTTGGTAAATGTTGTCTTTGTTGCCTGATCATTTATTTATTAATTTAAAATATATTATATCACCACCACCCTTTTCTATTACCGTACCTTTTTTCCGTTTTTCAATAAGCTACTTATCTAGAATTTTATTACTCATTCTCAATTGTGTAGAGCTGATTCCTATTTTTTTTACTGTTGTGTCTCAGTGTCTTCCTTATGAATGTCTCTTCAAAAAAAACTTTAAGCATTCTTTTGGTTTTTATCACCCCGTGCATCGTACGGATTATATGACCTCCAGTTTTCACAAATAATAATATAAAGTAAATCTTATTCTGCATATATTAATACAAATAGTGGGTGCATCCCTTTTCATTGGTAAAAAAGGGAGTTCTAGCTCATTGCCACTGACCTTGGGCTTGATTGAATGATCCTAGCCCCTTCACATGGTCTGTTTGAAACACATAAAAACTGATTTTTCTCTACAAGTAGCTTCAGGGGATCAAGTTTAATCATTGGAAAATAGTGAATTATAGCTATTTATTTATGTCATATAATGGGATATACCAAATCTCTTCTACCAAAATTTAATGTGTTCTCTACTTCCTAGCCTGTGTTCTCTACTTCATTTTTCCATTTTTTCACTCCTGCATCGCACGATTTCTCCCACTAGTAATATATGAGTAAAACTGAATCCTACCACATGGCACATTCACCGCGTCCAGGATTCTGTTTTACTTATAGATTATTAGATGTGATCAGATAGTTCGTAATGACGATAATACCGTCATGCAGTGACTTATTTCCTAAATATACCATTATTTTACAACGACAATAATACCCTTATGACACTCACGTAGTAAGAATAGGAGGAAGTTTATCAGATTTCCTCCCCTTGACACTAGCCTTGGTGTCAGGAAAACAACCATTCTCCGGTAGCTCTGTCAGTGTCCCATCTTCCCAAACTCTCACTGGGAAAGGAAGTAGATGACCGGGAAGATCCAGCACTTCTTCCCCGACGAATTTCTTCCACAGACTCTCTGCAATTCTCTTCACTGCCCACACACATTGTAAACTCTCTGGTTCGCGAAATATGTGCATTATGCTAGAGTTATGGCTAATGAAGTGCTCATACCACAAAGACATTCTGTATCCATAAACATGGCCACGGGCTTTCTCCGTTGGCCGGTTGATGTGGCGTGGCTGGTATGCGCCATGTGCGATCTCTGTGTCCCTCCCTCCATCGAGCGATCTTTGGTTCAAATTTGCGGAGCCCACGATCACGTACTCATCATCCACTGGACAAAATATCAATTTGCAAATTAAAAGATTGAAGCAAAAAATTGCAGGCAAGCTGGGGTGAGGCAGATCCCAACCAGATTTTATTAAGGCTGTGTTTCTTTCAACGTGCAATGGGTGTAAAACAAATTTTAAAACAGAATATAACAACATTACATTCTACTAGTCTAGCATACACTGTGCCCATACAATCCTCATGAATGTAGATATGAGGAGGAGGAGATCTTCAATCAGAACAGGAAGTTCTTCCTAGGAGATCAGTCTATCTAGTAAGGTCGCTGCTTTTTTTTTGGCCTACTCTTGCGGGTGAGTGAAACCCATTATTATACTATCAGAAGTGATATGTCTTGTCTTAATAAGTGGGTCTTTCTTACTCCTGTTTTCTTGAGGGAAAAAGCTTAGTTTAGAAGGAAATTAAATACAAAATACGTGATATGATGTACATGTCTTTGACATCTTAGGCCCTGTTTGTTTTGAATTTTGAGCCCAAAACTGATTACTGGACTCAAAATTGCATATAGGCCCTATTCATTTTGGATTTTGAGAATTGATTTCGAGTCAAAAACTGATTATTGGACTCAAAACCAACAAGGCTTTAGTCCAAGAATCAGTTTTGGACTCAAAATCTAAAATGAGCACGGCCTTAGGGTGTCAAGAGAGCCCACTGATTGTACCAACTATGTTGGCATGTTGGAGTAGGTAAACATGTTTGGTTCATCTAGATAGCTTTTTTCTCTGATGACAATTATCAGAATAAAATGAGGTGTTAATGTTGTCTTTTAGTTAATCGTGATAGTTAATAATATCACAATTAGTGGATGGTTTCTACTACTATATTGATAAATAAGCTCTTGGTAGCACTGCTCCATTCAAACTTTTCCAAATAAGAAAAGATGAAAAATTGAAAAAAAATGATAAGAATGAAAGGATGCAGAGAAGTAAAGCTCTTGCATACTTCATGTATGTTTTTGTATTTATTAGCATGGCTTGATTACATGCAATGCGTTTAAAGTAATCAAGAAACTTAAATAAAGAGGATGTTATCTTTCTAAGGCCCTGCTTGTTTTGGATTTTGAGAATTGATTTTGAGTAAAAAAAACTGATTATTGGATTCGAAATTGCGTTTAATTTTGATTCCAATATTCAGTTTTGGACTCTACATCTATTCTAAAAATCCAAAACAAACAAGGCCTAAGTAGGAAAGCAATATCAAAGTAAAAGGCAATCCAACAAGATGGAGATTGATTGAACCATGACCATTTCTCAGGAGGAAATTCATTGAAAGGAAGTTGGAAAAAAGGCCAATGAGGCAAGCACCACAACTCCTTAATCATTTGAATGTTCTTTCACTTCTTTCTGATAGAACTGGTTTTAGTGTAAAAGTCTATTGATTATTCACTTTAAAAGACTGATTTTCTATAATAGATACTTGCTATACTGTAAAAAGACTGATTTTCTATAATAGATACTTGCTATACTGTAAAAAGACTAATTTTCTATAATAGATGCTTGCTATCCTGTAAAAAGACTTAGGGGTAGTTATTGGTTATGTACCGATCATGATCTTCGCATGGACATAGATTAGGAACCGCCTGTTGGTCTGCGCTTTCCAGTAATTTGTTCCTTGCTCTGGCCTCTCTGGAGGAACATACTCTCCTGGATCTCGTACTTCTCTATTTCCAAGGCAAAAGAAATTCAAATAATCTGATGGACGTGCTTCCCCTTTCAAACCCATCTCATCAATCGCCTGTGCAATAATCCCATACATCATCTCCATGGTCAGTCTATTCCAGTGTAAAATAGCCTGCACAGTGTCACCCTCGGGCTCCCCTTCAGGCCACATTGGAGTCACAACATAAACAGCAAACCTTTCTCCTTCTCTGATCTTGCTTGCAATCTTAAGTGCAATCTCCATTGGAACCAAGTTCAAACACCCACAGTCCTGATCTTCACTCCACGAAGAACAGCTCCCAAAGAAGTACTGATTTTCTATGTAAATGAACCTCTTTGCTCTTCTGATCGCTTCAATATAACCTACATGAATGCTTTGATCGATTGTAACGTCCTTCCCACTCATCAATCCCAATTTATAAGCCTCAGACGGCACTGAAGGAAAGCCCACGACAGAGGCATCGTCAATCGATCGAAAGACTTGTACACTCCATGATTCTTCAGTCTCAGAGCTTGGAGGAACTGGGAAGATTTGTGGGTCTCGCCGAATTTTTAACAAACTATGGGAAATTTCCTCAGGGGCTTGTTTCATCCATCTATGTTCAAAATTGGTGAGAATGTCCCATGAAGCGAGGCCTTTGAGCTTAGAATGTACATCGTGCCATGGCTCTCTCGGTCCTCCGTGGCGAAGATCAGCATGTGGGAAGTTGTTCTGCAGGAAATCATCCCGATAAATAGTGTCAAGAGTCCTGAAAAGTGTGTGTTTCTCATTGTCGTATCGCCCATCGGTGATATCAATCCCTCCGACGAAACTGATGATCTGTCGCTGGGAGTTGTCTCCGGAAATTGGGGCATCCAGTGTCACTGTTTTCTGGTGGTGAGTGAACTCAACTCCGATCTCTACTCGTTGAACTGTGGTGAGAGAGGAGTCTGGATGTCGTGGACAGAGAAAACACTTCACCTTGGTGTTTTCAAAAAAATTTCTTGTACTTTCATCATGGGTTTTCATCAGTCCAGCATTTCCAAGCAAGGAAATAGAGGTTCTATCTTCCCAAATCATGACCAAGACAGTTAAACCTTCATCTGCTTTTCTCTTCAGCAATTCTCCGATCGATACATTTTTTGCTCCTTGGATCATACGATCGGGATCGCGGATTAGAGTGATGGAAGAATTGACTGACCAGCCAACTACATAAATAAAGTGTTTTGCTTCTGTGATGGAGTTGTAGAGATCTTCCCATAACCTTGGAGGGTTATAGAGTTTATTGTTGGAAAGATGGATTTTTGGACGAAAATCATTGGAAAGATGGGAATTCTGGTAGAGGGTGACATTGCAGCCAGTTCTTTGAGGGAAGAAAACATTGGGTACTCCTTGGAAATGTGGATCTCGGATGCCTGAATTCCAATTGGGACTGGTTTTTGCGTCTGAGAATTGGAGGCGGATATGGACCTGGGCTTTGTGGAGCTTGTGACCACCATCATTGAAGAGATCGAACCAACCTTCGAGAGGTTTGGTAGTGAGAATTTGTGCAATTGGGATCTTGGCTCTGCCCAAGACCTTTGCACTTACAGGGAGTTGGCTTTTAATGGAAATTGTGATTGATGAGGAAGAATGGGCACAATAGACTCTGAAAGTTTCATTCCATATAGGGTTTTGAGGATGGAATTCGGCCAATCTTGTTCTTGCTACTCTGGCGATGCCAATATCAACCGTTGCGTAGAGTTTACTGTGGGCAAGTTGGTCAAGGTGTAAGGCCTTCTCTACCTTCTCTATGGCCTGTTTGTGTCAATTTGAATGGTGGATTAGTAAAGAAGAATAAGCTACAGAAAAACCATGGACAGATAAAGGAGATGAAGAAAACAGAATAAGAAATTTCATAGACTAAATAAAATAAGGGATAAGAAATTGCATACAACTTCATATGAAGAAAAGAAGATGAAGAGGGACAACCCATTATGAAGAGAATAATAAGAAGAACAAGTTACAAAGTATACATGAAAAAGAAGTAGAAGAACAGCAAAATAAGAGTTGCAGACAACCGTGAAGTGATACCAAACCCATAAAAAAATGAAGTGATACCAACAAAAAGTCACTAATAAAAAGACTAAATAGTAGAAGGAACTATAGATACAGAAAAATAAACAGATTTTTCTGATAACAAACAATTTAGAATAAGCAGAAAATCAAAAATAAAAAAATAAAGAAAATATCAGGCTAGCAAGAAGTGTGGCCAAAAGTCATATTAGAAGGAAAAAACCAGAAGAGAAATAGACAAGAAAGGGGCATTTCAGACCTGAAGGCCATGGCCATAAATGGAATTGTGAAGATGTTGTGCTTGGAAAATGGTTGCATTCAAGTAGCCATGGATGAACTGGGGACCTTCTAATCCTGCCATCTCTTTGCTTCTCTTTACCAACTCTTCCTATTTCATTGCTTTTTATTTCCTTCTGATGATTCATGTGACTGGATTGCATTTTCTATAATGTACAAAAGATAACATTAATTTTTTGCTTCACATGAAGAAATTAATGAAGGTCAAACAACAAAGATAGAGGAAGCCATATGTTAGCTACCTACCCCAAATGCAAAGGTGGTGTCCTGGTTCAGCCATCCAATAATCTATATTCTATGTGGCCATTGAAAGACCAGCATGGTTTTTATAACATTTCAGAAACAACCCATTTGCACTTCTTTATAAACTGTTTCCTTAGAAAATTTAGTAAAAGCATTCATGATGACATGGAAAGTTTCTTAATATTAATGATACTTCTTCTGGAAGAAAAATAAAACGAAAGAGGAAATAAAAAAAAAGCAGAAAAAGGATAGATTAGGTAGCGTTAAGCCGTTAATAATCCACCCAGAAAAAGGGTGTGTTGAATCGTTAATTAACAGCTAATTAGAAAAGTGCAAATTAAAGACAGGTGTCATTAACAAATAGTGGAACAATATCCTCACTCTTTCTTATTGATAATGACACTCATTAAATATTACAATTTGCAATGACCAAATCAAAACAAGGTCAATGTATCTCATATAGAAGTTTATGGAAAGTGTCACTGGATTGGGTCCACAAGGCAACTGGACCCACAATTTATATTGTAATAAGATGGGATCTGGATCTGGATCTGGGCCATTCGTTTTTTTGGAGAAGCCTAATAACGTTTTCTAAATCGAATTTTATTAGGGGAAAGAGAAGGAAACTTATGGCAACTAGGAGGCTTCATGGATAAGCCCCCCTTGAAAGGATAAGGAAACCCGTGTGAAGTGACAGCAATATTTTGATAATGGCACTACTCACTTTGTTTTACACTTTTCCAAATGAGTTTATATAATAAACACAAGACTCTAGAAGTCTGTATCTACCTCATCGATGTGCCCATTCTATGGAATGTGGTCGGCACGACGGCACCGCTTTCACATCTTCATCTTCATTTTCGTGGGTCCCTTAACAAATAAAATTTTCTTCCTATGTTCACTTCTTCTCACACACAATTAGGGGTGGCAAAATTGGCCGAACCGAACCGGAACCGAACCGAAACCGAACCGAAAATTCGGTTTCGGTTTGGTTAAACCAAACCGATTCAAATTTCGGTTTGGTTCGGTTTGGGTATCAAACCGAACCGAAACCGAATATTTGCAATTATTATGTGTAAATGGTGGCAAAATTGGCGGAACCGAACCGAAACCGAACCGAAAATTCAGTTTCGGTTCGGTTCGGTTTGGTAAAACCAAACCGATTCAAATTTCGGTTTGGTTCAGTTTGGGGGTCAAACCGAACCGAAACCGAACCATTGCCACCCCTACACACAATGAGCACCAAAAGGTTCTCAAGAGAGTTTGTCATCCACTATAACCCTACGTCACCCACAAGTCAGGCATTAACCTTTTTATTAAGGGCTGAGGTTGAACTTACCAAAAATCATATTTCTTAATCTGAGCCCTCCAAAAAAAAGTGAAAGATTGGTTTTCAGGTGACACTAGGCGGATTTTAAAATCAAGGTTTCTAGTTTGAAAACAGTGTTAAAGAGGGTTCATAATCAAGCTGATGTATGTTGTCCTAACATCGTTTCAGGGATTTTAAGTGAGTAATTTAGGTTTTAAAAATCTCTCCTGCATCATGAGATTTCTAAAACCTTGAAATATGGGAGGATCTCCTACTCCCAAGGAAATAAGGGCGAGAAGTAAGAAACGAGTTAAAAACAACGGCTGGCTCGCTTCTTCTCGTCTCTTAGCTACAATTTTGAAGAAATCCCGGATTCTAAAATACGTATATCCAAACGACCCCTTCATGTTGGGCTACCGTATTTTGAAGAAATCCCGGATTCTAAAATACGTATATCGCCATTGGGTAAGTTAATATTCAAGGGACAAAATCATGGTAGCCAAGCATGCCCATATTTATCAATAATGAATCGTATAACTATGAACGAATTGTTAAGGAAAACGATCATAGGTCCACCAATGCTGTTGGCCTTATCCCGTGTATAGATAAGAACAAAAGAAATAAAAGGAAAAACTTTTTTGTAGCACTAGCACCGCATTGTCTCACTTCTAATGATGAATGGGCAAATACAAACTACTCCAAAATCACCTTATTGTTCTTCCTGATAGGACCATAGACCCTGTTTGGATTGCAAGAAAAACATTTCGGAAGGGTAATTTTTTCTTAGAATTTTTTTCTTTTCATTATTTAGAGGGAATTGATATGATTATAGTTAATTCAAAGGGGTATCTAATAAAAATTGAATAGGGTTGGTTCAACTTATCTTTTTTGTGTGATGGTAGGAAAATTTGGAAATATTTTCCTTTTCCAGAAAATTCCTGTAATCCAAACAGGACTCAACGACCCGGCTTAATCTCCAACTCTTTTTGAAAGTATTAAATTATCCATATTTATTTTAAATCTGCACCAAGGGTGTACCCAGTTACTGTGCACCTTTGGTCGTTGGATGTATGGCGCAGAGCACATTGTCATGGTGTGAGCTCCAAAAAAAAAATAATCAAGTGGACCCACATTATTAGGGGAATCCAAAACATTTTGAAGGTGGGCCCAATGTAGATGGCCGTTCCCTAAAATTCGTCATTATGGGATTATCCCAACCCTCTGATCTGTGGAGGTTTATAATGGTACAAACTCCACAGATCAGAGGGTTAGGATGATCCCATGTAAAAGAATTTTGGGGCACAGCTTATCTGGGCCCTACTTCTAACTGGTTTGTTTAAAATAGATCACCCAGTAATATGTGCCCCACTAATTTTTTTTGCTACACACGCCATGCAAGTTCATCAAATAAAGGGCGATGATATTTTCAACCCCCCGCCCATTACGCATGCGCTCCTTTTATAAGGTGATTTGACATCAAAAAGCGCATGCGTAATGCCGGGGAGATGATATTTTATTTGTGAAAATATCATCTCCCCAAATAAGAAGTCATTTCCTAACGTATAATTTTTGGGCTCATAAAAACCTGCCCCTGTTTGAATGGCGGATTAACAAAGCACAATAAGGTGGAGAAAAATGTTAAAAGATAAAACTGCAAATTACCCGTGGAGAAGCAGCACAATGCAGACAACCTATTATGAAGAAATTGCAAATAGACCATGATGAAGAAAGAAGATGAAGCTATGATGGAAGAAAGAGGAAGAAAAGGTACTAACCTTGAAGAAGTGTAGGAATGGTGGTAGCAATAAAACTGCAAATCAAGTAGAAGAACAAAGAAAATAAGAATGACCAGAAGGTGACAATTAGTAACAAAATTAACTATTCCAACATGGCTACTAACCTTGTTAGCACCACCATGCCCACATATGAAACATTGAGGCTGCAAGACCAATCTTACTTGTATGCATGTTAAGAAATGAAGATACAATACTTTTGCCATGAATCAACGAATAGAATATGTACTGCATGCATTGATCGATGATAAATTATTTAGGAAACAGACGAGAAAAATAATGATGAAGGTCATATGCTCTGAACCATTTTTTTGTTAAATAACCATGCTTAGATCGAAGAATTTTACTTCAACAGTTCGGTCACGATGCGCTTGACCACTTCACCGTGCAAGCATACAAAATCGAAGCCTGCTTGTGCCACCAGCATATAAAATATCGGCATCACTTGAGTCCCTCACTGAGGCTCGGTGGCATTCCCATGCTCTGGGCAAGATTACTCATCCTCTCTTTCATGGCCTGAGTAAACTCAAATCCAAATTTTCAGTTAATAAAGAGGTAGACAGAGTTGAGTCTTCTTTTGAAGGCAGTAATTCTCACCTGAACGCTCTTCTGGTGTGCATCCTTGTACGCTTCAGTGACCAAGAGTGAGAGCTTCTGCAGAAGCATCACAGGATGTCAATAACACCCAATCAAAATTGTTTTTTCTTTTCTTTGAATGGCACTCAATAGAAATTGTTGAACCTCAAGAAGATGAGATTGGCTTGCCACAAAGAAATCTCACGTGCATGAATAAACACTAGAGAAATGCAATTAGCAGCATTTAAAGTAGCTGAACTAGCTAAGATAAATTAAAATGTGGATAGCACCATTCACAGAAGAACATTAATTGGGGAAGATTCGAACATCATACATAACCATGCTATTCAATTTGAACAATTTACTATGGAGGAAGAATCAACCAAGACATCAGGCAGAAGGAGATTAAGTGATGACCTGAAAGAGAAGATGTAATCAGTTCAATGTTCTTAATATGATAATATTTTACTAGGCATCAAAAAGAAAAATATTTCATGGAGCATATAAATTAAGCAACCTTTGTTAATTGTTAAGCATCAGTAACCTTACGGAAAGCAGGGTTCGCCAAAATATCTTGTGTGTGATTTCCGTAGGGAAGTAGACCTTAGTGAAGCATTTTCAATTACCTTAAAGAAAGCAATGTTCACAAAAATATATCGTATGGGATTTCCATTGAAAAGTAGAGGAAAATAAGAACATCTCATAAATTGGGAGACAGTTTGTAACTTTGTATACATCGGAAGTTTGGGGGCTTGGGAGTCGGCAATTTAAAATGGAGAAAATGGACTCTTTTGGGCAAATGATTGTAGAGGTTTGGGGAGGAGAGAATTTTTCTCTACCAAAATGTTATAGGACCCAAATATGGGTCGGGGTGGGGTGAGTGTGAGGTGAAGAATCTCAGGTTATGATGGGCCGAGGGCATGGAGATCGGTGTACATGTTGAAGGACAAGATTAATTTGGGGACATGGATTTTTTAGGGAGAGATAGGGGATCAGATTCGGAGAGGATATTTCATGTAATTGTATCCAATATGGAAGTCCAGATAGCAGATTGCTGTAAACAGATGTGCAAAAGGGTGGATTGGATTGGACTTTTTGGAGAAACTTCAAGGACTTAGACAGTTATACAGCATTGTTGCTCTGTTGAGGATTGAGCTTATATGTATTTCTATTTTTTTAGAATGGTGAGGTGTTAGCTTTGAACTTCCAATTCTAGATTTCCTTCTATTCGCTTGAGATAAGAGATGAGAAACGAAGTCTTTGGGGTCCTTCAGTCTATTCAAACCCACAAAGATGAGATAAAAAGTCGCTGAGGGCTCAATCTTTTCAAACTCTCGGAGATGAGTTGCTAAGTCTCTAAAAGCTTTCAAACCTCTTCAATCTCAAAACTTCAATTGGTCGCTAGCATTGTAAGATAGCCAAATCTCCCCAAGACCCATCATTATTAGATATTTCACATCTTTAAAAGTTTTCACTGTCAGGGCGAAATTTCCCATCAAAGACATCACTGGGTTTTGAGGATAAGCCAATTTCTAGGATCTGGGAATCATAGGATTTTTTTCGGTCAGTCAATGAAAACTTGTCATCTATTGGCTTTTACATTCGACTGCTTCGCAGCCTCTGGCGAAGAGGTGCCTACGTATACAACTCTTTTTGTCCTGTCTAACCTGACATTAGTGAGAGATCGCGTGTGGCAATGATGATCGAGTGTTTTTCCTTGAATGGGTCAAAGCATCTCCTGAATAGAGTGAAAAGACAAATGATAATCATTTCGAAAGCAAGCCAACAAACTTGAGCCTAAAGATGTGTAGTTATCTAATGTTGGAAACTAGGGCTGCAACTCGAGCCGGGTAAAACCCGACCCGCATCGACCCGACCCGAAAATAGCCTGGGTCAGGTTCAGGTTTCATGGGTTTCGGGTCGAGCCGGGTTCAGCATTCAAAAGCCCGCATGAATCTCGGGTCGAGCCGGGTTTGAAGGGGCCCGACCCGACCCGACCCGAGTTACATAAGTTATAGTATATACATTTTTTTCTATTGTTAGTTAAAAGTTAAAGGGATAATTACATTTACACCCCCTCTAGTTTCTGACACATCCACTTCCACCCCTATAGTTTAAAACGTGACAAATACACCCTTGTAGTTTCAATTTGTTTAAGGTAGGCCCCCTCAGCTGAAGGTTCGTCCATAGATTGAAGGGTTAGGATGATCCGATGGAGCTGATTTTTTTGGCACACCCTAACTATGTCAGGACCCATCAAATGAACGCTTTGGATCATCCAAACAATGTGGGCCCACATTATTTCGATGATTTTTTGGTAGTGTTTAGATTCGGGTAGGGGCCCACATTATTTGGATGATCCAAAGCGTTCATTTGATGGGTCCTGACATAGATATGGTGTGCCCAAAAAATCAGCTTCATCGGATCATCCTAACCCTTCAATCTATGGACGAACCTTCAGCTGAGGGGGCAAACCTTAAACAAATTGAAACTACAGGGGTGTATTTGTCACGTTTTAAACTATAGGGGTGGAAGTGGATGTGTCAGAAACTAGAGGGGGTGTAAATGTAATTATCCCAAAGTTAAAAGTGAAAACCCACGCACCCACTGTTACTGTATGTGAGTGTAATTTCTGCTTCTATGAGTTGAGTTGATTCAAGTGTTTGATTCAGCATTGTTTGATCGTAATTACAACATTGTTTGATTACAGCATTGTTTGATTCAAGTGTGATGTGAGTGTAATTACATCATTGTTTGATTCAAGTGTAATGTGAGTGTAATTTCTGCTTCTATGAGTTGAGTTGCCTTGCCAAACAAGAATTTTCCTTAAAAATTTGCGTCAACGTGAAAAAACCCGACCCGACCCGAACCGACCCGAGATTTATCATGGGTAGGGCCGGGTTTGGGAATCGTGGGTTTTCCGAAAAAAAACCCGACCCGACCCGACCCGAGATATTTCTCGTGTAGGGTTGGGTTCTCCAAAACCCGACCCGCCCGACCCGAGTTGCAGCCCTATTGGAAACATAACTTTTAACACCATTCCAAAATGCTTATTCAAGAGTCAAAAACGTTCAAAATGTTGCAATATACCCATTGGAAAGTAGCTTGGAATATCTCCCAAAAGCCCTTGAAGAACCCTAGATTTGATGGATTTTTATTGCCAAAACTGTCAATTGACATCATGGGCCATCGATGGATGAGCTTGTTCATCGATCGACGGGCTTGCTCCTCGATTGATGAAATGGTACGTCAATTGACACCAGAGCCTATAAGTTGCAAAATTCAAAGTTAGAAATAAACCCCCCAGTAAGGTCTAAAACTCGTGTAAAATCCTAACTTTAATCCTAACTATTCACACAAGCTAAAAATCAAATCTTTTCCAATATAAACTCACCTCAACCTTTCTAAACCCACTTCCCACCTTTCTCATACTAGCCTATGCACGAATTTTAGTCCGACATTGCTTAGAAACACAAATTACTTAAGCCCTAGACGCTAAAAGGGATGCCATGGCCATATTCAAACACAATAGGAACTTCTCCAGAGAGATACATGAACTTTTTATCGAGACTGGCTCAAAGGGCTTTGAAGAGACTTCTTCAAGTTCAAAGGCTTCTCCAAACTAGAAGATTGAGGCAAGCTAATAAAAATGAAAAGGATGCATCATCAAATCAATAGAACGAGGTTTACTTACTTCAGTTCCTAACTCCATTGCAGCTTCAGTAATTTCAGTGCGAACAGGTTGTTGGTTTCCAGAAAGTGTTACCTGGCAACGACTTCAATTAGAAACAAAGGAAAACTCTTTTCAGAACAATATACAAAGAATTGCAGTATTAGATCATAAGATGACAAAGAACATTAAACTCCAACTAAGAGCAAAAAGCTTTGCCCTACAACGACTAGTCTATGTATTATTTATTTATTTTTTGATAGGTAATGGGATTGAAGCTCCCGACCTCAAGGTTGAAAATTAAAGCGTGAACTGATTGAGCTAGAGGCGCAAACCCAACAACCAGTTTATGTTATCATGCGTATTGGCCTTTTATATTGGGTGAATTGCTGTGAAATATGTTCATGAGAACAAAATCTGTCTCAGTGGTTAATAGTAAATTTGGAATCTACAGCATATCTCATGCTGACTTCTGGCATAATCACTGGAAATACCACAGCCAGAAATTATGATAACTTCCTTATAAAATAAAGGGACTGCTATCAGGACTTCCATATTTTGATAAAGGTACTACTCACTTTGTTTTACACTTTTTTAATCAGCTCTTTGCGGCTGTTACAATGCTCAAGATGATAACAGCATCGAATAAAAAAAAGTGTAAAACAAAGTAAATGTTGCCATTATCAAAAGATGGCAGTGTGGATATCAGTCTCCAGGTATGACACTAATGCTCTGTTTGGTTACTTATTTTTGAGAAAAATATGGGGGAATGATCTTCTCCTAATTTGCCGAAGGTTGTTTGGTCGCCATTTAGCAATTTTGGGGTCTTTGACCACCGGGGTTGTCTTGAGCCGGTCGGGTGATGTGGCGCACTCTAAATTCGCTCCCAAATTTTACCAAAACGTAGAAATTTTGAGGAGAAAATCTCGGCGAGATAGAGTTGAGAAGACTTCTGGGAGATCTCCCACAAAGCTTAAGCAACCAAACAACCTTCCCTACATCCTCTCCTAATCTCCCCGTCGACTGATCTTCTTTTGATCTCCTTTTGATCTCCCGTGACTTCTTCTTCTCCTAATCTTGCACCCATCCACAAGCAACCAAACAGAGCATAAGGGACGACACTAAGGCATCGAGAGACCTTTTCAAGATAAAAAATAAAAAACCAAAGGGAAAAGCAATAACACTTATTTCACAAAAGAATTGCAGAACAATTATTGAAGATAGACATGTCATGGTATGTTGACAAAAGCTCTTTGCCTTGCGGAATTGCCAAGTTTGGGCAACCTAGACACGGTCCCATATCTGATAAGTTTAACTCACATCTCAAGCCGTGATCAAAACATAATGACATAGGCATACCTTGATTAGCTCACCATCACAATAACCATCAAACTCTGCTCTGTGAAACAAAAGTAAGCCCAAGCACATGTTTCAAGGTTCTGATAGAATAGAAAGAAGTCATAAATGAAGGATCTGATACATACTCGGCAAGTTCTTTTTGTACCCGCACAGCTTCAACTTGGACGACCATTTGTGCCTTCTTAACAGTCTCATATAGATTTTGCATATTTCCCAAAATCCCTGCCTATAATATGAGTACATGATATATATACAAGAGTAAGGCCAGCTTGCCCAAAAGAACTTAGAAAATTATTATTCTCCATTCCATCAAGTAAGATAATTGTAAATGCAAATGGTTCTGCAGTGAACCAAACATATGTTAACGAAAATTTCACATTTTATTTTATTTTTTAATGAAAAAGATGGAATTTTATTAGAGGAGGCCGGGACTGAGGTGAATAAGATTGCCACAGCAACACTGACACACCACCTTAGAACAGAAGAAGCACCAACTGAAACAATAAAAAACAAATAACATTTCAGTCCTCTATATTAATGGAAATGCATGTCATATGCACAGCCCCACCTGATCAGCTCCTCCGCCAGCCAAAGAATCTGCCATGTCATTCGCAGTCCTTGGAATATGTCAAAAGATGATTTCAACGCTCTACTGGGGTTAATAATTAGGAGCATTCTACTTAGGTTGATAATTAGTCACCATCTGCCACGGTCCAGAATTTGATTTCTTTGCTCAGGAAATTGCATTAGTGGAATCAGCTACTAGCAACTAATTGCCGATAAGATTCACATCGAATATTTGAAGAGAGGCGAGGACAGGGCGATAACAAAATGTGTGTGTGTGTAGATATATACATAAATACACATACAACTGATCTCAGTAAAATTCCCATATTTATGTATTTATGTATTTATGTATATGTATACACGCGTATATATACTGCTCATCACAAGACAAAGCCTGTAGTTGTATCAGCAATTTGGTCTTTCATTATGCCAAGCCGCCTCTATGTAAGAATAGCTTCTCTTAGAAGAAGTGATAACCAATTTTTATGTGAAAGTCCCAGCAAGATTTGCTGGATTTTCTGATGCACAAAGCACGTTAATTACACTAAAATAGTGACACAGTTCTGCCACCAACATGTGCATCCTTCACAACCAGTTTCAACCAAAGAATTGTAGCTTTTATATCAGCAATATCATACATCTGCTTATGCACAAGATCTAACAGAAGTGTTGTCTTCTTAATGCTCCAAGAAACCAAGTTACATCCTTAGTAGAACGATAACTTGAATCTAAATAGTCTACCAACAAACAGCCCATAATTATTATTTCTTTAGGGGCTGTTTGGATACGCAGATTTTAGAATCGCGGATTTCCTCAAAATAGTATATGGGAGACAAGAGAAGGAGACCAGCCATCGTTTTCTGATTTCTCGCCCTTCTTTCCGTCAGCAAGAGAGTAGGAGATCATCCCATGTTTCAGGTTTAGAAATTTCGGGATTGGGGATGGATTTCTTACTTAAAATCCAAGATTCTAAAGAGAAGCGAAAAGGACAGTCTCCTTCTTCTCTTGTCTCCCATCCAAGTCAAATCAGATTTGGTTTGAAAATGTTAAAACAGTGTTGGCAGGCGAAATTTACTCGCGCTGTAAGTCGATCGACTTGTCTAGCCATACCGTGTGTACGGTCATTCAGCAGGGCGGTGACTTCTTCGTGCAGAGAAGCGACGACATAACCCTTGCGAGCTCGGTTATGCACATATGTGAGATGATTGTCGATCGCAAATCTTCTGAATATTCCATGAGCGATTTGGAAGATATGTTATTCTGAAGTAGAACGAAACGTCGGTATTTGCAAGTGGCATTGAGGCAGACCTCTCGCAATGCAGGGCAAGTCCCACAGTTTGCAGCTACTACTGGATCAACTATTTCTGCTTGTCTCGGCCTTCTGAGATAGAAAAATAAATAGGTTTTACTTTGAAGAAAGTGTAAAAGTGGAGGAGAAATAAAAAAATCTTAACCTCTTTTAATCTTCTCTTAAACTCTTAACCTCTCTTCTTCTCTTAGACTCTTTTAATCTTATCCTTCCCTTTCAACTTCACTCCATCCAGAACTAGGGGTAAACTCGAACTCTGTTCTTCTCTCTCTCTCTCTCTCTCTCTCTCTCTCTCTCTCTCTCTCTCTCTCTCTCTCTCTCTCTCTCTCTCTCTCTCTCTCTCTCTCTCTACGGCCGCAGGCGAACGAACAAGGGGAAGACCAGGTACCTCTCTCTCTCTCTGCATCTAAACCCTAAACCCTAATCCGCAAATCTCAAGCTGATTCTCTAATGTGTTGTGGGTGTTGGATTATAGTCTGTTTGTGATTCTCTCTTATTCTCTCTTCCATACACACCAGATTCTCTCTTGTTCTCTCTTCCATACACACCAGAAACCCCAATCCCTTGTTATTCGAACACTTTTTTTAGCTATACACTTCCTTCAAATTAAAACCTATTTATTTTTCTATCTCAGAATGCCGAAACAAGCAGAGATAGTTGATGCAGCAGTAGCTGCAAACTGCGGGGCTTGCCCTGCATTGCGAGAGGTCTGTCCCAACGTCACCCGTAAATACCGACGTTTCGCTCCACTTCAGAATCAGCATATCTTCCAAATCGTTCATAGAGTATTCAGAAGACTTGCGATCAACAGTCATCTCACATATGTGCATAGCCGAGCTCGCAAGGGTTATGTCGTCACTTCTCTGTACGAAGAAGCCACCGTCCGGGTGAATGACCGTACACACGGTATGGCTAGACAAGTCGATTGACTCACGGCGCGCTTGCCAACACTTTTTTAACATTTTCAATCCAAATCCGATTGGACTTGGCGGGGTCGCTCCAGTTGTCATCCAGAATGCAAACGGCCACTTAAGGTGTCATAAATTCCACTTTGCTGACTCAGATATGAATCCTGCTTGTTCCCCCTTCATACTCCTCACCATGGAAAGTATTTGTGAAATAACTCCGATGAGAAAAAAAAAAAAGGAGTTAAGAGACCCTCCTGGCCCAACCCTAGATACTCTAAGATCCTTTTTCAAACCTGCTCCCATTTTGAGTCAAAAGATAGATAAATAGACACATTCCATTGCACTGATCGGGGGCGTTCGTAGTGACTGAGAGGGTCGAAGACCAAGAAGTGAGTTATTTATACCAAGCATTCTTCTTATGGCCAGATCCAATCTCTTGATCACATGTTCAAGGACATGAGCAGTTGTGTAAGTAATATCAGGCCAAGTGAAAGTGAGATAACTCAAGACAGCAAACCACCAACTATAGTTCAATATCTTGTGACCTCAAATGTGCCACCCTCTTTTACTTTGCCACTTTTCTGTTCATTTCTGCTATAGTGCTAATGCATAGACTGGCTTGCAGTTTTCCATCCCAATTTTGACTTGGAGACCAAATACAAAATTATTATATGCATTTGAAGTCATAGTTTCAATTATTCAACAGTTCTTAGAACTATTAACTTCCATGCGAAATTTGTGAATATCTTTATCAATAACATACAGGATAATTATAATAATCTTATGATTTGGTCGATTTTGTCAAGGACACTAGCAGGGAAGTTAAAAGAAGCTGACCAGAACAGATGGAATGAATTGAGGAGTCTAAAATATGAGGAATGCCTTTACCATCTCCCAAGAACAATTATTAAAACATGTCAATGCAAATATGAGGAGTCTAAAATGTAAAAATGAGAAAAACATAGAATGATATGAAATGGAAGAAAATCATAAAATATGTCATGAAAATGACCAAAATACACTTACCACATGGGAAATGATAAAATGAAAAAAAAAATTACTGAAAAGAAAACCATCCTAATATACTCTTATGTCTTGAGAAATGAAAAAATTTAAATCCAAAATTAATTAGAGAAGTTCTGATAAAAAATTATCCGGACCAAAGCAAAATTAGAATACCACCTCTTGGGTTGAGAAATGTATTCCAAAAAAATTTTCCCACTTCAATTCTTCCCAATGTGGTGAAAATAGATGTAGAACTTATATAGCAAGTGTTGGGGGTAAAAGTCACCACCAATCGAGAGTGTACACGTGGCACCAATCGGCAGTAGACACAGACAACTGGCAGCATCTAACCAATGGTGAGTGAGGACTCTAGTCTCTCCTATTAGTATAGGCACAATCTCCAAAGTATGGGATTGTTATCATTTCTACATTCGGTCATTTCTAGGGTAAGCATAGGAGAGCTCATATTACGGTTGCCAGTTTTGAATTAAGCATCGGATAGCCTCCCCAAAGTCCGAAACTCCGGGTGATTTTTTGACCTTTTTTTTTTTTTTTTTTTTGTGAACGCGGGTCATCTCCTCAAGTACGCTACCAACTAAGACACATTCAAACTTAGGTCAGATTTGAACGGCAATGACCAGTGGGATTGAGTTGCTCGCTACACTAGAGAAAATTTCCATTTGATTTTAACATTAAAACGGGTTATAGTGACATGGGATGAATAAAGTAGGGATGCGTGTGATATTTTGGTATGAAGACAACGCATTTGAATCAGGAATCAATAATCATGGTTCCAACATCTTATTCAGATTCACTTATAAATAGAATAAAAAATAAAAAATAAAAATTTACTTAAAAAAATCTAATAAAATTTCATTCCGACCAGGGTTGCAACTTGGTCCGATTTTTGGGATTTTTTGGGTTGAGCTTTTACCATAAAATCGGGCTGGGTTCGGATTGATTCCGATTCATTTTTTAGCAAAATCTCAATCCCAACCAACCTAATTTGCACTTTTAATTTCGACAAGGGCGGAATTAGAATATCACTTTCTGGATTAAAAACAAATTTCCCAAAATTTTCCTCCTCCTCCTCCTCCTCCTCCATTTTTTTGAACGGAACATCGGAATTAGACAGAATCGGAATAGGATCCCGATTCCATCGGAATCAGCAATACGCTACCGTTTCGAGTGAAACGTTACAGAGACATATCCCGGTCTCTACCATATCCCCTAACAAAACCATTCACATTTCACTCTCTCAGATATTTATTCCGTTGGCAACACCCTACAGCCAAGGAATCCCATCCAAAACAGATAAAACGCCCAAATTCAAATACTCAAAAGAGTCTTGATGTCGAATCTAATTCCTTATCAGATAACCTGCCGAAATCGCTTGCTTTTCTGTCAATCCTCTTTCTTTACGTGTAGGAGGACAGGTATCGTCGTATCCAAATACCTAATCTGCATTTTTTCCATAATTCCTTTCTTGGTATGATAGAAAATCAAGTTAAAAGGCCAATTCATGTCTTACTTTCTTTTCCCATAACCTTGTTATTACTTTAATTTTCTCTGTGGATGTTATGGAGCTCTCTTCCTCAAGAATTTGCAATAGTAACGTAAGTTGTCCTGCTTATAATTGTCTAACAACTGCTTCAAGGGGTCATGGGTTCATAAGAAGAAGAAAACTTAGGAGTTTGAAGCTTTTCCCAAGTGGGTTTGTTGGGAGTTGGGAAAAACATGTGGGAAAAACTAAACATGTGTGTTCTTGTTCTTATGGGATGAATGATTCATATGAGATGGAGGTGAAGGGGAAACACAAGAAGGGATTAAATTCAGACAATATCATTGAAGTTATAAAGTCCATATCTGATCCACTTGAGGCTCTGTCTTTCTTCAAATCTGTCGCCCGAAAACCTAAGATTGTTCATACTACAGAGTCCTGCAATTATATGTTGGAGCTTTTGAGAGTCCATGGAAGAGTGGAAGAGATGACTGTTGTGTTTGATTTGATGCAAAAGCAAATTATAAAGAAGAACTTGGACACATACATGACTATTTTCAAGGCTCTTTCTGTGCGGGGAGGGATTAGGCAAGCACCTTTTGCGCTTTTACAGATGAGTAAAGCTGGTTTTATTTTAAATGCTTTCTCATACAATGGGTTGATACATCTGCTTCTTCAGTCTGGGTTTTGGAGGGAGGCTATGGATGTTTATAGAAGAATGGTCTCAGAAGGGCTTAAGCCTAGTATCAAGACATACTCTGCACTTATGGTCGCTTCAGGGAAGAGAAGGGATGCTAACACTGTAATGGATCTTTTAAAAGAGATGGAAAGTTTGGGTTTGAGACCAAACATATACACCTTTACCATATGCATTAGGATGCTTGGGCAGTCTGGGAGAATCGATGAAGCTTATGGGATTTTAGAGAGAATGGAAGAGGAGGGATGTAAGCCCGATGTTGTTACTTATACAGTTCTACTGGACGTTCTTTGCAATGCGGGAAGGCTCGACGATGCAAAAGAGTTGTTTAGAAAAATGAAATTTAGTAATCAGAAACCGGATAGAGTAACGTATATCACATTGTTGGACAAGTTTGGTGATTCTGGTGATTTGGTTGCCGTGAGGGAATATTGGCGGGAAATGGAGGCCGATGGTTATGCTGGTGATGTTGTTACTTTTACGATACTCATGGGTGCTTTATGCAAAGGAGGGAGGGTTGATGAGGCGTTTAGTACGTTGGATATCATGAGGAAGAATGGTGTCTTGCCAAATGTGCAGTCTTATAATACTTTGATTGCCGGGCTTTTGAGAGTAAACAGGTTGGGTGAAGCTCTAGAACTCTTTAATAGTATGGATGCTCAAGGTCCTGAGCCTACTTCGTACACATACATTCTTTTCATAGACTACTATGGGAAGTCGGGAGAGTCTGACAAAGCTCTTGAAACCTTTGAGATGATGAAGAGGAAAGGCATTGTTCCAAATGTTGTTGCGTGTAATGTATGTTTGTATAGTCTTGCAGAATTAGGCAGGCTCGGTCAGGCGAAAGATGTTTTCCACGAACTGAAAAACAGTGGATTTTCTCCAGATGCTATCTCATATAATATGATGATTAAATGCTATAGTAAGGCCGGAAATGTGGATCAAGCTGTCAAATTGTTCTTTGAAATGTTGGAAATTGGGTGTGATCCAGATGAAATTACAATTAATTCTTTGATTGACACCCTCTACAAGGCGGACAGGGTAGATGAAGCATGGAAAATGTTCCGAAGAATGCAACAGCTGAGATTGATGCCTACTATTGTGACCTACAACACTTTGTTGGCGGGATTAGGGAAAGAGGGTAAAATTCAAAGAGCAATGCAGTTATTTGAGGGAATGGCCGCACATGGTTGTCCTCCTAGTACTGTAACATATAACACAGTAATAGATTTCCTTTGCAAGAATGGTGAGGTTGATTTGGCCTTGGAAATGCTCCATGAAATGACGGGAAAGGATTGCACACCGGATGTTTTAACTTTCAACACTCTCATTTATGGTTTGGTCAAAGAAGATCGAATTAGGGATGCATTTTTGCTCTTTAATCAGATGAGAAAAGTCTTTTTCCCTGACTTCATAACATTGTGCACTCTTCTGCCTGGTATTGTAAAAGATGGGCAGATTGAGATTGCCTCACAGATTGTTGAGCAGTTTATTGTAAAGGCTGGTAATCAAACAGATAGGTCTTCCTGGGAGTTTCTAATGGAGGCGATTTTAAATGAAGCTAGAATAGACGATGCAATTGTGTTTGCTGAAAGAATAGTATCCAGTGGCATTTGTCAAAACGACTCTGTATTGTGTTCTCTAATTAAGTCTTTGTGCAAGCATAAGAAAGTCCTTGATGCTCACAATCTGTTTGAGAAGTTCAAGAGCTATGGCATAGTCCCAACAATTAAAGCATATAATACTCTCATTGCCGGGCTCTTTGAAGCCAATTCCATTCCAATGGCCTGGAGTCTGTTTGAGGAGATGAAGTTTGGCTGCGCTCCCAATGTTCTTACCTACAATTCATTATTTATTGCTCTGGGAAAGTCCGGGAGGATTGATGAATTGTTAGAGCTCTATGAAGAAATGCGCACAAGGGGATGCAAGGCAAACACCATAACCTACAACATAATCATTTCTGGCCTTGCCAATTCCAACAGATTAGATCAGGCTATAGACTTCTACTATGATTTGATGAGCAGAGAGATTCCCCCCTCGCCTTGGACATATGGACCTCTTATAGATGGGCTTTCAAAATTAGGAAAGCTTGATGAAGCAAAACAATTTTTCGAGGAGATGATGGAATATGGATGCAAGCCTAATTGTGTTATTTATAATATTCTTATAAATGGATTTGGAAAGGCCGGTGATGTGGAGACTGCATGTGGATTGTTTGAAAGAATGGTTACAGAGGGAATTAAACCCGATATAAAATCTTACACTATTCTTGTGGAAATCCTCTGTATGGTGGGAAGGGTGACAGATGCTCTCCACTATTTCGAGAAACTGAAACAAAGAGGCCTTGAGCCAGACCTGGTTGCTTACAATCTTATGATTAATGGTCTAGGAAAATCCACAAGGCTAGAGGAAGCGCTTACTCTTTTCCACGAAATGCAGAGTAAAGGCATTTCCCCAGACCTGTATACATTCAATTCCTTGATACTCAATCTTGGGAAGGTAGGGATGGTGGAGGAAGCAGGTAAGATGTATGAAGAACTTCAACTTAGGGGCCTTGAGCCTAATGTCTTTACGTATAATTCCCTCATTCGAGGGTATAGCATGTCAGGTAATATTGAAAATGCATACACTGTCTACAAAAAGATGATGGCTGGGGGCTGCAGCCCAAACACAGGAACATTTGCCCAACTTCCTAACCAATCATGACATATTTGTTAGGTTGTAAATGGAAATATAAACATGCTCCATACATATCACATCTCAATTATTTTTGGTATCTGTGAGTTGCTACGTGTGCTGCATGTGTGAATTCTTGAATTTATTGACTATTTTTTCTTCTTCATTTTTGTTGTTCACTTCAATTGAGGCTTCAAGAATAAACTCCGGAATAAACAATTTATGTTGTATAGTTTCTAATGACAGAAGTATTGCTCATATTTGAGCAAAGCTGCAATTTCCTTGGTTTTATTTTTGACTCCTACATGTAGGCTGCTTCCTTAACCAAGTAACAGTCTGAAGAAGAGTAATAACATCCAACAGTGTCTATAGACAAGATACAATCCTTACCCAATTGCTTAAACAAATGCATACCCTTATGGTTGTATGTTGTATGTTGTTATAAATGTGGCCTTTAAGTTGCCAACATTTTCAAATATTATCACTTTTTTGAGTAAGAAATGATTAACTGAAAGTCAAAGGACTACATATGTGATACCTAAGATGTCCATAAATGGACTGAGCAGTGAATACTGCATGACTAGTTAACCCTTCAACCATTGTCAATCAATCGCTTGCTCAAGATCATAAATATCTTCATGTGAATCTTTGTCCTTGATGGAAAACCTGCAAGTTCTCTTAGAGGATGAACACTTTCTTTGTCTGAATTTCTCCTTGACAAGACGAAGGTTTCATTGTCTAAAAGAGTATTAATGGCTATCTTTTCATTGGGTGACTATGGACTTTCATCATTTCCTTGATCCAATAGAAAAAGGGTGGCACATAATAGAGACAGGCACTCTTGGAATTGTTATTTCTTTTTCTTTTATGTTGCTTACCGCTTTTATTTTGAGCTTCAGATTTTGTGATCACAGATTTTCATTTCATCACTAAGGCCTTGTCTTGAGAATTTTCTTTCATGTCGTTTATCTCATCCCATGAATGTAGATAATGTAATAGAGTTCGGTTCATTAATAAAATCTGTTACTTTTCAAAAAAATGAGATTTAACAAAAGAGTGGCCTTTCTTTTAAAGTTTAAATTAATAAGAATGACCAAATCACTCATTATGCTCCTTGTTCTCAGCTTAATTCGAAAAACATAACGATTCCGGTACTCCGAGAAACATAAGAGCTTATGAAATAGCTTTTTGAAATCTCACTAAGAAATCCAAGGTTCTGATGTGTTATTCCTTTTCACTTTCCAGTTTGCATTTAATGTGATAGTAAACAAATCCTTGGATTGACAGCAGAAAAAGAAACTGCAAGATGACTTGAGAATTTTCTTATTTGCAGGTACTTTTAGTCATTTTCTTACTCAAAATGCTCAGAAATCATCGGTAGACCACTTTCGGTTCATATTAGCAATCATCTCTTGTGTTTTTTTTTTCAAAGAGAACTTTTCCATTATCTTTATCTCTCTTATAGGTAAAAGGTAGAATAGCTTCTACTCTCAAAGCACTTTTTGAAGAAAGAAGAAATGTAGGAACTCCCTAACAAGGGGTGATTTTCTTGAGATACCCCAGTGATTTAAAAGCTTATCCAAAAATAGAAAAAAAGTGAGTTTTTTACTGGACCTTTTACTGGGTGTTTGTGAAACTACCTCTCTCGATTGCCACAAGACTATGGATGTGCAGTTTCTTAATTCACTTCACTCATTACTCGGGAGCTTAATGTTCTTGGAAATGAATTATCTTTTCTTTGAGCAAAAACTTATTTTGTCTCAGCTCCGTTGACCTTGTTTCCATGCTTTTTGCTATGCAGATTTGCCATCGTTATAGTTAGAATTAGCAGGATGTTCTTGGAAATGAATTATCCTGTGTGTTCTTTGAGCAAAAACTTTTTTGTCTCAGCTCGACCTTGTTTCCATGCTTTTGCCATGCAGATTTGCCTTCATTATAGTTAGGATTAGCAGCGGCAATAGACTTGATTCCTACTGTTTTGATATTTAGGTTGCTGGAGAAATTCCGAAGGCTAGGAAGGCTACATCTACTTATTTTGTGCAGCCACTTTTCTAGATTGCCCTAAACGTTAGCCATTATCAAAATTTCACAGTTAGATTGTTTCCATAAACCTTCTTGTGGCTGAACTGTGTTGTAGAATAACTAGATCAATGGGGGTCACAACATACATGTGCCTTGCATACAATGGGGGTGATGAGAAAAGAATCTCAATTGAAATTGGGTTCAGTAATTCTTATTATTGCTGTACTATTTTCAAGATAATTAGACAAATAAACCACTCCTTATTTGAGAAGGCAACAGAAAAAAGGTGTAAAAGATGGAGCCAACCCACCATGAAATTAAATCAAGGGCTGGATACCAACAAAATTTACAGAAGATAACCAAACCCTAGCACTCTTTCCCTTTTCCTCAAACTTAAGCTCCCAAGCTGGGGCTAGGCCGACCACCGGAGATCCAAGGAACAGCGAATCGGGCGATTAAAAAGGCTTCAGGTCATACATCATCGTCATTTCTGTACAGGTGGAGATTTCCCCCTTGTTTATCATAAATAAGTTACCTTTAATTTAGGGTACTGATATCGGCAGGACCGTGTTTTGATTGTGGAGCTAACTCACCCTGTTCTACATTTTTTAACCAGCTGTCAAAGGCCATTGCAATTTCCAAAAAACTCTCAGCCGCCAATTAAAAAGTTTAAAACAAGGTGAGTTTACCCCATTATTGAAACATGGCCGTGCTGAGATCAGTAGCCTTAATTAAACTCTCTCCCTTTGTAACTGAAATAACAGACATGACGACTATCATGGAAGGAGAAGAGTATGACGGCTGGTTAAAAAATTGGAGGAGAGTAATAGAGTACAACCCTTCCCCATTGTGAAAGGGGAAGGGTTGCAAAAGTTGGAGGAGAATAATAGAGAAGAACTTTGATCAGCCGACGTATTTTTTTTTATTTTTTGTAATGTAACTTTTTAAATTTGTATACTTACTTTTCATCTAGCATGATGCAAATCTATCTATATCTATAATTTTTTTTCTAGGACTAATCCTGCTAGAACTGTGAAAAATCTGTATCTTTTAAACTTTTACTGTGTGTGTGTTTTATGGGTTTCTTGTGGATTCTTTCCTTTTTTTCCATCTCTTCTCCCTATATATTTGCTTGCTTTTATCTTTGTTTGAATCCCCCTTGCGTTCAGTTTGTTGAATTGAGAATTGATGTCTCTTATCCTAAGGACTCTGTACTGAGTGTATTTCCACTTGGAGAGCACCACCATATACAATTTCCAGGTTTGTCTCAGAAACCCTAAATATTTTTTATTTCATTTATGAAACCACAGAATTTCCTCTGTTTTCTAGGGTTGTGAAGAACTCGTGGTTTAGTTCCTATTACTCCATGGAGGGTTTATGTTTCGAGATGGCACTGTTGTTGGTGGGTGGTAGTCTTGAGAACATTGTAGACCTGATCTTTTAACTTTATTTTTCTTGACTATTTGTTTCTGTTATTGATATCATGCACGCTGCACCTAAGGTTTTAATATTTCTCCTTCTAAGCCTAGCATCTCTTGTTTCTACATGTACTTCTTTTTGTTGACATCATACTCTTACTCAAGGAATTGTAGTTTGTACTGTATTGCACAACTTGTATTATTGTTGCGTTCTTTTTGTTTAACGTTCATATGTATTTCTCTTTTGCATAGCTTTTTCTTAGACTCATGCATTGATTGGATATTTGGCCTTCATCCATTGACATTTTCTTATAATTAAGTGAGAATATTAGATCTGCCTTTGCAATTATTGCCATGGGGTAGCAGTCATTGCAAGAAAAGCAATGGCTTTTAATTCGCCACATGTTGCCTTCATTAGCAATAAATACAAGCTTAATTCTATAGAATCTATGGAGGGTTTTCTTTGAAGTATTTTTCTACTTCTATAAGAGTTTTGATGATGCAGCGGACATTTTCTTTATGTTGAATCTTGTCTTGGTTTATTTGTTCTTCACCGTTTGTGTGATCCCAGATTGATAATTACAACTTACAAGTTTGCATTAGAGTTCTCTATTTTTTTTTATGAGGATCTAAGCTGTGCATCTCAGTGAAACTGGTTTTTTATTATATTTGGTTTTCTACGATCTTATTGGCTTGGCATTGTTCTATTTTGAAAGTATATGTTGAATTTTCGTGGGTCTCTGCAAGTATCTTGCTTTTCAGGTTGTTGGATTTGTATTTTTATCTTTGTGAATGCTGAAATGTTTCTCTGTTGACATTTAGTTTATGTTGAATCTTGTCTTGGTTTAGCTATTCAAAAAAGAAAAGAAAAAATCTTGTCTTGGTTTCTTTGTTCTTCAATGTCTTATTGGCTTGCCATTGTACTATTTTGCAAATTTTCATGGAACTCTGCAACCATATGCTTTTTAGGTGGTTGGATTTGAAATTTTACCTGTGTAAATTGCTGAAATGTTTTTCTTTGATATTATTCTTTGTTCTTCAATGTTTGTGTGATCCCTTATGGTTAGTTAAAAGTTTGCATCAGAATTCAGAATTTTGTTTTTAATATTTATGAGGATATAAGCTGTGTATCTCACTGAAAATGGGTTTGCTATAATATTTGGTTTTCTTCGATCTTATTGGCTTGCCATTGTACTATTTTGCAAATTTTCATGGAACTCTGCAACCATATGCTTTTTAGGTGGTTGGATTTGAAATTTTACCTGTGTAAATTGCTGAAATGTTTTTTTTTTTTTTTTGAAGCACTGCTGAAATGTTTCTCTTTGATATTATTCTTTGTTCTTCAATGTTTGTGTGATCCCTTATGGTTAGTTACAAGTTTGCATCAGAATTCAGAATTTTGTTTTTAATATTTATGAGGATATAAGCTGTGTATCTGACTGAAAATGGGTTTGCTATAATATTTGGTTTTCTTCGATCTTATTGGCTTGCCATTGTACTATTTTGCAAATTTTCATGGAACTCTGCAACCATATGCTTTTAAGGTGGTTGGATTTGAGTTTTTACCTGTGTAAATTGCTGAAATGTTTCTCTTTGATATTATTCTTTGTTCTTCAATGTTTGTGTGATCCCTTATGGTTAGTTACAAGTTTGCATCAGAATTCAGAATTTTGTTTTTAATATTTATGAGGATATAAGCTGTGTATCTCACTGAAAATGGGTTTGCTATAATATTTGGTTTTCTTCGATCTTATTGGCTTGCCATTGTACTATTTTGCAAATTTTCATGGAACTCTGCAACCATATGCTTTTAAGGTGGTTGGATTTGAGTTTTTACCTGTGTAAATTGCTGAAATGTTTCTCTTTGATATTATTCTTTGTTCTTCAATGTTTGTGTGATCCCTTATGGTTAGTTAAAAGTTTGCATCAGAATTCAGAATTTTGTTTTTAATATTTATGAGGATATAAGCTGTGTATCTCACTGAAAATGGGTTTGCTATAATATTTGGTTTTCTTCGATCTTATTGGCTTGCCATTGTACTATTTTGCAAATTTTCATGGAACTCTGCAACCATATGCTTTTTAGGTGGTTGGATTTGAAATTTTACCTGTGTAAATTGCTGAAATGTTTTTTTTTTTTTTTTGAAGCACTGCTGAAATGTTTCTCTTTGATATTATTCTTTGTTCTTCAATGTTTGTGTGATCCCTTATGGTTAGTTACAAGTTTGCATCAGAATTCAGAATTTTGTTTTTAATATTTATGAGGATATAAGCTGTGTATCTGACTGAAAATGGGTTTGCTATAATATTTGGTTTTCTTCGATCTTATTGGCTTGCCATTGTACTATTTTGCAAATTTTCATGGAACTCTGCAACCATATGCTTTTAAGGTGGTTGGATTTGAGTTTTTACCTGTGTAAATTGCTGAAATGTTTCTCTTTGATATTATTCTTTGTTCTTCAATGTTTGTGTGATCCCTTATGGTTAGTTACAAGTTTGCATCAGAATTCAGAATTTTGTTTTTAATATTTATGAGGATATAAGCTGTGTATCTCACTGAAAATGGGTTTGCTATAATATTTGGTTTTCTTCGATCTTATTGGCTTGCCATTGTACTATTTTGCAAATTTTCATGGAACTCTGCAACCATATGCTTTTAAGGTGGTTGGATTTGAGTTTTTACCTGTGTAAATTGCTGAAATGTTTCTCTTTGATATTATTCTTTGTTCTTCAATGTTTGTGTGATCCCTTATGGTTAGTTACAAGTTTGCATCAGAATTCAGAATTTTGTTTTTAATATTTATGAGGATATAAGCTGTGTATCTCACTGAAAATGGGTTTGCTATAATATTTGGTTTTCTTCGATCTTATTGGCTTGCCATTGTACTATTTTGCAAATTTTCATGGAACTCTGCAACCATATGCTTTTAAGGTGGTTGGATTTGAGTTTTTACCTGTGTAAATTGCTGAAATGTTTCTCTTTGATATTATTCTTTGTTCTTCAATGTTTGTGTGATCCCTTATGGTTAGTTAAAAGTTTGCATCAGAATTCAGAATTTTGTTTTTAATATTTATGAGGATATAAGCTGTGTATCTCACTGAAAATGGGTTTGCTATAATATTTGGTTTTCTTCGATCTTATTGGCTTGCCATTGTACTATTTTGCAAATTTTCATGGAACTCTGCAACCATATGCTTTTTAGGTGGTTGGATTTGAAATTTTACCTGTGTAAATTGCTGAAATGTTTTTTTTTTTTTTTTGAAGCACTGCTGAAATGTTTCTCTTTGATATTATTCTTTGTTCTTCAATGTTTGTGTGATCCCTTATGGTTAGTTACAAGTTTGCATCAGAATTCAGAATTTTGTTTTTAATATTTATGAGGATATAAGCTGTGTATCTGACTGAAAATGGGTTTGCTATAATATTTGGTTTTCTTCGATCTTATTGGCTTGCCATTGTACTATTTTGCAAATTTTCATGGAACTCTGCAACCATATGCTTTTAAGGTGGTTGGATTTGAGTTTTTACCTGTGTAAATTGCTGAAATGTTTCTCTTTGATATTATTCTTTGTTCTTCAATGTTTGTGTGATCCCTTATGGTTAGTTACAAGTTTGCATCAGAATTCAGAATTTTGTTTTTAATATTTATGAGGATATAAGCTGTGTATCTCACTGAAAATGGGTTTGCTATAATATTTGGTTTTCTTCGATCTTATTGGCTTGCCATTGTACTATTTTGTAAATTTTCATGGAACTCTGCAACCATATGCTTTTAAGGTGGTTGGATTTGAATTTTTACCTGTGTAAATTGCTGAAATGTTTCTCTTTGATATTATTCTGCAAATGGGGATCAGAAAGAAGATGCAAGATAACTAGGGTATAATCTCTCGCTATTTTGGCCAATACTGTTACATTAACGATTATTGAGAATTTTGAGTATTTTTTTAAATTCTTTGAATAATTCATCATTTTTTTTATAAAATTGACTTTATTTTATTTTATTAAAATTTTGAAAATGGTTGTGTATTCTCAACTTTATTTGCTCTGTCTTACTCTTATTTTTATTTTTTTGAAGAGAAATACTCAGTGCCTAATTTTGATAATGACACTTCGCTTCATTAAACACTTTTTAGCTGTTGATGGTTTTGTGAGAAGGAATTTGCTAGGGTCCATTGCAAAAAGGCATTTCGCGGCTGGCTGTTGCATGTGAGAGTGGCCACACAGGCACACTTTTTAGCAGATTTTGTCTTATTCAGTTAATTCATATGAGGTGGCTGCTCTTACATACAACAGCCACCCGCAAAATGCCTTTCCGCCGTGGTCCCTGGCAAATCTAGCAAATCCCTTATAAATAATTAGAAAAGTGTAAATAAGGGAAGGGATATTTTGATCCCCTTTTCTTCCTCAGGTCACCCTCTCTAGTGTATTTATGAGTTATGACCATGGTTTTAAATTTCGACCGGGACCGAAACCGAAACTTCCCGAAATATCAAATATCGTGAAATACCAAATTTTGGCATTTAAAAAATAAAAATAAAAAATGTTACAAAATTTTTGAATTTCGGAAATTTCAGTTCCAAATTTCGGATTTCGGTGGGGTCCGAAATAGCTACCGAAACCGAAATCTAAAACCTTGGTTATGACTATTCTTTTTACACTACAGGGGTGGGCGTGGGAGTGGGGGTGGGGGTGGGTTTTGGGGTCGCGAGGGGTGGGGGAGGGGAATGTATCATTAACCTGCAAATAAATAAAAGAGTGCCACTATTAAAACAAGGAAGTATAAATATGGTTCCCCTTTTTTTTTAATATTCTAATACTTTCAGAATTTCTGAACTAGGAAGGTATAACCGTGTCAGGGATATCCCTAACAGCTCGCATGATATCCCCACGCGTACCTTATACGTGTGCATATTTGTAATTTTCAGAAGCAATAAAGGGCGTGTTTGTACCAAAAGTGGCCATTACTTGCGTTTTGGGTGAATGGCTTAACAGAAACGGCTGTTTAGAAGCTCTCTAAAACAGACAAGTCATCCTAGCATCAAGGTGGCAAATGGGCCAGCACTGCACGATAATTCTCGGCCCAACATGGACCAGGGGCTAGGCATGGCACGGTACGATTTGGCCATAGGCAGTGCCGACACGGCGTGAATAAGCTTGAGGTTAGGCCTGGCCCGGCCCATGGCCCGTGTCGTGCCGGGGCCGGCATAGCCCGGGACAACACCCACATAAGTTCACTTTTTAACAGATTTTGCCGTGCGGTGCCGCATGTCTAAACCCACAGCTCGGCACGGCCATGTCACTGTAGCAATTCGTGCTGTGCCGCACCTACCATGTCGTGCCGTGTCAGGCGGGCTGCAGGCCTGCATGTCCCAATTGCCACCTTGATCCTAGCAGCTACCCTAGTCCAAAATTTTCCATGAAGGCATGTTTGGAAGTCATAACATTTTTTCCTTACAAAAATTTCTTTGAAAATTTTTTTTTCATGATTTTTCAATACATTTTTAGGTAAATATTATTTAATTCTCTGGAATAGAAAGAACTACTAGAAATAACATTCCGTGGTCCTTAAGTAAAATAGAAGTCCACCTGCATAGCATATGGTCCCCACATGTCCCATTTTGAACAGAAATCTCATCCGTCCGATCAAGGCCTGAAAATAATACCAATTTAAAATCCGCCATCCTGTTGATGGCCCCCATGACATCAACGGCTCAGATCACCAACTGAAAGCATGCGAGGGTAATGCGGACAAAAAAGGGAAGCGGAGAGCCATTCTCGCTTCGCTTTTGATGTGAACCAAAGAAAGCGGCTTCTTTGTCGCGAATTATGTGAATCGTTGTGTGATTGATTACACCTTGTTTTTACTGAATAAGTTTTCTTCTACTTTTAGCAAACTCAAATACCCACTCACGCACATCAAAACCAACCCAAAATTACCCATTTCTTTTATAAAAATCACCTTATTACAACCCAAACGCGTCTCTCTCATGTCTAAATCAGAGTCCACGTCAATGGTAGAAATAAACAAGGGAAGACAACAGAAAAAAGGTGTTGGAGATGGAGCCAACTCACCATGAAATATTGAGATTTGATAAAGACCTTCATACCGACAAAATTTATAGAAGATAACCAAACCCTAGCAACCCCCTTTTCCTTTCCCCTCAAACTTCCAACTTCCTTCCCAACTCTGAGATGCTTTTACTAAAATGCCCCTAATTCTCTTAGGAGGAGGAGATATATGTCTCTCTCCCACTTATATTCATCACCTTCATTACTCTTTAGTAAATACATGTCCAGGTTTTATGCAGTGGGTACACGGTAATTCTTTTCTAATGGGAATTCCTTTTCAGTCAATTCTGCAATGTATATGAAAGGATAGAAATTATATGGTGGCCGGCCGCGAGTCACGTGCAGCCCCAAAATAATGTGCCGTGCCGTCCATTTTTAACCTCCAAAAATCAGATGATTAGTATGCTCCTAGAGAGAAGATTTTTCTGGCACACCCTATCTATGTCAAGGCCCATCAAATGAATGGTTAGATCACCCAAACAATGTGGCCCCACTGTATTTTGGATTTGCAAGTGCATGCAGGGCCGGCCACTGTATAACTTCTCATAAAAGGAAATAAGGGGCATATTGGTAAAATCAATCTATATTTTATCCCTGCTTTTTCTGCGCCTCTCCTCTCGTAGAGGCCTCTCCCAGTCCTCACTGTACATTGTTTTCTATTGTGGGAATTGGAATTCTCTCTTATTATTCAGTCAATTCTGCAAAAGCATATATATAAAAGGAAATAAGGGTCATATTAGTAAAATCAATCAATCAATTTTCTTTAATAAAGATGACCCAATCACAGTCTAGAAGGTACAAAGCAGTGTGAGATAACAGCCATTTTATCCCTGCTTTTTCTGCGCCTCTCCTCTCACAAACCTAATCCAAGCCTCTCCCAGGTCCTCTCACGACCAGACCAAACCAAACCAAACCCAAGAGAAGAAACAAGGAAACAAACCCACAATAACGAGGAGTCTCACAATAACAAGGAGTCTCTCTCTCTCTCTCTCTCTATCTCTAATGGCCCATCTAGACCAACAAATTTATGTAACAAGAAAAAGGAAAAAAAAGAAGGAAAGAGAGAGAAGGAAAGAAGGGAAGATGTCTTCAAATGTCTTCCAACCCAAAACCCAAAACCAAACTTCCCAGAAATACCCTTCTGCAACCCAAAAAAATCTCACATCCATCAATAAGCCTAGCCCAATTTTTATTTGGTCTTGGTCAGAGTTTCAGAGAGAAAACAGGAAAGAATCCTTCTCTCTCTCTCTCTCCCCCACACACCTTTATCTATATCTCTCTATCTATACCTCTCCCTTCCATCTCTCTTCTTTCTTACTTTCATTGATCTTTCTTCTCTGAGATTTCTTCTTCTCAAATCTCTAAGATGTTGAAGAAGTTGAAAAGGGTTTCCATGCCTTCTTACCCTGTTGATGAGGAGGCGAAGAACAGGTTCAAGCATCAGATCCTCATGCAAGATTTCATTGATTTGCAGAAGGTAAGGTCTTTGTTTCTTTTTCTTTGTCTGATTTGCTGAAGATATTTGGGTTTTTTGTTTTGTAGGCTTTCATGTTTGAATAGATCTAGGGCTTATTTGTTCTGTAGGTGTTCATGATTTGATAGATCTAGGGTTTCTTTGTTTATTTTCTGATTCCTTGAAGATATTAGGGTTTCTTTGCTGTGTAGGTTTTCTTTCTTTAATAGATCTAGGGTTTATTTGTTTTGGGCCTTTTTGTTTTGTATGTTTTCATGATTTAATAGATTGTTTTGGGGTTTTCTCTGTTTATTGCTTCCTGAAGATCAAGGATTTCTCTTTTTATTGGATTTTCTTCTTTTCTTGCTCATGAAAATCGTTTTTCCTTTTTATGAGATTTTTTTTCTTTTGTTCGTTGATCTAAGAGATGGATAATCTCATTTTTGGTTGATTTTTTTTCCCTTTGGGGAGTGAGGGGGTCCTCTTTGAGATGATCTTCGATTTCAGCCTCTTTTTTTTTGAGAAGATCTTTGATTTCATGTTGTGTTTCTCTGAAAACCCTTTCGAGCTTTCTCCTGATTGAAAATTTCCTCTTTTCTTATTTTTCTTCTACCAATATTTCATGGGTTCCATCTAGGGTTCTGAGATTTGTTTTCCCATGGACTGAAAAGATTCCTGTATTCAGGGATGGAGCTAAGAATTTGGTCTAGATGGGGCAAACAATTGTTGTTATACAATAATCAATAAAGTTTTATAAAGTAAAAAAAATAAAAATTCTGAATCCATGCAAAGCTAGGTACTATTCTGAAATCTTTAGATCTGTTATCTGTTTAGACTATTCCTGAGTGCTTCCATGCTTCTAGAATTGATTTTATTAGGTTCCATCAATCCAGATCACACCATACCCTACCTAAAGCCCTATCAAACCTAACATAGTTTTTGCCATAATCATTGCTTACAAGCAGTTTATCCCCATAGGTTCAGATCCCGCAATTTTCTATCAAAATTCCCTCGTATTGGATGTTGGACCTGTAACTCAATGGCTGTTGAGGCTTTGTATCTCAGCCTTCAGGTCGCAGGTTCGATCCCAGCTTACCTACCAAAAAAAATCCCCCATAATAGTCATTAGTTCTCAAAACCGCCCTAATATATAAAAGAGCATAAATTGAAAAAGGTAGATTCAAGGGGTCTGTCATTTTCCTGTATACACTGGTTCCTATTAAAGTTCAACATATATAATTGGTTCTGGTGATTTTCTTATCATTCTGGAGTTAAGGTCTAAGTTGTGGATGTACATACTATAGATGACAAGATTTTTTTTTTTTTTTTGAAATGGACTATAGACAACAAGAGAGTTAGGGGACTTTGATTAAGCTTCATTCCAAAACCACATACACTAAATGCTGGTTGGCGATTATGGGCATTAGAATATGAAAACTGTCATGCCCGGTAGGTACTCATGTGTAAAAAACATCAAGAATGTATAAGAGACATCATGAGTAAAAGCCAGGAATGATCTATTTAGTAAGGGAATTGGAATAACATCTCTTCCCATTCCTCATTATCAATTTCATAGTCCTAACTAGGCTCCTCCTTAAAAAGGGTAGCAAGGTTCAATAACTTCCCTACAAATTGGTTAAGCACGAACATTAATAGAAATTCTTATCATGAAAATCACATCAAAAGTTAGAAAAACTATCGCATATGAAAGGCAAATCCAGAATATGAACTGCTTGCCTTTTCCTAGACTGGGTGCCATAATATGCTGGCTTGTGGCTCTTATCAAACTACAACCGTTTCTTAACTTCTATTGCATACATGAATTTCAATTGGAGCAGTGTCAACTTTGTGGCATGTCAAATCCACTTGACAACAACTTCTTCCCACCCATCCACATGCTTCTGTAGCACTGCCATTTACCTCACTGCAATCATTTCCCTTACCGCAATTTTTTCAAAAAAAAAAAAAAAGGTTTTGAACCTTAGCACTCTCTCTCCAACTCCTGGATTTTTCAGGGATTCCCCCCTCCCCCCCCTCTCCCCCCAACGTAGACCGCCACCGCTGCCCGCACATGTCCTTGCATTGTTTTATACCTGGGTTTTTATTAAATCCATTTCATGAATTTTCTTATGTTCTCATTAATTTTTTTATGTATTTGTCTTTAAATCCTTCACAGAAAACAGAGGCCACGAAGACAAACTTGAAGAGAGCAAAACAGAAGAAAGTGAACCTCTTAGCTGAAGTCCGGTACTACTTTTCTCCTTTTTGTATCTCTGTCTTATTTTTTTCAATTGATTATCAGATTCTCATGAATAAACCTTTTCTATCTCAATTTTATCTATTTCAGATTCTTGCGACGAAGATACACATATTTATTAAACAACCCACCACAAAATTTCGCACCAGAACATCCACTTCCACCTAGAATTCCAGTCAAGCCGTCTCAAAAAATCGCACCAGAACATCCACTTCCATCTAGAATTGGAATCAAGCCGTCTCAAAAAATTGCACCAGGACATCCACTTCCACCTAGAATTCCACTCAAGCCGTCCCAAAAAATCGCACCAGGACAACCACTTCTACCTAGAATTGCAATCAATCCTTCTCAAAAAATCGCATCAGGGCATCCACTTCGGCCTAGAATTCCAGTCAAGCCGTCGCAAAAAATCGTACCAGAACATCCACTTCCACATAGAAATCCAGCAAATCGAAGTAAAAGCTCCGTGAAAGAACAATATTACGGAGAGAAGGAAACATCCATACGAAGCCCGTCTACAGTTTTGGACTTGAACCAAATTTCAGTTCCAGACCTTCAGGTAATTGATTTGATTATGTTAATATATGGGCATCTCGAGTTTCTGTGAAAATTTTCTTCTCTTATAATGTTTTCACTTAAATTACAGAATGGAGAAGAAACTGAGGAATTTCAAGTTGTTTGGGAACCTATTAAGATGGAGGAAAATTTGAAGAGATGTTCGATGGAAGGAGACACATTGGAGAGCGACCTGAAATCATCCATCTTTAGAGACCTTGGAAATGGATCAAAGCGAACAGGAAAGAGGAAGATTTCCTGGCAAGACCCAGTGGCTTTGAGGGTTTGAGCTCCTCCATTAAAACCCTTGGCTTCATGTCTTTCATATTTTTTCTGCAATTTTTTTCTTTTTTATATACTTGTTTTCTCTTTATGTAAAGAAAATGATGTTTATATTCATATGACCCGGAAATCTGAGGAAGAACAACACCCATTAACGAGATGATCGCTGTTGATTTTTCCCAGTCACAGGTGGTATTCAAATTACTGGTTTGATATTTACTAGTATTCCTTCTGCCTTATTCAATACATATTCCAAATCTGTTTGTTACTAAATTTACTCTACCAGTGAATAGAAATTCATTTAAAGGTGTGTGTTTTGATTAGGAAGAGGTGTGTGTTTTGATAATTGCACTATTTCACCTTAATTAGCACTACCATGGGCTTTTAATTGCGTTTTCATTGGTTTCATTCCTTGTTTTCATTCCTTTCCATCTGTCGATTCATTGCATGACAGATCTCCAATGTTAAAAATGGATTTTTGGTAGAATGCTACTCTTGAAGTAGATTTCTAGCTAAGTGAAGTTGATTTCCAGCTAAGCAGATTTACGGCTGTTAATAATCTTAAAGAATGCAAGAACAATAACCATAAGCCGAATTATTATAGAATATCACCTATAATGACAGATCTTAGTTGGAGTTGGTTATGTTATTTCAAGTTTATAAGCAAGCCATTTTCGTTTCTTTTTTTTTATTGAAATGGTGAGATTTTATTAAGAAGGAAAAGCCATGACCAAGGCTGCCATGGGCTAAAATAGTACATGAAAAAGTGAAACACTAGCAGGATAACAGTGCTTGAGGGGGGGTGGTTTGTGGTGTTCCTCGGTTTTCAAGATTTTATTTTCTCACAAGAACTGATTTTAGAGGATCCAAAGAGGGTGTTAATTCTCAAATGTTGGTGCAAATGCCCTACCCTTTACTTTTATTAGAGAGAAAACATCCCTTTGTCAAAGGTTTTTTAATGCCTTTTCAAATAATAAGAATGTTCCTCGCATTTGGGTAATGTGTGAACCGTGACGGATCTATGCTACCTTGTTCACAAGGACTGGTAATTCATTTAGGGCACATTTGGTGGGGTGGGAGTTTAAAAAAATCTCCAAGTGGTGAGAAGTAACTAAGAATTGCGAAACAAACAAAAAGCTATACTCTAGAATAGACTTTTTCTTGATTTTTAGCCACTTCTCACCCTTAGCTCAATCGTGTTGTCTCAAATCTCTCTCTTCCCAACCGCTCCAATCCTCTCTCTCGACACTAATTTAACATGAAAAACAATTCTCTTAATTTAACATGAAAAACAATTCTCTCACATGTCTCTCCTCCCAACTGCTCCAATCCTCTCTCGACACACTAATTTAACATGAAAAACAATTCCTGGCTGCCAGACATAGCGCTGCTCAGTGATCGAGAAAAGAAATTCACCAAAGAACAAATCAGAGAATACCTTCTTCGAAACAATATCCATTGATGTCTTCACAAAACACAATTGAATTATCAAAAGAAAATATGAAGGAAAGAAGGGATATACGTTACAAGAAGAAAAGAAAAGACACAAGTTGTATGTTGATTTGGCAAGAGGCCAAGAGCATTCCATTCTTCTTCTTCTCATATTTTAGACTTTGGCCCATGGTAGTTGTTGATTAACCATCTCAAAACTGATCCTCTTCTTGCAATCAACTTGTGATCTGTCTTCCAAATTTGAAAGAGTAATCCTTTTGTAATCATCATGTGCTCTTGTTTCAAATTGTAAAGAATAACTACTCTTGCAAATTGCAATCTGCATGTGCTCTTGTTTCAAATTTTGAATTTTATGGTGTAAACAAATCAAGAACAATATCAAGTGTATTGAGGCGATCAATGTTGCATCAAGATTAAGGGTGTCAATTTTGGCTCGGGCTCGGAGGGTCGCTCGAGCTCGGCTCGAAAAAAGCTCGGCTCGGCTCGTTAAAGCTCGTTAAGAATTTAATATATTTAAATATATATATATATATATATATATATATATATATATATATATATTATATATTAATATATACATTAAAAGGGTTGTCCATGAAGTGAAACGGGGGGCAAAATATGTCACTTCATTTTTGGAACCCCATTTGTTACTAGGACCACCCCCTATAGTGTAAAAAAAGTAGTCAAATTACACCAGTAGGGCTGTCCAGGGAAGATGTGGGGTGTGAACATAATATAACCCAAGCTCGGTAAGGCTCGTGAGCCTGGCCGAGCCTGACCGAGCCGAGCCTGGTTCGAGCCCGAGCCGAGCCTCACTTGTGAGCTTAACGAGCCGAGCCTGGCCAGGCTCGGCTCGTTTACACCCCTAATCAAGATGGATTTTCAATGACCATTTCAATCAAGTAATCAAATACCCAAATCAACTTATTAAGGATCATCGACACAAAACAAAAGGCCATTTCTGCAACCATGAAAAACATTGGCATTTTCTTATTTTGCTTGGGACATGGTGTAAGCCCGTTAGATGTATCTATGTGCATCTTACATCTCGATATAACATAAAAATCCAAAAGATTTATTTACATAACAGTATAAGAAGAAATCATCATCTTTTTCCTCCTGATTAAAAGTTCAGATATAAGGATTGATGTGAGAAGAATAATCTCGAATACCAGCTCCTTCCCATCCCATCCATTCTTCCCATAAATCCCAGCTTGAATCGTTCATCCCCCTCATGGTCTCATCATAATAATCTTCATCGCCATTTTCTTGGTAAGATGAATAAAACTCCCCATCTGTGTTCGATTCTCTCAGGCTTCCCATCACAATCTGCATAAATCACATAAAAAATGTCAAAATCACAAAATTAACATCAATCCAACTACTTTATATCAATTACTTACATCATAGGCTTCATTAATCCGATGAAATTGAACCCCACAATTCTTTCCTTTGCATACATCTGGATGATACTGGAAAAAAAGAATAGAAAAAGAAAAAGAACCCATCAAAACCAATCTCTGACGGATTAAAATCTCCAAAAAAAATCAAATAATGTAGAAGGTTTAGGGACAAAAAAGAAACCTACCTGCAAAGCAAGCTGTCTAAATGCCTTTTTTACTTCCTTCACTGAAGCCCCAGGTTGGATTCTTAGCGTTCTGTATTGATCTGTTAGACTAGCCGAAGAACAACAAACCCTCATGTTTCTTGTCTTCCCCTTAAAAGAATTGCCTTGAATCCAAGACCCAGATACCATTCCAATAGAACTTGCCATTTTCATCCAAAACCCAACACCCAAAAATCAAACCCAAATGTAATACGTAGACAAAAAAGATCTCAAGAACCCAACCAGATTTCTATCCAAATAAATACAACACAGATAGAGAGACAAATTTGAACAGATCAAATGACACGGTGAAATGAAGAAGACTCCTAATCCTAATTTATAAGTGAGGATAGGAAGGGTCTGAGAGGGACTCTCTCTTATCCGTTCCTAGGATTTCTGACCTGGCCTGGTTTTTTCTGTGGACGCTTTCCGTTTTCATTTCCGCAAAATGAAAACGTGGCATTTGCTGAGTCTATCGTTGGTAGGACAGCTGGTTTGGTTTATGACCTATACTTCGGCGTTTTCTTTGTTTAAAATTTGAAGAATGCTAAATTGAAGGGCGCCCTTGCACAAATCCAGCAGCAAGGTTGGATCGGCTGATTCCATTTATAGACACTGAAAAAATGCTAAATTAATGGAGATATAAGGATGATGATAAATTCGAACCATGTGGCAGACTTTAATTTTTATTTTTATTTTCACGTTAAAGGGGTGCGCATTATCCCCACAGGGGGTGCGAAATTATCATCGCCCAGATATAAATGTAGATCGACCTTGCTGCTAGGTATTTGCATGGGCACCCTTCAATTTAGCATTGCTCTTGAATTTTTTACTCTAAATCTTCCATTGCGAGGAAACTGCATGCGAAAAGGATATATTCCTTCATATTAAATACCTTATAATATAAATTTCTTTATAGTTATTTACATAACAAACAACTGTAATGATTGAATCTACCTATTTTTTTTATAGGGATTTGCTAGGGAGGAGGGACGGACCATCGTAGAAGGCATTTCGTGGGCCTAGGGCTGGCAATTTCACCCGAAAAAGCGGGGATCCGCCCCGCCCCGCCTCGTTTGGGGCAGGGATTCCCCGATTTGAGAGGGGAAGGGTAAGGGGAAGGGGATTTTAAAAATTCCCCGGTGCGGGGAGGGGAAGGGGAAGGGGATGGAGTTGTCCCCTCCCCGACCCGCCCCGCCCCGCCTCGCCCCGTTAATCAATGCCATTTTTTTGTATATTTTTAAGTGTTTTTTTTTTAGGAAAACTACTAGAAACTCTGTGGATCGGCTACAAGATTCCCCCAAACATAGACTTAGCTTGTCTTTTCCTTTTAATTAGCTTCTGAGAGCATTTTGGGAATTATAATAACCTTTTGACAGATGTTGAAATAATAAAGACAAGCTGAGTGAGTGAGTGTATGCAATTATCAAAAAATCGTAGTGCCAACATCGGTAGCCAAAATAAATTGCATTTTATTATTAAAAGTATGGTATGGCCCGCACCATACAATGATCCAAACCATCCATTAGATGGGGCACACCCTAAATAGGTTGTGCCCCAAAAATCATTTCCATAGGTTGATCCTAACCCTCCGATCTATAGAGGAATAGGATCATTCAGTACCTCTACAGATCGGAGGGTTAGGATCAACCTAAGGAAATGATTTTTTGGGCGCAACCTATTTAGGGTGTGCACCATCTAATGGACGGTTTGGATCATCCTATGGTGCGGGCCATACCTTACTTTTAATAAAGTCAGGAGTGCGATCATCAGAATACAGTAGTGCTCATAACATTTCCCAAAATTAATGATCCAAAATGGGGTTTGAATGTTGGGTACTCTAAGTGGCACGCTATGATACCACTTGATCTAAAATTGAAGTTGGATCGAATCCAATTAGCAATGTGCGGAAATCCCATCATCCAACAACAGCTACTGTCGGTCCAATGGGTCCATCCATCCATCGTCCACACACAAATACCGAATATGGATCTGCCCTCTCTTATTAAATTTTCAAGTAAAAAAACACTGCAAACAAGTGAAATCTGGACGTTCGTTGCTGCCCAACATTTCAATCAATATATAAAGAAGAGAAGACAAACTCCTTATACCAATCTCTTGCTAATTTAATTAATAGCTAGCCTATCGATTGTTAGTTTATAACATTTTTATATATTGAAATTGCATCAAGTTGATTAGGGACACCCAGCATTAGTGTATCAATGACTAAAGAGGGGGTGATGTTGGGGCGGGGCGGGGCTGGGATTTTGTCCCCGAAGGATGCGGGGAGGGGGATTCCCCACCATCCCCGCAGAGGGGAGGGGAAGGGGAGGGGGGAAATTCCCCGCAGAGGGGAAGGGGTAGGGGACCCCAACATCCGGCCCCGCCCCGCCCCGTTGCCAGCCCTATGTGGGCGGTTGTTGCATGAGAGAACAGTCACCTCCGATGGATTAAATAAGACAAAATCCTACCCTACCCGAAAATTAGGGGTGCAACTCGGGCCGGGCAAGTCCGGTTTTCCAAAACCCTAACCCACCCGAGAATTATCTGGTCGGGTTGGGTCTATTCAGGTTGAGTCTAATTCTTTACATGAAAACTCGAGATTCGTAAACTCGACCCTACCCAAGATTATTTCTCGGGTCTGGTTTTCATTTTTTAGCGTAAGATGTTTGACTAATTTTAAAGATTGTAGAAAAACAGTATAAATTTAAGGACTCTATTTTCATAACATGATCGCTTCAAAACAATTGTATCAATATATTAGAAAATAATTTGCCGAGTTATTCAAGAGATATTTAAGGAAGTCACAGTACACCCATATGCTTTGGGTTGGGTTTTGGGATTATTTTTTTTTGGCTTTAAACCCCCCAAAATTGAGTCAGGTTTTCCAATTTAAACCCGACCCTACCCAAGACCCACGATTTCTAAACACGGCCCATGTTATTTTCGGGTCGGGGTCCGGAAAAACCCGACCCAAGTTGCAGCCCTACCTTAAGTATGCCATAACCAAATCATTTCCCTCTAAATTGCCAAAAATGATATTTCTTGGAGTCCCAAACAGGGCCTAAAAGAGGATCAGAACTGCTCCTAGGAAGGCTGTTTCCCAGAGTGACTTAACATCCTAGTTTAAGGGTAAATTTTTAGTTGCATGCACAGTTTGGATTGCCTTTAATGGCTGCCAGATGGACCCTGGGGGGGGGGGGGGGGGGGGGGGGGGGGGGGGCTGGGGCCAGCCCATCTGTGCCCGGAAGAGTCTCCCCGGTAAAAGTTGGTCCACTAGCATCTCTCAAACCAATCTAAAACATACATGAAAAACCCTGCCTAACTTGGTTTAATCCATTAGCTTCTCTCAAACCAATCTCAAACCATTACATTTTTTTAACACAAACAGCTACAACCCAACTTGGTTTTCAGATCGCTTTCCTATTTAAAATACCAAAACAAAGCCGACCCTACCCAAGACCCACGATTTCTAAACACGGCCCATGTTATTTTCGGGTCGGGGTCCGGAAAAACCCGACCCAAGTTGCAGCCCTACCTTAAGTATGCCATAACCAAATCATTTCCCTCTAAATTGCCAAAAATGATATTTCTTGGAGTCCCAAACAGGGCCTAAAAGAGGATCAGAACTGCTCCTAGGAAGGCTGTTTCCCAGAGTGACTTAACATCCTAGTTTAAGGGTAAATTTTTAGTTGCATGCACAGTTTGGATTGCCTTTAATGGCTGCCAGATGGACCCTGGGGGGGGGGGGGGGGGGGCTGGGGCCAGCCCATCTGTGCCCGGAAGAGTCTCCCCGGTAAAAGTTGGTCCACTAGCATCTCTCAAACCAATCTAAAACATACATGAAAAACCCTGCCTAACTTGGTTTAATCCATTAGCTTCTCTCAAACCAATCTCAAACCATTACATTTTTTTAACACAAACAGCTACAACCCAACTTGGTTTTCAGATCGCTTTCCTATTTAAAATACCAAAACAAAGCCCTCTCTGCACAGTAGAGTCTTCTCCTGTTGTTTAGTTACAAAAAGTCTACTGTTTAGAGACTGCAAAATAGACATGCCTACTGATTATTAACAGCTAATTGTAGATATAGAATGAATAAGCACCAGAAAGCCCACCTATGTAGAGTCTCAACCTCATAATCATTACAAAAAACCCTTCCCCCTGCATGTCCTAACTAGCAGAAAGCCTACCTCGGTGCTCAGTCTCAGTTTATCTCTTGCATGGAGACTAGCTCCTCCTCTACACTTCCTTCTTGCATGACACTGCAGCTTTCTTCTATCGGAGCCTTCTCAATTTCCGCTGCTTCATCAATCACTGCCTCTGTATTATCCTCTGCTTCATCAAAAGGTGCCTCCGTGCCTTTTGATTCCTCGCTTTTGGCTGCCTCCACTTCATTCACTCCATCTACTTCCCCATCAACATTTCCCTCAATTTCCTCCTCTTTTTTTACCTCGTCTTCCTTTTTGACACCTTCCTTCAGTTTATGCAACATGGCAATGTGTTTCATCCCAGCACAGTGAGCAGCCATCACTGACTCACTGTTGCACCTTACTTGACATAGCTTGCATAAGAAAGTATATCTTTTCTTAAGATTTTCCTCCTCCATTTCTCTAGTCACCACTTCTGATGCTTCTTCTTTCTTCACTTCCTGCAGCCTCGCAATGTGCTTCATGCCACGGCAATGAACATTCATCACAGTCTCGCTGTTGCACTGTACGTCACAAAGGTTACACCGGATAATTAACCTTTTCCTTTTAACACTTTCCACTATTTGCTCCGCCTCTCTGGTCACCACTTCAGCTACTACTGATTTTACATCATCTACTTTTCCACCACCTTCCTTGCCTTCCTGCAATCGAGCAATGTGCTTCTTCCCACCACAATGAGCAGCCTTCACAGACTCGCTGTTGCAACCTACTTTACATAGGTCGCACCACCAGAAATTTGACATTTTCTTCTTATCGTCAAGTTGGTGCTCCTTTTCTTCTTGTTTCTCTGGGTGTTTTGAGGTTGTCATAGGCTTATCAGTTTTCTTGTTGCTCATTCCAAGTTCTGCCTCCCTGGACTTGTGTTTCTTACCCTGAAGGTGGGCATTCAGAGCTTCCTCACAAGTTGCACTCACTTGACAGAGGGCACAACTCCACTCTTTACGAATCTTCTTCGAACTAGCTAAACATGTTGTTTCATTGTCTGCTGTTTCTGCTGCTTCTTTTCGCTTAATCCCAGTGAGACTAGGATCTGATGCAGTCTTACTCTGCACATCAAAGTGGTAGCAATCGATCATCAACCACTCAAGTGAAATATTATCTTATGAAAGGTGATAATCATAGACAATGGATTTGCTAGTGACCATCGCAGAAGGAATTTTGTGGATGGGCTGTTGCATGTGAGAGCAGCCACCACAGATGAATTAAATGAATAAGAGAAAATCTAAGCCTGTGTGGCTGCTCTCACATGCAAAAGCACATCCGCGAAATGCCTTATGCGATCGTCCGTAGCAAATCCCCATAAACAAAAGATTAAGGATTAAAATAACCAAGACCATAAATGTGTGTGTGGTCACCCTTGGTCATGTATAAGAAAACACCAACAATTTTTTTATAAACATAATAGATTTCATTAAAATAAAGAAAACAGAGATACAAGAGTAGGAATGAGATGTCCCACAAAAGGGTACCAGAAACCAAGGTTGCCAGAGCGGGAATCGAAGGCTCCCAGGGAAGAATCCTGCTTAAGGTTGCCAGAGCGGGAATCGAAGGCCCCCAGGGAAGAATCCTGCTTCCTTGCCAGAAACAAAAGATTAAGGACCAAAATAACCAGGACCATAAATGTGTGAGTGGTTCACCCTTGGTCATGTATAAGAAAACTGTTATGTGCATTTTCTTATGATATATGTGTGGTGGGCTAGAATGTAATTTTTATTTAGTTATGGGTATAGTTTTCAAAGGAGGTGATTATTACCACCACCCCCAATGGAAGTGAATGCAGAAGAGTGCAACGAAAAATGGAAGCAAGCTATAGATTCCCCTTTCAGAGAAATGGAGATGTGGATTCCCAGATTTCCCAGATTGATTGGAGCTGCTAGGTGGGCAATAAAGGAGCTTCCTCCTCATGCATGGTATGAAGAAAATTTCTGAAGAATCGGAGGCCAACTGGGCAAGGTCCTTGAAACTGATAAATCATGTGAACTACGACAAGGTTATACTCTAGGAAGAATTTTGATAGTCTTGTCAAGTGAATGCAGAAGAGTGCAAAGAAAAATGGAAGCAAGCTATAGATTCCCCTTTCAGAGAAATGGAGATGTGGATTCCCAGATTTCACGGATTGATTGGAGCTGCTAGGTGGGCAATAAAGGGGCTTCCTCCTCATGCATGGTATGAAGAAAATTTCCGAAGAATCGGAGGTCGACTGGGCAAGGTCCTTGCAACTGATAAATCATGTGAACTACGACAAGGTTATACTCTAGGAAGAATTTTGATAGTCTTGTCAAGAAGCTCCAGATTTGATTAAAATTCCAGTTAAAGCTGGAGAGGATGTCCTTTGGGTCATGGCGAACAGATTGTATAAGAGGCCTTCTCACGCAGATCTAAGAATGAATGATGACGAAATAGTTAGTAGATTCTCCGATATTAACGGAAATACTAATCAGTCAGCGGCGGAAGGATGTTCTTCTGCTGGAGGTTGCTGAAGATCAGCGCAAGATAGAGCAGGGGCTCAAGTTAGTCAATCTGAATGACTATCTTGTGCTTCTGGCAGCTCCAGGATCTATAACCACGTGGGAGCGATCAATAGGGTGGAGGAGCGGTTATCCGCGGAAAGAGAGAGGCCTTCGGCGGGAAGTCAATTTGGTCTAAACAGTGGAATACAGCTAGCGTCCAATATCTCTAATATCTTGCTAGATTTCATCCCAGCCGTTGATTCGGATTTGCGATCTGATGGTATCTTAAGGTCTTGGTCTTCAAATAAAGACATGGACTCGTGTGCGAAGGTGGGCTTTAATGAGTTATGGTCCCGCTTTATGTCGGACCTATGGGCTTTGGGAAAGCGGCCTTCTGTCCGGAACAGAATCCAGTCAACTTAATGGACTATCCACCGCTGATATCACTTTCTCCAGCACAGAGAATAGATAATCCAATTTTATTAGAAAGTGTCCTAGATCTTCCGCGTGGTTTAATTAATTTTCGTTCATTTTATGAGGCAGCGGTGGGATCCCCTTTGGATAATTTACTCCCGGATTCAGCTCTTTCCACCATGGAGAAAAGTAAGCGTAGAAGTCTATATCTCAAGTTGCGGTCTCCCTGAATTTTGAAGACCCAGAAGCTGTCGGTGAAGAGGAACCAATATTTACAGATACAATAGCCTCTAGAGAAGGGGGGAGAAATCAACAATTATTGGCGCATCAGGGGGTGAAAGTCCGACTAGGTGAGAGGGATCAATCTCTCGTCGTTCCTGGTGGCCTCATCGATCATGGATCTTCTTCTTTGTCTCAGTTTGAATCATATGGATCATCCTCGGGCGTTCATTTGAGCGGGAGTTCCCAAGGTATGGTGAATACATTCTCTAACGTTTATCTTTTATGTTTCCACATGATGGTGCTTTGCAGGTTTCGGGGCAAGATCCATTCGAGCATTCGCAATTGCAGAATTCTCCCATCAATGAGTTTCCAGACCCTATTCTTAGTATACATTTTGAGCAGAAAAGCCAGAATCGGAGAACAGATATTGGGGGATCTCAGTCGGATGTAGGGGAAACGAGGAAGGGGGACCATTTGGCTATGGTAATCAGAGAGGATCAAGAGGTACTTGTTAGAGATGAAGAAGATGTCATTCTGATTGATTGGCAAGGTGCAGAGAGAGAGGTTATTGAGTCTTTCGTTAATCATGTAATGGAAACTAGCAAGGTTTTGGGATTATCTTATTCCGGCCTGACGGCTAGACTCAGAAAGATGTACAGGGAGGCTGAGGTAAGAGAAATGAAATAGCATAAAGGGGTGGGTTCTTACTCAGAGGAGATGTCTAAAAAGCAGGCGAGAGAATTGGCTAGACTGAAGTCGGGAGTTAATTATGAAGGGGCTAATCAGAGTATTGAAAATTCTAGGCAAAAGGGTGTGTGTATTCGAAGCACACCAAAGGGGAAGTCTAAAGTTACAGCCCGGGGATTATGAAGATTCTATCGTGGAAAATCAATGGGGTTGGGTGCCCTAAATAAGAAAGCCCAGGTGAAGGAAATAGTCCGTAAGCATAAGCCTGATATTTTATGCATCCAGGAATCGAAGTGGTCCTCAGTAAGTAGGGCAGCAGTCACAGGTTTGGACACGGTGGGGGTCTCCGGGGGTATCTTGATAGTATGGGATTCGGATAGATGGGAGCTTTTCCTTGGTGCATTGGGGGATATTTTAATGAAATTAGATTTGTGGAGGAAAGCGCGGGTTGTAATCAGTATAGTCAGAATATGGATGCGTTCTCAGATTTTATTGCTGCAAAGGAGCTTATAGATATCCCCCTGCTTGGCGCCAAGTTTACTTGGTCTAGAAATGAAAGTCGCAGTAGGCTTGATAGATTCCTCATTTGTCCTCCGGATGTATGTCAAAATGGATGAGAAGTTGGGAGCGTGGTGGGTTGAACATAAGGCATATGGTCCGGCTGATATGGTGATAGGATCAAAATTGCATCATGTCAAGAAAAAACTTATAAAATGGAAGGCGGAATTGGAAAAGGAATCATCTAGGAGGAAAGGATGGCTATTAAATCGTATCAGAAATATAGTTGAGAAGGAGGAGGCTGGATCAGCTAATGATGAAGAAATAAAGGAAATGGGTCCATTTGAAGGAAGAGCATAATCGGTTCGTCTTACAAGAGGAAATTTCTTCGAGACAGAAATCGAGGGTTAAGTGGTGGAAAGAAAGTGATAAGAACACGGCCTCCTTCCATGCTATGGCTTGTGCTCAAAGGAGGGGTAACTGTATAGAAGCTTTGAATGTGAATGGTGTAAATTATCGAAGAGAAGGAGAGAATTAAAAAAGAAGTCATTGACTATTATCAGGGATTATATTCGAGTTCGACGGAAAGGCTTCGGCGTCTGGTTCCTGAAGGGGTATGTTTCAACCATGGTTTAAAATTTCAGTCCGAAATTTGGTTCCAAATTCAGGGCCGAAATTTTGTAACACTTTTTTTTTAAATAAATAATGTCTTTAAACCGAAATTTCGGACCGAAATTTGGTAAATGGCAAAAACTTGAATTTCGGAAATTTTCGGTTTCGGTCCCCACCGGTATCCTAACTTTCGGATTTCGGTCGAAATTTTAAACCATGGTTTCAACCGCCTATCTGATTTGGATAGTAAATCACTTGAACGTCCATTCACCGAAGAAGAAATAGAAAAGGGGGTATTTTCGCTGGGAAGAGACAAAGCTCTAGGCCCATATGGGTTTTGTATTGCTTTTTTCCAAGAATGCTGGGGATATGTAAAAGAGGACATCTTAAGAAGAATTGGGGATGGAGTTCGATAAAGGGACTGGAGCTACGTTCATCTCCTTGATTCGAAAGGTCAAGGGGGGGTCGGAAAATGATTGATTTCAAGCCGATTAGCTTAGTTGGGGGTTTATATAAGATTCTGGTCAAGGTATTAGCAGAGAGAATTAAGATGGTGCTTCCAAAGATAGTCTCCTCGAACCAGTGTGCCTTCATTAGTGTGCGGCAAATAGTGGATTGTTCTCTCATTGCTAATGAGTCAATCGATTTCTATGCCAAGATGGGTAAAAAAAGGTATTGTTTATAAACTTGAAATGGAAAAAGCTTAGGATAGCGTGGAGAGGGAGTGCTTGGACTATCTGCTTACTCGTATGGGATTTGGCTTGAAATGGAGGTCGTGGATTAGAATTTACATTTCATCAGCATGGTTTTCTGTTATAATCAATGGTTCACCAAAAGGTTTCTTCAAGTCATGCAGAGGTCTGAGACAAGGAGATCTGTTGTCCCCTTTTCTCTTCGTTTTGGTGGCAAAGACATTAAGTAGATTGCTAGACAAGGGAAAGGAAGAAGGCCTCATAAAGGGATTCGAGATTGGTGAAGGTCAGTTAGAGGTTTCACACTTACAATTTACGGATCATACGTTGCTTTTCAGCTCTCCGAACTTCGTTAGCGTGGTGAATCTAAACGCCATTATGAGATGCTATGAGTCGATAACTGGCCAAAGAACAAACTTTCATAAATCAAAATCTTTTGGCATTAACATTACGCTTGAAGAGTTGAGTGGCTTGGCATTTGTGAAGGGTTGTAAAGTGGATTCATTTCCATCGACCTACTTGGGTCTTCCTTTGGGTGTCGGGACTCCAAAAAAAGAGAGTTGGGAACCCATAGTAGACAGAGTGGAGGAAAGCTGGATACTTGGAAAAGGAATTTAGTTTCCACAGGAGTTAGACTTACCTTGATTAAGGCAGTATTGGCGAATATACCCATCTATCAGCTCTCTGTGTTTAAATGTCCTATGAACATTATTCTAAGATTGGAGAAAATACAAAGGCGATTTTTATGGGGTGGGGCAAATTGTAAGAAAGGTATTCCATTGGTAAGTTGGGAAAATGTTTGTAAGCCCATCAAGGCTGGTGGTCTTGGCATCAGAAGAATAAGGGAGACAAATCAAGCATTGCTTAGTAAGTGGCTTTGGAGATTTGGAGATTCGCAATCGCAGCTGTGGGCTAAAGTCATTCACTCGAAGTATGGTGCATACAAGGGTCATTGGCAGTCGGAGGATAAGTTCAAGAAAAAGGTAAAACGATATGGAGGGATGTTATGTGTCTTGATGCTAAATTCTTGGAAGGGATTAGATTTAGAGTATATTCTGGGGACAGAGTGCGGTTTTGGTGGGACAAATGGTGTACAAATACCCTTTTAAAGAGATATTTCCTCAGTTGATTGCTTTGGCAGCAAGTTCGGAAGTAATGGTAAAAGAGTGTTTTAGTCGAACAAACAACAAGGTGATGTGGTCTCCTCCTTTTAGAAGGAATATCTTTGACAGGAAACTTGAAATGGTGGGAAGGCTTCTACGGTTGTTGGAACAATGCTACATCAGATTAGAAGGTGAAGACAAAAGAATATGGGTCTGGAACTCAAATGAGGAATTCTAGGTCAAATCCTTTTATCACAAGCTTCTTCCTTGCCTCTATTCCTCCAAAGTAGCCAAAGTGTGGGACATGAAAGCGCCGCCGAGGGTATGCTTATTTGGTTGGGCCGCTTATCTTCAGAAAATCCAAACCGTTGACTTCCATCGAGAAAGGAATATGTTGATTATCGACAATTGCGCATTGTGCATGGAGTCGGGTAAGTCAATGGACCATCTCCTAGTTCACTGTAAGATGGCTAGAGAGGTATGGGGAATACTACTATCCAGGTTTGGGATAGATTGGGTGTTTCCAGCGAAGTTTGCAGAAGTAGTGGAAAGTTGGGCAATAGCACCATGGAAAAGAAAAGGCTAAATTCTATGGAATGTTTCCTTTTTTGCTATGATATGGGTTCTTTGGAAAGAACGAAATGCAAGAACTTTCAAAGGCTTTGCTAAAGGAGCTCAATCTCTCTTTAACAAGGCTATTGCTTTCACAATATCATGGGTTAAATCCTTAGAAAGCTTCAGATTTGTATCAGCTTATGATTTATGGCATGGGTGGAAGGAGGTTTGTGGCGCTTCAAGAATGGAACCCAAAATTATTCAAGCTTGGTTACCGCCGGCCCAGGGATTTTTGAAACTAAATTTTGATGGTTCTAGTATTGGAAATCCAGGACCCTCCGGCATCGGAGGTTTATTGCGGAATGAAGGAGTTCTATGGGCTTTCAGCGGGCTGATTAGGGTAGTAGATGCTAACGAGGCGAAAGTTCGTGCTGTTCATCAAGGAATTAAATTGCTCCTCAATGTGGATCTAAACAAGATTGCTATTGAGGGGGATTCTCTCAACACGCACATAAGCAACAACCAACACCCAATACCCTAAAACCTATAAGCCATAACTAAATTAAAACTACTTTTTTTGAATGGTGAAAGGATATCATTAAAAAATACAAGGCCGAGAGAGTCCCTAAAATACAACAAACAAAAAGAAAAGAACTAGAAACTGAGGAAAAAAGAACGATGACAATCAAAATCTAGGGAGGAAGAAAATAAAAAAGCTCTAAGCTCTCCCTTGAAACTCCTTGTCTTGCCAATTTGTCTGCCTCCCCATTAGCAAATCATCGTACATGGACAAAAGAGACTGAAGCTGACCCCAATCTAACCTTTGTGTCTGTATTTAAGTAGTCGTAGCTGCGCCGTCAGAGTTCTGGAAATCAATACGTGAAGATCTACACGAAATTAAAGCATTGGTTTTGAAAATGATGGAAGGGCAACAACGATTTGCGGAGGGCTTGGAAAATATTAGCAAAGAGATTAGGAAGATGCGAAAAGAAGATCAAAAGTTGAAACTTGAGAAAGCTATTGTTCGTGTAGAGAAAAGTTAGAGATTTGATGGCAACAAAGATAGTTTTGTTGAACATTCTACCAAGAATCTTAATGATTTTTTCCAGCCATTCGAACATTCCATTATTTCGATGCTGTGTCATGAAAGATCGTATTTCTGTTTGGGTTTGATTCCAGCGAATTTTGAAGGCGAGGTTAAATTGATCGGGACCATTAAGATTTGGGATCCCGGTGGAATAAAGATTTTCTCCAACAAATTCAACCTTGAGGACAAGGTTGATGTAAGGGGGAAGGAATGTTATGTGTATTTTCTTATGATATATTGGCGTGGGTTAGAATGTAATTTTTATTTAGTTATGGGTATAGTTTTAATTTAGTTATGGCTTATAGGTTTTAGGGTAGTGGGTGTTGGTTGTTGCTTATGTGTCTTTTACGTAGGAAAATGGGTACCTAATGTGTAACCTTTGTCTTTGTATTTAAGTCGTTGTATTTCAATGAAATGGAGGAAGAAGAGAAATTTTACAGCAAAGGTGACTTTGTTTAGGAGAGTCATGGCTCTTCTCGAATTGAGCCGTTAGGAGGTTAGGTTGCCTCAAATCAACCCCCCACCCCTCTTTTCTATTTTTTCTTGTGTTTATTTGTGTTACAGCCGATTAGGCACATAACAAAAACACCAACATATTTTTTTAACCAATACAGAGTTCCTTCTTTTTTTTTCTTGAATGGTCGCAAAATTCATTCCAAATAGAGATGATTACGGAGATCATCCCCAAATATACAAGAAAATCCGGGAACATACATTGAGGGACAGAAAAGAAGAAAAATGAAAAACCAACACAGAGTTCTTTTTTTTTTTAATGGTAGCAACTTTCATTTTAAAAAAGATGACCAAGTAAGTCATGCCAGAAAAGTACAAGGGGTTCATTATATGATAAAGAAAACAAAGATACAAGAGTAGGAACGAGATGCCCCAACAAAGGGCATTACAAACAAAAGATCAAGGACCAAAATAAGTTAACCAGGACCATAAATCTTAGTGTGCTCCACCCTTGGTCATGTATAAGAAAACAGCAACACATTGTTTTGAAATAAAGAAATCAGAGATATCAAGAGTAGGCCATTTGGTCCACAACAAAGCAACCTAAGTAAAATTACGAGAAATTGATATTTACAGAGCAAAAGGAAAATCAATCAAGCAACAAAAGATGAGGAACTCACCAAGAACACAACTTCCCTCTTGTTCACCTCCGGAATGGGATTAACCTCCTTCTCCAAAGGTTCTGGAGAGTGATTGACAGGAAATCTCTCGAAATCCCCAACTTCACGGTGGCGAGCCAAAACCCAGAATTCCGCCGGAGTACGATCTCTCGCTCTAATGCCATTTCTCTCCTCACTTCTTCTTCGAGTTCCCTCTTTCGAACTATCTCTCTCGCTATTATCTCATCTCTCATCCGTTCTTTTTCTAGCTCCCATCTCATGGCCTCTCTCGGAGGAACTCGATTCGAAAATAAGTCTCTCCGTTGTGAATCGCCTCCCATATACCCTGCTGAAATGAAATGAAAATCACAAAATCGAAAATCAAAAACACTTTTTTTTTTTTGACACAAGTGGAAAAAATATGAGGGGAGAGGGTTTTTCTGATCAAACCTCGTAATGCTTGTGTGGTGAAAAACCGATCGGAGGATGGAGGAGTTGAATCGGAAGAAGCTCGATTGTCGTTTGCTCTGAATCGGAACTCCATGGAAGGAGAGAAAGAGATTAGGGTTAGGGTTTGGACAGGTGCGCTCCTCGCGTTAGGGTTAGGGTTTGGACAGCTCCGCTCCTTTTTTCAGCATTAAACTTCGAGATTTCTAACATAACTTTGAGATTTCTAATATAGTATTTTTCCAACATTAAAAATTTCCCTCGCTTCTAAGGAAACTTTGAGATTTCTTTCCATATAATTCTTTTTTCATGAAAATACTATTTTCCATACTTTTCTTTTCCCCAGATCCTGATCCTTGGATTGCAGGAATTTTGTAGACAAAGTTGGGAAAAGTTTCTTTCAGCCGATTACAAATATAACTTAAGTCTTAAGTCTTAAAAAACTTAAGTCTTAAGTCGCGCGGGATTTTAATTTCCGGTGGGTCCCATGCCTAAACTCTAAACCCTACCCTAAAGCTGCAGAAGGAGCTATCTCTAAACCCTAACCCTAAGGCTCTTTTCACTTGTGTTTTCCGGGAAAGGAAAAGAAAATGTTTCCCAGGAATCTGACGTGGCATTAGGAAAAGAAATCCAGGGAATCTGTGCAGGAAAAAGTTTCCCTAGACTGTTCACTTGCGTTGGAAAAGATTTTCAGGGAAACTGCTTGCACTAGTTTTCCAGGAAAACGAAATCCGTGTGTTTTTATTAAGAAATGAAATCCCTAAGGGTGGGAAAATTGGCTTTTCCATGTCATTTTTTGCTTTTTTTGCAAATATTCTACATGTGTAATTCTATTTTCCCTGGAAAGCAAGTGAACACCAGAATTCTGTCTTATCAAGGTCTTGTCAGGAAAAAATAAGCTGTTTTTCAGGAATTTGCTTTCCTAGGAACACAAGTGAACACAGCCTAAGCTGAAAAAAAGGAGCAGAGCTGTCCAAACCCTAACCCAAAAAAAATCTTAAAAAAAATACGTCAAAAATCCGGGTGACCTGTGGGTCGAAGCTCAATGACCCGTAAAATTTTCCGGGTCATTTTGACCAGACCCGTTTGACCCCGAGCCTGGTCAAACCCGGCCCGGCCCGCCCGTTTGCAAGGTCCACTAAGGGACACCTCGCTACATTGTATCTAAGACTAGAAAGGTGCTGATGTACACATATGAAGGAATGAAGTGACCTGATTGCCACGTACAATACAGCTGGGTGTCCCAAGTGATGAAAAAGGGGCGGCTCGCATTTATCATTTCCCTTTTTTTTTTCTTTTTTTTTTGTATAGGGATTCGCTAGCCACCTTTTTTGTATAGGGATTGCTACCCATCCTTTGCTGCAAAGATCGGGCAGAAGTACGATTTACGCATAGGTGGCTCGCAATAAATAATAGCAATTTAAAATAATCATGCGGTCCTAAGTTTTAAATGAAAAATTACGGAAAATGGAAGCAAAGTAGAAAAATTACCAAAAAAAATGTATTAAAATATGATAATTACCAAAAAAAACTACAAAGAAAATAAAAAAATTATGAAAATTATGACAATTACAGAAAAAAAAGGCCAAAATAAAACTTTTGTACTTCTCTACGGCACATGCGGGTCCACCCGGTCAGGCCCAGTTTTGACGGGTGGGTGGACCCGCGGGTCAATTTCAAACGGGTCACAGAATGGTGACCCGGACCCGGAATTTACGGGCGGGCCGGTGGACCCGCGGGTCCGGGTCACTTTTTGCCAGGTCTAGTCGCTAGTAACGAAAAAGGGTGTAAATACCACTTCCCAGCTATTCGCAACCTTTATTAATAGGGATTTGCTATGGTCCGTGGCAGAAGGTATTTTTCCGAATGTCTGTTGCATGATAGAGCAGCCACCTAGGCTCACTTTTCAACAGGTTTTGTCATTATTCGTGAGGTGGTTGCTCTCTCACGCAACAAGTTCAGCAGAATGCCTTTTGCGCGATGGGCCCTAGCTTGTTAAATTACTTCCACGGCTATTTTAGGTTTGAAGGATGAGAAAAGCAACAAATCCCAAAAATCTTGTTCCCCAACCACAACCCAAAAAATAATCCAAGATGAAGGAACAAGATTTTTTGCCAAGGTTTGGCATTGTCCTTTTCAGGTAAAAAATTGCCAAAAAAAACTGCATGCAAAACATAATTATCATCAATTTTGCCAGGGATTTGCTAGCGTCCATCGCAGAAGGCATTTCGCGGAGGGTCTGTTTCATCTGACAGCAGCCACCTCGTGAATGAAGACAAAATCTGCTGAAAAGTGAGCCCATGTGGCTGCTGTCAGATGAAACAGACCATACGCGAAATGCCTTCTGCGATGGACACTAGCAAATCCCATTTAGCCAAGGTTTGGCATTGCCGAAAATTCTTTCTTAGGAAAATTATTTAGAGGACAATGACATGTTTTTGATTAATTTAGAGAGGTATTATCATGAATTGAAGGCACCTCTAGGTGAAAATTGAATAGGGTTGGTTCAACTTATCTTGTTAGAAATATTTTTCCTGTCCAAACTTTTCGAGAAAACTTCTGCAATCCAAAACTTGGAAAAATCCTTTGGAGGTGCTAGACGTATATATGGCAGTATTTGGAGTGAGACAGCCCAACCCAAGCACTTATAACAGTCTCTCATTACTCCTTGTTCTTCCTCAAATATACAGCCCCCGTTTTGATATTGACAGCCCCCCCCCCCCCCCCCCTCTCTCTCTCTCTCTCTCTCTCTCTCTCTCTCAAATTGTTGCTTTCCTTCATGAAACCAATTAGGTCATGTTCGTTTTGAAATTTGAGAATGAACAGGGCTTTAGGCTCACTTTCAACTTACAAGAAAAAAGTAACCTCAACCAGCACAGTTGAAGTTTAAATTAGTGGGATTGAAACTATATGATGATATCACTCTAATGAGTCATATCCATATCAATTCCTGGTAAATTGTGGTAAAGGAAAATTATTTCTGGTCCTGCAATCCAAACAGGCAGCGTACAAAGATTCAAACCATTCATTTGCTGGGCCAAATGTAAATAGGTTATGCCCCTAATATCATATCTATAAGATGATTTTAACTCTCCGATTTATAGATGGGCGATAACATGTATACTCATTCATGATGATCACCTACATTTACAGATACGTGATAAGAATTCAGGTCTGAGACAAGGAAACCAGCAACAATATCAATAAGAGCTCAAGTGCATGAAAAAGACCTCATTTCCTCTTTTCTGTGTAGTATAGACTACTTTAAATTTGTCTCTTTGGTGGACTGCGATGACTCATCCCCATCTGCATTGGAGTTTATGGGTTTCTTAAACTGCACTAAAATCATAGTCATGTTGTCGCATCCCTCTCCAATAGCTGTAGACGGTGCCAAACATCTGTCGAGTACTCTTTCACATACGGCGGAGAGATTGCTTTCCTGTAGTAATATGGTCATTATCAGATGATAAAAAAATTAAGAACTTCCTGCTTTCCCTTTATGATATTCCCTAGAAGCTGTTTCTGATAAAACATGGTTAATCAAGTTGAAGAAAGGTATTGCCCACTTACAACTTTTATATGATCGTTAACGAAATCCACTAGTTGCTGGCTCGACATGCAGTCCCTGGTCACAGAAATGTAGCCATTATCATTTACCAGAAAACTAAGAAATATAACATCCAAGTCACAGCTCAACAACAGAAGTAAGAAAAAACTAAAGCACTAAATCATTAGTACTATTGCTAAGATGGCAATGTGACAACTAGACGAGTTAAATATTCATCATAGTTCCAAAGTTGTACTCATTCATGGCAATTAGAGCTTTGGTTGAGTGTTAGACTGATGTCTTCCAGAGAAAAGAAATTTAAAGAGAGGAGTTATAGGGTGTCTGCGCATATTTGTTTAAGAGGACAAAAGTATAGGTGGGGCCCAGTGGTTTTGTGATCCAAACTGTCCATCTACTAGGCCTTACAATAGATGAGTCACATACAAAATAGATCCTACATTAAACAATCCTAACTCTCCAACAGAGGATGATTTTTGGGGCATGGACTATCAATGGTGGGGACCAACAGAAAACTAATAACAAACACTAATATGTTGGCGAATAGTGCCACATGAAAAGTTACGTGGACAATAAACCCTTACTCTAGAACAAACTACTAATCCATCCCAATTACATTAAAAATAAAAAACTCAATACGGTCAATATGCCCTTACAAAAACAAAATGGCATTATATCCCTACGAAATAAAAAAAAATATTAATGCACTTCTAATGGGCCCCAATCTTGTATTTGGCCCTTTTCTACTCTTCCGTGAATGCTGGTCCCCCATCAAAGACCCTCCATGCTTTTGCTGATGTACTTACAGAGGGATAACAACAAGAAGTTAATAAGCAAAATCTACATATTAACTTGACAGAGACCATTATAGAGATAAATGTCGAATTCCATTTCCTGTTACTTTCATCAAAGAGTTGTACAGATGTAGCAAGTGAATTTTTTTTTCTTGTATCATGTCACCAGTACCCTCTCCAGGGGCATGCGGAAACCCCCTACTACCCTCTCCAAGGACATGTGTTGGCTATGCTAAAAGTTTTTTCCTCAAAAATTATTCCATTAAAATTGAATTAGCCAAAGCTTGGTAACTCATTTTATTAAAGTAACAATGTGTTGGCTATGCTGAAAGTTTTTCCTAAAAAATTATTCCATTAAAATTGAATTTGCCGATGTTTTTTCAGGTACAAATGTTTTTTCAAAGTCAGTGTAGCCAACCCAATATATGTATCATGAGACGGTCTTTAACAGTGAAGCATGAACTACAGGAGTCTGAGCCTGAGACAGACTCAGTAGAGGAGAGAGATTAACTGCTATGTTACAAAGCTTGAAACTTTTAATTCCCTATATGAGTAACACAAACAACCTTCGTAGAATAATCTTAAAAAGTGAAAAATGGACATGGAGGCTTACCAAATGCCATCACATGCAAGAACAATAAACTCATCATCGTCGCATAGATTGACCTAATGAACAACCAAATCCATATGAGATAAAGCATAAAGAACTTCAGTTGGATCAATTGGCGAGTCTTAAAATTATAACCCTCAGTAAAATAAAAGATAAATTACTGATGATGAGGATGGGTTCACGTATATACAATATTTATGTCTGGATTTGCAGTAATGATTTGCTTTTCTGCAGGCAAAAACTTATTCTGCTTGAATTCCATGTCTCCTACAATAACACAAAAATGCATTTGAAAAATGCAGAAAGTAGGAAGTTGTTAAAAAATAACAAGCAGTGCATTGAAGTACCAATTGCTCTTGCTAAGTTTAAACTTCCATTCACTCGCCCTGCATGGATGAAACCACCAGCTTTTAGAATCCTTTCTTTCTCAACCTCCAGTTCAGGTTTGTGATCCCTTGACAAATTGTATGCCTGTAAGAAGAAAGCCCACATTCATTTTCTTTTAAAAAGAGGTAGAAATTTTAAATAACATGCCAAAGAACTATGTAGAAGGGATGCTACATAAGTATACCTGACCCTTCCTTGAGATTACACAACGAGAGTCACCGGCATTTGCAACAATAAGTCGGTTGTTACGAATGATTGCAACACACGCGGTACTTCCAGATGTTGGTCCAGAAAAATCAGAGTGTGGGCCCTGAAGCAACGTAAGCAAGACTTAATTGCAAATATGAGAAAAAAATTTGCCTCCTAAAACACACAATAAGATGAAACTACTTCTTACAACCTATCTGGATAGCATGCCCTATTAAGATGATAAGCTCATGTTGACACAAAAATATACACACCCGCATTCTTTTTTCCTCTTCATAACTATAGGAATTTCGGAAGTAACAATTGTGTGTTTTCCACAAACAAGCTGATTTTTTTTTTGTCTGGGCAATGGAATATATTATTAAGCATTCCATTAAAGATAAACTCCTCAAAGCTATAGTTAACAAGTAACATACCATGTTGCAGCTACCTCATCAATTTATCTTTCATAATCCAATATTGAGGAAGGGACAAGAAGAGCCGAGAGAACGCAGTCAAAGATTAAAAAAAAAAGTAGAGTCTAAACCATAGTTATCAAGATGGGAAGGAGATTCAGAAACAGGAAACAGGTACGGGAAATAAGTTGGGAAAAAATAAAAAATTAAAAGAGGGGAAAAAGAAACAGGGAAGTGATGATAAATTGTTTGAGGGATGCACCAAGAGGTTGAAAGAAAATGTAGCAACAAGGAAGCACATGAGAAACAAAATTGTAGCGACAAGGAAGCACATGAGAAACATGCATAAAATGCTTGGAAAACATAATAAATGCATTGGGCATCATTTGAAGGAAGTTGGTTGAATTAACTAAAGAGAAGAAAAACGTGAATTAATGTTAACAACTAATAATGTATTTAGCTATTTTATGTAAGTAATTCATCGGACCAACAGAGAATATTAATAGACATAAGGGCATTTCGAGGATGTTGATTAAGAACAAGTGAAACACGTCATAATATTGATAGCCACCAATGCATACAAGTACGTCAGCACTACATCGTAATGAGATCAATAAATTCAACAACAAGATAATTAAAGCATTTCTAAATGAGCCATTGCCTCCATGGTTTTAAATTCCCAACAAAACCGATAAGAAATGACTGAAATGTTTCTGTTTCACCCTCATTGAAGCGATACCAAAATAGGTATATCGAAACCACAATCATAAGTGCATTACGGGTGTACTAGATCAGAATGTGTTACATCATTATATTTATTGAATTGCATATGAAATGTGGTGTATGTATCATACATAAATATTTATATAAATAACATGTTGTACTGTTGTAGCTCAATGGTTGAGGCTTTGTATCTCAACCTTGAGGTCACAGGTTCAATCCCAACTTACCTACCCAAAAAAATGTGGTATGTACTGAATTATCAGACATGTGCAACTACGCATGTCACTAGGTGTTCGATGTTATTAAACTATTATAGATAGTTGTCTTGCTTGTGCGATGGTTTCTAAGTGTATATTTGTGATTATTCTAGCATTTGCCGAAGTTTCATCTAACAATTTTATCATTTGCATATGTTTCCATGTGTTTCTGCAATTTTACACAATTTCTATCGAAATTTCCAACATAAACCAAAACGTTGTCGTTTCCGTGACGACTGAAACGTAAATTTAAAACCTTGATTACCTCCTCAAAAGCCCAGTCATCAACTTGATCACGAACTTCGCCACCCTTCGGAGACCATATTAACCCTTCAATCATGCCAGTAAACTTGTTCATTTTATCTCCCAATACAGCTAGCTCTCTCCAGCCCCTTTGCCCACGCATCATCTCATCCATCCTGCAGAAAAAAAGAAAAGAAAACAATTGTCTGAATTCACACATTTTCTTGACTAGTTACAGACCACTATTTTGGCATTAAAAGATTTCACTAGGATTCGTTTTGAGTAGAAGAAAAAGAACTCCTTTCACGTCAATGTCTATTCATTTGGTTAAGAATAGACCAAGATTTTTTGTTCAAAAACAATATGAACACAAAAATAAAATACAAAAACAAGCAAAATGAATGACATAACCTGAAGAAAGCTTTCTGTACAGAAGCACCTAAATCTCCAGTCGAATATGCTTCATTTTTTAGGACTTGTGTATGAAGATATTTTGCACAGAACTTAGCAACTACTTTACCTGCAAAAGAAATTAACATCACTGCCGATTAGCCCTGGCTAAATACGAACACTCCACAATTCAAATGACTGTTCTCAAGAAAGAGCCATAAAGGGAAAGAATAAGATAAACAAAAGGTATATGTGGCAGACAAGACTGAAAATAGAAGCTGTAATTGGTCACCATATCAGTAGTTGTTTCAGAACATAAAATTAATATGTGACGGTGTGAATTATGGGGATAAATTCACACAAGAAACTTCTAGCAGTGCTTTAAAAGGTGAGGCATAAGCCTAAAAGGCATGAGGCATAATGGGTGAAGTAAGGTGTAAGCTTCCATCAGTAACATCAGAATTTTCTGTTTTTTTTTTTTAAAAAAAAAAAAAATCAGAACAGAAAATAGGAAACTAGTGAAAATAGCGAAAAATAGTAAAATTCTAGAAAAAATTGTGCTTTGTTTCAACGAAATAAGAAAGAAGAATATGATTCTTACCTTTTAAATGAAAATGAGGGAATCATATTGTGCGACCATGCTCTGACACCATGTAAAATATATATGGAAACAGGGAAAGATGAAAACCCAGGACATTTAGTATATTCTTATTAATGAAAATACATGAATTCTATAACATAAAGCACATTTTGGAACATGGGTGCAGAACTGCAAACATAGTATCATGAAATACAAAAGAGAGGAAGAAAAATGTTGAGAGCCAATCAAGAAGGAAAAACAGATCAATGATTTTTTGTTCACAAGCAAAGTAATGCAAGGGTTTAAAATAACATAAAACACATGAGAGGACATAGTAGCAAATAAAAAAAAAGCGTGTCACCTTGGAGGAAAAAAAGAACAAATTTTAACTAAAATTTAATATCATACACACACACATAACTTCATAAAAGTAAAATGTGCCAATATATACCTCCATGGCCATCATAAACGCCAAAGAATGATGTGCAATGGTCAAGATTCGGCAAAGCTGCATGCTATAAAACACACAACATAAGTGGATAAGCTTGAGGAATGGTATAAAAATCTTCAATATAGATAAAAAGATATAGATCAGTGAAAATGGTGATTAAAATGAGAACGACTTTTATCAACATGTTGTGTGGCCCTAAAAAGAAATTATTATCAAAAGAAGTTGGAAAATTGATTCAAGTAACAAATAGATTAATGAATTCACATGTAGTATCTATTGTACTATTGCAGTTAGATGTATTTGAAGTAACATAAACAACTATATTGGGAATCATATAGCTTGAGTTAAGCAAGACTGCAATGATATCGTTTCAGTAGATTAATAATGTATTCTATTTTTCCGTTTCACTTTGTATTTAACCATCTCTGTCTTTTTTAATGAATTATATTGCCGTTCAAAAAAAAGTAAAGTGTTATACACGCTTCAAAAATGCAAGCATCAGTTACTTGCATTACCTGCATCCTGTGATGGCTAAAAGATAATGCTTTATGTAATACTCCAGCATAGTCACATCGAAAATATCACAATTTTTTTGTGATTTTTTCATAAAACAACAAATACAAAATTTTCCCAAAAATTCTAAAAAATTATTGAAATATCTACATTTTTTTATTTTTTATAGCGAAACAATCGCAAAAAATCACAATATCATTTGTTGTCCTGATTTTGTTCTTAAATTTTATACTTTTTATATATTTTAATTAAAATATCATAAATCCTAGTGTATATAGAGGATATATCACCAATTTCTGTCAAGGTAGACAATAAGTAACTGCAGAATCAGCCTAGGATTTATTTTGTAGCTTTCTTGTTCAAAGAAAATAAAAAAAGAATCACACTATATTCTCTTTATTGATTCATTTTGGAAGATAGCTTTATTAAAAGAATGAGAACCATCATTCTCTTTAGAGACAGGAAAAGTGTGGTACATTATAGCAATTTTTTATATGCCCCATATTGTTACTACATCATCAAGTGAATTTACAAAACTATAGTTCCCAAGTTACTCTTTTGGATCAGCATTCATGCCACCTGGAAAAAGGTACTTGATCCTGTTTCTCAAAACTATGATGTATTTTATGATTCCAGTAATGTTCCTTATAAAAAACTGGTTTACAGTTTAAATGGATCAGAAACTCGTTTTGGGACTATGGACAAAAAACATTGCATCGTTTAAGGCAGATGCTTTTGGATTATCACAAACCGTACATGCAACTGAAGAAAATATTGATTTACTGCTTACTTAAAGAAACAGATTATATAGATCAAAAGTTCCAACAAATATATTTAACAAAACAAAAGATCAATATATCACCAAAATCAAACACATCACATGTAATTTGTCATGCATGTTACATGGCTCAACTTAAACATCCCACAAGCAAAATGATGTGAAGTATGACAACAGAATTCAGATTATATGACCTAATAAGGTAGGGATCACAATAGAAACCATGTTGTGTTTACTAGAATTCATATCATACATTGCATAACGACAAGTGCACCCTATGACATTTAATGCGACTAACTTTATTTAACGGTGGCATTTATCTGGTTAGATGGCCATGCAAATCTGCAGTAAGAAAGAAGATGCATGTGAAACTGTGAAGTAGGTACAAGAACTAGGCATTTCCATCGGGTGAATTATGAGCATTTCTGAGAATCTAGCAGGATAAAAGGACAGAAACTAAATACTGTTGCCAAAATGCGTCTTTATATGTAAGTGAACTGAAATGATGAGTAGCTAACATCCTTTTTTATTCTACGGGATATTCAAATACTTCGAAAAACAATAATAAAGAAAGCATGCTGAATTATGATATTCTCTTCAGTAAAATCAAATCCACCTCTGAACAAAAATAATTAAGCTTGCTCAGTTAGAACATCTCCACATTGATCAAATGACACCCAGAAAGTAAATTTTTTTATTCCTGGTTAGGTTCCCATATTAGTCAGATACAAGTACATTTAATCTTTTTATAGTTTATACTGAGCTAACGTCGTAATCAGGCTCTAACCATCAATTTTTATTTCATCGAAATAGAGAAAGAAGTAAGCAAAATTAATCTGCTGAGAACATGTGAGTTTTACATGAAGAAAAAATATGATGAGGACCAAGGAGGCAAAAATAAGTCATGGAAAACATTCGAGTTTTGATCATGAGTACTCACAGCATCTTCCATTGTTGCACGCCACCCTTGCATAGAGGACAAACCATATCTAAGTTTTTCATTCTCACCATCTTCGGAGGACTTTTCAGTTTTTGGAGTGCTGAGATATATTCCCATTTCTAGCTGAGATCAGCAAAAAAATATTAAAAATTAGAATTCCTAATATTAAATTTTTCATTAAAAAAAAGTATTAAAAAAAAAACGTGTAACAAACCTGTATAACTTTATGTGAGGGAAAGGCAACCGCTCCAGTAAATTTTAATCAAACCTACTGAAGAAATCAAAACCCCCTGTTGACATGAAGACAACCTTAAGGCGAATGAACGTCAACTTCACTAAAAACCATAAATCGGTTATAAATTTAAATAACTGCTAATAGAAACATGAGTGGCCAAAGCTAATAGTAAACTGTGTGACTTAATATTTCGGCAGTAATACAGGTGGTGACATGGGCAGAAGATGAGAAAATAGGTGGTTTCTAGCCTCCTAAAGCACATATTAGCTGCCTCTAAGAAAATTCTTGAAAAATACGGGCAGAGGTAACTGTCAACATAGCTATGCTTGAAGCTCATACTTTTCAATTCTGTTATGGATGCAAAAGAGGGGTAGTATCTCCTCCCACCACCCAAAGTATTTTACACACACCAAATGGTATGCTATTCTACACATTACCAGAAGTAGAACTACTGAGATTGTGAAGCAAAACAGATAATCCTGATTCATGACTATATCACTTTGGTCATTACCAATGTAATCTAGTTACAATTTATATGGAAATATTTGCGAAAGAATACAAGATACTGTCAGGAGTAATATTCTCAAGGAGCGTACAGATGAAAGATTCTTTTGGTGCATTACATAAAAAACTACAGAAGGTTACATACAATATGCGAAAGCAATCATACAATAAAGGCTAAATACAATAGTCTGAAGATTAAAGCCAGCTATCTTTTCCCTATTGCTTGATAAGCAGAGCCAGTAATGAGAAGGAAAGATAAAAAATGGAGTCCAATTCAACAAAATGGCATTGGCAAACCTCCAAAGCTCAGAATGCTAATCTCCAGGTATGTAGATGAAAAGCTCTCATTCATCAATATCTCTTCAAACTTTTACCACCCACATAGAGAGCAATCTATACGGAAAAAAAAGAAAGATTAGTCATATGGATTCCAACCAACTACTAACTACCTTAAACACAATAATAAATGGCAACGGAAAACACCATCCTTCAAAGAATGAATGATGCATACATGATTATAACTTATAAGCCTACACACACATCCAAGCAATCATCATATTAACCCGTGGAAGGAAAATATCCACAAACCAAAATTTCAAAATCGAGGAGCACCAATAACACCTAAATTTACTGTACACAGTGTCAGCAAGCAGAATATTATGTTGAGTGGGCTCATGATTTTATCTCTAATATGACAGTCATAAGAACATGTGTATTTAAAAGCACATTAATCTTTCTAACAAAAAGAGAAAAGCTGGAGAGAATATCATTGGTTAATCCAATTGAAAGAAAAACAAAAGTATCAAAACAAAACTAGACAAGAATCTTCCTTAATTATACAGTTAATTCAGAAATCCGTGGACATTATATCACAGAAAAATCCTACAACCCAATTTTCGTCGTCGAATTTTCGTTACAGGCTTAGTTCAGAAACTCGAGAACAATTCAGACCTCGAATATCACACTAATTTCTAACATAATATTTCTCAGAGATAGAAAAAAACACTAAATTTCCAAGTCGAGTACATTTTATCTAGATACCCAGATGAAAAAAATTACAGAAACCCAGATCCAGTATACGCAAGAGAAAACGCAAATAAGCAACCCAATTCATAAGAAAAATAGCTTAAAATCCCGATAATTTCAGGGACAAACGAAAAAGAAAAAAAAAAGAGGATTTAGGGTTTTAGGATAAACTCACACAGGAGACGATGGACTTTCCGATTACTTTGTTTGTTCAAAATTCAAATCATTTTCGGAGATTTCTCTTCACGTTTGAGCGTGTTGGGTGTCGTTAGAAAAATCAGTAGGCGGAATTTTCTCGATCTTTGACGCTGTTAAGATCTAATATTTTATTCTTAATAAACAGAAAAGAGTGAGAAGGGAGAAGATTGTTTGGAGTATTATATTATTATGTGCTGTATTCATCTCGACACCTCTACTTCTAAATTCTAAATTCCTTCCCAAATGATGTAGACAATTTGCCTACGATTTTAGAACGGAAATTGAAAGGAATGACGTGGCGGCATTGAAAGGGAAAGGAATGGAAATATATTCCACATTTCTTTTCCAATACCAAATGTTGTTTGGCTTTCACATGAAAAATTCGTCACTAATCTTTTGGGTCTCTTTCCTTTCCCACCAAAGTTGCACCCATTTGGATGTCCGGGAAAAGAAGGAAGATTGAAAGGAATTATGTTGCGGCACGGAAAGGGAAAGGGAAAGGGAAAGGGAAAGGAATGGAAAGATGATAACATATTTCTTTTCCTATCCCAAATGGTGTTTGGTTTTCACATGGGAAATTTTCTTATTGTAGGGTGCTTGGAGGGTCCAACGAACCCTAACCAAACTAGAGACCCGCGCAATCTTCCAAGCCCAACCCTTTTGTTCCTTCTTCTAAGAAGCTGCACACCCCTTAGTCCTCGTCCAACAAGGAAGCAGAGGTTTAGCTTCAATCCATTGCCACCTCCAGTGATTTGTGAGAGAACGAAATATTAGTCATTTTTCTTTCGAATCTGCTCGATTGAGGCAGAAAATTTGAGTGCTGGTTTTGGGTGCCATGTGGGCCGACAAGAGATCGACAATGGGTATTGTGGAAATCAAAAGTCTGTTTCCCGTATTAACCGAAGGCCCATTCAACATTAGTTTGATGGGGAGAGCCCTTTTTCATTCTACTTTCACCGAAAGTCTGTTTCCCATATTAACCGAAGGCCCATTCAACATGAGTTTGACTGAGAGAACCCTTTTTCATTCTACTTTCTCCCTTTTCATGTCATCTAAGGCTCTGTTCACTTATTTTCATGGGAAAGGAAAAGAAAAGGTTTCACGGGAATCTGACGTGGCATTAGGAAAAGAACTCCAGGGAAACTGTTCAGGAAAAGACTTCCCGAGAAATTGCTTGCCCACCTTTTTTCACTAGTTTTCGTGGGAAAGCAAATCCCACAAAAATAAAAGGGAAAAGGAATCTCACACTTGTGAGAAAAGACTCATTTCCACATCATTTTCCCCAATTTCCATGTCAGATGTGACATTTTCCACCTAGGCTCCTTCAAAATCCTGTGAAGACAATTGAGCATGCGAATTTTAACTTTTTTGGGAAAAAAGGGGGTGTTTTCCCGGGATTCGGTCTCCCGTGAACGCGAGTGAACAGAGCCTAAATGGACCCTCGGCAACGAGCGCACATGAGAATTTTGCTAGAATGGAAAAGAGTGGATCAAAAATTGCTCTCGCCTCTATATTGCATATGTCACAGGAGGGATATCTAGTGGGCCATAGCCAAGTGTTTGCAATGATCAAAATATATTAGGTTAATGAATTAGTCTTCAAACTGGGTATTAAAAGAAGTTGGCATAAAAATGAGCAACAGTCCCTATTCATTGAGCAAACATGGAGTTGATGTTTGGGGTACTGGTATCTTGTTGGAACATTACTGGGGTCACTTGCACATGTGAGAAAACTGCCTCCATTGATGCAAGTTCTGGACCCCTGCCACATCATGGCCGGCCCAAATACTAATAATCGCACGTGGGACTTACAAATTGATCAATAGCATTTGGAAAGTAATATATTGGCCCCTTTTTCTTCCCCGAGCCACTCGCATATAGTGTACAAGGGTAGTCATGAATACACTAGAGGGGGTTGGCCCAGAGATGAAAAGGGCATGTCACTTTCCTAGTGCTAATGATCAGTTTGTAAGTCTCATGTGGGATTATATTAATGAATCGGAATTGTTGATCCTGTGGAACATCACAAGGCAACTTACACCGTTTTGGTTTCATGCCAAACACATAACGTTTAGCTTTTCTCTTCTTTTTTGTGGTTAGACAAGCTGGAGTTAGGCAGAAGAACCCTACCAAAATATTAAAGAGAACGAAATTACGTGTTGAACTCCTTTCTATTACAATCCCCTTGAACAAAAACCAAGGATGTCGGGCGTAGATGGCATGAGATGCGTGTACTCCTTTGTATGGGCAATTGTGCTTGGAAAGAAAACCAGCAACCCATTTGTCTCTCGCCAAATTTGAGTAGCTCTCATAAGAAGGAACTGGTTCTGTGGTCCTTTTGACTTAGGTGATGCTACGATCTTACCTAGGTAGGCCCAAGCCTGGTACGGGACAAGTTTAAAGGGACTCACTTAATGAGTTCCATCAGCTACAGGGCTTTTGGGGTGTCCGTTAAGTACTGACATCTGGCATCATAGTAGTCAGCATGTCCTGTGTTAAAAACATAGAAAGGGGCGACATGTGGAGATGACTACGTTGAAAGGGCTACATGATTTAAAAAAAAAAGGCAGAGTAAAAGTCAATGGAGTGCAAATTAGCCATAACGAAAGTAACGAAAGTTGCGAAAGAGGTGACATGTGGAAAGGACTACTTGAAAAAAAAAGAGGCTAGAATGAAAGCCACCATAATGATCTGTTGAGAACGACAGGGACCTGTCTAGTTATGGAACTAGTGAGGACACAACCTAGCATGTGACAGGTTTAAAGGGCTTAGCCTAATGCGTTTCACTAGGTCTGGGGCGTTTAGTATATTGGTTAGGGGACCCGCCTAGTTATGGGACTAGTGAGGACCCAACCTGGTATGGGACAGGTTTTAAGGGCCTAGACTAACACATTTCACCAGCTCTGGGGCTTTTAGCGTATTGGTTAGATACCTAACAGGTTCAGAGCCAGATTTTGACCCCATTGATGATATTTATGCCAATGAGCAAGTTGAACTCAATCCATATATTAGAGACCCATAAGCAAGAGCTCGATGCCACATTGAATGGCTTTCAATTCCGGTAGATAAATATCATCAGGCTTCATGTGTTTCTCGAAAATGCCATCACAATGTCTCTTAGACCATTTCTTAGAATGGCACCAATAGCTCCACCCAAGGGAAGCATGAGAGTTAAGTATGATTTTCCTGCTCCATTGGAACCATGGCTATTAAGAGATCCACGCCCGGTAAGAATAGGGTGTCAATAGAAACATTATCGTTATTGAATTCCACAAGTGTATTGGGGACCATGGCTATTAAGAGATCCTAGTCAGGTAAGAACGGTGTGTCATCGTAAACATTATGGTTATTGAACTCTACATGTGTATTGGGGAAATTTTGGTGGTGGTGATCTGAAACTTGAAATCTCTCTGGAAACCTTACTTCCTCTACGTTTCTCCTTTCTCCATTCACAAAGAGAAATCAAAGCAGATTTACGTGTGTAAGCATGTGACTCGAAGCTATACTATAGGGGTATTGGGAGACTAGAGAAGTGCTCCTCTTCACGCAACTTCTCCACACGATCTCCCATAAAATATCGTTGACGTTTCATATCCCATAACTCTCATGTATTTTGTTTTATCAAAACAATTAGATTGTTATTACCACATTTGATCCTAGCCGTTGATCATTGCAAAGGGCCAAAGGCCATCTAAATGCCAGGAGTTTTTTAGGTGCTACATGATAACCAATATTTGCTCTGTTTGGCTACTTATTTTTGAGAAGAATGAGGGGGAATGATCTTCTCTTAATCTGCCGAAGGTTGTTTGGTTGTCATTTTAGCAATTTTGGGATCTTTGACTACTGGGGTTGTCGAGAGTCGGTCGGGTGACGTGACCCCTCTAAATTTTCTTGCCAAATTTTACAAAAATGAAGAAATTTCAGGAGAAAATCTCGGGGAGATCTCCTATTTTAGAGTTGAGAAGACGTTTGGGAGATCTCCCACAAATCTTCAAGCAACCAAACAACCTTCCCTACATCCACCACTAATCTCTCTATTGAATGATCTTCTTTTGATCTCCCCATTGCCTTCTTCTTCTCCTAATCTCCCACCCATCTACAAGCAACCAAAAGCATATAGCATTGAAATCTCTGGAGACTATCAAGAATGTATCCTGGTTTATCATTCCAATCCCCGCCACGCCCCCCATATTGGCAATGACACACCCTGCTCCCACTGTACTGCTCCATTGTACAAGGTTGACAACCAAATATTACCTGTCACTATTCTACAAAGTAAGTTCCAAGTAAATTAAATGCTTGTCTCGTCCATGTTGACTACTTACACCACTACTTTGCTAAGTAAATACCTGCAACGAATACAGAGCCACTTGTCCTCTTTTCTCAATGGGTGTAGCTTGGTTGGTGCCTCTTGTCATGGTCAAAGCAAACGTCGTCTCCACCGTGCAAGATGTGCCTTACATCTTTGGCCCAACTAGGCAGAAAAGTCATGTCGGCATCAATCTTTGCCATCATATTTTGGTCCCGGAGATATATTATTTCAAGGGAAATGTTATCAGCACTACTGTATTTTGATGAGGGCACTCCTCACTTTATTCAAAGTAAGGTATGGCCCACACCATAGGATGATCCAAACCGTCCATTAGATGGGCCACAGCCTAAATAGGTTGTGCCCCAAAAATCATTTCCATAGGTTGATTCTAACCCTCCGATCTGAGTGTTTGAGGGTTGAACCTAAACCTCTATAGATCGGAGGGTTAGGATCAACCTATGGAAATAATTTCTTGGGCACAACTTATTCAGTGGCCCATCTAATGGACGGTTTAGATCATCCTATGGTGAGGGCCATACTGTACTTTTAATAAAGTGAGGAGGGCACTCATCAAAATACAGCAGTGCTGATAACATATCCCTATTTCAATAAAGGTAGTTGATCCTATACACCATCAAGCCATGGCCCACATGGTATCAATCCCATGAAGGGAACCAAAAATCAGCAGCGGGAGTGGGAACAAAAGGTTTTGACGATCCTTGATTGACGAAAACATGTTAAAATTGTGGTTAGCTGTTAGATCAACGGATGAGATCGCATCCACATATCACACAAATGAACCCATAATCTGACTGTTAGCAAAGAGCCTAACAACCACCGCCTCTTTTAGTATTTTACCAAAAAAATAAAGGAAAAAAACTCTTTGCTCTTATAAGGAAGTGAAGAGAAGATAAGAGAAGAGAAGAGGAGAGAAGAATCAAAATGGCTTCTGACAGAGTTCCCATCTTTCTCGAAGTCCTCATAGCAATCATTCTCCCTCCTTTGGGAGTTTGTCTTAGGCATGGTTGTTGCACCGTAAGAACTCGCTCTATCTCTCTATCTTTCTCTCCTTCTTTCCTTCTTGTTCTTCTTTTATTGAATCTCTTATTTCCTTTTTTATTTTTTTGCAGGCGGAGTTCTTAATCTGCTTGATCTTGACTTTTCTGGGTTACGTTCCTGGGATCATCTACGCTGTTTATGTGATCGTAGCCGTTGATCGCGAAAGGTTGCCCGCCGATTATTATCAGCCTGTCTATGCCTAGTTAAGACTTAAGACCCATATTATTCGTGTATGCAATCTATGCTTTATGCTTTTGATATTTGAATAGAATTCTCTTTTTTTTGTTTTTCTATAATGAAATGATATGAATGATTTAGGGTTTCTTCTTTAATGTTGGATTTTGTTTATTTGTTCTGATAATAAATAAGCGATTCGTTGCTTTGAATTCATTCTGGATTGGAATTGTTTCTGTAACCTTCTTCCCATGTGGGTATGGCGATTTGGCCGATATCGCATGTTTTTGAATTTATGGGCTTTGATATTTTATATTTTGTAGACAGTCTACAAGTTAGAATATTGGTCTGAGGTTGCTAATTGGCAGTTAGTTCAGGCTGTGTTTTATTTGAGGAACCCAGGATGGACTTTTGGCAAGGATGTATTGTCTTTATTTCATTGACTGGTGTGGTGGTTTTACATGCATCTTTATTGTTTTTCATTTGAATTGCCTAGGCATCTTTTAGAAGATGGCCAATGGTGCGGTGCTCTTGATTGATAAACAAACACAACTATTTGCTTAGAGTTTTTGTGTTCCTGATATGAAAGTTATGTAGAGATTGCCAATGGCAAACACATCAACCTTCTGAAAGTTATGGCTTGTGCAGTCAATCTGCATGAACTGAGATATACACAAGATTTCATATATGGCCTTGGAAGTTGGCTCATTATGTATCAAATATATTGCCCTCTTATTGGCCCTTGCATGTTGAAAGGAGCATTCCACCAGTTAGACGTGTCTCAGATTCATCTACATAGTGCTCTCTTGGGAAGTTTGATCAACTCAGGTCAGTGTTCTGCTTCTAGGTCTTTTTGGTTCCCACTAGGAGGATATTCTTGGTTCCAACTCGGGCATGTATTTCAATGATCACAGGATGTATGTCAAATTCACCAATATTTGTGTTTCCTTATAGCATATGGATCAGAGGAAAAACACAAATTACTGAATAGTTAGTTGAGCTTCCTCTCGAAGGTTTAAAATATCACTATCAAAGGGTGACTTATCAACTTCAATGCCATTCCAACTTGGCTGGTCATATTATTATTATTATTATTATTATGAGAAAAGTGTTCTTGCGCTGTAGTGCAGGGAGCTCCTTGCGCTTAAGTGGTTTATAAAGCCTCCCATTCGTCACTTCTTGTGGACCCGCAAAGGGGGACCCGCTAAACTAACGAATGGGAGGCTTCATAAACCACTTAAGCGCAGGGAAGCTCCCTGTGCTACAGCGGAGGAACACTTTTCTCTATTATTATTATTGTACTTATTCTTGTTTATTTATTTCCCTTTGCAGTTATTATGAACATTTGGTTGGTATTGGTTGGACTTATTCTGACTTGGGTTTGTATCGTTTTGACTTGTTTTGATTTGGGTAAAACACGGTAAATTCAACGAATTCCTGAATCATATGAATGTATTCTATCATTTCCTTTTGAAACCGTGATGACTTTATACATGGATTAGCTCTCTTACTTCTAGTCCTAATCATAAGATGTAACCGAAATCCTCAATCCATATCTTAACGTGGGTATAAATTGCTCGACTTTATGGTTTATTGAGAGGTAACAAGATGGGGGCCCTATAGGCTGTAGAACTGTAGATTCACATCTTTTGGATTTTTAGATGTCTAAGGAGTAAAGAGGCATCCCTTTAGACAAACTGTGTCTATTTCTATTAATATGATTTGTGGGATTAGGTAAGAAGGGTAAATAAAATTAGTAGAATAGTGAAACCACATGGATGCTAAAGTGCTTGTAAAACATGTTTCCTTACAGCTACCTTGCTATCTTGATAAAGTGCTTGTGACATAATTTGTGGCCATTGTAATTTTGGAAGGGCATAAGACCGTAAGATGTCTATGAATATCTTATTGACCCAAGCTAAGACACTGACACATGTGGTACTCATATCCTTCAAAACTAAATGTTTTGAGTGATGATTTTTCAGAGTAAAGGATCCATGTACCCAATCCTTGGTGTATCAGATACGCACATCCATTTCTAGGTAACATAGGTTGATAGAGATGCCCACATCCATTTATGGGTAACATAGGTTGATATAGATACACACGTCCATTTCTGGGTAACATAGGTTGGTATACTTCAGGCAGTTTTAGTTTACATTTTCACAAAGTTCTATGGCTTTAAGTATGTTTTTTTTTGTCAGTTTTAGTTTTTCTGTCATTGTGGGGTTAGTTTCATAAATAGTTTGTTGATTAATTGTGGTCTCTTAGTTGTTGGTAGTTTCTCAAGTGGGATTAGTTTCTGTTGACAAGCCAACTCTTGCTTCAACAACAATTAGTGGGAGCGATATCTCGAGAAGAAACTTTTTGCATTGTTGGTAGTTTCTTAAGTGGGAGTAGTTTCTGTTGACAAGCAATCTCTTTCTTCAACAACAATTTGTGGTAGAGATATCTCGAGAAGAAACTTTTTGTCACTGAAGATCTGCAATTGTGCTCGGAATGGTGATGGAAACACGATGTTCTTATTTAGCATGATTGCATTATAGGGCCAATGGAAGTTGATAGTTAAGGTGGATGTTGAAGACAGTTTCTATATCATTAGTGAAAGAGATTTTGGTACTGTATTTTGAGAAGCTTTTATGTAGCAGTGTATCATGGACTAAGATTTGCTCTCACTTAATCCACTTTTATAAGCCAAAACTTGTGCATAAAGAGAGAGATTCTAGACAATCTTGGTGGAAGAATTTCTTAGAACATTTTAGGGAAGTCTAGACACGTCTTATGTATTCTTGTATATACTGTTGTAGAGATTCTAAGAATGTTCCAATGACTCCTTTTTAACACAATTATAGAATGGTATAAAAGACTACATAAGCAATGTTCTAAGGACTTATTTTAACACAGCTATAGAATGGTATAGAAGAGTTCATAAGAAGTGTAGGAAGTTCTTGGGAGTTCAAGCTGTTAGATTGGGTCCTCGTAGTACAATGTACATCACATATGTATCGATTGAAGGCCTATAAATAGGTGAGAGCTCCTCACTTGGAGATCATACAGCACCTTCTTTCTTATATTATGGTGAAATTTGGTGAAATTTCTTTTATAACCACTCTCTCTGCTTATGGTTCCTCTTTTGTTGCCATGATACCAAATATAAGGTATGTACTAAACACTAACAACAATTTTTTAATTTGTTATAGCACAGTGTTCTGCATATGTCTTGTACTGCTTGGTAGTGTTTCATCACCCTTGGCGGAATAGAAAACGAGTTTGCAAACTTAATCGAAATATTGGAACTCTCTTCTCTTGTGGACGTAGGCACATTGCCAAACCACGTAAATCTTGTGTTTCTTGCATGTGTATTTGTGTTTCTTGCATCTCATCTTGTCATTGGCCGCGCATCGAGTTTGATCCTGTTTTGGAAGATTAAAAACCCCTCGGTTTCATTTCAAATATAATAATAATAATAAAAAATCCTCAGTTTTTGACACACAGCTGACCTCTGAGATCTTAATGGGAACTTATGGTGAGGTTTATCTCTGAATCATCATGACGATGCATCTGAAACCTGTGATAGAAGACTACACCTTTGTCTTCTACCTTTTTGAGGAGTACCAGGTCTTCTACCTCTCAATCTCATAGAGGCAAGAGTAGGCATGGCAACACTGATTTCTAATTCCCATTGTAGTCAATGCCATTTCCCCATGCGCCTAAGTGCCTGGACATTCCCCTTTGCTGTCAGAACAGAGTCCATTATGACAAAATTGGCCTAGGCATTCACTCTAGATCAAAACCCAAATTTCTCCTCTTGAAGGCGAAAATGAGCTAATCCTTTCAGTTCTCACCTTCTAAAACTCCAAAATCCAGATTTGTCTGCCTTTTGTAAATCAATCTGATCCGAAACTTTTCAATTTTGTTTCAAATGCTTTTCTGAGGGAAGATCGAAGATGCCGCTACTATACAGCCAGATTACTTTCCCCTTGGGTAATGGAAAACGACTATAGCTGTGGCCTTGTCAACGCCTAGAAAACTTCCTTCTCCCCCTGTTTAGAAATCCAACTATGTTTTAACTTTATGTTATATGCAAATGACATTGAAGCTTATATACATTAATAGTTTAAATATACAAATACAACTGTACTATACGCGAAGGACATTTAAGCTTGTGTACTTTAATAGTTTAAATATACAAATACAACTGTATTATATTCATCTATTAAACCACTAAAGGGGCACATACTTTTGATAGTAAGTGCTTATTATCTGAGTAAATTATCTCTCTTTCCAAAATATTGTAAGATACATAAAATTATTAGATATAAAAGTATACTTAGCCTGACATTTTTCTGTTTTCCACATTTTCAAGACACTGTCTTTCTTATATTGTACTTCATTCCGGAGTCTAGAACCGATACAAGGTTTGTTTTATTCATCAAAATCGCCTATCTTTGATTCAATATTTGAACCTTAGAAACTGGATGCTGCCACTAACACGCGTTTCATAGTCCCGCTTCCAACCCTTAACCCATTGAAAAATAACTTGTGCTCTCCTCATCAGCTTCTGTGAAACCAGTGTAGTCTCAAGTTGCTACAGGGGAAATCTATAATTTAATTGTGGTTGCTGAAAAATAAAAAGCTCCACATTTTGTATCTAATAAAAAGGCCAGGTAATGTTTCAGTCTTTTGGCTTTGACTAAGTGAAAATGTGTTAGTCATGATTTCACAGAATGCTTTATTATATATTGTCTTGAAGAAGTACCACATTCACTAGCAGATTTGGATCTCTTTTTGGGAGTTGACACTTTTTACCAACCGAAAGATCTAATATCTGCAATTAAAAAAAATTCTAATATCTGCTCCCAGGACATGTGAATCAAAGAAACTATGAGCCGAACTCAGGTGATCCCTGGCAGTTCTTATCTTCTTGGAAACTCCGTAAAGAAAAAAAAAAAAAAAAAAACCCTCCATTGGCTGATTACAGACCTTGAGAGTTTAGAGAGAACCTTTTATGGCAGGCTACAATAAACCCGATAAACCCAATTAGTTTTGTACTTTTGTTCCTTCTAGATGTACCACAAACAAGTCGTGTGCCTGAAGTTTGTTTTCTACATAATTGAACACTAACTGGATTGTAATGGAGACCTTGGTTTTGATGGTGTGCCAATGAGTCAATCAGAGAGGAATGATAACTGCTTGTTGTTGACCATAGCCGTGCCATTTGGGGTGTGGCACACCATGCCTTTGACGATTTAACTAGTTTATCACTGGAAACCAATGCGCAAAGGGGAGCTTTATTTAGTATGCTCTATGTCCAGCTAGTTTACCCAAGTTTACTTAAGCTACAGTCCTTCCATTAGACATTCATGTGTACACTATACACAGATTAACAGTGGAGCACTATAACTTAATGGATGATCTAATGGATAGAGTCAATAGACCATTAGGGAGGGAAAACCCTTGGCTTTGCTTATGCGTTCCACCTGAAACTGCTGTAGTGCTGTCTCCAAAGAATGGTAGCTGAGTGACGAGGGCACCATTTGCTAGCTGAGGGAAGTGACAGGTTCGAGTAAGATTTGTTATTGGGTTCTGGTCTTGCTGAACAGGTTTTGGTAGCATAAAATAGGCATGATTGAGCCACAATAATCGCTTTTCTCATCATGGATCCAGGCTGGCTTATTCCCAATTCATCTCTGTAAATATGGAAACTTTGTGAACACAAATCAGCTCTCAAAACTCAGAGATACCCTTAACCCTGTTTGAGTAGTAGAGGGCTCCAGATAAGCGTCATCCTCGCCTTCTTGTTAGATATTTGCTCCTCATAAAGAAGGGGCATTCCATTTTCAAGTAGTAAAATATGGTAACTTTAGGGTCTCTTACTCTAAGGGGCCGTTTGGATACGCGGATTTTAGAATCCGGGATTTCTTCAAAATTGTAGCTAAGAGACGAGAAGAAGCGGACCAGTGAAGTGAATTCATCGGCGTAATTGCCTTTTCTCTTTCAGTTCCTTTCTTCTGTATAGAATTCATGGCAAGAACTAGGTCGTTCCATTGACGTCATCACCTCTGGATAGAATGTTTTCTTGTTTTTTCGCTCATTAAACATTTCAGGAAGTTGATCTCTCCGCATTTCATCAACTCCTCGGACAATAGGGTTTTTTTTCGTATTTTGTTTCTTGACGAAAATGAAGACTTCCCGCGACAAATTTAACAGCCAGATTGAGTTAAACAAGCTTCACCGAGTCTTTCAGTCAAGCTGCATCAAACACGTTGAGCCAATCTGAACCAAAATGGAGATGTGATATGATTAGTTTCTTCCTCGTATTGATCATTGGCCATTACTTTGTTGAGTCTAGGATCACAAGATATTGCCGAGTTGCACATAAGCATTAAGATTCCTGCTTAAGATTATTGCACTTCAAGTTACCTCTAGATCAGTTTGTGTAAAAATCCCAATTAGCACCATTTAAAAAATATCCTATCTCCTAGACTGGGTTATTCAATCTCTGTACTTCCTATAATGTTTTCTGTCCTTGCAACTAAATGAAATATCTTGATTGTGCCGAATATTTCCTCCATGTGCTTCCTATTTTGAATGACATCCAAGTTTTTATACTCCATTTTCAATGTGACTTTCACCATTTTATGATGCTATAGATTCTCCATTAGAGTTGAAATGGTGGGCGCTCATTAACCTTTCTGCATTTTGGGGAATGTTCGTTCACGTTTTGCTGTTGCATATGGAAGGATTTTGCAGGCAACAATTTACTGAGGTGACTCTCATGTAGACTGATTGAAGTATACTTTAAGCAGGCCTCTGCGATTGACTATGTAGAGAAAAAAATGCCCATTCTATAGCTGTGATTTTAAATTTCAGCTGGGAAAAGTTTTCAGTTTCAATGAAAATTTTAAGGAAAAATATGAAAAATAGAGCTTTTATTTAGGGGAGTGATAAATCGACTCCCCAAATTGATAAATCGACTCCCCATTTGTCTTTCTCTCTCCTCTAGGTTAGAGAGAGAAAGAGGAGAGTGATAGACACATGGGGAGTCGATTTATCCATTTGGGGGAGTCGATTTATCACTGCTCTTTATTTATCTCTGCAGTATTAGGGAGTTTTTTTTTTTTTTTGAGAAAAATTAGACAGAAATTTCACTATCCGGATCAATGGTAATAAACAATTTTTGGGTCCCACATGGAGATGCATATGTGAAATCAAGGTCGTTGATCTTGTAGAAAAACATTAGGCGACTGACATGATCTTGCAGACAAATCGAACGTGAACATTTATGGCAGTTTTTTTTCCCCCTTTCCATAAGATCTGATATGGCGAGAATTTGTATGGTGGATAATTGTGCGTGCCAGCCCAAAAATACAGTGGGGCCCCATTATTTGTTGGATCCAAATCATTCATTTGTTGTGCCCTGCCATAGATGGGGTGTGCCCGGAAAATCTTCTCCATCGGGTGATCCTAACCTAACCCTCCGATTTGTGGAGGTGTAAAATGGACGACACAGTATAGAAACGCTATGGATTGGAGGGTTAGGATAATCTGACGGAGAAGATTTTCCGGGCACACCCAGGGCACAACAAATGAATGATTTGGATCACCCATATAATGTGGGCCCCACTATTTTTGGGCTGCATGTGCATGCACGGCCCTCCACCATATAACTTTCTCATGTGGCTATGGTTTATTTTGAGGGATATCATCATAAATATAAGGTTGTAATGAAACTTAACTTGAGCTGAACTAGTTTGAGATTTTTTTTTTTTTTTTTTTAATAATGGGACGAACTCACGATTCTACTCCCATGGGACAATTCTAGCCCTCCAATTTATACGACTCTGAATGCAAAACGTTGCTTCTTTGTATTCTGACCGTCCATTTAACGGTCACAAAATAGAGGGTTAGAATGGTCCCATGTGAGTTGATTTTGACGTATGGCCTCAACCGACAATGGTTTGCATCATTGCAGAAGTGACCCCACTTGTACTTTTAATCTCCTCATATTTTTCATCCGATTGCTGTGATTTTAGGCTCAGTGGTATCTACGGCGCGAACTAAATTTGGACGGTGTAGATTGACCTACACGTGTCTCACGCAGATCCCACTCTTATGGCCTAACTCGTATCATTGTACAATTGGGCCCAAATTTACTCCTAAGTCCTAATATTAAGTTGGATCAATGTACAACTGGGCCCACTTGTACTTGTAATCCCTCATATGTTTTTCCACTCAGAAGAACCCTTTAATAGGATGCCCAATGGGTCAGGATTGTCCGATTGCTGTGATATTTGGGTTAGCGAACAAAATTTGGACGGTGTAGATTAACCTACACGTGTCTCACGAAGATCCCACTCTTTCTATCTCTCCATCCTATTACAAAAGGAGAGGAAGGAAGGACATTCGATTCCGATATAGGGATTCCGATCCCGATACGATTTGATGGACGTGGTAGAAGGAGGAAGCGATAATGAAGAGAAAAGGGAGTGGGCAGAGCTGACTCAGGTGTGTTTGGTGAACGTGTTCTCGAGGCTGACCTACTCTGAGAGATGGAAAGGAACGATGTTCGTCTGTAAATCATGGTTCGAAGCCTCCAAATGCCCTTCTCTCTTCTCCCGATTCGACCTCGAACCCCAATTTTTGGCCGTACCTGACTCATATCTCTGGTGGAACTCCGAGTTCGAGAACAAGATCGATTCCATTCTACGATCCGTCGCTTGCTGGAGCGATGGACGGCTTAAAGAGATCCACGTCAGGCACTGCTCCGATCGATCTCTTGCATTCGTCGCAGAAAGGTAATTCCTCTATCTCTCTCTCTCTCTCTCTCTCTCTCTCTCTCTATGGTCTTATAAAATTTGATGAGATTGGGGTTTGGATTTGTTCCTACACATTATCGATTCTACTTTAGGGTTTGGAATTTAGGACTCTGGATTCAATCTTGATTGTGTTTTTTTTCTGGCAAATTTTTCTTGGAATTTTTTTTCCCCTTTTCTGATGATGATTGCGAGGGTTTGTTAATGTTTGGGCTCTCTGATCATCATATGTGTCGTTTGCATGGTTATCATGGCTTGTATTTTGGAATTGAATTTCATCTAAAAGGTTTGAGATCGGGTTAGAATTTCTCTTGAAAAGTAAAATGATTGATCTGATGAGGAATATGCTAGACTAAGGTCCTTTTTTGTTTAAGATTATGACCCACAATAGTTTAAGATTATGACCACCGATTGTGGGTCCAAAACCAATTACTGGCCTCCAAATTAAATGCGATTTTGAGTCCAGTAATTAGTTTTTGGACTCACAATCTGTTGTCATAATCATAAATGAACAGGGCCTAAGCGTTAGGAAGCTAGAAGAATGGTTATGGATCAAGTTGTATTTTCTCGCCTCCAATTATTGGGTTGATGATTTTCTTACTGTATCTTTGTGTAATTTGAAGAGTACTTGGAGACTATTCATGCAATTGAAATAATAAAACTGAAGCTAATTCAATTAAATAGTAAACTAAGGAACCCTAAGAAAATTCCATTACAAATATTTGTTAAACTAACAATAGTGACTTTGACTGAAATGTTGTTTTATTTAAGTTTTTGTGCTTGGGTTAAACTATTGTATTAAGATTACATATAAGGTCTTGGTAGTAGACCATATCTTGTACTTCTGTAAACGGCGTTTTTCACAACAAACTGGTATTAATGCTTTGATCAAGATTTGTGATGGTCGTAAAAGTTCTTTATGCGAGGTTCAAGGTGGAAATTTCGATGGGAAGTACAATTTTGATTTATGGCAAGTAAAGGTTCGAGATCACTGATCCAATAGTGTTTACACATGATGCTGAGAGGTAGGTCAAAGAAGCCCGCTGATATGTCGGTGGATGAGTGGAGAGATTATGATTTGAGGGCTATGGGTGTGTTTTTTTAATTGAATTACAGGCTCTAGAGTGTTATTCACTTATGTCTTGTGGATGATGTGATGTATAACATCATAAACGGGGAGTTTATAGAGTAGCTCTTGATGAAGCTATAATTCCTCTATATGATTGAATCAATACAATTTAGTTATATCTTAAGCAGCAATTGTATGCTTTAATGATCAAAGAAGGTATGCCAATCTTAGATAATCTGAACCAGATTAATGTCTTGTGGATGATGTGTTCAATGACATCATGAACAAGGAATTTATAGATTAGCTCTTGATGAAGCTCAAAGACCTCTATATGATGAAATCACTCACAATTTAGTTATATCTCATGCAACGATTGAATGCTGTACTGATGAAAGAAGGTATGCCAATTTTTTATCATCTGAACAAGATTAATACAATTGTTTGTCAATTACCCAGTATTGACGTTAGCGGATGAGGGTGAAACCCTATTACTGTTGTCCTTTTTCCCTTCGCCATATGAGCATCCTGTTACTTCTCTGTCCTTTTTCCTACGTAGGGGTGTCAACGGATCCACTTCGGATCGGATCCCACCTATGTTTGAGTCATGATCCATTCAAATCCCTTATCGGTCGGATCGGATTCGGAGTGTTCTTCGGATCCTACTTCTTGTGTCCCGGTCACGATCCATTTCAAATCGGACCGTCCATCATAGTGTCCTAGTAGGTCATACTTACAAAACAACAAAAAATCTCAGCGTTCTTCATTTGAAATGAACTCCAAAACTTCCTCAATTCAGAAAAGAATTAGTCACTATATCTAATAATAACCCATGATTTTGATGAAGAATAGGATTTATTGTTGAAAAGAACTCCAATGTCTGAGGGTGCGCGATGATAAAACTTTTGAGTAACTAGTTGAAGGTGAGTGGCAAGTTTACAGGAAGGAAAATCGATTGAGGGTAGGAAGTGAAAAAATGCCTGAAAAAGGGGGGAAGTGGAAAGTTGTAAGCTAAGTAATATTTAGTTCATTTTTATGGAAATACCCCTCCTTTAAGTATTAATATAAGAAATATTTTGAGGGTATTTTAGTGAAAGGATTTTGGATCATGACTATCCATCGGATTTTTTTGCCATGTCTTGATCACGATCCAAAATTTTTCAGACCTTACAAAGAGGATCCATAATATGTCCATGGATCCTTCTCATGTGCCCAGATCCCTTTTATTAAGGTTCGGATTTGGACTGCCCATCGGACCGTCTGGGTCCATTGACCTGCGCCATATGAGCATCTTGTTACTACTCTGCTCCTATGGCAATGATTAGATTGGTATGAAGGACATTAAACAATGCCTACGAGGAAGTCTCTTTGCCCAAATTAGGGAGAAGGAAAAGGGATCTTTAATCAAGGATAGATCATAATCAAACTCTAGATTAATATGAAGAACATGGAGTGCTTGTACTGTCATAAGAAGGGGCACATACAGAAGAATTGTCGTAAACAAAAAGAGCAGTAAATTCTCTGATGCATCCCTTACAAGAGAAGACAGTTTAAATGATGCTGAAGTGGTCTTTTATGTGATCACGAATTGTGATAACTCTTAGAATGAGTGGATTCTTGATTTAGGTTGCTGCAATAACCTGTGTCCCAATAAGGACTGAGTAGTCACCTACAAGACAATTACTTGTGGTATAGTCTTGATAGTGAATAACATGCCTTGTAGGATTGTTGGTTTGGGGATGATAAAAAACAAGATGCATGACGGGGTGTTGAGGATGTTAATAGATGTTTAGCATGTTCCTAATTAATTCGAGACCACCACGTCAACATCATCATGGCTTATTCGGGTTCCGCAGGCATCTGTGACGCGAATGAGGCAGAGGTAACAGCACTACTTAATGGGCTCAGATGGTATGAAGCTCATAACATGGGACCTCTGATTGTGGAGGGAGACTCGAGCAATACAATCGCATGAGCTGAGAATCAATGCGGTGGGCCATGGCGACTGGCCAACCAAATTGACGAAATCAGAGATTTGGTGAGTTGCATCCGGCCGAGGCTTACTCATCGGAGGAGATCGACAAATGTGATGGCGGATAAATTGGCAAAAAATGGTGTGGAACGCAGTGATACGGTATTTGGGCGTGCAGAATTGGTGAATGTTGTAATGCCAGATTGATTGTATTTCTTTTGCTGGGGACCTTTATAGGATCCATGTATGGGGACATCTTGTCCCCTGATCTATCCTTTCTTTTATTTTAATATAATCGTTATCTTTTCAAAAAAAGAAAAAGAAAAAGGGCATGTTCCTAATTTGATGATGAATGCCATCTCTTTGGGTACCGTAGACTCCAACGGGTACAGGTACACAACTAATGGTAGAGTCATGAAGGTTGTGAAGGGTTCCCTGATTCTTATGAGGGGGAAGAAAGTCAAGAATCTCTACGTGTTGTCACAGAACCCAATTATAGGTGGAGCAGCTGTGTCATCGTTTGATGATCCTGATTCCGACTTGACATGATTGTGGCATGTGTGCGTTCCACGTGAGAGTAAGGTTTGACTGAGTTGAGCTAACATGGTTTATTCTGTTCTATACAAGACTTATAAGCTCGATTTCTGTGAGCATTGTATGTTTGGGATGCAGTGCAGGGTGAAGTTTAGTACGGGTGAGCATAGCATGATGGATACACGGATGACATCTATTCAGGTCTATGAGGTCCTTCCAGAGCTGCCTCAAAATGGGATCTTAGTATTTTGTGTCGTCTGTAGACGGCTTCTTGAGTAAGTTCTGGATATATATCCTGATGACCAAGAGCGAGGTCTTCGTCAGTCGTCACATTCAAGCAGTTGAAAGCTACACTCAACAGGCGGACTTCCAAAAAGCTGAAGCGATTCAGGATATACATTGGTCTTGAATTTCATGATAAGCAATTTTTGTGAAGATGAGGGTATTGTTAGACAATCTACCAATACCCACAATCTACAACATAACAATATTGCATGAATAAATCGAATTGCACCTTGCTAAGGTGTGTTGTATACTCTCAAAATGATAGCTTGTCAAATGATTTTTGGGTGCAAGTTTTGGCCACAACATGTATCCTGGTTAAAAGATCCCCTTTTACAAGGATCAGATGCATAGATCTTGAAGAAGTATGGTCTGGTAACACTGCTGATTATTCTAACATTCTTGTTTTTTTATTGCCTTCTAATGTTCATGTTATGGGTGGTAAATTAGGTCCTAGAGCACTGCCATATATCTTGTTTTGATATGTACACGAGGTGAAAGGGTACAAGTTTTGGTGTCCACGCAAGTTTATAATCAACAGGGATGTATTGGTGAAGAGTAATGCTAGAGAAACCGAGAGTAACACCGAAAAGGGGACTGAACAAATGGCCTCTCGCCACAATATCACAAGTGATGTGTGCCAGCCCTTATATTTAGGGAAATCAACAAAAACAGATCTTTTTGTGCACACATGGCACATTCTCATTGCAGGTCCCTTGCTCGGTGGTACTCTCGGTCTCCGTATCATTTTCCATTGGTGAAAGGCTAACTTTTCATGAGAGAGAGAGAGAGAGAGAGAGAGAGAGAGAGAGAGAGAGAGAGAGAGAGAGAGAGAGAGAGAGAGAGAGAGAGAGAGAGAGAGAGAGAGAGAGAGCATTTTTATCATGTGAAAATCACATAGTTTCTTTGTTTGGGTGAACAATGAATGTGGTCTTGGAGGAGCATATTTATCATGTGAAAATCAAATGTTGAACTTCAATGCAAAATTGGCTCATAGCCTTACCCAAATTTAATCCCAGCCTTACCCAAATTTAATCCCAATAACCCTATCTTAATGCATAAGGACCTCTAACAACTAACTCATTTAAAAAAAAAATGCGTTACTGTTACTATTCCCATCACTGAAGTTTTTGATTCATATTTTGATGCCCGAAACTATAAAATCTTCCATAGTTCATAAAAATACTTGCAGATATTTAAAAGATCTTTGAAACAAACTACAGATTGCTTAAAATGGATAGTTTGATTAGAAGTTGTGCCTTGAGAAACCATTCTAAAGTAAAGTTATGCCTTGAGAAAATCTTGCATCAGTTTGAAGGGTCTCTTATATTCTGATCCTCACATCGTTCATACATTTCCCCATGCTGAGTTTGTATATTATGACCCTAGAATTAATATGATTTAGGTTTGCAGGTGCCCAAACCTCCAAGTTTTTTCAATAAAGAGCTGCCCAAATGTGACCGACATGTCCATCACTAAGGTTGCATTTGCGTGCTCCATGCTCGGGGAACTGGATATCAGCTACTGCCATGAGATTTCTTACAAATCACTGGAGGTGATTGGGCTTAGGTGCCCTAACCTGAAAGTTCTAAAGAGAAACCTATTGAATTGGCTAGACCCTTCTCAACACATTGGAATTGTTCCAAATGTCTATCTAAATGCTTGCCCTCAAGATGGAGACAGGGAAGCCTCTGTTATTGCGACTTCTATGCCTAAACTGGAGCACCTTGAACTTCGATTTTCCAAGATGTCGGCCAATGGCCTTGCCTCGGTTGCTGATGGATGTGGAAGTTTGGAGTATTTGGATCTCTTTGGCTGTGCAAACTTGACAAGCAGGTCCATGGAAAATGCGGCCGCTAAGATGAAGAATTTGAAGACGCTCGTGAGACCCAATTTCTACATTCCCAGGTCTCTCTTTCATATGGAGAGGTACGGCCACTGGAGGTTGTATGATGAACGCTTCCAGACAAATGCTTTTTTCCATATTTGATCGGCTGAGAGAAACAATTGGGATGCGTCTCAACCAAACGATCTCCATGGCTGCGGAAACAGGTATGAAAATTTAGTGTTTTATACTGTATGAAGTAATTTGTGTACTGCTATTTGAGATTCTAATGTGTAAGATGCTCTTATCTGTCTTGCATTGTACTGTTCTATTGGTTTATTGTGGTAAGTTATCAAACCAAATTGTTTCTTAACCTTGTGACCCTTCGATTTTGCAATCCATGGTTGAATCTTCATACATTATCAGCCTCTTTCAAACTCTCCCTCGGCATTTCTATTTGAAGGGGGGGAGGTTGGGGGATAGCGATAGCGGAAGCTGGGAAGAGAAGGAAAGGGGAGGGAAAGGGTTGTGGAAGAAAAGGGACTAAAGGATTAGAAACTAATAGAAATCTTTCTTGAATGAGATGTGGTTGTGTAGAGAATCTTTGGGGCAATCTAAAGGGATAATTTGTTTTAAGGTGTAAAGGGGAAGTTCGGTTATTGTTTGGGGTTAAAGGTCTAAAGGTAATTAAAGAATGGTTGTTCAAAGAAATCTAAGGTGGTTAAAGAAAACATGACTTGAATCGGTTACTTGGTGGTTATTTGAGGAGGTTAAAGGAAGGTGGTTAAATCAAGCAGGTGGAAGTGGTGTCTGTTTGGTGCTTGTGTGAAATAAGGTGGTCGATTGATGTGAAGAAATAAGGTGGTCGATTGAGGTGAAGAATAAGGTACTGTTGGGCATCAAAAGGCTATTGGAAGATGTTCTTGGCTGGGTTCCAAGGACTGTAACAAGGGATAGAGGAAGGGCTGAAATACATGGATGAGCTTTGGAAGTAATCGGATGGAAGAAAGGGCACTGGGCAGTTTTGGCAGGGGGCTATACGGCTGAGTTTTAGGAGGACTTTGGGCTGAAATATAGGGGAAAAGGCTACAAAATGGCTGACTGGTTTGAGAAGATTTTAGAACGAAAGTTTGTGAAGGTCGAGTGGGGCTGGGTGTTTGGCCCAAAGGTAGGCTGAGACCCACACCATAGGATGATCCAAACTGTCCATTTGATGGGACATAATATACATAAGTTGTGGCCAAAAATCATTTTCGTAGAACATCTACATCGGAGGGTTGGGATCATCCTATGTAAATGATTTTTGGGGCACATCCTGTTTATGTTTTGCCCCATTAAATGGGCGGTTTGGATCATCCTATGGTATGGGTTGCACAATACTTTTTGAAAAATACTGGACTAGTCGGGCTTACACCACACAAAAACTAGAAAATCTTCCTCTATAGATCAGCGGGTTGGGACCTATGGAAATGATTTTTGGGGCACAACCTATTTCAGTTTAGTCCCATCTTTCCCTTTAAATTAGGGGTTTTTTTTTTAAAAATAAACCGACCCGAGAATTCTTATTGGGTAGGGCAGGGCTCTGGAAAAGCCTACCCGCCCGACCCCAGTTGCAATTCTAGTTTTTGTGCCTTTCACTTCCATCAAGACAATCATCAAAATTAACCATTATCAGTCAGTGTAACAACAATAATTTCCTGGGTCCTAGCGATTCTTAATGCAAGTAGATTTAATACTGAAAATTAAACATTTTATTGTGGGCATCATGCATGTAATTACATGCCTCTGATTATCAATTTTTTTTGGGAGCTGATATTTCCGCTCCCATTTTAGACCAATCCACTCCAAGTTACTTTTTCACCCTAGCAAATGTCAAAAACACTCTTGTGGCATGTTCTGTTATCTTCACATGCCAAATGTGCCCCTGATTGCTTCGAGCAATAGTCAACGTCATAAGCCACAAAAACATATTGAGGGCAGCGCGTATCAAACGGTTAGGATCATCCTATCGAGAAGGTTTTCCGGTATGGACTATCAACGATGGGACCAATAAATGAACGGCTTAGATTATCCAAATAAGTATTGAGGGCAGCGCGTATCATGTAAAATCTCGGGTATAAAAAACCCTAATTTCATTGTTTTGGGGACTGAGGAGTTGCAGCAAAAATGGTATTCGTCTAAAATTGATTACTCTTTTTTCATGGAAATTCCTATTTTTGTTTCACTGATTTCTTTAATCCGTCTCTTCATCATTTTTTCTCCTTCTCGATGTGTGTTTATTTATATGTATTTCTTTTTAATATTTATTTATATGTGTGTTTCTGACCATGAAAGCTTGTAGAGATAACTTATACTGAGAATGATTATATGTTGTGATTTTATTTTGATGGGCCATGGCTTTCATGAGCAGAGCACATAAACTACCATGTTCGTCCTTCGCCCTCTCTATCTCGCCATGTTCGTCCTTTTGATTTTTCTAATTTGGTCTAACAAAAATGGAGCAAAGTTTTTCAAAGGAAGGAATTTCGGAGCTCACCGAGATCATCGAGCTCGTTAGCACTAATAGCTTAGAACAAATTGCAGAACTCTATCAACCATCTATTCCTTCATATGTCAATTTCAATGGTAATTTGTCTTCACTTTTTTGTACTCGTAAACCCTAGTTTTTTTTTTCGTAAATAAGCTGTACATATTTCAGTTTAAGGTTTTAGGGCTTTTCATATTTCATTTTTTAAAAGGATAACTTTCCTCATAATATCTTAGGAAAAAGGGTCCAATTTGAGTTGCTATATATAATCAGTTGGAGTTTTGATTTTCGTAAATAAGTTGTACATTTCAGTTTTAGGTTTTAGGTTTCATTCTTCTCTTGCTTATAAATATCACGTATGAAAATGAAATGAAGAGAGATGTTTTAGGATTGGCCCAAACAGCGAGTGAAAATAGGTGGCTCTCTTATGAACTTTAGCATACAAAGACATGACTATTGAGTGAGGTTAAGCTGCTTGTTGATTTTTATACATGCGTGTACTTTCCCGTTGATGTATGAAAATCTGTGGCTGCTAACACTGGTTGTACAAGAATTTTGTTTACTTTTGCACAAAACTTTCCTATTTACCCTTTTGATGCATGAAATAATGATACCCCACCAACAACCAACCAACCAATAATTTCATCTACTTTTTTGTCTTTTACTGGAAATAAATAAACATATTATTTTTGTTGATGCATGAAAATATATTTGGCATGTACTAAAAGAAATAACGATCTCTTCTAGATTTTCTAATAGGATACCCCACCAAAAACGGGTTGATGCAGTCATCGTTAAGATAACAGGGGCAAATTTGGCATCAATGTGTTTTTGTGGCTTATGACGTTGACCATCTGCTTAAAGCAATCCGGAGCAAATTTGGCATGTGAAGATAATAGAACATACTACAAGGGTGTTCTTGTCATTTGCTAAGGTGAAAAAGTAACTTGGAGTGGATTGGTCTAAAAGGGGAGCGGAAATATCAGCTCCCTTTTGTTTAATCATATATGTGAGGCCTTTTGAGGAAAAATCGTTTACCAAGAAATGCTCCAAATATATAAGTTCAACCATTGGATTGGAGTAGGTCATGCACCATAAATTCAACCATTGGAACATAAAATATACCACATGTATCAAGAGTGTAGAAAAACCCAACCCGGCTGGACCCGAGAAACTATCTTAGGAAGGGTCGGTTTAGATATTTAGGGCTCTTTTTTAAAAGAACCAACCTAACCCGACCCAATATAGTTTCTCGGGTAGGGTAGGGTAGGGTTCTGAAAAACTCGACCGAGTTGCAACCCTACTTATTTCCCATCACTTGTAGTGGATGGAAAATAGAAACAAGGTCTTTAGGTTTTGGGAAAGGGCCTGTGGATGTAGCCATCTTGCCGAACCACGTAAATCTCAGCATTCCTCTTGTGGTTTGTGTTTACTTTTCCCAACAATCTCGTTTTTTTGGAGAGAGAGGGAGGGTCTTTGGGTTTTCGCCTCGGGTTCTATCTTGGGATTCTTCTCAGGGATTCTTCTCTGCGATTTTTATGTACGGTCTTGGGTCAAGGCGAGAGAAGCAAGGAAAGGGTTGCATGTCTGTGGGTTTTGTGTTTAATCGATTCTATTCCTTGTATATTGTTTTTCTCATAGTGGAAGATTGTGTTCTCGCCAATGGATGTAAGTGTCTTGCCAAACCACGTAAATCTTGGTGCTCATCTTGTGGTTTGTGTTTACTTTTCCCATCTGCAAGAAGACAAGGGAGTGAGCTTGAATCCTCACGAAATGCATAAAAAAAACTTAAGGTGCATTGGACGTGAGCTTAATTTCCCGTTTAAGGTGCATTGGAAACTTAATTTTGCAATCATTTTGCACATGCTACAAGTCTCAAAACTTGTGCAAAGTTAAGTTTCCAATGCACCTTGAGGGCACTACTTAGCAAAACCCATTTTCAAAAAGAAACGCACTTTTGGAAGTGCTCTCCCCCCCCTCTCTCTCTCTCTCTCTCTCTCTCTCTCTCTCAAGATTCTACTAATTTTCAACACCCATGCAAGTCTTCAGAAAGGAATTTCCTTTTTTGAAAACTCACCCCTCCCATTCCACAAAATACAAAATCCCTCTCTCTCTCTAACCTAACAAAAAAAAATCCAAGGATATCTCACCAATTGGGACCACTCCAAGCACTCCCCCACGTCCCCTTCTCTTCCTCCCTACAAAAGAGTCAAAATTGGCTCTCTCACATATACTATTCTCCTCCCCCACCACATATTCTCTATTCGCTCTTTGTTTGTTTTTCTCGACGATTCTTCCACTTCCCAATTATTTCCTCTGCGATTCTTCCACTTTCCAATTATTTTTAATTATTTTTACACTGGGTCAATATGTTGATTTATCGACTTCCGTCCACACGATCTTTACACAAGGCCTCTATGGTCCACTCACTTCTCCATCCATCCCTACAAATCTGCCGTCAACAACATGCTGATTGGAATACACCAAGGAGTATGTTAGATGGAATAATTTCTTAGATGTATCCAGTATCTCCCAAGGGTTGTTTCTCCCTTACTCTGTCCGTTTCAACAATTAAAAAGATCTAACCCTTTTTTTTAAAGTATTCTTCTTTTCAAAACTCTTCTAAAATATGGTTCTATTCTTAACAAGGATTTGCTTGGGACCATTGCCAAGGCATTTCGCAGACCGGCTGTTGCATGAGAGAGCAGCCACATAGGCTCAGATTCTGTCTTATTCATTTAATCATATGAGGTGGTTGCTCTCTCATATATGCAACACCCGGCCATCCCTAGCAAATACCTAAAAATTGAAAAAAAAAAATACAATGGTAAATGCCAAAAATACCCTTCATTAAGAGTTACATTTTCAAATAAATGCTGCATCAACTAGACCAGGTCTCCGGCAAAGGGTGGTCCACCGGCTATTCGAAAACCAATCTAATATCTACATTAGATTTTATTTTCAACCGCGGGCATACCTTTTCTCCGTAGTGGCTCTCCTCCAACACCATACTGGCTAGGCTCAGTGATTCGGACCGGGCATTGGTTGCATTAGGTCACCTGAGATTGGTGGGTTTTACTTTGAAAATTTAACCTTTGAATAGAAGTGTTTTCAAATAGCGGGTGTTTTGGTAGAACCCAAAATCCCCCCATTGCTAACAGCTCTCTCTCCTTTTTAACGTGATTTTGACGTCAAAAGTAGAGGTGTAAACGAGCCGAGCCGAGCCTGGCCAAGCTCGGCTCGTTAAGCTCAAAGGCTAGGCTCGAGCTCGGGCTCGGGCTCGGTCAGGCTTGGCCTGGCTCACGAGCTTTATCGAGCTTGGATTTATCGAGTTTCGCACATGGCACAGGTTGGTAGCAAAAGCAAAGGTCGGTAGCAAAAGTAGAGAAAAAAAAAGTAATCAAGAGAGAAAAAGTAAAATAGCGGATTTATAAAGTTTAAAATGAAAAATTACCAAAAAATGGTAGTATGTTATGACAATTAAGAAAAAAACACCAAAAATGTTAAAGGTTATGACAATTAGGGGACAAAATTAATTTCGAACCGTTTAATTTGCGGATGATGTTGACATGACATACCTACCATCGTTGTTTTTATTTTTGCCGATGATGTTGACTTGACGAGCTTTAACGAGCCGAGCCGAGCCGAGCTGAGCTGAGCTTTTTTCGAGCCGAGCTCGAGCGAGCCTCCGAACCCGAGCTAAAATTGACACCCTTAGTCAAAAGTGAAGTCTGCCCACAATTCACGTCAACAAGGGGGCGCATTATCCTAAGAGGAGGGGGCGAAAAAATCATCTCCCTATTTTTATTTTTATGGACGAAGTCGTTGTTGTTAGTAGGGCTGCAACTCGAGCCGGGTTTTACCCGACCCGCATCGACCCGACCAAAAAATAGCCTGGGTTGGGTTCAGGTTTCATGGGTTTCGGGTCGAGCCGGGTTGAGCATTCAAAAGCCCGCATGAATCTCGGGTCGAGCCGGGTTTGAAGGGGCCCAACCTGACCCGAGTTACATAAGTTGTAGTATGTACATTTTTTTCTATTGTTAGTTAAAAGTTAAAAGTGAAAACCCACGCACCCACTGTTATTGTATGTGAGTGTAATTTCTGCATCTATGAATTGAGTTGATTCAAGTGTAATGTGAGTGTAATTACATCATTGTTTGATTCAAGTGTAATGTGAGTGTAATTTCTGCTTCTATGAGTTGAGTTGCCTTGCCAAATAAGAATTTTCCTTAAAAGATTGTGTCAACGTGAAAAAACCCGACCCGACCCGAACGGACCCGAGATTTATCATGGGTAGGGCCGGGTTTGGGAATCGTGGGTTTTCTGGAAAAAAAACCCGACCCGAGTTGCAGCCACTTGTTAGGGACATCCCAAGAGATTTAGATTCTTTTCATTACTCAAGACAAAGAATGCTGTTCATTAGTCAATAGGCACGTGGGAAACACGACAAACCATTTATTATTCTAGTGTTATGGTCTTCCTCACAAGTTACTCTCATCGGACGATCCAAACCCTCTTATTTATGGCCATTAAATGGACGCTCAAGAAGATAAAAAATGAACGACCAGCTGTCTACAATCAGGTTCATGGCCACAAATTCAAGGGTTAGTATCGTCCAATGAGAGTAGATTTTGATGCAAGGTCATACATAGCAAAGGATGACACATTAATACATAAATGATTTGGATCATTTAACAAGTGGGCCCCAAGTTATTATTTCAATTGAAATTCCCATTTCGTATGAAAATACTTTTTTCTTGTTATTGTTGTTTCTTGTGGTCACCTAAAAATAAAAATAAAAATCCAAGTCCTCTATTTTTTCTCAATATTTCCTGGGATAATGTCATAGGATTTCACAATTCAACAGTTTTCTTTCCCTTCTTATCTCTCCTAAAGTCGACATGGTAGGTAGCAGCTCATTTCAGTCAATTCCAATAATTAGTTTTTGACTCAAAATCAATTCTCAGAATCCAAAATGAAGGGGGGGGGGGGGACTTCGTGTAGGTGTTGAATAAAATTAGATTAGATTTCCTTTTCTCAATAATGTTACTTAGTACAGCTAATTGATTAAAGGTGTGGTGTCATTTAACAACTATTAATGGAACCTAAGAATGAGGTAATCAAATGGTTACCTCATTTTTTATCTACAAATTCCCTAAATTATATAAAAAAAAATCGATTAAAGGTGCGGTGTCATTTGACAACAACTAATGAACCTAAGAATGAGGTAATGAAATGGTTAACTCATTTTTCATCTATAAATTCCCTAAAATATAAATAAATAAAAAAAGTTTCTTTAAATTGAAATATAATTTTTTTTTATGAAAACTTCCCTATGAAAAATTGCCAATGTTACACTGTTGAGCTCTTCGATCGATTAGCAAGAGAGTACCATCATGAACTAAATTGATCATAATTCAATGCACACACGGCATATTAGATTGATGGTTAAGACTGTTAATGTCACGCCACCAAGCCACACACATATTCACAGCACAAGGCTTAAAGGTGCAACAACGCCGTACACCTGCAAAGCAAGCTTCACAAGCATACAAGGCTAGCAAATCAATAATCAAAACCATCCGCAATAATCTAAATAACTGAATTTAAAAGTCTTACCTCAACCCATTATTAAAATCTCGAATTCACTCATCTAACCCATAATCCAACAATAATCAAAGTAATGGGATCAAATGACACAATCTCAATAATCCTAACAATACTCACTGTCTAAAGAATGTAAAGTGCTGAAAGATAACAAATAAATAAAAAACCAGAGATCACTTATGCGCTTCCTCGCCGACTCCACGAGGATCAAACTCATAAATGTTAATATAACCACAGTCAGCTGAAAAGCTCAGTACATATGTGGAACCAGATCCGGGACGGGCGTGGAGGACGGGCCCCCGCGCGAGTCTCTCTAGATCGTCCACGTGAAGGAGAGCCCCACCAAGGAACTCTCGAAAGAGTGCCCCTCACAGCATGAGCGGCGATGTAAAGTGAGATACCTCTCGATTCGGGGACTAGCCCAGATTCGAGGCGTACCTTAAACAAAGAAGAGTCGCCATCCAAGGAAGTGGGCCCTGGATCCCATGTTGTGCTCTGTTGCAACGGATAACCAGAGATATAAAATAGGGTTCGTGCCTGATGATGAATGGGGAAGGGATTAGGCGCCCCCAATTCGCCCAAGTGCTAGCACCTGGTCTCTTATGCCATTTATTATTAATTTTGAAGAGTTTTGGGCGAAAATCATGCGAAATGGGAACGAATATCTCCGAGATAACGTCTAGCTAATCATGCATGTCTCGGAGATGAATAAGAAGCACACACAAAAGAAATGAAAGATATGTCGCCTAAGAATAGCTAGGTTATGAGTGCCATGCCTAATTGGTGTCTAAGTTCTGGTGGACAAGCACATGCATGTTACAGCTAAAGGTATAGGATCTGTACATAAAAATAAGAAAACACAGCATAACACACAACACAACACGACTCGACACACGACCCGACACGACAAACCCTAGACTCTAATGCAATACTTGACTCGGACCAGGATGGCCATTCATCCTAGCTGCACTACGTATCCCGGCCTCGGGAAGAATCAGAGCCAACGTAGTTCGGTGTCCTATGCTAAACCACAATGCCTAAACCTCTAGGACCGCTATCCTAGACTCGATCAACTAGACTCGACTAGTTTTTAAAGCTTTTTGTGCGATTGCTTAAATTCAAGTGGATTGTAATTTTTAGGACTCTCTATATGTCCTAACTAATGCAAGTTGATTAGCCTTAAGCTAATGCAGGTGGGCCCTACATCCTATGTGTATCTAGGCTGTGCATTCTAAGGAAAACCATGGGTTGACTATATGCTTCCTAGTCTAGCCATCGGTTCGACTAAATGTCTAACCGATCGACTTGAGGCCTCCTAACTCTAGGGACACTCACACGACAGGACACACCATATCAATACAAATCAGGACCGACTCCTAACTCTAAAACACCCTAAATATCTAGGACAGACTCCTAACTCTAGGGGAAGATCTTTTTTTGAAAAGGTTTTGAAGTTTTTTGTATTTTTTTTGGAATTTTTTTGAAGTTGTGAAAATTGTGAAAGTTGTGAGAAATATTTACAAAAAGGTGTCTAAAAATGGTGACTGAACTCAGGGTGCCAGCAGCACGCCTGAGCTGCCTACGTACCCCTCAGCTAGGGATCAAGCCATCCGTAGTTCGGACCGAATTCCTAACTACTCTGCACATGACTCAAGATTTTTTGAGATTTTTGATTTTGATTATGTTTTTGGATTTTGAATTGTTTTTGAGATGTTTTTGAATTTTCAAGTGTTTTTTGGAATGTTTTTGTTGTTTTCAAGTATTTTTGAAATGTTTTTATTGTTTTTTGACACCAGAGAATAAAATCCTATCATCATACGGGTAGGGAGACTTCTGGAATCCCGCAAAGGTTGGATAGCATCCTATGCTTTGCGGGGGAACGAACAGGAAAATAACTCGGCAAGGGTTGGACAGCATCCTATACCTTGCAGGAGCGGGTAAAGATCACGACTTGATGAGAGGATGGACAGAATCCTAACCCCTATGATGATAGGAAAAACTCCTGGACTGACTGAAGGACTGACTCCTGTGCTGAAGACTGTTATAATTACTATTTATAATTACTATACAAGATTACTATTCAAAGCTACTATTCAAAGCTACTATTCAAAGCTACTATTCAAAGCTACTATTCAAAAGTACTATTCAAAAGTACTATTCAAAAGTACTATTCAAAAGTACTATTCAAAAGTACTATTCAAAAGTACTATTCACAGTAGGACCTACCAAGTACTATTCATACATCGGCGGGCCCCACACAAACGGGTCCCACATCGGCGGGCCCCACATCAGCGGGCCCCACATCAGCGGGCCCCACATCGGCGGGCTCCACACAGCGGGTCCCACATCAGCGGGCCCCACACAAACGGGTCCCACATCGGTAATTGGAAACGAAATAACAATTAAATATTCCACCGAAAGAAAAATAATAATACTTAATTAATAGTAATCATCGCGGTCAAAAAAATTAATAATTTAATAATATTAATAACCGACAAAAATAATAATTTAAATAAAATAATCATTACTGTCAAAAAAAACAATAATTAATCATCGACAAAATTAATAATTTAATAATATTAATCGACGAAAATAATGATTTAATAATATTAATCGACCTGGTACTGTTCACGCAACCTTTACTATTCACGAAAATAAAAATTTAATCCTATTACTATTCAAACAGCTGTTACTATTCTCGATAATTTAATATTAATAATCAATGAACAGTCAAACATGCAATGATGAAACGACAAAAAAAAATTAAAAATAAATAAATAAATAAACATAAAAAATGAAAATACCTGAGCGTAAGGGTGGCCGGAGTTGGGGCCGGATTCCGGCACAGCCGGTCGGAGGTGGTGATGATCGGACTCCGACGAAATTTCTGTCGGAGAAGAAGATCCTTCTCTCTCTCTCTCTTTTCTCTCTGCAGATCTCTCCTTCTTTTTTTTTCTTTTCTTTTTTTAAAAATAAATAAAATAATAAAATAAAATGAAGAAGAAGAAGTTGGAAGTGGGGTGGAGGAGATGGTGGTAGGGCTGGAAATGGCCGAATAGTGGTGGTTTGGGTTTTGCAGAGGAGAAAAGGGGAAAATGAAGGAGAAGGTGGAGATGGTTCGACGGTGGTGATCGGATTCCGGCAAGCTTGCCGGAATCAATGGAGGTGGTGGCTGTTGGTGGTTGTGATTGGGTGAAAGCTCGATCGGAGGTGGTGATGAGGGAAAATATGGGCGGCTCCGGTGGGATGTGGTCGGAGGAGTTGGGTTGCAGAAATAGGATGGAGGCAAAGATGAGGTGGTGGCCGATCCGATCGGAGCTCCGGCACCGTTGCCGGAGGAGAAGCTCTCTCTCTCTATCTTTTTTTGTCTTTTACCAATGAGCTCCCCCCTTTCGTTTTTGATTTTTTTTATATAGGTTAAAATAACCTGTTGATATCCGCACCCCCATTTGATGGGCGCACAAAAATGATAAGGCGCGCCCGTAACCTTTGTCCCATTCGGTCCAGGTTCGGCCCCACCCAGGATAAATCACCCCCCTTCTGCGCATTTACACTACAGCACCGTCTTAGCTCGTTTGCTAGGCAAACGCGATCGGATTTCGACGAAATTTTGCGGGGACCTAGCTGGGACCCAAAGCTAGCCTAGGGTTAAGTTTGGGACCCTAACTCATTGATTTGATGGGGATTTTTGCAAAACTGGAAGGGTTTAGGGCACGGTCAAAATGGGGTGTCTACAGATGCCCCTCTTTGGCAGAGCGCGCTTGTCGCGCGAATGTCAAAGCTGAACAGACAACACATTTTGACTGGCCCAAGATTTCGAACAGAAGGGATGCAAAAGGGTGGCGAGATGGATCGACGAGACACATTCTCATCGAGAAGGAATGATAAGATGAATTGACGAGACAGAATCTCGAAAAGAAAACTGAGATGGACTCTCAAGTGGTAATGAGACAGACTCTCACACAATGCAGAATGGAATGATTAGACAGCATCTATTTAAGCCATTCAGGGATTTGGAGATTGTAAAGCGGAATGATTAGACAATATCATGATCAAACCTAAATTTGGATCTGGGACAAGCGAAATGATTAGACAGCATCTTGATCATTCCTGAATTGGGATCTGAGAAGACAGCATCTTAACAGATGAACACAGCGGAATGATTAGACAGCATCATGATCAAACCTGGATTGAGATTTTGAGAAGACAGCATCTTGACAGACGAACGTTGCGGAATGATTAGACAGTTATCATGATCAAACCTGGGATCTGAGAAGACAGCATCTCGACAGATGAACGAAGCGGAATGATTAGACAGTTATCATGATCAAACCTGGATTGAGATCTGAGAAGACAGCATCTTGACAGACGAACGTTGCGGAATGATTAGACAGTTATCATGATCAAACCTGAATTGGGATCTGAGAAGACAGCATCTTGACAGATGAACGAAGCGGAATAATTAGACAGTTATCATGATCAAACCTGGGATCTGAGAAGACAGCATCTTGACAGATGAACGAAGCGGAATGATTAGACAGTTATCATGATCAAACCGGGATTGAGATCTGAGAAGACAGCATCTTGACAGACGAACGTTGCGGAATGATTAGACAGTTATCATGATCAAACCTGAATTGGGATCTGAGAAGACAGCATCTTGACAGATGAACGAAGCGGAATGATTAGACAGTTATCATGATCAAACCTGGGATCTGAGAAGACAGCATCTTGACAGATGAACGAAGCGGAATGATTAGACAGTTATCATGATCAAACCGGGATTGAGATCTGAGAAGACAGCATCTTGACAGACGAACGTTGCGGAATGATTAGACAGTTATCATGATCAAACCTGAATTGGGATCTGAGAAGACAGCATCTTGACAGATGATCGAAGCGGAATGATTAGACAGTTATCATGATCGAAGCGGAATGATTAGACAGTTATCATGATCAAACCTGGGATCTGAGAAGACAGCATCTTGACAGATGAACGAAGCGGAATGATTAGACAGTTATCATGATCAAACCGGGATTGAGATATGAGAAGACAGCATCTTGACAGACGAACGTTGCGGAATGATTAGACAGTTATCATGATCAAACCTGAGATCTGAGAAGACAGCATCTTGACAGATGAACGAAGCGGAATGATTAGACAGTTATCATGATCAAACCGGGATTGAGATCTGAGAAGACAGCATCTTGACAGACGAACGTTGCGGAATGATTAGACAGTTATCATGATCAAACCTGAATTGGGATCTGAGAAGACAGCATCTTGACAGATGAATATAGCGGAATGATTAGACAGCATCATGATCAAACCTAAATTGGGATCTGAGAAGACAGCATCTTGACAGATGAACACAGCGGAATGATTAGACAGCATCATGATCAAACCTAAATTGGGATCTGAGAAGACAGGATCTTGACAGATGAACACAGCGGAATGATTAGACAGCATCATGATCAAACCGAAATTGGGATCTGAGAAGACAGCATCTTGACAGATGAACATAGCGGAATGATTAGACAGCATCATGATCAAACCTGAATCGGGATCTGAGAAGACAGCATCTTGACAGATGAATATAGCGGAATGATTAGACAGCATCATGATCAAACCTGAATCGGGATCTGAAAAGACAGCATCTTGACAGATGAACACAGCGGAATGATTAGACAGCATCATGATCAAACCTGAATCGGGATCTGAAAAGACAGCATCTTGACAGATTGACAACAGCGGAATGGGTGCTCTAAGGGAGACTTTAGTGAGGTGCTCTCAGGGAGACTTTGGTTGGGTGCTCTCAGGGAGACTTTGGTTGGGTGCTCTCAGGGAGACTTTGGTGAGGTGCTCTCAGGGAGACTTTAGTGAGGTGCTCTCAGGGAGACTTTAGTGAGGTGCTCTCAGGGAGACTTTGGTTGGGTGCTCTCAGGGAGACTTTAGTGAGGTGCTCTCAGGGAGACTTTGGTGAGGTGCTCTCAGGGAGACTTTAGTGAGGTGCTCTCAGGGAGACTTTGGTTGGGTGCTCTCAGGGAGACTTTAGTGAGGTGCTCTCAGGGAGACTTTGGTTGGATGCTCTCAGGGAGACTTTAGTGCGGTGCTCTCAGGGAGACTTTAGTTGGGTGCTCTCAGGGAGACTTTGGTTGGGTGCTCTCAGGGAGACTTTGGTTGGGTGCTCTCAGGGAGACTTTAGTTGGGTGCTCTCAGGGAGACTTTGGTTGGGTGCTCTCAGGGAGACTTTGGTGAGGTGCTCTCAGGGAGACTTTGGTGGGGTGCTCTCAGGGAGACTTTGGGTGGGTGCTCTCAGGGAGACTTTAGTGAGGTGCTCTCAGGGAGACTTTGGTGAGGTGCTCTCAGGGAGACTTTAGTGCGGGTGCTCTCAGGGAGACTTTAGTGAGGTGCTCTCAGGGAGACTTTGGTTGAATGCTCTCAGGGAGACTTTGGGTGGGTGCTCTCAGGGAGACTTTAGTGAGGAGCTCTCAGGGAGACTTTGGTGAGGTGCTCTCAGGGAGACTTTAGTGCGGGTGCTCTCAGGGAGACTTTGGTTGGGTGCTCTCAGGGAGACTTTAGTGAGGTGCTCTCAGGGAGACTTACACGGATGATGCCTCAGGGGTCTTACACAGATGGGATGCCTCAGGGGTCTTACACAGATAGGATGCCTCAGGGGTCTTACATAGATGATGCCTCAGGGGTCTTACACAGATGGGATGCCTCAGGGGTCTTACACGGATAGGATGCCTCAGGGGTCTTACACAGATGATGCCTCAGGGGTCTTACACAGATGGGATGCCTCAGGGGTCTTACACGGATGGGATGCCTCAGGGGTCTTACACAGATGATGCCTCAGGGGTCTTACACAGATGGGATGCCTCAGGGGTCTTACACGGATGGGATGCCTCAGGGGTCTTACACAGAAGGGATGGATATTTCTTTTGATTTTGATTGATTGATTTATTGATTCAGATTGATTCATTTGAAAATTGCTTTGTCTCTTGCCGAGAAAATGGGATTGCGAGTTCTTTGCTGAGGACCAGACTCACATGATCTGCTGAGGTTCTGAGTATTGATCATTTCTTCTGAGAGAACTGAATTTTGCTGGAGATTGAAGGCTGCGTGAGCAAATTCTAGACTTCGCTAGGGAAACTGATTTTCTTGGAGAATTGACTCTTCTGAAGAGTGGAATCAACTGAGGAGTTTAGAGGTTTGGCTTGAGATGTGCTCGTACCCCTCTTATCTTAACTTGCTGGAGGCCTTATTACTGATTGCCTTTGTGTGCTTGACATCTTTTATGACGCGAGTCATAAAAGATGCCCCTAGTATATTGTGTTTCCATGACAGGAGTTTTAAGGAGGCAGGACAATGATGGTTGAAGAAAAGATGTTTCATTTCATGAAGGCTTGAGGTTGCACAGTTTTTTTTTGTATGGAGAGAGTAGGACAATCACCATGATGGCTGGGTCTGAGAATCTCTTTTTTTTGCATTGCTCACTTTTGGAGGCTTAAGGTCTCTGGTAGGTTTGAATAAGATGTCTCTCGCCCCTTCTGATACCTAAACCAGGATTTACTCTGAATTTTCTTTGCATTTTGGAGGACACGCTCCCATTCTTCCAGCACCCGACAGTTTGGACTTTGCAAGGAGAGGGAACACAAATATGGAGGAACAGATTTCCAAGGACTCAATCAAAGAAGACTCTTTTTGCTTTAAGGACTCGACTCGCTTTCGACTCACTCTTGGATCTGATGTGTTATTTTTCAAGGGTATGGCTTAGCCACTCTTAGAGTATTTCGAAGACCATGTCAAGAGGCACTACTCTCCTCTTTCGGTGTTTCCGTCATGGTTATTATCCCTTTCGAATTGCTCGGTTTCAATGCCCCTAGTTTAGAGGAATGTTAAAGTAATCTTGCTGGCACTACTTGGACTCCGAGATTTTGCCCTGGTTGAAGACTGTTTCTCCATCTCGATGATTCGCTTTTTCGTTGGAAGTCATTGCCATTGACCAGATTGCCTTTTCAGGTTTTCAATCTGACGGACCGCTTGCCCTAACTTTTGCCTGGTTCGCCCTTTCGGGTTTTCAATCCAGCGGGCTTGATACCCTAACTTTTGCCTAAGCTGACTTTTCAGTTGTCAACTTAGCGGGTGAATGACCCTAAATTTTGCCTAGACCGCCCTCTCGGGTTTTCAGCCTAGCGGGTCTTCAGACTCCGTCTCTTTTTCTTCTTGACTTTGAACCTCTGCTTGTTCACCAGAAGGACTTTTCTAGGTAGGCTTGGATTCAAAAGGGTTGGGTATTTCTTTTGGATTTCAAAGTTTCGACCGAACCTTGATCGGCCAGGTTGCCTAAAGTATCCCAAAAATGGAGGATCAGGTCCGCGTAGTTCGCTGGGGTTTGGAACACAATGATTTGGCTTTAAGCTCAAAGGTTGAAAAGGAATAATGTGACTTTTATTCCAAAGGTTGAAAGGGAATAATTTGACTTTTATTCCCAAGGTTGACCGAACCTGAATTGATCAGGTTGCCTACGTACCCCCGAAGAGTTGGGGATCAGGTCAGACGTAGTTCGAAACGAACTACCCCTGGTTTGTGGGTGTTTGAAAAGAATGTTTGATTTTGTTGAGGCTCAAAGGTGTTTGCAAAAGGATTTTTTTTTTTTAAAAAAAAAACTTGGGATTTTGGCATTTAAGGCTCAGGCGTCCAAGGATGGCCTTCTGGTGTTTTGGCATACAAGCTTTTTGAATGGCTAAGGTTCAATGGCTTTGAACTTTTTTTTCTCTCTTTTTTTTTTTAGGAGTCTGGCGGCATTTCCTGGCAAGACTTCATCTGTACTGCGCAAGCTAGACTGATTGAATTCCCACTTTTTCTTTGGGATCTCGCACTGATATTCGGGATTCTACGGCTCTGGGTCTTCTATGAATGCTGAAGATGATTTTGAAATTTTCAATCCATTTATCGACTCTGCTTCCTGCGATTCTGACGTTCTTGAGGAGTTGACGTGGGGCATGCTCCCTTCTCCTTTCTTCTCTGGATTCTATCTTATTTTTCTTTGTTCATTCTGATTTTTATTTTTTTGCTTGGATGTGGGGAATGCCCCTACGCCTGGAATGCTTTAACTTGAAATTCCATCGCAATGTATAGCCCAAGTATTCTTTTTGGGGTTCATGCTCTATGCTCATGACTTTGTTGTCTGAAAGTCTTCTCTCAATTTTTCATTCACTGCATTTGATGTTTGGTATTCTTCATTTGAATTTTTTTTTTCGACCCGATGTCTGAAGCTGAGGGTGACTCACGTTGAACAGTGTCAAGGCATGTTTCCGGTTTATCCTCATAGGACCAAGCAACACTTCTTTGAACCCTCTAAATAGGTTTATCGATTCTTTGCGCTCTTCGAGAGATAAAATTTTGCCAATCTTCATTTCCCGAGTTTCGGATTTCGATACCACTATCCACGGTATCAATTTCATCTTCAAGTGGCTTTGCTCGACGCTCTTCCTCTCGTTTGATTATCTTTCAAATCTCGAGGAGAATTTCATCGGCATCCTCATTCGAGGAGGGTGTCTTAATTTGTTTATTAACATTAGATCCAAGAGTGAACATATACAAGAATATTGACGACACTGGAATCAAATGTTCTTTTCATTGAATGTTTGAAGTACATACAATGATTTTTGATGCGCCACGATAGGCTCTCCATCAAATTCAGCAAAAGATTGGACATTGGCTCACAATGAGAGAGACCGGTAAACACAACATACTTAGAATTGATACTGACATGGTTAGACTTACCAACTTTGACAGGAGGGTTGGTATACACACTTCAAAACAAATTTCAAAGATGAGACACTTTATCGGAGGCAACGGATTGGCGCTGAAAGTTCAAGGACAACGTGCCTTCATTAATGGCGATAATGATTGGAAAGAGTAATCCTAGAGTTAGAATCTCAGAAGGGAGGGCCTCTTTGGTTTCTGTTGACCCAGCTCAAATTGTTCTTTAGCACCTGACAATGGCAAGGCTTTCTTTGGTATGATATTTTCAAGGAGTTCAAGCTCTGATATTTTTCTTTTCTCTTCCCAATCATTTTCCAGCCCAGAGGTGGTACAGGTAAAGGTGGTAAGATATATGAAGGGTTGAATGGGTGAAATGGTTCCCATGGTGGGTGTAGGAGGTGCAACACGGTTAGGTGTAGGGTTCTTGGAAGCACTTGAGTTCAAGAAGAATGAGGGGATCCCTGTCTATCAGGTCTTGAATGTCATCATCGTCTCTCTCATTTCTGTCAAGATGAGATTTTCAGTGTACTCGGCCATCTGGGCAATGTGAGAGGAAAAAGGTACAGCAGACTGGCTAGACCAAGCGAGTTTAGAAATGAAAGCTCTTTTGGGGTTGATGGCAGACGAGTGACTAAGACTCCTTTCATGGACACCACAAACACTAGGCTCAATGAGAATTAATCGCATGACAATGTAATGCGCAAGTTGAGACAAAAGGTAGCGCCAACACATCCTTCCCTTGGATCAAAATCCGACAGCTTAACGGTTGTACATGAAGATGTGGTACGACAAGTACATGGTTTGTCAACAAGCCTAAAAGGATGATGACCACACTCAAGGTATTTGGAGAAAATTCGGCAGCATAACAGCTATACCAGGAGATGTGGTAAGGTAAGCACATGGTTTGTGAGCAAGTCTAAAGGATAATGACCAAACCCAAGGTATCTGAAAGAAAATCGGCAGCATGACGGCTATACTAGGAGGGTCTCAGCAACTAAACATGAAGAGTATGCCGTCATGGTCAAGATAAAGCAGGGCTCTCAGCAAGAACACACACTCCGGTAATGATGATGGCAAGATAGACTCATAATCGACATGCGGAGTGATCTGATCAGGATCGATCAAATGATCAGGCTTACGGAAAACAGATCATGACTAAAAGAGCCAAGAATCTGATGATAATCCACAGAATGGATAGATGGGGAAAAATTGATTAGATTAGAAGGAAACCTAACTAAGAAGCAAGCCCTAATCTAATAATAAATATATACATATATATACATCCTAACCAGGGGCACCAACCCTAGTCTAATCTAGCGCAGCCAAGAAAATCTTGACCCAGAAGTGTCTGTGAGTGTACTAGATAACGCGGCGGGTAACCACGGTGTGACTTACCCTTCTACACTACATGGGTAGGCTGACTTCTATCCTAGGCTTACATATGCTGGTCGCACATGTTCGTCCTATATGAGTACATATATATAGTGTCCTAGCAAGGGTTCCCTAATTTTGGTTCTAAAGGGAGAAACTAATATATATATACATAATATAATGAAATAAAAGTAGGGCCCAGGCATTTCTGCAGGGTACTATGCTTATGACCATACCCTTGATGTATAACGCCAGCACACCCAGCATTATACAAAGTATGTTCATTGCTCATCGGCTGCTGTAGAACACCAGCACACCCAGTGTCTACGGCTGCAGCTCCGGCGCATAGCTCGGAAATAGATACAACGGTTCCCATCTGGTACGCGTCATATCTATTCCCTAAGGCCAATAATAAAAAATAATGAAAGAAATAAAGAATATGACAATGTATGATGTGCGGTGTGTGAATCCCTTGTTTTAATTACGCACCTACTTGGTGCCCCTGGATTTCTAACGACAAAGTTCCCATTTAGCTTGATTTTGACCCAAATTTCTTCAAAATTAATTAAAATGGCATTTTTACAGAGTTAGGCAATGTTTCAAAAACTCCCCAGCAGAGTCGCCAGCCTGTGGAACCAGATCCGGGACGGGCGTGGAGGACGGGCCCCCGCGCGAGTCTCTCTAGATCGTCCACGTGAAGGAGAGCCCCACCAAGGAACTCTCGAAAGAGTGCCCCTCACAGCATGAGCGGCGATGTAAAGTGAGATACCTCTCGATTCGGGGACTAGCCCAGATTCGAGGCGTACCTTAAACAAAGAAGAGTCGCCATCCAAGGAAGTGGGCCCTGGATCCCATGTTGTGCTCTGTTGCAACGGATAACCAGAGATATAAAATAGGGTTCGTGCCTGATGATGAATGGGGAAGGGATTAGGCGCCCCCAATTCGCCCAAGTGCTAGCACCTGGTCTCTTATGCCATTTATTATTAATTTTGAAGAGTTTTGGGCGAAAATCATGCGAAATGGGAACGAATATCTCCGAGATAACGTCTAGCTAATCATGCATGTCTCGGAGATGAATAAGAAGCACACACAAAAGAAATGAAAGATATGTCGCCTAAGAATAGCTAGGTTATGAGTGCCATGCCTAATTGGTGTCTAAGTTCTGGTGGACAAGCACATGCATGTTACAGCTAAAGGTATAGGATCTGTACATAAAAATAAGAAAACACAGCATAACACACAACACAACACGACTCGACACACGACCCGACACGACAAACCCTAGACTCTAATGCAATACTTGACTCGGACCAGGATGGCCATTCATCCTAGCTGCACTACGTATCCCGGCCTCAGGAAGAATCAGAGCCAACGTAGTTCGGTGTCCTATGCTAAACCACAATGCCTAAACCTCTAGGACCGCTATCCTAGACTCGATCAACTAGACTCGACTAGTTTTTAAAGCTTTTTGTGCGATTGCTTAAATTCAAGTGGATTGTAATTTTTAGGACTCTCTATATGTCCTAACTAATGCAAGTTGATTAGCCTTAAGCTAATGCAGGTGGGCCCTACATCCTATGTGTATCTAGGCTGTGCATTCTAAGGAAAACCATGGGTTGACTATATGCTTCCTAGTCTAGCCATCGGTTCGACTAAATGTCTAACCGATCGACTTGAGGCCTCCTAACTCTAGGGACACTCACACGACAGGACACACCATATCAATACAAATCAGGACCGACTCCTAACTCTAAAACACCCTAAATATCTAGGACAGACTCCTAACTCTAGGGGAAGATCTTTTTTTGAAAAGGTTTTGAAGTTTTTTGTATTTTTTTTGGAATTTTTTTGAAGTTGTGAAAATTGTGAAAGTTGTGAGAAATATTTACAAAAAGGTGTCTAAAAATGGTGACTGAACTCAGGGTGCCAGCAGCACGCCTGAGCTGCCTACGTACCCCTCAGCTAGGGATCAAGCCATCCGTAGTTCGGACCGAATTCCTAACTACTCTGCACATGACTCAAGATTTTTTGAGATTTTTGATTTTGATTATGTTTTTGGATTTTGAATTGTTTTTGAGATGTTTTTGAATTTTCAAGTGTTTTTTGGAATGTTTTTGTTGTTTTCAAGTATTTTTGAAATGTTTTTATTGTTTTTTGACACCAGAGAATAAAATCCTATCATCATACGGGTAGGGAGACTTCTGGAATCCCGCAAAGGTTGGATAGCATCCTATGCTTTGCGGGGGAACGAACAGGAAAATAACTCGGCAAGGGTTGGACAGCATCCTATACCTTGCAGGAGCGGGTAAAGATCACGACTTGATGAGAGGATGGACAGAATCCTAACCCCTATGATGATAGGAAAAACTCCTGGACTGACTGAAGGACTGACTCCTGTGCTGAAGACTGTTATAATTACTATTTATAATTACTATACAAGATTACTATTCACAACTACTATTCAAAGCTACTATTCAAAGTTACTATTCAAAGCTACTATTCAAAGCTACTATTCAAAAGTACTATTCAAAAGTACTATTCAAAAGTACTATTCAAAAGTACTATTCAAAAGTACTATTCACAGTAGGACCTACCAAGTACTATTCATACATCGGCGGGCCCCACACAAACGGGTCCCACATCGGCGGGCCCCACATCGGCGGGCCCCACATCAGCGGGCCCCACATCGGCGGGCTCCACACAGCGGGTCCCACATCAGCGGGCCCCACACAAACGGGTCCCACATCGGTAATTGGAAACGAAATAACAATTAAATATTCCACCGAAAGAAAAATAATAATACTTAATTAATAGTAATCATCGCGGTCAAAAAAATTAATAATTTAATAATATTAATAACCGACAAAAATAATAATTTAAATAAAATAATCATTACGGTCAAAAAAAACAATAATTAATCATCGACAAAATTAATAATTTAATAATATTAATCGACGAAAATAATGATTTAATAATATTAATCGACCTGGTACTGTTCACGCAACCTTTACTATTCACGAAAATAAAAATTTAATCCTATTACTATTCAAACAGCTGTTACTATTCTCGATAATTTAATATTAATAATCAATGAACAGTCAAACATGCAATGATGAAACGACAAAAAAAAATTAAAAATAAATAAATAAATAAACATAAAAAATGAAAATACCTGAGCGTAAGGGTGGCCGGAGTTGGGGCCGGATTCCGGCACAGCCGGTCGGAGGTGGTGATGATCGGACTCCGACGAAATTTCTGTCGGAGAAGAAGATCCTTCTCTCTCTCTCTCTTTTCTCTCTGCAGATCTCTCCTTCTTTTTTTTTTCTTTTCTTTTTTTAAAAATAAATAAAATAATAAAATAAAATGAAGAAGAAGAAGTTGGAAGTGGGGTGGAGGAGATGGTGGTAGGGCTGGAAATGGCCGAATAGTGGTGGTTTGGGTTTTGCAGAGGAGAAAAGGGGAAAATGAAGGAGAAGGTGGAGATGGTTCGACGGTGGTGATCGGATTCCGGCAAGCTTGCCGGAATCAATGGAGGTGGTGGCTGTTGGTGGTTGTGATTGGGTGAAAGCTCGATCGGAGGTGGTGATGAGGGAAAATATGGGCGGCTCCGGTGGGATGTGGTCGGAGGAGTTGGGTTGCAGAAATAGGATGGAGGCAAAGATGAGGTGGTGGCCGATCCGATCGGAGCTCCGGCACCGTTGCCGGAGGAGAAGCTCTCTCTCTCTATCTTTTTTTGTCTTTTACCAATGAGCTCCCCCCTTTCGTTTTTGATTTTTTTTATATAGGTTAAAATAACCTGTTGATATCCGCACCCCCATTTGATGGGCGCACAAAAATGATAAGGCGCGCCCGTAACCTTTGTCCCATTCGGTCCAGGTTCGGCCCCACCCAGGATAAATCACCCCCCTTCTGCGCATTTACACTACAGCACCGTCTTAGCTCGTTTGCTAGGCAAACGCGATCGGATTTCGACGAAATTTTGCGGGGACCTAGCTGGGACCCAAAGCTAGCCTAGGGTTAAGTTTGGGACCCTAACTCATTGATTTGATGGGGATTTTTGCAAAACTGGAAGGGTTTAGGGCACGGTCAAAATGGGGTGTCTACAACATAATAACGCACTACAAAAGTGGGGTCATGCATGCTACAAAGGAAAGGTTCACTACTAGACAAAAGAATAGAAGCCACAAGTGAAGTAGTTAACACAAGTTCAATGTTGAGGAATAAGGTCCATAAAGGCATAGGTCAAAGTGTCACAACAAAATAGTCATAATGTTCAAAGGATCAAAGGCCATTAATGAATAAAGCAGGTACAAGCTACACAAGGCATGACCAATCACAAGAGCAATAGCTTATAAGTAAAATTCGTAAAAGATGTCTTATAATGTCAAACCGAAGGGAGTTACAGGTTCTGAGCATCACAGAATGGAAACTCATATAGGTACGATACTACCCCGAGATCATCAGCTTAGTCCAAAACGTAAGTTATTTTCACCCCGATTGCCCATGGGTCCAAATAGCGAGTTATTGCTTACACCGACCGCCCACGGTGTCGGAACTAGTTCTTATGTTCACATACCTGTCGACATGACCAATGTTTATCCCCCATTGGCGGGATCACAGTTCTTATGTTCACATATAGGCTAATGCTTATGCCCCACTTGCGGGGGTCTTTTCTTAGTTCACATAACCTAAGCCTCTCAATAGGTGTTCAAAGTTCAAAGTGGGTGTTTCACATTAGTTCCAAAGTAGATTTATATAGTAGAGGATTGCTGATAGTTCAAATATTCATATAGTTAGGAAAATTGAAAGGTATTTCACAAGTCCAAAGTATTACACCTAGTAGGTGCACCAAATAACAAAATTCAATAAAGTTCATTCAATAAAATGGATTAAAGCATGCAAGACCCAATATAGATCTATGATTCTATTCAAAAGTTCATATATTCAACGAAGTTAGGCAACTTATGATCAAAGAACGTAATATCTAATGGTAAATTGCAACACTAAAGTAGTACGAAATTACGTACCTCCAATGATGAATACCTTCCTTTTCAAATTCACTTTAATTACCTACAATCAGGAGTATGAATATTCTCCACGAGTTTCATCATTAATTTCACTTCTATCAGGCATATGTAGACTCTTACTGACACAAGACACCCTTTGGTGCCTCTTTGAAAAAGAATCGACAAATCGTCATAGGCTTCTTTTTAGTATTTTGGAATTATCATCATTATAAAGTTTTTAAAACTTTTTGAAACTGTTTTTAACAGAAAGAACGCTTTTCCGGCATATCCATAGAGTACGAGAGCGTTGAAAACGGACGAAAAACAAAGAAGTTATGAATTTCTGAAGTTTAAACTGCCGGGGAAAAAATTGACGTGCCAGACGTTTGGGAATCTCTCAGTTTGCCTAAATACATACAGTCGGACGATTGCCATCTTTTGCCGGACGTCCGCCCATGTGCGGATCCAGCTTTCCAATTCTAGCGTGGTCAGATCCGTTGGACTCGAATCGACGAGAGGAATCCATAGAACCCAATTTCATGCTTTGTAGTCCTCAGATCTAATTACCAAATTTAATCTAAGCTTTTAGGGCATAACTCAAATCTAGATTCTTAGAGTTGCAAAACCCAACTCGTAGTTTCTTAGGGATCCATACATTCATCCTAAATTCTTATGCAATTCCTTATACGAAACCTAATCATCTAAATCATAATAACAACACCTAAATCATAATAACAAGTCTCATTAGATCCTAGTTTTAGTGTTCTTAACATGCCAAATCTTATGTAGAATATAGATCTTACATTGATCTTCCTTTCTTCTTCTAAAGCTCGATCTTCTCTTTCTTTCTCACAAAAATCCTCTCTTGGGGCTGAACAAAACAAATTTATGATTTCTTAATCTCTCTTAAAATTGTATTTATAGGCTTTTCTAAAGAAGCCCTAATTCTAATCCAACTTCTAATGACAAAATTACCCTTGATTCACAAGGGGAACAAATTTTAAAGGGAAGGCGAATTCGGGTATTTACAGTTAATCTGATAGAAGGGTGACCAAGTGGGCCCTGGTCTAATGCTGAATGGCAATCTCATTTGCAAGATTGGGTTGTGCAAAAACTAACGACTTAAACTTATCTTCAAAATGTCTTTTTCATCATCCTTAATCAAAGGTCTACAATCATTCGATGTGGGTGGTAACAAGAGCAATATGACGTGCTTGTGAACAAAACTTGGCTGCGCAACGTTGCACAGTGCGCAACACAAAAATAAGGATGAAACAGGGGATGTGGAAATATCAAACAAGGGGTGTGGAAATATCAGACGATGGAATTGATATTGCCACAACCCCTGCTATTAGTGTATTTTAGTGTGTTGCGCAGCCAAGTTTTTTTCCGTGCTTGTGATGGCCAACAATATTCATGGAATCGATTGCCATACACATGGCAGTGGATCCATGACTTACAATGTTGTTTTGCTTAGGCTCCGTTTCTTTCGACGTAAAAATGGACGGAAATTTTGTTTTAAACGTAAAACAAAATTTCCGTCCATTTTTACGTCGAAAGAAACGGAGCCTAAGGAAAATGATTCCCGTCTTAAAAAATATTTTCTTAAACTCTTAAGTTTTGTTCTTCTAAGCCAATGTTTGGCAACCTTGATTTTTTCCCATGGAATATTAGATTATCAAGTGGTGTGAGTGGGGTAGAGAGGGCGGGAGATGGAGAGAGTTGAGAGGGCATGAATGAAAAGATACATCTATTTTGAGTAGAACTTTTCTTTTCCTTATTTTTAAGCCACTTCTCACCCTCTTCTTAATTATGTCCTCTATATTCTCTTCCCCCTCTCAACCTCCTCGTCCCTCTCCCATAGTTTGATAAACTTATATTCCATGGAAAAAAAAAAAAAAATCACGGAGGCCAAACATTGCCTAAAAGTAGCATATTTTCTCTAATTCCATACATGTACTACATGTGCATATATCCTAAAGGTTGTTTAATTAATGAGTCTTTTCATTATGGAACTCAAAGTTAGTATCATCCTGATTTAATGCATAAAAACATTCAAATTATATTTGAGTAGACTTACATTTAGTAGTTTCATCACGCTGGGTGCATGAAGTAGGTAAATAACTCACATTTAAGGCATGTTTCACAACCATGAAAAAAGAATTCATAGAAGATTCATTTACCTACGAATGAGAGAGGGGAAGAGCGAGGCTTGAGAGGGAAAGAGCCGGGTTGCTTTTTCTATGACTTTCAGCTTCCTCTCTCGCTCTCCTCACTCACCCTCTCAACTTTATATCTCTTAAGCCTTCCTTCCCCTTCCCCACAAGGTTACACGAATATTTCATGAATTTTTTTTCATGCTCGCCAAACATGCCCTTATCTTTGGGTGTAAAAGAGAATTTTCTTTAAAATGAGCTTTCCACCGTTTGGCTAGCTCACTTATCAATTTTTTCTCCAAAACTGAATGTTTTCCTTATTTTCAAGTGTTGCTGCCAAAATCCGGACTCGAGAATCTCTATAGACGAACTTAGTTGCTTAGGACGACTTGCACCCAAAAAGAACTTTGTTAGAGGGTCGGGAGTTTGCACTTGAGGGGAGCATCCGATGCTCAAGTCAGATAATGGCACAAAATAGTATCTGAGCACTATGAGTTTATGGAGAATGAAAGCTTGAGCATTGCTATGGGTGGAAGAGCATACGTACCTTAGAGTTTTGGCCCCTCTTATATACATGGAGTCATTGGCAGCTTGGGACGCTTGCCATTCTTGGAGTCTTTCAAATTGGGCGATTTTCCTAAGAAGTCGGTTGCTAAGTTTCTAGGAGAGGTATGGAATTACCCTTCTACCCCTAGCCGATCTTAAAACCCGGGTGCTATGTGTCCAGCCTGGATTTCGTACAGATTTTTGCTACAACACCTTGCAAAATTTTCACTGTTGGAACTTGAAATATTTTTCCATGGATTTTTTTTCCATTGATCAACCAACTCCTTGATGCATAAACCATTAATTGATTCAGGACGGCTACACACGTGCATTAATTTGTCATGATGATAGAGTTAGGTGGAGTCAAGCTAGGATGATTCAATGGTGTGTGCATGTTGACGATGGGAACTCCAATAGAAAATCTTCAAGGTGCTTGGTTAGGTAAAACCTAGCTAGGTACATAAGAGGAGAGTGAGAATTTAGAGAAGAATGTTAGGAGATTGAGAGATTGATCTGACTATAAATCAATCAAAGAAAAACGATACCAATTTCTTTTGATGCTTGCTAATTGTGGAATATCTCACACTTGCCAAAGGAAGTAAGCTTTCACGCCGAGGTGCGAGAAGGTTTTTGAGATTGATCTGATTTTAAATTGATCGAAGGAAAATTATTCCAATTTCTTTTTGTTAGGAATTAACAACGCAGTAGAATAACGATGCAAAGATAAACGAAAGATTCACACACAACACACAGATTTACGTGGTTTACCCAACCAGTTTGGTATGGGCTACGTCCACGGCAGAGCGACAAGCCATCGATTCCACTATTCCGAAGAAGAAATTACAAACCCTCACGCCTCTCTATGGCATCTCTTGATATCACATCCTTTTATATGGCGTTCAGAAACCGCGTTACAAAAAAGAAAAACCCTAATTCATGGCTACATCCATGGCAGAGCGGGACCGCTGCAGTCGGGATAAAGTGTACAGTACTTTCTAGATTAGACTGAGATCAGACTTCACAAAGAACACTTTTGTTTCTTGCAAATTGTGGAATATCTCATAGACTTGCCCATGGGCATAAGCTTTTATGCCTAGCCACGAAAAATTCTATTGTTTACTCTCTTGCCTTGTGTGAATGCTCATTAGATTAGGTTTTGTCAGATGATTTTCTACACCCTTGGTCCCATGAAAAGGACATCTTTAAGATGTCTTGAATGTAAGACTTTAGTGGTCTTTCAATCAATTTTACATGGATATGTTGAATATGTGTCCAATCAATTTTCTTTTCCATGGGCCACCCCCTTTAGTGTAAAAAAGTAGTCACAAATACACAAGAAAGGGAGATGGCCCCGAGAAGAAAAGGGGACAGATGTATCACTTCCCTACTAACAAAGTAACAATTACGATTATATTTTCTTTATCTCGTCTGCTACTCGGACAAGAAGGCCAACTTCATTGAACATGATAGTGCTAATTAAATGTAGGTAATATGTCGATTCGACTCTTTGCTTTGGAGATAAGGATGTTCACATGACAACATGGGTTGTCTGAGATGGATGAGTCATACAAGTTGAGTAGGTGAGGACTCATCGTGCCTATTGTAATTAGGTAACACCTTGTTTAAGATTAACTTTTGTGAATTACATCATGACTGTATCATACCACATGTGTTATGGATGATTACAGGTAGGTAAAATATTGAATTATATTCATGTTATTACGCAAGTCAGTTTACAGTGACCCTTGAGCCTTCAACAGGTTTCATCTTTGCTAGAAAGCTATAGTTTGGTGATTACTACTTTTACATGCTTACCTATATTTACGATTGATACGACTGGTTGGAGCATTTCTGGAAATTAAAGCAACAAGATTGGTACGGTGCTTTCTGTGTTGTCTCAAAGATCGGGGTTATACATTTAATTGAGAGCTTGTTGATGTTAGTTTGGTGCCATTTTAATTACTGAAGTAAAAGAAATTAATATTGATCATACGTGAGGCAATGATCAGGCGCGGAGCTACATGTAGCATAAGAGGGGCAACTGGCCTGTTGAGTTGGCCCAACTCAATTTGGCCCAGCCCCCTTTAAAATTTGAAGGCCTGCCCCCCTCATGTATAAGCCTGTATAAGCTTGCCCCCCTTATGCATAAATCCTGGCTCCGCCACTGGCAATGATATTGGAATGAAAGTCCATTTACTAGTGGTACGTACATAGGTCATAATTTGTAAAAGAAGAGTTAATTAATATTCATTTAAGTGGAGATATTTCAGAGTATAGCTGTCATTATGAAAAAAATCATTTTGAATGTGATTAAGATTCACTTTCTAATCAAATTGTAATTGTCAAAATGAAGATAATTTATATTATTCTTGGATTCTTTGATTAATTACAAAGAGCCCTAATGAGTGTTTATATAAAACACCCAAAGGGGTAGATATAGAAAAATGTTATGAGGAAGATGGAAACAGATAAGACTATTAGGGCCCTTTTGGATACCTCAGATTTTGTATTTAGATTTGGAGTTGAGTTTTCTGTGCAAAATAAATAGATCTGGCAGCTCATGTTGAGGGAGACAGAGAGGGAAGGGGGTAATTTCTGCTACAGGGGAGAGGCTGAGGAGCAAAAGGGTGAAAGAAACTCCCAGATCTGTGGATTTCCAATTTTTTATTTCCACAGCTTATTTGTAAATCTGATTTTTTTCACTGTCAGTCGCTGAATTAGAAATTCAAGGATTTTATCGGGATCCAAATGTCAACGCAAAAAGGGTTGCAAATGTGAGAATTCCAAATCAAAATCTTCTCGGCATCCAAACGGGCCCTTATATTCTAATCTTACCTAATAACTAATTTAATTTTGTTGCCTAATCTAGCTAGTTACCTCATTTAACCAACTTGTTGAATCTACCACCAAGATGATCCAACGGTGAGATCTACACCCAATCTAACGGTTGGATCTTACATATTTTAACAGACTCACAATCGGTTCACAAAATACAAAACCAACTGGCCTTCGGTATACCAATCATTTTTTATTCCGTTGTGATTAAGATCTAGGTAGAAGAGATTTTATATTCCAAAACTGATTATTGGGCTCAAAGTTCAAAATCCAAAACAATACTGTTTTCTTCAATCTAGACGAGATCGTCTTCTTACGCCACTTGGATTGAGTAAATTTCTAGGCATTGATGATTATTTCAATTTCTTTTGTTTCTTGCCAACTGTGGAATATCTCATAGACTTGCCCATGGGTAGGGGTGTAAACGGATTGAATTCAGAGCGGATATGGCTATATCCGAATTCGATTAGAGTATACACTATCCGAATTCGGATTCGGATTCGGATTCGACGGATATTTAATATCTATTACCGAATTCGTATCCGTCGGATATTGTTCGAATTCGGATATTATCCGTATCCGTTTATCTGGTAAATTCGAACATTTTATTGCAGCACTTTATCTTTTTTCTCCTACTTACTCGAATGAATTTTCCAAACCCTAAAACTAGACCTCTACATTCTCTTCACAAAATTAACTCTCAAACCCTAAAATATATGAGATCCTCTTCTTCCTTTTAAAACAAAGGCAGAGAGAGAGAGAGGGAGGCGATGGGGATGGGGATGGGGATGGGGATGGATGATAGTGTTGGTAGTGGTCTTTGGGTTTTTCCTTTTTTTTTGTGTATATGATGGAATGGGTTTGAGTTATTTTGATGGGATGGGTTTGGGCTATTTTTGTTTTTATTTTTATTTTTCTAAAAAGAATATTCACTTTTCTTATAGAAACAAAAGATAGTGTGTCATTACTAAAAATAAATATTAATGATATTATTAATAATAAATAAAAAGGATTTACTTCTCGGATTCGGATGTTAAACGGATCGGATATACCATTTACCAGATTCGCATCCGCTAAGAGTCGGATATCTCATAAACGGATTCGGATAATATCCGTTTAAAACGGATTCGGATAATATTCGCTTTAAACGGATTAGGATGCGGACGATAATCGAATTCCCGAATATCCATTTACAGCCCCTACCCATGGGCATTAGCTTTTATGCCTAGCCACGAAAAATTCTATTGTTTACTTTCTGTGTTTGTGATTCGCCAAATGATTTTCTACACCGTTGGTCCTCTCCTCATTAAAGGATTCTATGTCCTTGATTGAGCCAGATGACAGATGAAAATGACATCTTTAAGATGTCTTTAAGGTAAGGATATGTTGAATATGTGTTCAATCAATTTTCTCTTTCATGGGCCACCCCCTTGTAGTGTAGAAAGAGTAGTCACAAATACACAAGAAAGGGGGATGGCCCCGAGAAGAAAAGGGGACAGATGTATCACTTCCCTATTAACAATTATGATTATATTTTCTAAATCTATGAGATGTTGTTGTTACTAGTTTGTTTGCATGTCTGTGATTATGCATATTAATAAACTAGGATAATTAATTAACTTAATATGTAATTAACTAATGTTCATCAACAAGATGATCTGCTACTTGGACAATAAGGCCAACTTCATTAAACGTGTTAGCGCTAATTAAGCGTAGGTAATATGTCGACCCGTCTCTTTAATTAGGAGATCAGGATGTTCACATGACAGCATGAGATGCTTGAGATAAGTCATACAAGTTGAGTCGGTGAGGATTTATCGTGCCCATTGTAATTAGGTATATAGTTTAGGATTAACTTTTAAGAATTACATCAGGACTCTATCATCTAGCCCATTGTGACCCGGTGGTCCCAGGTTCGAGTCACCGAAACAGTCTCTCTGCAAAGCAAGGGTAAAGCTGCATACATCTAGCCCTACTCAGACCCCGCAATGGCGGGAGCCTTGTGCATTGGGCCGCCCTTTTGTCATGACCGCATCATACCACATGTGTTATGGATGATTACAGGGAGGTAAAAATATTGAATTATATTCATGTTATTGCGCAAGTAATCAGTTTTTATATGACGGGTTGGAGTATTTCTGGAAATAAAAGCGAAAAGATTGGTACGGTGCTTTTTGTGTTGTTTCAATATGAGAGATCGGGATTAGATATTTAATTGATAGCTTGTTGATGTTAGTTTGGTGCCTCTTTAATTACTTTTAATAAAATAAAAAAATTAATATTGATTATACGTGAGACAATGATATTGTTACAACTTACAAGTATAATGAATGAATGATAATCTATTTACTTTCAGAGTGATTAATTGCCCTAATGAGTGTTTATATAAAACACCCAAACGGTAAATATAGAAAGATATTACGAGAAAGATGGAAAAAGATAAGGATATAATATTCTAATCTTACATAATTACTAATTTAATTTAGCTCCCTAATCTAGCTAGGTTATTACCTCATTTAACCAACTTGCTTAATTTACCAACATGATGATCCAACGGTGAGATCTACACCCAATCCAACAACAACGGTTGGATCTTACATATTTTAACAGTATTGGACTTCAATATGTCCTGGAGCCACAGAATAAAGGCACGTGGATTGAGTAAATTTCCAGGCATTGATGATTATTTCTGCAGCACTCAATCAAGACAGCATTTTCTACCCACCCTTTACCAACTCCCAGGTTCCCTAAGCATGGTAGCCTCCAAACACAGAAAAAACTTTCCGTGGAAAATTCCACAACCAACAGAGCCTGATTCCATTTTTACTTTCTTTCTTTTTTGAAATTGACTGTTTCTACTTTCTAGACACCCATTTCGTTGAATCTTAATCCACACCGTACGATTCGACGATTCTAAGGCGGGCCCACTTGATCCCTCCACTATAAGTATAAGAGAAGGAAGACCAGGTGGGACCCAAATACGTCTGGAATGACGTAGAGCGAAGGGTGACCGGCACGTTTCCGTCACATAGTGCGGTTGGTGAACAAAAGCGTGGGACCCCCGTTTCACCAAACACACACCGACAACCTGAAATTGAGAAGGAAAGGTGACCTGTTTTACCGGCTAGGGGTGGGTGAGAACCGGCTGAGAGGCGTTGGGTGACCGGCTCACCAACCTCAGTACGACTAGTTTTCGTTCCCAGGCTTATGATATGCCTGCCAGGTCAGCAGCGTGGTGGAACGGCTACCAATATCGCCCCCCCCCTATTAAATACCTTCTTTCACTATATTTAACGAACGAGATTTCCTATCTGCTTTCTAAGTTGTAAACTTCTAACACGAATTTCTTTTGCTTCGCTCTCTTCCTTTTGTAGAAGATCGCTTTTCTTTTTCGTTTTTTGATAGGTAAGCTCGTGATTGCCACAGAATCGGATCTTTTAGCTCAGATTTAGTCTCAATCCATCTTTCTTTCTTTCTTTATGTTGATGAATTTGTTTCTTTTTTGGATTTTTCAGAGAATTGCTTTTTTTTTTTTGCTGCGAGGATTCGAGTATCGAATTTCAGTCTCCTGCCTTAAGGTAATTTTTTACTTTTCCTGTTACTTTTAGAATCCTTCCATTTGTTTCTGCTCATTCCACCCTCTCTTTTACGTACAATTTCAACAGTTTACACTGTGTTAAATTAAATGAACCAGTGAAAAAAGGGAATTGCTAGCGTCCATCGCAAAAGGCATTTCGCGGCTGCTCTGTAAGCACCTCAGACCGGCCACCTTGTGAATGCAGACAAAAGCTGTTGTCTTCATTCTCGAGGTGGCTGGTCTGAAATGCGACAGACTAGCCTCGAAGTGCCTTTTGCGATGGACCATGAAAAAAAATATTCAAGAAAGAAAGCGATTACACAGAAAGCCACTTTTTGGATCAAGTGTATAGGTCATTCGATCATCAAAGTGTTTCCAACGGAATAATCAGGAACTGTCTGTCTTTCAGGAAGGAGAGTAAAAGTGATTTTCTTTTACATAATACTTTCTGATCAGCGTCTCGGTGGACGTGTTTTTAAATAGATCAGTTTGGAAACTTCTACAAATTTTGGCCCTCAGCCGTTTTTGCCTGTAGGGATTTGCTAGTAAAAAGATGGGGTGCGATTATCATCTCTCTCTTTCAAAGGAAAATGATATGTGCACTCCCTCATTTATTTTTAACCTCTTTAATAGGAATATTGGATAATTCGCACCCTTGAAGGTGAATTGCCTTCGAGAAGCGTCACTTTAACGCTTTTTTACGTCGATTCACCTTAGAGGGGTGCGAATTATCCTACAGGGGCGAGAATTTATCATCTCCCTCTTTTAATTTGGCCTTTGATATGATGTTGGTGGACTTATTACTGACTTTCACATGGCTAATTTAGTAAGTGTAAAATGGAGGAGAGTGCCTTTTAAAAAATGGGTTTTGCTAAGGAGCATTAATTTTCATTAAAAGCTCCTATTTTCATAACAAAACCCTATTATATTAATGAGATCATCTTGAAAATGGTAAGTCTAAAAGCTAATTAGAGAATTAATTACCTTTTAAGAAGACATTAATTGTGTAGGGCTCCTAAAAAAATATGGAATATAGATTAAATTCCTTCTAGAAGTGATTTTTGGCTGACTTATTACTTACACGGCTAATTAAAAAATGTAAAATGGAGGAGTTCCTTTTTAAAAATATGGAATAGAGATTAAATTCCTTCTAGAAGTTGTTTGCAATATTTAAGTATTACAAGTGGTTCGTCGAAAAATACATGCTTTTGTAACTAATGTTTTTTTGGGACTCAATACAGTAACTTTGGGTCCTATGTAGGACATGTGTGCGGGGTTCGTGACATACATGGTCTTGGTCCCTTTATGCTCTGTTTGGTTACCTTTTTATGAGAAAAATATCGGGGAATGTAATTCTACCGATTTGCTTAAGGTTGTTTGGTTTGGAATTTATCTAAAATGGGGAGTTTGACCACGGGCCCTTGTCTGCTGACGTGGAACCCTCTAAACTCCCTTAATAAATTTCTCCAAAACGAAGAAAAAATAGGAGAAATTCTCGGACCAATTCTTTTGCCTTTTACCAACAACATCCTTCACATCTCCCTATACAACCAAAAAACGCCTGTTAGATTTGCTTCCAATCTCCCCGTTGTTGACTGATTTGCTTTTAATTTCTCCTTTGACTTCTTCTTCTCTAGATATCCCACCATCTACAAGCAACCAAACAGAGCAAGGACCCCACCAAATGTATCAATATAAAGAAGAGATTACATACGCATATAAAAAAGACGTTTATTGTTATTGAAAGGAATGATATATCCGCCCCCATTTCTTGCCATGGCAGGCCCTCTTAGTGTAAAAAGAGGAGTCATATACATAAGCACACCAAAAGTGGGCGGCCTGGGGAAGAAAAGCGGGCGAACAGATCAGTTCCCTTCTTGAATCGTCCAATCGTGTGAACAATTACAATATTTTGGATCGTGATTTCCCACCATAACTTCTTTTTGTTATATAAAGTATTTCCATTACAGGAAGATATTCATTTATAAAGTTTTAAATAATCTCCTTTAGTTATATAAAGTAGATAGCTTTTATTCAGAGATGTAGATTTATATAGTTTTAAATAATCTCTTTTAGCTATATAAAGTAGCTAATGTGTATAGAGAGATGTACATTTATGTGGTTTTAAATAATCTCTTCTAGCATCATAAAGTTCATAATATATAAAGAGATGTTCATTTACAGGGTCTTAAAAGCCTAACCTAATATGTATAAATTAAGAGAATGTATAATTATAGGGGCTTAAAAATCTAGATAGATGTGAATATGACTTCATTAGACATTTAAAAGCTGTAAAGAAATTTACTTTCAAAGGTATTTAATAGTTAAAGAAAACTTTAAATTTATATGGTTTTAAATAACCTCAGATGAAACCCAAGTTTTCCAATTTTATATAGCAAATAGAATATATAGATTTAGGGAAATGTTATCAGCACTACTTTTTTTTGATGAGGGCACTCTCACTTTATTAAAAGTAAGGTATGGCCCACACCATAAGATGATCCAATCCGACCATTAGATGGGCCACAGCCTAAATAGGTTGTGCCCCAAAAATTATCTCCATAGGTTGATCCTAGCTCTCCGATTTATAGAGGGTTAGGATCAACACTCTAACATTCATATCGGAGGGTTAAGATCAACCTATGGAAATGTTTTTTGGGCCACAACCTGTTTAGGCTGTGGACAATCAAATGGACGGTTTGGATCATCCTGTGGAGCTACCCAAATAGAGTTGTCATATTTAATAGCCAAGTAGAACTTTAAATTTATTAGATTTTAATTGATGTTTGGCCACCTAAGTTGGGCAAACGTGTTTCTCTCTTTTATGATTTGTTTTCTATCCCTGGAAATTTTTTATTAGAATATCTTCTCCATAGAATCTTTTCCGGGGTGGGTTTTTTTGCACCTCATGCGTAGCATGGGTGGGTCCCATCATTTTACCACACATGTATTCATATAAAGTGAGGCTCATCATTTTACACCCTCCATCAGTATAGGTGGGTCTCACTGTTTCACCATCTCTAGTTCTCTACCCAAACCTATGCATACGGTGGGGCCCACCATCTATACCCATGAGTGGGTCCACCATTTCCACCCAAATCTATAAATAGACGGGCACACAATAATATACTGTTATGATGGGATAGGTCCTACCCACTCCACTCAAACCCATGAATAAGTGGTGCCCACCATTTTGCCTCATGTTTTGATGGTGCGGGTCCCATTATATATAGTATAGTAAATAGTAAATACGGTACGTTTAGCTTCCTTGCGTACCTCTCTTAAAGTATAGGAAAAATTGCCAATGAGGGATGTCAAAATACGAGAATTGCCAACGGGGGACACACTTTTGAAAAATAGCCCTCTCTAACAATTTTTCAAAAGTGTGTCCCCCATTAGCAATTTTTCCTATAGTATAAATTGTTCTACTCTAGATTGCAACTCAGTTTTTGTGTCTTACTAGAGTTTACGAGGAGGGATGGAGGGTAGGGAGAGACTTTATCTTCAATAGATAAGAGCACATAGCGGGCCACAGCTTTGTTTTTGTCAGTATCATATCCCAAAATACTACACACCTTGTAGTTTTTTTTATACGCTGTGCGGTGTACCTCGCAACAGAGCAGGTCTCATACACAAGGTGATAGAGAGCCGGTAAAGATAATAGTTAGCAAAACATAATTAGCCAAAAATACGGGAGGGGAAAAATTCTAGTTTTAATACGGTATTGCTCCAAAAAAAAAAAAAAAAAACAAAGTAATACGTTTTAAATGTTTGTAATTTACAAATATGAGCGGGATAAAGTTGGAAAGTTGGTCACAAAAAAAAGAATTTATTTATTCTTACTCTTAGGGCAGATGTAGCTGGTAAGAAAAAAAAATTTCATGATAAATCTGTGCCTCCAAGTGGTGAAAATCATAGGAGAGAGGTAGCTGGATAGTAGAGAAAGCGACCTAGGAGAATGAGGGACTTTCTCTAAATATATGGCAAGTCCTTAAATGAGGGACTTTTTTCCTGCGTCCAAATTAGGCCTGTTAATGGGCCCAATTTGGATCCTACTCTTGGAGTTTGGGTTAACGTTCTATTTCTAATGGGACCGTCCTTGACTTAACAATAAAAAAGTTCAGATAAAACGTTGCAGCTTGTCAAATGGCAAGTTGGCAACCAATAATAGAAGGCGAAGTTTTGACTCTTTCATGGGAAACAAGTGACAGAGACTTAGAGATTAAAAATATATATTACAATCGGGTGCTGGTCAATTTGGTGGTGTATAGGGTTTGTATATGTGCCGATCCGACATGATTTTGGATCAGACGATTTAGATCCGATGGATCTTATTGCATATCTATGTCCTAACTAAATGTAGTCAGAGCCAAAGGATCTCATGGACCCGTTTAGGTCCGTTGATAGTCCTACACCTAATGACTTTGAGATGGCAGAACTTGCCTTCATCAGGTCCCATGGAGATTGAGCACTGTCCAAAAATACACCAACGTGACTAGATTCAACTCGGTAACTCTTTTGCACGTTGAATGTACACTATCTGTGGGTCAAGTTCCCATTCTCCCAAATAAGAAGAATGATTTTTATTTTTGAAAAATAAAACCTATGGAAAATGAGTTCCTCTTCCATACAACACCATCTATGTTATACTGATGGGCAGTGCTCCATGTGCAGTTGCGAAGATGATCATAAACGTGAAAGAGTCAACCATGGTGCGACCCGCACAGGAGACTCCAAACCGGAGCTTATGGAACTCGAACGTGGACCTGGTAGTGCCGAGAATGCACACACCTAGTGTATACTTTTTCAGGCCTAACGGATCTTCAGACTTCTTCGATGCTCGGGTGCTCAAAGAAGCCCTGAGCAGAGCCCTAGTCCCATTCTACCCCATGGCCGGAAGACTAAAACGAGACGAAGACGGCCGAATCGAAATCCACTGTAACGGTGCCGGAGTTCTCTTCGTGGAATCCGATACCAACGCCGTTATAGATGATTTCGGAGATTTCGCTCCCACCATGGAGCTCAAACAGTTAATCCCTTCAATAAATTACACAGAGGATATCTCTGCTTACCCTCTTTTAGTTCTCCAATTCACTTATTTCAAATGTGGGGGCGTTTCTCTAGGAGTCGGAATGCAGCACCACGTGGCTGACGGTTACTCCGGGCTCCACTTCATCAACCACTGGTCCGACGTGGCACGTGGGCTCGATCTCACCATCCCACCGTTCATTGATCGGACCCTCTTGCTTGCGCAGGACCCGCCTACCCCAAAATTCCACCACATCGAATACCAACCCCCTCCTTCCATGAAAACCCCTCCCCTAACCGGGCCCGCCTCGACGGCTGTGGCTATTTTCAAAATCTCAACCGAACATCTTTCCCTCCTCAAATCTAAGCATAGAGAGGCCGCGGCCGCAACTAACAACTGTGCCACCCCGGGGTACAGTTCCTACGAGTTGCTCGCCGGCCACGTGTGGCGCTGCGCGTGCAAGGCACGTGACCTGGCTGATGACCAGGAGACCAAAATGTACATCGCCACGGACGGCCGGTCCCGCCTTAGGCCGGCCCTCCCGCCAGGATACTTCGGCAATGCCATTTTCACGGCGACTCCGATTGCCGTCTCTGGGGATCTCCAGTCCAAACCGCTAACCTACGCCGCGGGTAGAATTCACGACGCGCTTGTACGAATGGACGACGAGTACCTACGGTCGGCTTTGGACTATCTCGAGCTGCAGCCCGATCTGTCTGCTCTGGTACGTGGGGCCCACACGTTCCGATGCCCGAATATTGGGATCACGAGCTGGGCCCGGCTACCGATACACGATGCGGATTTCGGGTGGGGCCGGCCCATATTTATGGGGCCCGCTGGGATTGCCTACGAGGGGCTCGCGTTTGTTCTTCCGAGCCCTACTAATGACGGGAGCCTTTCAGTGGCAATTTCTTTGCAATCGGATCACATGCTCCGATTCGAGAAGTACCTTTACGGTATCTAGACACCCGATAAGTTCGTGCCGGAACCCGATATTTCGGGTGTTGGTGCGGTTGTTTTATTTTATTTTTATTTTTTTCATACTTTTTTGGTTTTTTGTCGTTATTATGTATAATGACGGCGAGAGTTTGCCTACTGACTTTGAAACTGATTCAAGTGCCCAATGGGGTTTTATTTGGTTTTTATGTTCTTTCTTAATGGGGTTGAGTGGGTTTTTGAGAATCTGACGTTTTTTATTCGGATTGCATTTTGAGAAACAGTGGAGAAAGGAAGGATCAGAGGAAGAGAGAATATGAATATTCAAATTTCCGTAGTAGGTGGAGTTGAGTTGGTGGCGTGTATTCTCTCTTACTTTTCAAACCACTTTTCATGTTTCTTTCTCTCTCAAGTCTCCACCCACTTCATCAAATCATTTTCCTTTTTATAAAGGGAAGAAACAATGGAGTTGCTCTTTTGTTAGGTCTTGACGTGGACCATTGCTCTTGTGGTTTCCAGTGTGGATCTCTTGTGGATTGGTTTTAGCCTAAAAGTCACTCAAACTCAACCATTTGGGATTGGGATTGGGATTGGGATTGGGATTGCCTTAGAACTGATTTTATCTGGCTTGGGCTGCCTTTTAATAGGTGGGACCTTTTTGTATCTAAGACACCCAATCAGATTTTGTGGCTACTTTCCTAGGATATTATCTAATGGTTCGTTTTTTGTTCCACTAGTTGTGCCTAATTCATGTCCAGTATCGTATTTATGATGTAAATTTCCGTATATCTATTCAATACCTTATACTTTTATGCTCTACTTGTCTTTTCACCTCAGAATAATTTAGGGAAATAATAAATACGCCCCTTTCATTACATGGGACAACCATCTACTACGTGGCAATCAAATCCGTTGAATCCTTCCCCATTTGAAGTACAACAGTCCCTTTGAAGTCATAGATACACTGCAGCTAGGTGTCCCAAGTAATGAAAAGGGGCGGATTTATCACTTCCCATAATTTATTCATAGAAACATGTACTTTTCACATAAATAATATTCATGTGTAGCGTGTGCCTTTTTCTTGTTAGGTTAACCAGAAAACCACGCACCATGTGTGAACATGATTTATGCTAAAAAGTGTTTTTATGAGGTAGAAATAGAAATGATAAGAATAATTATGAACTTCAAGTCCAACATAACCTACATGAATAATTAAGATAATTTCATTCGCATGGGCCCCGTGACTTGTATCATTTGTACAAAAGTGCGTAGATATTAATATTGGGGAAAAGGTGAGTCAACCATTGGCATTTCTTTCGTGTACTCCTAAATAAACCTTATTTCTAAGACCATCTAATTCTTGTGGGACCAACTGGGCTAGGGTACAAATGGGCTAGGGGGACCCACCAAAAAAACCATCAATTCAGTCTGTGATGGTTAGGTTTTTCTTTTATTTTTCATTTTATATACCTAATTTATCTTTATTACGAGACTTTGTTGCCGTTGAACCTTTCAAATAAATGCCAGTGTTAGGTGAGCCCAACCACGTCTGAATGGGCCGCCCGCCTCATTCAGAACCCACTTTCAATATCTGGCCAAAAAGTGTATGCCCGGTATAGCCCGATACTTGCATTTATTCAAGCCCATCCCAACCTAGGAATGGTCTCGCTTAACTTTGCTGACTTGTAAGTTGTTGTAACAACGAATCGTGTAAAATGCAACTTTGTTTTCTTCACCCGCCACCTATAATAACGGGCCGACTCGACTTGAAGGAGTCCCCAGTCGTTTTTGAATTATGACTGAATGCTCTGTTTACTTCTTTTCCTCATAAAGGAAAGGATTTTCTTTTCCTTTCTTTTCCAGGTGACATGACAGAAGGAAAAGGAATCCAGGAAAATTGTCAAGAAAAATGTTTCGTTTTCATTGGAAAGCCTCTTTCCGATATATTTAATCGGAAACCAAATCTCGAGTAACAGGGAAAAAGTCAATTTCCACGTCATTTTCAGTTTTTAAATAAGAAATTGCAAATCTGATAATATTTTTCCTGGAAAACAAGTGAACACAGAAATTCTGTCTTGTCAAGGTCTTGTCAGGGAAAACAGCACCAGGGAAAAGAAGTGAACAGAGCCATAATGAAAAGTCTTCAATGTCGTTCCCTGTTCTGAGTGTATAAAAAAAATTTCTAGTGGACTTTTTTTTTTTTCATTTCAACAATTTAGAAGAAAATGTTTTTTCATTTCTTGTGGATTCCTCCTCCTCCGGGGTCCCTGAAACTTAACTTTGACGGATCGTCTATCGGCAATCCAGGAATGGCAGGAGTAGGGGGGTTATGTAGAAACCACAAAGGGGAAGTCCTCTGGGCCTACTCGGGGCCTATTGGAATGGCAGACTCAAACGAGGCAGAGGTCCGAGCCGTTCATAGCGGGCTTCTTTCGATGCCTCGTCTGGAGTGCGACAAAATTATCGTCGAAGGGGATTCCTTAAATGTTATTCGCTGGCTTTCGGGTAACGCTTCTCCCCCTTGGCGATTTTTGCCTCTCTTAGAGGAAATAGAGGACAGAGCTAAGGGCTCCTCAATAGTTTTTCGCCATGTCAGGAGATCAGCCAATGCGGAAGCAGACACCCTTGCCAAGAAAGGAGTCTTTCGGGCCGCGTTTGAGTGCTTTGACTATCTACCTCCTTGAATTATTGTACTGCTATCTTTGTATTATCTTTGTTCCTTCAGGACCACCTCGGTTCTGTTTTTACATATACACACACACACATATATATATATATATATATATATATATATATATATATATATATATATATATTCTGTTGCCATTTTCAAAAAAAACAATTTAGAAGAAAATGGCATGATTGTGGGATATAATTAAAAATTGATAAATTGAAGGTCCCTGTAAATAAAACTTGAATGGTTCGAGTTACATTTTTTTTTTTTCAGTTGGACACAAGCAACCGAAAAGCAGCAAATTCTGGAAATTTTGGAAAACATTTTCTTTTCCTGAAATTATCTGCAATTCAAAAAGGGCCTCACATCTAAAACCATAGATAGGCTACATTTATATGGAAACATACCCACAGATAGGTACATTGAATTGATGATCCCAATGATCCAATTGAAGAACATTTGGTTCCTGACTGTTGCTCTCTTGTGTCTCTTGCCCATCAATGCCCACAGATGAACATTTGGCATAATCTTAAACGGACAGGGCCTAAATCATTTTTCTAATTTCACTAACTAATCTCGTCTTTTATTATTCAAGTAGCTGTCAAAGGTTTATTACAGCTCCTAAAAAAGCTCTCTCAGAAGCCAATTAAAACATAGAAAACAAGCTAAGTTTGTGCAATTATTAATACATGGTAGAGCCAACATCAACAGTTTTTCTAATATAACAATAAATTTCTAGTAAAATCTTAGATTCACCAGAAAACAGCAGTCTAAATTCATTCCACTCCACTTGAAGTGAACTCTTCGGTAAATTAGCAAATTTCTTCAATTGGTGGATGGTAGATTGGTAGTCGAACAAACCAGCGATGCTGAACATCTTTAAGTTGGCCATGTCGTCAGGACGATCAACAACATAAACATTCTTAGGAACATCTAACTTATACCCACATATGCATCCCACGAGTTAGACAATACAAAGTAACATCGAATTGACATTAGTACATCTTGAAATTGGAAAAGAAAATTGCAGCTGTGAAGGGAGACTGCCATTCTTGAGATTAGTTAATTATAAAAGTGTCTTTTAACTTATTTCATAACGGAGTAGTTTGTAGATTGGATTCTCTAAAATGCATAGGAAGAGAAATCATTAAAATTTTCTGTTATTGGTAATTTTTACCTAAGAAAAACCAGTGCCAATCCTTGGAAAAATCGTTTTTCAAGGGAAAAAATCACGATTCTCAATCATAGTGAGAAAATCTAGGGAAAAAAAGTCCTGTCTATGGGCTTCCCTGTTAAGAATATTGGCAGGTCTGTAAGTTAACCATGGCACTCGGGCAACTTCGATTCAAATTTCTAAATCCAACCAAGTGAAGTAAAATAGCTAGTGTGCTGCTAAATGAACAGAATGGAGGGGCGTTTGATAGGCTGCAGAAAATCAATACCCAAATTGGCCTAAGTTCAGTCTATTAGCAGTTGGCCCATGTATATAGTTTGATAATAATCATAGATAATATCTCTCATCAAAACCATAGAGACAGTTCCTTAACAAGATTCAGATGCATTCATGATCAACTAAAATTTCCAGACAACCAGAATACAAGGAATTATTCAAGAACAGTAACAAACCCAAATTAGGAACTCACCTAGGCTCAATGGATTAACAGGAGCACATATTCATCAAGTTGTCAGAAAACTCATGAAGCACTCACATAACTGACACCATTGAAAACAGCCAAAAATTAATGAAAAGCGGAATTCGGGAAAGCCAAACAACCCTCATACAGGTAAAACCTTTGGTCGGACATACCCTGAAACTTTAGGTCAAATCCATTATTAGATCACTTCTTTCAAGGTTAATCCGACTCTCTTTACCGTGCATTTCTTAGGGCTTTCTGGTATGCCACGTCGCTTTTCAAATTATACAGGTGCATACGCTGGATAGAATGCCTTAGGCAGTTTTGGCCCTTATTATCCGTAGTGGGGATTCATCAGTTCCTCGTGGTTTGAAAGAGTGGAAACAACAAAAGATGTGCTGGAAATCCAAACAACCCTCATGCTACCGACAATATCAACATAATTATTGACTGATAAGGTTCACACGAGCAGTTAGCTCATGTATATAGAGGAGATACCACCGAATCAGATATCATGCAGAATCTTAAGTCAAGCATCATGCCATCATCAATATCAATCAACTCGTCTGAGTGTCTCCAAACTGCAAACTTCCAAACAGAAACTTGAAGACTCTGAGTTGCAGTTCAGTTCAAGCAAAGCAAAGGCAGGAAACTACCATGAAGCAACAACTATAGAAACTACACAAAGGCCATAGTCAAATTTTCTTAGCATGGTGGTACATTGTTTTCTGTCACGACCTTTTTTAGAAGTTTGTTTTCCTAGCTTGCCTTGGAGAACAAAGTAACTAACATGGAGTTTGTGATAGACAAGGAATAGAAAAGTTGCCTTATTTCCTAAAAACAACTTCTTAGCTTATTTATTCAAGTCCTTTATGACCATTATTATGAATGATAACATGATTTTACAAACAATAACTTGTTTCAGATTTTTCCAACCATTTTTGTTTAATTACCGTGACTGATTTACTTCAATAAGAAACAGCGCTTCACACAGACTGAGGCCTACCATACCCTTAGAAATATTTGCCTTTTACAATCAAAAGATACAGTAAATCATTAATGGCATCTCAAGGAATAGCCGCAAGATGAAAAAGAAGTGTCACTATCTCTGCTTTTCTGAATGCATCCCCCTTGTCAGCTGGTTCACCGCAAGGTATCATTTCTTTCTTGGTACCCCTGGACATGTCTGATGCTTTGAAAGAACATCAACACAAACTTCATAAGTATTAAACAGACAGGAGAAAAAGACGCAAAACAAAATGAAAGCAGAAACCATTGTATTAGAACCATCTGCGTCCCGTGCCAACATGCTAAGACTAAAAAAGAAGAGAGAAAAATCATAACTAAGCAAACAAAATTACAACAAGCATTTGAGCCCATAATCTTGGATAATAGCAAAAAGCGAAATACTAACCATGACTTTCCCTTGAACGACGCAGCTCAAGAGGAAGGCAATGCATTGCAAACAAAAAAATGCAGCATTTTTTAGCTGAATGCTGCATTCAGCATCTTCTGTAACAGCGCTGCAAGCAAGTCACGTAACAGTATGAGGTGCAGCCTAAGATGCCCATTAAGTTTTTGGTTAAAATATAAGGCATATAATATCATCCAAGAAAACACAGCCCAAGGACAGTTCTCAGTTCCAAAATATAAAGAAAAATAATAATTGACCAACAGAAAGAAATTATTTGTAAAGGATAATAGATGGCTGTACAAAATTAAGTGCAAATTATTGTTGAAGACATGTAATATTTTCTCTGGATCTTTCTCGAACCTTAGCAAAATAATTGGAAAATTATTGTTGAAATCTTAGAGAGCTATTCTGGTCGATTGATTAAATGGTGTCTCAGTGTAGATCTGAATAACCAGATTCATCTAGAAAATGCCTTAACCTGAATGCATCTTCTTCTGTCAAAGTAAAATTTAGATTATACGTCAACAAAGTAAAAGAAACAAGTATAAATGAGTACATGCCTACACCAACTTTTAGTTCGCAACTATTTCAGTTATTAACAAAGAACTTCAGAATAGGACAGCAAACTATTTCCTTGGAGTTACATTAACCTAAGATAATCAAAATAAAGAGCTTAGTATCCATGGATTTTACATCCATCTCGAAAATTTAAGTTGAGTTTGAAGTTGAAGATAGATAAAAGATAAAACAAATAAGTAAGAGAAAAACATTTCAAATTATGCTGATCGTACATATCTCTATAATCAGCCATAAGAAACCCATACAGTCCCTCGCTTTAATAATATATGTCTTTCTTCTACTTCCCTTACAAATTTCATGATGATCAGAGTTTAAATTTTAAAGTAAAAAAGATTCAGCCGTTTAAAACTTTATACTGATTAGGGTGAAGTCTTTATGCGTAGGCTGATGCCTGGTGCGGTTTTCAGTAATTTGATAATCCTTTATCTAAGTTGATTGTGCTCTACCCATTAGTTAAAATTGAAATGTTCACCCAAATTTTTTTTGTTCTGGTCTGAAAAAAGGGGTTCTTTCTACCAAGTGGCTTCAGTCCTTGTATTCCAAATTTACCAATACATGGAGTGTTGGAGAAACACCTACATCCACACTAAATTGAATGCATGTTTATAGACTTCCAATTGATTAGTGCCATTATTCAGGTAACATTTCAGTATCAGCTGTATCTATCTTCACCTCAGAAAATACAAATTCTATTAGTGTGTCCGCAGCTGTTTCACTTGAATGATTGATGCCAACTGGATTTTCAAGCTCTCAAGCTCCCATCTACATACTGTTTTAATCAAATCCATTAGCATTGAGATTGGTAACACGGATGTTGTTCCCAGCTTACTTTTACAAAAGGGAAGAAGATTTAGAAGAAAGCATGGTAAATGATGGATTCTAAATCATGGTAAATGATGGATTATATCAAAAGTAAACGTACCAACCAACGACAGAGTGGGGTGTTCTCCATGTAGGCTTCCGTTGGTTGCTGAGGGATGTATGACAGTTGAGAGTTCCAAGCATAAAAGTTCTGGCTATGGAAACAAAAGAGATGGACCCTCCACTCTATAGTTGGGTTACAAGTATGTTGGTCATTTTATTAAGGTACATGTAGGTTGGTCTCTTATGAGATATGAGTATTTTGGGCATTTTATGAAATAAAGAAGCTTTGGTCATTTTAATAAGATATGTCCATTTGGCTATTTTCTATGGGATAAAGGCATTTTGGCCATTTTCCATAGTCACTATTTTTCATGATCTTTTCCTAATCTTCCTTATTTTTTCCTATTTCAAAGAAAAAACTCCTCATTTAAATCATAAATACACTATGAAATGGACTCATTGTAGAACTCGCTTATTTCAATGACCCAAACTGATCTGATATTGGATGTATCAGATTTTTCCGTTGTCGGATGACGAAACCGATCAACTAATGGATGCTTTTGGGCTGCAAGTGTAGCGTAACTCTAGGCTGGATTGTCCCTAAACAAAACAACACCAAGCTTATACCTCACAGACTTTAAAAATTATATCAAGTCAGGATTTTCTCAAACCAAATTTGCAAAGAGAATAACGTTACTGGAGATGGAGCTCTCTCTCCATTTTCTTCTTCTTGTTATTTTTAAAAGAAACACTAACTATGATGTCCAATAGGTAAAAGCTAAAAATGGCCCATGGGAACTAATGCCCAGATTACATATATCTCTTTAACTAAATTAGATAAGGCAAACAATTGTCCTCAGCAACAAGAACGTCTAGCTTGACGATTTTTCCAAAGATGGGACTCTCTTTCCCTTGTTGATAATTGTTATCAAGTATAAGATAATTGTCATCTCATTCTCTCCTTATGCAATTAGGATTCTTTTGCATATTCTTTCTGTATCTATGCATACCCTGTGGTCGTGCCAGCCACATTAGTGCCACTTGTCCAATGAAATTTGCCAACATGCCAAAAAGCCGCCACGTCATCTAGTGGCAAAAAAGACACGTGGGTTTCAATGTTTACCGCCACATGTGGTACCCTGCCACCAATGCCACGATCCACCCGGATCTTCATTAAGGGGCCATTTGGATACGCGGATTTTAGAATCCAGGTTTTTTAGTTTGAAAACAGTGTAAAAGAGGGTTCATGATCAAGCTGTTGTATGCTGTCCTGACAAGTTGGATTTTAAGTGAGAAATTCAGGTTTTAAAAATTTCTCCTTGATATTTTTAAAACCTGAAAATATGGGAGGATCTGCTACTCTCTTGCTGACGGAAAGAAGGGCGAGAAGTAAAAACGAGTAAAAAACGAAGGCTGGTCCGCTTCTTCTCTTATCTCTTAGCTACAATTTTGAAGAATTCCCATATTCTAAAATCTGCGTATCCAAACAGCCCCTTAGGAGCCGTTTGGATATGTGGATTTTAGAATCTAGGTTTTTAGTTTGAAAACAGTGTAAAAGATGGTTCATGATTAAGCTGTTGCCGTTGTCGTGGCAGCGTTTCTTGGATTTTAAGTGAGAAAATCAAGTTTTAAAAATCTCTCCTTCATCCTAAGATTTCTAAAACCTGAAAATATGGGAGGATCTGCAACTTTCTTGCTGACGGAAAGAAGGGTGAGAAGTAAAAAATGAGTAAAAAACAACGGTTGGTGCGCTTCTTCTCTCGTCTCTTAGCTACAATTTTGAAGAAATCCCGAATTCTAAAATCCACGTATCGAAACGGCACTTCAAGGGTAAAGTCCCTCAGGAGTGGTTTATCACGAAATGGCTTACCCTCTCTTATTTAAGCCTATTGGATTATACCCAAAAAAATTCATGGAAAATAAAATTTTCAGGAATTGGTAAGGGAGATGATATTTTCACCCCTTATATCGTGAACAGTTGGCAACTTTAACGCTTTTTGACCTCAAATCACATTAGAGGGGGTGAATGCGAACTGGGGTAAAAATATCATCTCCTTTTGGTAAACTCATTTTCTATAAAAATACTTTTCCAATTCATAATTTTTCTTTTCTTTTCTTGCGGCCTATTAGATCTCGGAATTTTTTTTCCCTGGATTGGTTATTGGTGGATACACATGCCCCCTTGAGGAATTACTTCTAATACAATGTAATGTGCGCCTTTGATTTATCCAAACCGTCCATTTTGAGAAGCCTGGCTTTGGGCAAGATGTTAAAAAATGAATGATTGACATGAGTTTTTGGGCTATAGAATCAAGTGGAGGAACGAAGGGTCGGACCCACTATGGCAAAATGTAGGTGGAGCCCACTGAAGCACTCTCACAGGTCACAACAAAACATATGGGCTTCCAAACTAAAGATTCGTTTGGTGGATGGGGCTGAAAGAGAAGCCCAGCAGAAGGAAGGCCCATTACGAGTAGCCTCTCGAGAGTTCTTTAACATGCAAAGCAGTGACGGTGACACGTAAGAGAGTAAATAGTCTAGGCACACGTGTCCTTCCTCGAAATCAACTCTCGCTAAAATATTTTCCTTTTCCATAAATACCCCTACTTGGTTTAAGTCGATCTCTCTTCTACTGCATCACCAGCCAAGGTTATTTTGGTCATGGTAATCAATGTAAATACAGCATAATTCGAAGGTATTGGAATCATTTCTCCAGAAGTATCTAGTAAGACTCTGATTGCAGGTGTCTCTGGAACCCTCTTCCCTTTTCCCATAACTCTCTCGAATCCTCTTCTCTGTTTTTCCCTGGTTCAGTAACCTCTCTTTTGTTTTTTTATTCCCCACCTCTCGAACGTTCTCCAAACTTCCCTCAAAACCCTATATATTTCTCCCCCATGGAGCACCCAAATCACACAACAAGAATTCAAGCTCTCAGAAACTCACAAAGCTTTCATACCACTCACAAATCTCTCTATAAATCCCCTCTATTTCAAAACCTCTCACACACTTCCATATCTCTCCAAAAAATCCATCCTTTTCTACACAAAAATGGCAGCAAAGGGAGGAAAGGCAATCGGAATCGACCTAGGCACGACCTACAGCTGCGTAGGCGTGTGGCAAAACGATCGAGTTGAAATAATCGCCAACGATCAAGGCAACAGAACAACACCCTCCTATGTAGCCTTCACAGACACCGAACGATTAATCGGAGACGCGGCGAAAAACCAAGTGGCCATGAATCCAACCAACACAGTCTTTGACGCAAAACGATTAATCGGACGCCGATTTTCCGACCCTTCTGTTCAAAGCGACATGAAGCACTGGCCCTTTAAAGTAATCTCTGGGCCAGGAGATAAACCCATGATCGTCGTTCAATACAAAGGCGAGGAAAAGCAATTCGCAGCCGAGGAAATATCATCCATGGTTTTAACAAAGATGAAAGAAATCGCCGAGGCTTATTTGGGTTCTACTGTGAAGAACGCGGTTATAACTGTTCCTGCGTATTTCAATGATTCTCAAAGACAAGCTACGAAAGACGCGGGAGCGATTGCGGGTTTGAATGTGATGAGAATGATTAATGAGCCCACGGCTGCAGCTATTGCTTATGGGTTGGATAAGAAAGGGGAGAGGTCGGGTGAGAAAAATATTCTTATTTTTGATTTGGGTGGAGGAACTTTTGATGTTTCTCTTCTTACTATTGAAGAAGGGATTTTTGAAGTTAAAGCTACAGCTGGAGATACTCATTTGGGTGGTGAAGATTTTGATAATCGGCTGGTTAATCATTTTGTTTCGGAGTTTAAACGAAAGCATAAGAAGGATATTAGTGGCAATGCTCGGGCTCTGAGGAGGCTCCGAACTGCATGTGAAAGGGCGAAGCGGACTCTATCGTCTACTACTCAGACTACTTTAGAGATTGATTCTCTCTATGAAGGGATTGATTTCTATGCGACGATTACGCGAGCTCGGTTCGAAGAGCTGTGTATGGATTTGTTCAGGAAATGTATGGAGCCTGTGGAGAAAACTTTGAGAGATGCGAAGATTGATAAGGGGAATGTTCATGAGGTTGTTCTGGTTGGTGGGTCTACGAGAATTCCCAAAGTTCAACAGCTTTTGCAGGATTTCTTCAATGGGAAGGAGCTCTGTAAGAGTATTAATCCTGACGAGGCTGTGGCCTATGGGGCTGCGGTTCAGGCTGCGATTTTGAGCGGTGAAGGGAATGAGAAGGTTCAAGACCTTCTCCTTCTTGATGTAACTCCTTTAAGTCTAGGGCTCGAGACCGCAGGCGGAGTTATGACTGTTCTAATTCCTCGTAATACAACAATCCCAACCAAGAAAGAACAGATTTTTTCTACATATTCAGATAGTCAGCCTGGAGTTTTGATCCAAGTATATGAAGGGGAAAGGGCGCGAACGAAAGATAACAACTTGCTAGGAAAATTCGAGCTTTCAGGCATTCCTCCGGCGCCGCGTGGGGTTCCTCAGATCAATGTATGTTTTGATATTGATGCGAATGGGATTTTGAATGTGTCTGCAGAGGATAAAACTGCGGGTGTGAAGAATAAGATTACGATTACTAATGATAAGGGGAGGTTGAGTAAGGAAGAGATTGATAAGATGGTGAAGGATGCGGAGAGGTATAAGGCGGAGGATGAGGACGTGAAGAAGAAGGTGGATGCGAGGAATGCGTTGGAGAATTATGCTTATAATATGAGGAATACTGTGAAGGATGACAAGTTTGCGGGGAAATTGGGGGCGGAGAAGGGGAAGATTGAGAAGGCTGTTGATGGGGCGATTGAGTGGTTGGAGAGGAATCAGTTGGCGGAGGTGGAGGAGTTGGAGGATAAGTTGAAGGAATTGGAGGAGGTTTGTAATCCGATTATAGCGAAAATGTATCAGGGAGATGGTGCTGGAATGGGAGGAATGGGTGGAATGGGAGATATGAATGGTGGTGGGTTTGGTGGAAAGAGCTCTGGTTCGGGAGCTGGTGCTGGGCCCAAGATTGAAGAGGTTGATTAAAGGGGTTGAATGAAGATTTGGTGTTACTCTGTTTTGGTTGTGCTTCTGTAGGGTTTCAGAATTGAGTCTTTTTTTTTTCTTTTTTGGTGTTTTGTTAATGGGTATGTCTGGGGTTATTTCTCTCTTATTTGAATGCAAGTAGTGGTTGGTTTCCAATAGAGTGAAAATGGGAAATCTTATGGTGTAAGAGTCCTATATACATGCTTTTGTGAATAAAATGAAAGTTTGATGTTCAAAAGGGCCTCCAATTTGATGTTATTAAAATGAATTAGCATTCCTTTAATTTGTTTTTGTTTATTAATCTCTCTTGATGTTGAATGATTTGTGAACTTTTAGGTGAAGCTGCATAGGAAGAAAACTGTCTTGTTGAATCAGAAGTTCTTCTGTTACTCTGTTCAAAGCAATCTGTCTTCTCTAAATAAAAAACACCCTATGCAAATAGATTTCACTCAGAGAGTATCTGAGCTTGCTTTGTCTTCTTCTTCTCCTCCTTTTATCTTCGACTTATGATTATGTAATTTATTTATGATAGGTCGTGATTCTCAATTTTTCTACTAAATTTGGTGGTTGTCAAAACCCAGCTTGCCTAGGGCAAAAGGTTTGGGGGTCTATACTGTTGGGGCAAATTGTAATTATGAATAATGAAATATTGCAAACTCAAATAATCAAACTCAGAAAGATAAGAGAAAATAGACCAAGGTATTTTGAAAATCAAGGATAAACATATTTTGAAAATCAACTCCCATTTTGTGCATGTAATTAAGGTGTATTAAAGGGCGTTAGTGTCGTTTCATTTTTTTGCACTTTTCCAAAAAAAAAAATGGAATATACTCATAGGGGGTTGTTTATCTAGGGTACATATTTTCCCTGAAAATGAGTTTCCACCTTTTGGCTATTATGACAATGTTTTATGATAAAAATACCCCACATTTGAATGACCATCAGTTAAAAATCTTTAGAAAATATCCAAGGATTGAACATTTGTGTATATAGGGGAAATTTTCGGTTTTGAAATGTGAAAAATCATGGAAAATGAATTGGCCACATGCATGGGACCCATTCTTCAAGGAAAGGTTCTTTTGAAAATAAAAAAAAGAAGGCAAGCCACAACGAAATAGCCCCATGTTTCTTATGACCCCAATCAGCTAGTCATTTGCCACCGAAAAGAGGTAGGAAATAGGTGATTTTCCTGTTGCCATGTTGATTTTTCATTGTTCATTTGCATATTCCTTTAGGTAAAAAGGGGGGTAACGTGGAATCCGTGTCAGAGCACTTAGATTTCATATCGGCTGTGATTTCTTCTTGGAAAACAATTATGTTAGCCTAAGGGTTCAACCTTGTTCATTCTCTCTAGGCATGTTTTGATGACAACAAACACAGTGTGACATTTTATATTAGTTGCGCTACTAATGTTTCAATGTTGCGTAAGAATTCTCAGCAATGTTCAATATGCTGCATATTGAAGCATTGACCTGGAGCATGGATCAAGTCATGGAGTGAAGCCAAAGCTTGAAAATCCATATAACATTAAGCATTGGATCAAGTCAAGGAGTGGAGTCAAAGCTTGAAGATCCATGCAGCAGGAAGCATTGATCCGATGCTGAATGGGGAAAAGTGCAAAGACCATAGTTGGGAAAATACAAACAGTCGCTGAAAAGCAACAATGTCGAGCAGGCCCAGGCCATTCCTTTGCATAATAAGTAAACGTGGCCAAAAAAAAGAAAAGAATAGGTTTTTGAGTGTGGTCACCCGCCCCCACTCGCCCCCGTTTGTCCTTGTGTACATAAAAGATTTTTGCTTTATGCACCCTCTAACATCTTATTTTAGCTCGCACCAGTTTTTTCAGACCATTTTCTAAATTGTGTATAGTGAACCAAGCAATTTTTTTTTCGACGACAAGAGGGAACCACATAATAGAATAGACAGGAAACAATACAACAGAAGAATTATATATATTTATGCGGTGAAATCTACTCTTGTTTCAAAAAATCTTAAATTGTAAATGCTTAACTGGTTATATATGTTGGATGTACTCATACAATCCATGCCCACACCAAAAACAGTTAGAAAAAAAAGGGTGTGAAAAATCACCTAAAGGACGTTACTTCTGGACAGAATGGCAGCAAATCGAGCATGATGCATTGGATCAAGTGATGGGGTGGACCCAAAGCTTGAAAGTCCATGGAGCATGAAGCATTGATTCGAGGCAGAATAGGAAAAAGTCTAAACGCCACGATCGGGAAAAAGACAAATAGGCACCGAAAAGCAATAGCTCGGTGTTGAGCGAGTCTAGGTCATTCCTTTACATAATAGGTAAGGGCCCGTTTGGATGCCGAGAATATTTTGATTTGGATTTCTCACATTTGCAGCCCTTTTTGCATTGTAAGTTGGATTGGATCAAATTCTTGGATTTCTAATTCAGCAGCTGACAGTGAAAAAAATAAGATTGCTAAATTTGCTGTGGAAATAAGAAATTAGAAATCCACATATCTGGCAATTTCCTTCCCCCTCTTTGCTCCTCAACTTCTCCCCTCCACTAGGAAGTACCCCCTTTCCTCTCTGTCTCCCTCTGAGTGAGCTGCCAGATCTATTCATTTTGTATTCAAAACTAAATTCCAAATCCAAATACAAACTGTGAGGTATCTAAACAGACACTAAGTAAAAAAACAGGGAAATGATTTGAGCATTCCACTCCTTTTGTAAGTATAAGATGCGCGACACATCTTGTCGTGTAGTACTTAAAGGGGTGTCAAGAAAATAGTACATTTCTCAAAAAGTTTTTACAAGCCCTCTAAATATTAAACAATAAGATGTGCATCTTATAAAAAGATTGGAGTGCTGAAATCATTTACCAAAAAAAAATTAGGTTTTTGAGTGAGGTCAACTGCCCCCGTTTGTCCTTGTGTGTTGCCATCATCAAAACTTGAATAATAAAATGAAGGATGCCCGGACTAACCCTCTTTTTGTGAGTTGGGATCGAACCTACCACCTCATGGTTGATAGACAAAGCCTTAGCCAAGGGCTAACCCTTACTGTTAAATACGTCTAATTAATTGGTGCCACATCATCAACCAGGGAGACAAGCTTACCTCGTTTTCTACATTGTTTTTTTTTTTCCCGTAAATAACTAAAATTCTGTTAAAACAGGAAAGATTTTTGCTTTCTGCACACTCTATTGTCGTGTTTTAGCTAAGGTTTAAAATTTCGATTTCAGTACCGGTTTCTGACTTTCGAAATTCCGAAATTTGGTACTCTCGTTCGAAATTCCGGACCGAAATTTTGTGACGCTTTTTTTAAAAATAAAAAATGCATTTTCTCGAAATTTCGGACTGAAATTTGGTAAATGGCAAAATTTCTAATTTCGCCAAATACCGGTTTCGGTCCCCACCGAAATCCTCGGATTTCGGTTCAAATTTAAAACCATGGTTTTAGATCGCATCAATTTTTTCAACCTTTTTCTAAGGTGAAATCCACTCTTGTTTCAAGGTATTTTAAATCGTAAATGCTTAATTGGTTATATATGTAGGATGTACTCATACGATCCTTGCTCATATGCAAAACAGTGAGAGAAAAGAAAGCGCCGTGCTAGTGTAGTGAGTAGCGAACAAGGGATCATCCATGGAGTATGAAGCATTGGATCAATTCATGGAGTAAAAGGCAAAGCTTGAAGATCCATGGAGCAAGAAGCATTGATCCTTGCTTAGTAATAAACGTGGCAAAAAAAATTAAAAAAAAAATTGGGCTTTTGAGTGGGGCCAACTTCCCTCACTCTCTCCCCATTTGTCCCTGTGCACTGCCATTATCAAAAGTGGAATAATAAAATGAAGGGTGCCCTGGCTAACCCTTGAGGTTAAAGGCGCCTAATTTTGACAATAAAGTCAAAATCCCTGTGCTGTAAGCTCAGGCCCTGTTTAGATTTCAAGAAAAACATTTATGTTGAATTTTTTTACTCGGAAATGTTTTCTTTCCACAATCTAGAGGAAAATGATATTATTATTATTAATTTAGGAATGTTATCATAAATTAAAGATCCCTCTATACAAAATTGAAATAGGATTGGTTCAGATTATCTTTTTTATTGTTTAAAAATTTGTATTAAGTTTTAGAAATATTTTCCCTTTCCGAACTTTTCCAAAAAAATTCCTCCAACACACATAGGAGGGACAACATTTGGCGATTTTATATGTCTTGCTCTCGTGAAGTTCAGTCATTTTCAAAAAGTACTAGAGAGTCATTTTCAAAAAGCACTAGGACTCGTTAAGGATTCGAGCGGAGCTCGAGCTGAGCTTTTTTCAAGCTGAACTCGAGCGAGCTTTCGAGCCCGAGCCAAAATTGACACCCTTGACTAGGGCCCACTTCTTAGGATGATCCAAACCCTTTGATTACTAAACCAGGACGAGAAGGGGACCTTGGGGAGTGCTTCGAGGTGCCCCCCAATTAAATTCTCATGCATCATATATGCCATGTAAACTACACTTGTGCGTTGGAGATCGACTTGTCAGGGTCTATGGCATAAGTGCGTCGAACTAGGACACGAGTGGGTAAGTTTCGGTCGTGGGGTCCACCGCCAGTCGTACCCTTCGATTTCCAATGTTGAAATGACTAACGTACCCTTTTTTCCCGTTGAGATATTCTTCCGGCCAATTTCTTTGCAAAAGCGTTCATCTCTTTTATTTAAAACCTTCTAATTGTAAAGTTTTCTTAACAATTATTAAATATCTTCTACATGTAAATTTTCTATCATTAAAATAAAAATTTCTTTGTACCTATTAAATACTTTCCATTTTAAGCTACGGCTCTATTTTCACCAAATGTAAATGGGCAGTGATATTTTAGCCCCCTCTTATTGATATCCCCCCCGTCCTGTAATAGATATTGTTAGGATATACAAAGGGCTTGCCACCATTCACTCCAAAAGGCTTAAAAGTTAACGATTTCTATTGGCCGGGGGATATTCATAACAGGGGATATTTTGTATGAATTGCGCCCATGTAAATTTACTCATAAAATTACTAAGTTTTCACATGTAACTATGTAAGCACGCATGCCGTTTTCGTGTCGATATTTATGAGCAATAGATCTGGGAAAATGATAAATGCGCCCCTTTTCATCACTTGGGACATCTAGCTGCATTGTACGTGGCAATCAAGTCACTTCATTCCTTCAAATGTGAAGTACATCAGCTCTTTTGCAGCCATAGATATACTGTAGCCGGGTGTCTCAGGCAATGAAGAGGGGCGCATTTATCATTTCCTTAGATCTGCTTAGCCATAAATATGCTTTCTATATTTATACCCGGTTAACGTGTTGGGGTTATTTGTAGAAACTAGAGGATAATTTCGTCCGCAGAAAAAGTAACAGTATCCAGTCGTGTAGAGCTGAACGTGTTGGGTTATTTGTAGAAGCCAAAGGACAATTTCGTCAACAGAAAAAGTAACGGACCCAGTCGTGTAGAAGTGTAGAACTATAGATCACCGTCTTCTTTTAGTATTAAAAAAAATGTAAGCGATAAATTCGCACCCCCTGTAAGATAATTCACACTCCTTGGAAGGAGGGTATGGGCAGAGTCGGCAGACCTTGACGTTTTTTAACTTCAGTTTCACGTTAAAGTGGTGCGAATTATCCACAGGGGATGCGAATTTATCTGTGCCCAAAGAAAGGGTGAATAAAACAAAAATATACCGTCAGCATAGGCGTAATTCAGAAATAAAAAAGTGAGTTTCCTCTTCTCTCTATTCTCTCTTTCCTCTTTTGCATCTGCGAGAGAGGGAGCCCTTTGGGAAGAAAGGCTCTCTCTGTATTCATATTTAAACCCTCTTTCCCCTATTTTTTTTCACACCTCCACCCCCTCTTTTCTTTTTTCTCACCCCCCATCTTATTCGACCCTTTCTCTTTCTTTTTCTTTTCGGATAATCCGACGGTCGCGATCTTTCAGATAGCGTGATCAAGAGAGTTATGCAGGCAGATCAGACGGTCCTGAGCTTACGTCCTGGTGGTGGAGGCAATCGAGGCGGTCGATTCTTTGGCCCTCGTTTGGATTCTGCTTTCGGAAATTCGTCCATCTCTTCCTCCGATCTTCATATCCTCCGTCCCCATGGTGGCATCGCTCCAACATCTTTCAAGGTCAGAACTGAAAAAACCCTAACCATTGAAAAAACCTGAAAAAACCCTAACAATCCGTAGAAAAAACCCTAAGCATTCAAAGGAACTGAAAAAAACCCTAACCTTCCAAAAACAAAAAAAAAAACTGAAAAACCCTAACAATACGTACGGATCTAGCGTTTCCTTCTATCTTGGGGTAGGGTTTGAATATCTGATGGATTGGATTGTTTTATTTTTTAATTTCTTTTATTGATTATTTTTGTTCTGGAGACATGCTCTATGTGATAGATGATTCTGTTGATTTGTTTTTTTGATGTTGTTATTTAGCTTGTAAATTTGGTTATTTGGATTTTGTGAGGTGACTCTTCGATCTTGTTAGGGAATTCTCGGTGGATTTTGCATATTATACTTGATTTGTTTGTGTTATTAAACGTTGCAAAGTTGTTGATAAGATGTTAAGAAGGTTTGCTGTAAGTAATTCTCAATCCACTGGTAATCAGTGCTTTCTGTTTGGTTTGATTGTGCTATTGTTATGAAGTCTATGGATTTTCTGGAAATTTATTTAAATGATTTTGTCTTTCTTTGTTAAGTTTATATGTGTGTATTTGTGACTGTGTATTGGATTTACACTTGTTTCTGCTTGGGATTTTTTTGTTATGAAATACTGCAAAGTGCGAGTCGATGATAATTGAAGGAGGTAGAAATTTGCTTATCATTTGTTTTCTTTTTTCTCTGGAGGTGAATGCTTTAGCTGCCAAGTAGCATGCACTTTCTGGAGTCTTCTTTAACCAATGAAACTTTCTTTCTTTCTTTTTGACTTTTCTTTTTGGTTTCTATTCTAATGTCCTCCCTTTTTCCCCCGGACCTCCATATTTGCACTACTCAGTGGCTCTGAAATATTTGAATTTCCGCTGTTTCTTATATTCTGATCTTTAATTTCTCCAGTGTGTGAACCCTTATGTTAAACCTTTTTGGCTTCTTCTACTCGGATCGAATGAAACACTTTATGCTAGTTCCTGTCGTAGATTTGGTTTGTTTATGAGCAAATTTTGTTCCCCTTCCTTTTTTTTAGAAAAAAAAACTGAGGCTTTCACGTGTAATATTTCTAAGATATATTTCTTTGATTTTACACTTAATAACCTACTCATAGTGGGAAGCTGTAGGATGGAATCTTCAGGGTGCTTCGAAACAACTTACTATTGTTTTTATCAGCACCAGAATTGTATGCAGCATCAGTACAAAGTACATATGTATCTCATGTAAGCCAATCCAAGTATACCGTTGTATTTAACCACTGTGCTTGTGTCTGCTCAAATTATTATTTTTTCTTCTGGTATTAGAACACAAGAACCAAGCTGTCCACAATTCACACTGGGAAAAAGGCCTAATTTTTAATGGTGGAAATTTGATTAAATAGGGGAAAAAGCCCAATAACCGAAGTGGTCAAAGGAAATACATACAACAAACCTATAATATAATGGATACAAAGCAAGCATAATACAACCAGCTTAACATCCTCAAGGAGATAAGTAATCGAAGGTAAAAAACGCCTCTCTGTCAACACCCAAGAGAACAAGACCATTCGCCTCTGAGTTAGCCGATCGTAAGACGTGCCGAACTTCTGTATCTTGTCCTTATAATTGATCATGAATCTCCGAATCTCCTGCAAAGCATCTAAAAATCTCCATGGGAACAAGTTCCTATCTCTCACCCATCTAAGAATGATGAGGGAATCTCCCTTGATTTTTTTGAGTGATATCTCCCTCGATAATAATTTGGTCTATTTGAGATTGGTCCACCAGTCTGATCATATGAAGAAGAGCCTGAACCTCTTCCTCGTTAGAGCCCTTCTCTCTTATGGGTCCCGAATAAGCCCAGGGAACTTCACGAGCATCGTTCCTCATCCCGCCAATACTAGCCGGACAGGGCTTCCAATACTCTACCGGGTGAATTTCAGCTTAAGCCTCCCAAGAGGAGCGTCCCATCTAGGCCGAGGGTATTTACTATTTAGGCTGCTTTGCCTGATCTCCTCCCAAGACTTGTAGAAGGATGACACCGAAGTATCATGAAACACAGAAAGACTAGATGCCCGCTATACCAGAGGATTTTTCCCTTCAAATACCCAACCACTTGACTCGAAGCCCTCAAATAATTTCACTTAAGAATAATCACAAATTGTACCATTAGGGCCATCCATGATGGACCTACCTAATCTACATAAAAATTGATATAAGATAAGCCCCACTCAGAGTAACTACCCTGTAACCTAATGCATATATCAGAACCCTTAACAACAGTCTTCATAAATCGTTTGGTTGTACAACCTCTATTGTTTTTCTTTTAGCTCATTTTGTTGCTACGTAGGGCAATAAGAAAAGCTTCCTTCCCATTTTCACTTTTCAGTAAATGTGCAGTCTGTAATTCTATTTGGTTAACATTATTATTCATTAGTTTCTTTTTTCTTTTTTCTTTTTTCTTTTTTTACATTTGAGAAATTAACATTTTTGTTTTGTTTTTGTTATGACATTCATAATATATAGTCAAACTAAAAATAGGTAGATTGACTATTTTAATGGTTCTGCTGTTATAGGTTGGAGACTCACGGTTTGAGGGTCGTGAGCGTGTTCTGTATACACGAGACCAACTCTTGCAACTTAGGGAGGTATGCCACTTTTTGTTTTGCCATGACTTTTTTTCTTGCATGCTCTTTATATGTTCATTTGAGTTTTGGGGGCTGGCCATGGCCATGCTTGATAGCCAACGGGAGGACTTGCTTGTTTCCAAAGTTTTTTTTTTTCATAAGGTTTGCTCGAATATTTATTTTTTTTGAAATGGATTGCTCGAATATTTATTGTCACTGAGTTTTTCGACGATTATTCAGCTCCCGAACCTGCAAGCTTCTACGCTGAAAAGACAGGTCGTCGCTAATTCATGGAGTCAATAGGAAAAGTAGAAAGGCAAGATTTATGAAAGGCCAGGCCGGTTGTCTTGGCGTGGATTACCTTCCTTCTTCGCAACCCGCGTTACGGGCCTGGAGGAAGATTTTTTTCTTGATCTTCACCCGTTCCCACTGCTCGTCTTCTAGCTAGTCTTAGTGAACCAGGATCACTTCCCCGGGTGACACTTTGACGGGAATTAAGCCATCAACTCCGTTGCTTTTGAGGTTGATACACACTATCATTCTTTCTGACTCAGTATCTTCCTCTACGACTATTGGGACTTCAGTGGGAGATCCAAACGGGATTGACACCTCGTTGGAAGGGTCTGTAGATGTTAAAATAATTACCGCTCAGTTCTTTGACTTTATCGAGACCCATCTTACTTAATAGGCCCTTATGGGGTGACTAACCACGCCGGTGAGAGATGCAATATTTGGGATCATTTGTCATCCTCCTTGTTCCAGCCGCTTTGGCATGGGCAACTGTATTTTCCCTATCGAAATCAGGAGCTCAAAGATGTTGGTCGTTTCTTCCAAATCGAAAGAATATTTTTTGGCCAACTTGTCTTGCAAAGATGGACTCCTCTTGCTTGTGCCTTAATTATTTTCTTTCTTTGTTTCGGGTTGTTGGAGATTGTCCTTCATGTTTGTTTAAACAACATAGGCCTCCTTTTCCTTACTGGCACCTTTATAGCTTTTCTGACGCCCTATTAAGGGAGTTGTACCTTTTTCGCCTTGGTTGTCTTTCATAGCGGCTTCACATTGACTTCAATTTCAAGAAGTTTAGCCATTTAGTGCGAGCAACAACCATTCTCTCCCGGTCGTATGCTATGAAAACAGAATTGGACCATCATTTTGGTAGTGATACCCTCTGACCATCATTTCAGCGAGATAGCTGAATGCACAAAAGCAAGAAGTGTTGCAAGCAGCGGAAAAATGAGAAAATGATAATCAATAGACGGAGAGAGAATTCACTAGAACGGTGGGGTAATGAACCAATTTATTCCCCATGCATGTGCTGGGGAAACACATCCCCCATGCATTTCCCTTGTGATACTGCTCTGTGTTTTTCCCTTTACCCCTTGATTCTTCCCATATTTCCCATGTTGAGAAACCATGCTGTGTTCATTTCTGCAACATGTTTTTCAACTCTGAAATTGGTTTCTTTCTACAAAGGACATGGTACGTGAACATGTTTGAAGCGTTTAATTTTCTTCTTTTCATTTAAGGGATCACATTTGTTGTTTTATTATAAATGTACTTCTATAGATGATTCGCTTTAGTTATTAAGAGTTTATCTTTTCCATGTAACTTATTATTATTTTTGTTAATTGTTTTCAGCTGACTTGTTTGAGATCCTTAAGCAGTAATATAAGTTTATTTGGTCCAAGTGTATATCACAGTTAAACATTTACTCATTTTGACTTAATTTTTCTTATTACGTTGTCTCTATAGGTTGTTGATGTTCCTGAAGACATCTTGAAACTGAAACAAGAAATTGAGGCTGAATTTTTTGGCGATGAGCAAACTTGGGGACGCGGAGATGCTAGTGTGAGTTCCCTTTCATCCAATTGTGGCACGGTTTAAATCTTTTTACCCCATTTTTTTTTGGGATGGAAGAAGGAAATTCTCTCTAAGTTTTATTTGTGAGGACAATGGGACAACTTAACACCTTTTTGTTGCTTTCCATGTTTTTATCTGTATCCGCTACTTTTTTATACTTGCTAGTATTACTATCCATACTGAAAATCATATTAATTCTTGGAAGCATGTTTCACGGAGTCAATCAGTTTCACAATGCTGTTTGTATTTGTTTTTTCTCGAAAAGCTTTAGATTTAAACAATTATTGCTTTTATATTTTTTATGTATTGGCAAATTGTTTAACACTTTGCCTCTCTCTCCAGCTTCTAGGTCAATCTCAAAATCATTATTCCGAGCCAGATAATCGTGATTGGCGTGGCCGTTCAGGGCCATTGCCTACCTCTGGAGAGGAGAGGTCATTGGAAAATCGAGAGTACACAGGTCGATCAGAGTCGTTCGCATCAAATCCAAGACAACACGAAGCTAGTCAGTATAGTCGCCAAGACCAACTAAGCTCCCAATTTTCTTCTAAAGCTCAAATCTCATCTACACAAGGGGTAATAGTACTTAATCACATTATTATGGGCATTCCTTATTTCACAGATAATTTTACCCCGTTTGCCATAATTTTTCTTTTAGCTTTAAAACTCACTTCAATTTACATAGATGTTTGTATTTCTTGTTGAAAGATATTTCATGGTTGAGTTCTGTTACTTTTTCAATTACCGGTGAATTACTTTTTGTTGGACTAAATGATTTTTATTCAGTTATGTAGTTCTCTAAATATGTGATATCTGGGAGGACAAAATTTATATGTATCATCTCATTGAAATCTGCTAATGTGAGGGCAATTTGGTTTAATTGTCTGTGATGATACTATGTGCATTTTGTCACGTCAGTTATTTCCTATCTGGATCTAGCTTGTAAGTTTACCAATCATCAAAAGAAAGGGGTGTGCAAGAAAGGTTTAGAACCTTCCATGGCATTGTTGAAGTTTGGGAGTTGCACATTTTGGTTGAAGCCTTGGATATTTCGTACTCCGGTGAATAGCAACTAGCTAACAATACTACATGTGTTTTGTTACCTCAGTTATTTCCTATCTTGTTTGCATGCCTACCATAACCTCCTAGCAGCGTCGTCCTCTGTAGTTAGTAGAGTTTGGAGAATACCAGCTCCTGCTAGAGTGTGTACTTTTGTGTGACGGCGGTTTTGGACAAGATCTTGATTGTCTATCATCTTCGAAATCAAAAGATTCTGATTATGGACTATTGTGTCACGTGCTTAGAGGCAGGGGAGATCGTTGATCACTTGTTCATGCACTGCAGGATGGCTAGAGATGTGTGGTATGTTATTCTTTGTTGTTTCGGCATGTCGTGGGATTTCCCAGTCCGGCTTAATGTTTTTTTGAGAGTTGGTTGGGTGCTCTCTGGCTTAAAAAAGGATGTTTGCTCTAGATTATGCTTGCTACTTTCTAGATCATTTGGAAGGAAAGAAATAGCCACCTATTTGAGGGAGTATCTAAAGGTTCTCCTTCCATGTTTGTGAAGGTGATGTATTTGACTTGCAGCTGGGCTTTAGGTTTTTCGTACGTTCGGGATGTATCTAGTGTTATACTTTGAAACAATTTGGGGGGAGGTATGTTTGAGCTAGGATAAGATTGCCGTTCGGACCCCTAAGCGGACCCATTCTGACGTTGGAAAAGTGAAACTTAATTTTGACGGATCGAGCTTAGGTAACCCTGCCCAGGTGGAGTGGGAGGGATCCTCAGGGTTGATCACGGGGCTACCAAGTGGGCATTCTCTTGTCCAATTGGCACCAAGGACTCCAGTGAGGTGTAGGTGTGGGCCATTTTATGAGGGATCCAACTCATTGACAAGGAAGACTTGGATCACTTGATCGAGGAAGGGGACTCCTTAAACGTGATTAGATGGATGGACTATAGAAACCTTCATGCCTATGAGGAAATTCAGGAACATCTAGAGGGTCATGAGATTATCTTGCAACATGTTAGGAGGTCAGCCAATAGTGAGGCCGATTGGCTAGCGCGCACAGACGTTGAAAGAACCTCACTTGGAGCTATTTGATTTTCTCCCACCCTCGAGTTTGTTATCTCTTGTTTGTATTTGTTTTTGATAGAGGTTTAGTCTTGTATCTTTTGTACTTGGCCACCTTGGGCTTTGGGTTTTCTCCGTTCCTTATAAAATGGATTATTCATCATTAAGAAAAAAGTGCATACAAATGTTCTAAATCTAAATGTATACCATGTAACATAGGCAGCAAAGAATATTCTTCTCAGAAGTCAGATATTAGTTTTGTAAACAATGATTCTTTAGATGTTAGATCAGATTGTCTTTCTTGAATTATTTTTCTACCTTTTTATTTGTTGCTGCATGTGCAGAGTTGGTCCGGTTCTAGTTATTTTCTCCTTCATGTTTCTGTAATATTGCTACTGTTATTATTTCTTTCATGGTATGTAATGTAATGCAACTATTTTGGTGAATTTCTTTTTATTTTCTTAATATTTTTGCTGGGATGTTCCATTACTCATTGAGGTTTGCATCATTATGTTTTTTTTGAATGACAACAAAATTTATTAAGGAAAATGCATCGCTAATTTTTCGGTTGCCTTTGTAGTACTTAGTGTTTAAATCATTGCTCAATTTCAAGCTAACCATGTCATTTCAAATATATATATATATATATATATATATATATATATATATATATATATATATCAACCTAACCATGCCCTGAGTTTATGGAGAATGATATACTGGTACGTTATAGAACAAAATGATTAGGAATTTTAGTTTGCTTTGTGGTGGAATCTATTTAAAAAGCATAAATCATAGTTCTTGTTCGGTTATTTCCAATTCGGAGCTGGTTTTGTCCTTCTAATTTTATCTTGAGTTTTTAGGCCTAAGAAAATACTTATTTAGTATTTTTTATGATTGGGATCAAAATACGATGGATGTCTAGGATTTTCTAGAAAGCTTTAGGGTTGTTTAGACTTTAGAGGCGTTAATTAAGGATGAGTTTATGTAGGAGCATGCACAGATTTTCAGAGCTATTGAATTATTGGGAACATAAAATTCTCAGATTTGAAGGTTTATTTTATACTATTTTAATTTCTAGTCACTGCACTAGGATTTTCTAGAAAGCTTTAGGGTTGTTTAGACTTTATAGGCGTTAATTAAGGATGAGTTTATGTAGGAGCATCCACAGATTTTCAGAGCTATTGAATTATTGGGAACATAAAATTTTCAGATTTGAAGGTTTATTTTATACTATTTTTATTTCTAGTCACTGCACGAGCAGATTTGGTCCTGTTCTAGGTTTTTCTCCCATATATTTCTGTATTGTTGCTTATTGTTATTTCTTTAATTGTGCGAGTTGTAATGGTACTATTTTGGTGAATTTCTTTTTATTTTGTTAATAGTTTTTTTCTGGGAGTTTCAATTTCCATTGAGATTGTATCATTAAGTGGTTGGAATTAAAGCTATTATATGAAGTGAGTGTCTTTAGTACTTAGTAGTATTATATGACTTGAACCAGGTTTCTTATGATTAAGTCCTTGCTAAATTTCAAGTGACCATGTTAACTCTAATGATCTATGGGTTTGTAGCAGTAGCTGCACAAAATGATCATGAATATCCTACTGGTCTTTCTTGTAAACTTGTCTTGGAAGTAATTTGCTATTTTGTTTGTTCATTTTAGTCAAGTTTGCTTGCCTATTCTTGAACTCTTTTAATTCCACATTGTCTGCATGCTTCGTTGTTATTCTGGTTTTAGTTCTCATTGTTTATTCTTGAATCAGGGTGTACCTGCTGCTCTCATCAAGGCTGAAGTGCCATGGTCAGCCCGAAAGGGCAATCTCTCTGAGAAAGATCGTGTTTTGAAAACGGTGAAAGGGTAATAAATTTTGAACTTTTATCTTGGTCTCCTCAATCTTTGATCATTTGCCTGTGTCGTATTTTATGCAGTATTGTAATTGAAGGCTGTAAAGGCATGCAGACTTTATTAATTTCTAGCAGGACAGCTTAAATATTGGCTCATTTTACCCTTGGATAACTTATCCTGGCCCGAAATATCAGTTTGTGTTTTTTAATGCTGGCAAAATCGTCCCTTTTTTATTTGTGTTTTGCAGCATTCTGAACAAGCTCACCCCAGAGAAATTTGATATTCTCAAAGGCCAGTTGATTGATTCTGGAATCACAACATCGGATATCTTAAAGGTTTTGCATATCACATGCAGTTTCTATTCAGCAAGTTCCTAATATAGTTCTAATTGCTCAATTTGGTAAATGTACTTTTGCTAATGCAGGGTGTTATCACATTGATATTTGAGAAAGCAGTGTTGGAACCTACATTCTGTCCCATGTATGCCCTTCTATGTTCTGATCTCAATGAAAAACTCCCGCTATTTCCATCTGAAGAACCAGGTGGGAAAGACATTACGTTTAAGCGGATCCTTTTGAATAATTGTCAAGAGGCATTTGAAGGTGCTGAGAATTTAAGAGCCGAAATTAGACAAATGACTTCCCCAGAGCAAGAATTGGAACGCAGAGATAAGGAGAGAATGGTGAAGCTCCGCACCCTTGGAAATATTCGCCTCATTGGGGAGCTTTTAAAGCAGAAGATGGTGCCTGAGAAAATTGTCCATCATATTGTTCAGGTTTTTACAATATTTCACAGCACGTCTCTCCTTTCTGTCTTTAAAATGGTTTAGTGCTTTGAAAGTGCCTGCCTTGTTCCTTCCAAACAGGAGCTTTTGGGACATGATGGTAAGACCTGCCCAGATGAAGAAAACGTGGAAGCAATATGCCAATTTTTCAATACCATTGGTAAGCAGCTGGATGAAATCCCAAAGTCCCGGCATGCCAATGATTCCTATTTCAAACGACTGAAGGAGCTGACCACCAACCCTCAATTAGCACCGCGGATGAGGTTTATGGTTCGTAATGTTTTGGAGCTGCGTGCTAACAACTGGATCCCTAGGCGTGAAGAGGTAAACTTCCCTCTTTCAAAACAATCAGGGCATGTTTGGCTACCATGAATTTGTTTTCCTGGAATATTTGATTACATAAAGGTGAGGAAGGGCGGGAGAGGGATTTGTTTTCCTGGTATATGAGAGGGACTCAATGAGGGGAGGGTAAGAAAAGCCTGAAAAACCAGGAAAGAAAAAACTCTACTCAAAATATAGTCGACTTTTTCTTGGTTTTTAGCCACTTCTCATCCCCTACACAATCGTGCTCTCTCAAGTCTCTTTATCCCACGCGCCCTGCCCTCTCGCACCACTTGGAGGAAATAATATACCATGAAAAAAAATTCGTGATTTGTTTTCCTGGTATATGAGAGGGACTCAATGAGGAGAGGGTAATAAAAGCCTGAAAAACCAGGAAAGAAAAAAGTCTCTACCCAAAATGTGGTTGACTTTTTCTTGGTTTTTAGCCACTTCTCATCCCCTACACAATCGTGCCCTCTCAAGTCTCTTTATCCCACCCGCCCTGCCCTCTTTCACCACTTGGAGGAAATAATATATCATGAAAAAAAATTCCTGGTTGCCAGACATGGCCTCAGTGATCCAAAACCTGGACCAGCCACTTAATTATATGACTGGCCAATCTAGCAAAAAACAGAAACATTGATGCGTGTCTGGAGAGTTGAAAGTTCAAAAATGAATAAATTGGGTTTTCAAATTTTTTTTTTTTCATCTCCAACTTATGAGTTTGTTGTTTTCCCTTGGTTTACAGGTGAAAGCCAAGACTATAACAGAAATCCATTCAGAGGCAGAGAAAAATCTCGGATTACGGCCTGGAGCAACTGCGAATATGCGAAATGGTCGTGTTACTGGTGCAGGTGCCTTAGCGAGTATTGGCCCGGGAGGTTTCCCTGTCAACCGTCCTGGTGCTGGTGGTATGATGCCTGGAATGCCTGGAACTAGAAAGATGCCGGGCATGCCTGAGATCGATAATGAAAATTGGGAGTTCCCTCGTGGCAGGTCAATGCCTAAGAACGAAGGGCAGAATCTTCCTGTGCAGCCCTCAGCCCGTGTTAAAGCACCAGTAGTTGGCAAGCCAGGATCCATCAACACTAGACTGTTGCTACAAGGTAGTGCTGGCCTTATGGCTGGTAAGACAAGTGCCTTGTTGCAGGGCAGTGGTGGTCCTCCGATGCGTCCTTTGGGTGTAGAACCCTTAGCTCAAAATGCTGGGCCTGCGAAGCCTATTGCCCCAGTAGCATCCAAGCTTCCAGTTACTCAGAAACTGTTGGCTCCTGCTAGATCAAACCCTGAAGAATTGCGCAAAAAGAGCATTTCCCTCCTTGAAGAATATTTCATTGTTCGAATTCTTAATGAAGCCTTACAGTGTGTGGAGGAGCTGAACGCCCCGGAATACTACCCAGAGTTCGTCAAGGAAGCTATTGCTCTTGGTTTGGGGAAAAGCCCTCCTTGCGTGCAACCGGTTATGAAGCTTTTGGAGTTCTTGCTTGCTGAGAAGGTCCTGATGGCCCGTGACATAGGGACGGGGTGTCTGCTCTATGGGTCAATGTTGGATGACATTGGTATTGATATACCAAAAGCACCAAGCAATTTTGGCGAGGTCCTTGGACAGCTAGTTGTGGTTGGGGGCCTTGACTTCAAGGTGGTGAAGGAGGTTTTGAAGAAGGTAGAGGATCCCAGGTTTCAGAGGGAAATATTTGATGCCGCTCTTAGAAGTGTCAACTCAAGCTCCTCAGGAGAGGGGATAAGGGGTTCACAGGGAGCTGAGATCAAGGCATGTGAGGGCCTTCTATCTTGATTTTAGCCTCTTTGCCACTGCCATCTTTTGTTGTTCTTCAAGTTTTCTGTTACTAGGTGAAACTAGCGTTATCTTTTTTCACATTTTTCCTCCTTTTCCCGCTCAAGGCGAGCAATTTGTGTTAATTGGAGCTGCAAAAAACAGGTAATTTTATGACCTGTATATGTTTTGAGGTCATATGAGCATGTTTATTGATTCCATAAGGAAAAAAAATGCCATGGGTTTTTGCACTTGAGCCGTGGCTAATTTGCCCCAATGCTCAAGATCAACAAAGCTTAATATAATTAGTGTTTTATTATGTCACCAGATTTTCCTATCATAGTGATTTTTGTTTTCAATATCCAATCCATATTTTGAGAATTGAATGCGTTGCTCTCACTTTTAAATTGTATTTGTTGCCTTCTTTGCTTTGTATGATTTCTTTACGTGTTCTTTGCATGATTCTCTCTCGTTGAAGACCCAAGCTCTTCACGCAGCGAGAGAGAGAGAGAGAGAGAGAGAGAGAGAGAGAGAGAGAGAGAGAGAGAGAGAGAGAGAGGGGTCGTCTTTAATTTATTTGATTGTGATGATATGTGATTTTTTTTTCATTTAGAGGCGTTTGGATACCCGGATTTTAGAATCCAGGTTGATTCACGATCAAGCTGCTGCATGCTGTCCCAACAGCGTTTCTTGGATTTAAGAAAGAAATCAGAAATCTGTCCCCTATCCTGGGATTTCTAAAACGTGGAAACATGTGAATGATCGCCTGTTCACTTGCTGCCGGAAAGAAGGGCGAGAAATAAAAAAAATGACGGCTGGTCTCTTTCTTCTCTCGTCGCCCATCTATAATTTTGAGGAAATCCAAGATTCTAAAATCCTCGTATCCAAAAGGCCCCTTACTTTTACAAAGAAATGCCACATTATCCAAATATCTGTCCTTTTCACATGCTTTGGAATGTAAAGTTAGCCCATGTGGATTCGTTCCTCTCCTTCAGCGGTCTTCTAGTAGAGTTGAATGGCTGCCTCAGCTCTTTGTGCTGGCGGCATGCCCCCTGTTCCAAAGCAACGGAGATGGAATGCTATTATCAAGCGCCACGCTCTTGACGGTAATTTAGACCAAGCTGTCTTGACGTACATCAAAATGCAAGACGCTGGCAACCATGGTGACAATTTTACATTTCCGATCTTGTTGAAAGTGGCAACCCATCTTCCATCTCTGCTTATTGGGGCTACCCTTCATGGCCAGACTATAAAGACTGGTTTCTCTTCCCATGTTTTTGTCCAAACAGCTCTGATCAACATGTACTCTACTCTCGGGCATGTAGGGAATGCTCGTCTAGTATTTGAGAAGATACATCAAAAGGATTTAGTTTGTTGGAACTCTATGCTTGACGCCTATGCCTCTTCTGGGCAAATGGACAATGCTCTTGAATTGTTTGATCTAATGCCTGTGAAGGATCAAGTGTCCTTCAATATCATGTTGTTTGGCTATGCAATTATCAGAAGTGCTGATTCTGCAGAGCTGATTTTCAACAAATTTCCTGTTAGAGATGTCATTTCATGGAACTTGATGATTTCAAGTTATGTCAAGGCGGGGAAGATTGATTCGGCACGTCTGGTATTTGATCGGATGCCTGAAAGAAGTGTAATCTCTTGGAACACGATCATCGCAGGGTACTTACACAACCAACATTACGTTGACGCCATTGATTTGTTCTTTGAGATGGAGGCTGGGGATGTTAAACCCAATCATTTAACTCTGGTGAGTATCTTATCTGCTTGTGCCCAGATGGGTTTTTTGGAAATGGGTAGAGAAATTCACATCCGTGCTGCAGAATTGGGACTTACATTGAATCCCTGTGTAGCGACAGCCCTCATTGATATGTATGCCAAGTGTGGAAACATTGAAGGAGCTCTACTAGTGTTCTACAAGTTTCAAGATAAGGATATCTACTGTTGGAATTCGATGATTTCGGGGCTCGCCATCCATGGCTACGCCAAAGATTCCATCAAGCTCTTCTCTGACATGGAAAATAGAGGCGTAAAGCCGGATGATATAACATTTATAGCCCTTCTGAGTGCATGTAGCCATGGAGGATTGGTTGAGGAGGGCTACGGACTCTTCAAGGGCATGAAAATGGAATATGGTATCCCACCTAAGTCGGAGCACTATGGATGTGTGGTTGATCTTCTTGGTCGAGCCGGGTTTCTCAATTGGGCTTTTGAGGTTGTAGAGGGAATGCCATTTGAGCCAGGAGTGACTGTTTTGGGTGCTTTGCTTGGTGCTTGCACAATTCATCGGAATTTGGAGGTGGGAGAGATGGTGGCTAGGCAGGTGGCGGCCAAGGCGGACTGTTTGAGTGATGGACAGTATATGATGTTGGCTAACTTGTATGCAGCTTGTGGTAGATGGGAAGAAGCAGATAGATGGAGAGGAATGATGAACGATGCAGGGATTAGTAAAACAGCGGGTTGCAGTGTGATTGGGGTTAATGGTAGAATGTATAGGTTTTTGGCTGGAGAGATCAATTAGATTAAGTTAATATTGAGGTGGGATAAAACAGCTGTTTGATTTTGCATGTTCAAGTTGCTTAGATGAACTCAGCTTGTACCTAGTATACTGTCACATACTAACTACTTCGTATGTCAAATTTCACAAACCTAGAGAAAAAGGTTTCTTAGGCTCAAATACAGTTTGGATCGGAGGGTTAGGTTCATAAGTCATAACTCTCTCATCTGTAGAGGTTTATATACGGTGTCGTCCGTCTATGGATCGGACGGTTAGGATCGGAGATGATTTTTTTGGCCATGCCCATCTATAGATCCGAGGGTTAGGATCATCCTATGGAGATGATTTTATTGGCCAGGCTTATTTAAGTCTCGTAACTCCCTGATTTATGGTGTCTTCCATCTATAGATCGGAACGTTAGGATCATCCTATAGAGATGATTATCCTACAGAGATTATTTTATTGGCCAGGCCTATTTACGCCTAGGCAACTTAATCATTTGGATCTTGGAACAAAGTGGGTTATATTATATTTTGGGCGATGATAAATTCACACCCCCTGTAGGATAATTCGCACCCTTTTAAAAGAGGGTATGCGGCAAACTTTAATGCTTTTTAACGTCAACTCAAATTGGATAATCCTAATTCCATCCATTGGATTCTAGTTCCTATGTCTTGGTCGCTATCCATTTTAAATCGGACCATCCATTTCAGCTAATTTCGGATCCTATGATCAGGATCTAATATATATATGTAGATCCTCCTGGTAATGTGTCTAGATCTGTCCGTTTCAAGCTCGGGTTCGGAAACGATTTGCTAGGGACAATCGCAGTAGGCATTTTGGGCCTGGGCTGTTGTATGTGAGAGCAGCCACCTCAGATAAATCAAATGAATAAGACAAAATCTGAGCCTGTGTGGCTGCTCTCACATGCAATAGCCGAGGCTCAAAATGCCTTCTGCAATAGTCCCTAGCAAATCCCTAGTATAAATATGACCATGTTGTAGAACTGTAAATAAAGAGAGTGGGATCATCGGCAAAATAGAAGGAGTATAACTACAAATGTACAAAGATTCAAAAGAAGGAAGAAAAGTGCGGGAGGGAGGGAGAGAGAGAGAGAGAGAGAGAGAGAGAGAGAGATGGATCCGAATCCAAGTACGTGCCTCAAGCTCGCCATCGCGATTGCACTTCTCCGATCAAAACTGCTTCTAAATCCTGACTCTTCCCAATCCAGTGCCCAACGCTGGAAGCGAAAGGTATTCTCTCTCTCTCTCTCTCTCTCTCTCTCTCTACAAAACAAGAAACCCTGATCTCGTTCCTCTCTTCATTGAATTACAGGCAAAGGAAAGAAAGCAAGAACTGCTGAGACTCAGAGAAGAAATCAAGGAAATCGAAGGTAACATTTCCACATTTTCATTGTCCTTTGCTGCTCGTTTTCAATTTCCTTATGATCTTTTTTTGTTTCGATTTTAGATGGAAAGCAATACGATCCGTCCCTGGAAACCGTTTGTTGTAAGTGCTATTTCTTTGATAATTGCGGTAAATTGAGCCCTAGCCGATTGCATTTGGGAGATGCTGAGGGCGGTTTTCGAATCAATGAGATTTTGCATCGCAGATTTCTAAGACAAGGTTGTTTGACTACGAATTTCAGATTTAGGTTTCTGTTTTTTATTATTTTTGTTTCTTTTTTTCTTCTAAAATGTTTTTTTTTTTTTTAGTGCGGTGGAAGAAAAGGAAGAAGAAATCAGATGATTCTGTTCGGCAAAGACATACTATAGGCGCTTACTCACATCCTTTTTATCCATTTTACCAATGCTAATTAGTTTTTTTTGTTTTTTTATAAGGAGGATGTTTAGTAGCTTTGTTTACCTTAATCTAGCGGTTCAGATGTTAACACAACTTTTCTTCTCATATGAAATGTTGGGAATCATTTATAAATAGGAAAAGTTATTTTAGATTTAGGCCAAGTTTTAAGCACTCTCAATGTATTTTGTTGATATAATTTCAGAGTTAAATGGTGAAGATGAGATAGAGAGACTTAGTACTTCAGCTGATTTCTTGGTGGAGCTTTCCAGCACTGTTTTTCATGTTAGATTACACTACTTTCATGCTATAATCTTTCCTTTTACATAATTTTAGGGAAACATTTTCTGTTTCAATTTTCAAGAGTTCCATATTGTTTTGCAGGTGGATAATTACCCTCAGTTTTCTACATTGTCTCATCAAGCTGTAGACTTCATTTTAGGTAAAATCCATATTAGTCATACATGAATATTAAATTGTAATTAAATCAACTATAGTTATTGCCTGGTTCTTTTTTTCACATTTTCCTTTATTTTTTTACTCAGAATATTTTGCATCGCTAATATGGCTTCATAGGTACATTTTAGTTGACAACTTGATGTTTGTGCACCTACATCTTGCTCTTCTTTTTCAAACTGATTATTTACTTTTATTGTTCTGCCACTTCTTACTTGCTGCATCTCCTTGAAGTTAGTGTCCAAACATTTGAAATCTAGATAATGACTGTTGAAGGTACTATGTGATGTTCCGATGTTCCTTTATTGTAGGTCCTATTACCAGCCTATCTGTTAAGGGTAAGTTCAAGAAAGTTGGGAAACATTTATTAGTTTTTCTTTTTGGAAAATAACTTAGTAAGAGTCTAAATCATTTAAAGATGGCACATTGATTGCTTATGAAGCTTCGATAATGAGATGGTCCCAATTGGATCAAAAAAATTTCAGCTCATCTTCTTATCTGTGCGATCATTAGTTTTACTACTTTTTTCTTTCAAGTTATGATCCTTGTTTAAGATAGATTGTGGCGCTTTCAAATTGAGTTGACTAACTGAGGGCTCTTGAATATTTGTTTGTTTATTAATTATTATTAATGAAACGGTTGCAAGCCGATCAAATTTTCATTTAACCCCAGTTTTTGCATGTTTTTTGGGGGTGGACTAAGAAATTTCTTTTATTGAGTGACAGTGCGGACAATTTCAGCAAATTTTCACCTTATCTTTCTGTGTTCAATTTATCGAGATTCTTGGATCTGGTTATGTGTAAACAAATCAGATTTGACAGTTTTTTAAATATCCACATGCATTTAGTACACTAATGAAGCAAATTACTGGCTTATGAAAGGAGCTTGGTTCTATAAAGCTATGAATTTCAGCGACCTAGGTGCCTTAAGTACAAGGCCAATAATCTCAAGGACTTTGGAGCTTACTGGATACCTTAGTTAGTGTCTTTTGAGGTTTGCAGTGTGAGTGTTCCCTTCCTAAAGGATGGGCTGCTTCTAGATATTGTGGCTCATGAACGCTTAGACTCAAGATATGGAAATAGAAGACCAGTCTAATATCGATTCTGGATATGGAAAAGGTGTATGACTATGCTGGTTGAGGTTTCTTGACTATGTGTTTGGGAACTTGTGTTTTATCATCTCTTAGAAAAGGTGGATGTTATCTTGTGTCTACTTGGTAAAAGAATTGTTCATGTTAATGTTTCTAATGTTTAGTTGTAGTAGAGGTGTGTATTTGCTTGTGAATTCGTTCCTAAAACTAGATTATGGGTAAAAGATGTGTCAACTGTGATGATGAAACTAAGTTATGTAATAGCTACAGCCTACAGCATTTTGCATCTCAGAAATCTTTGCCATGAGATGGTTCATTTAAGATCTGGCATTTCCATGGGTTAGTGACATCATAGTATGCTTCCTCCAGATCTTTAATATTATTCACATCTTTGTTTTCTTTTTGAAATGATCCTGTGAAGTTGAATATGGCTCTGAATCCACATCCGAGTCTTTTGATGTGAATCATATTTAAAATTTCAACCAGCCATGTATTTTGGTTGCTGTTCTACTGGATTCCGGGAACTAACTTTGTGAATTGCTAACCAATTTGGACACTTGAATGTGTTCAAGTTACTCTTTTTTTTTTTGTTTGATTTGGAGTAGGAATCCACCTGAGTTTGAAGGATTTGATAGTCTAGACTAGGTCAAGTCACCTTGCTGATATTGAAAAATTTTAGTTTCTTGGGGAGTTCAGTTCCCTGTTTTGTTACTCGCTTTCAGGATTTTTAACCTGTGGCTGCAGCCGTGATACAATCAATTAGTTCAAGGTATTTCCGTATTTAGAAGGCATTCGGTGGTGCCTTATGAAGTTTTGGGGGAACTTCTCAACTTCATTATCTGCCAATCAATTTTTTTTCTTGATTTGTCACAAACAATCCAAGTTCATGGATTCGATTCTTTAGTTTTTCTTTCAGATGAGAAAGGCTGTCCTGCAATCTAGTGTACCTTTTGGTGTTGTACTTGTAAGTTGTAACTTTGTCTCCTATTGTTTTCGACAACAAAATCACATCGAACAAAGGCTCTCTTATTGTCAGAGGAGTGCCACATGGAATGACTGCAAAAACATGCTTCTACTGAATATCTATGACCATACCTTTTTTTCTTCTAAATTTGGGTTCTACAGTCTAAATTTGTATCTGCTCTACGACTGATTCGTGGTTGTTTGTTTGAAGCTTCACTGAAGACTTTGTTGTCAAGGAAAAAAGAGAGTGAGCTCATTGAAGAGATTGTCAGCAGGTTGATTATGCATTTACTAAGAAGAATGTTTAACCCTCAAGAAAGAGATGGTAAGTACCTTGCTTAATTCACAATGGCATTTTCAAGAATGTTTAACCCCCAAGAAAGAAATGGTAAGTACCTGTAGCTCAATTCACAATGGCATTTTCTATTCCAATGATCTTGTAATTGGATTTCTGAAGTACTCGTTGTCTTTCATTGATTTCATTGTTCTGTTCCTTAGGACCAATGGTCTAAGAAACTCCTTTTCTGCAAACAAAAATGGTCATGGTTGGGAGGCAATGTCCAGAAAATATATAGAAATTTAGCTGTTCTTTTTCCTTTTAAATTGAATCTTGTCATGTGCTAAGTCTTGCCATTATAGTTAGGAAAATGTTTTGTGGTAGCCACAGAGGGGATGTGGGTCGGCACGGCCTCTGGGCTCTGGCTGTTCACTCTGCATGTGGGCCAGACTATAGTTACCGAAAGTTTCCTAGTTGGGTGAGAAGCTTGCTTCCATGAAAGCTTCCTTGGGAGCTAAATTCTTCTCCCATACCAAATTTAGGGGAAGTGTGCTTCCTACACGCTTCATCATAATTAAGAGTAGGCTTCTTGTTTAGCTGATTATTTTTTCCTATAAGATTCTTTTCTCATTTTGATAATGTTGGAGTGTATTTAAAACTTAAAACTCGTCATAAGTTTCAAATAAAACTTAGTAGGTCTTTTTCCAAAAGTTTAATAGTAAATCTAGAATGAATAAAACATGTAAAATTATAAATTCCTAAAACTTGTAATTCTATTCAGCTGTGAAATCCTCTTTACTACTTGTAAGGGTAACCGTAACCTGCATTAACCCACCCTAATCTTTATTAACCCTTCCTCCCTAACCTACTATAACTCTATCCCCTTCTGTTGCATCTTGTTCATTTCCAATTAGCCTTATACATTCTTCATTGTTGAGTTTCTATGATGCTTCCCACATGATTCCTCTTTACTTTCGTTAGAGCTGTTAGCTTTCCACATTTTCTCATTTTTAGATCCACCGCTTCTCGCTTCCGCTTCTGGTGTCGCTTATCACATTTTCTTTCCACTCTAGCAACTATGAGTTAGACCACCTGTGCGATCTAGCCTGCATGCAAGGTGCTGCCAAAGGTTGTCCTGGTTTGGCACCCCCCCTGCATTGTTCTGCTTGCACTTGTCTTACAGTTATCAACAAAGAGGAAAATTATGAAGTCTTTTATCATAGGTTTCTGAGGTAATAATTGACCAATGGTTTCTCTTGCAAAGCCCTTGACAAGCCACAGGCTCCATAATTAGGCATTACGTCCCCTGCTCTGTAATTGTATGCCCTCCTATTATTATCCATGGAAAAGCAGTCATGTGTACTGACTAGCATACAACATGAGTTGTATGCTAGTCATTTCACATTCCAAGTAGTTGTCCCTTCTTTTAGCTGAATCTTAAATAACTCCACAGTCTATGGGCGTTGAGATGGAAAATGCTCACACTTCTTTCCTCTTATATCACAGATTCACAATTACTTTATGTCAAATATACTTAATGTCTTAAACACAGCAAAATATCAAACATCCAGTAAACTCATATGTTACATATGTGTGAATTTTTGGCTAATATAATTGCAACAAAAGAGGCTTGCGATTTGCTTTACAGTCTAATTATGTTTCTATTTATCTGTTACAGGATCAACAAATTCTGGTTCTGATGCCAAATCCTATGTTCAGCATGTAATTCGTAAGCTGGGAAGTGAGCCATATGTTGGTCAACGGGCAATGCTTTTTGTTTCTCAAAGGATTTCTGTACTTGCAGACAGCTTGGTTTTTATGGATCCCTTTGATGATGCTTTCCCTAATATGCATAGCTGCATGTTTATGATGTAAGTACTTTACAGGTCTACATGTTGCGACTATGAATATTCTATTGTCTGTATTTTGGTCAGTGTCATAACAAAGAAGACTTGTTTAACCAGCTCATGATTACCTCATTCCTCAATAAAAATCACTTTATCTTGTGAGTTAAAGTTTTTGCAACTAGCTTGACTCTGAAATCTATTAATAGAAATAAACATTGGAACCGGAACCTTAAAACTTTTGTTGCGACTATGAATATTCTATTGTCTGTATTTTGGTCTGTGTCATAACAAAGAAGGCTTATTTAACCAGCTCATGATTACCTCATTCCTCAATAAAAATCACTTTATCTTGTGAGTTAAACTTTTTGCAACTAGCTTGACTCTGAAATCAAATTTAATTGATTCTTCCATGCAATGTTGTTCAGTTTAGCCACACCTACTTGTATAGTTGTCCGTAACTTATCTGATAATTTATTTGGATGTTGAAATTTGAAAGCAATTCATTGAAAGTTGATGTCTTGGAGACTGAAATCTATGATTTAACAGCTTACCGGAACAACTGAAATTAAAACAGTTAGCTTTTGCAAGATTGGTTTCGTGCTGTTATATCGATGTGATCCAGACTTGTAAAACCATTTACAAGCAGAATGTGAGGCATTAAGACTTTTGGCTAGAGAGAATTTATGAGAGGCTTGTTCAATAATGCTATTTTTCCCGACACCTGCATCCCTGTTTCATCTGAAATCTCAATCTAGCTTATAGGATCAATCAATCAGTTGAGTTGACATTTAGGAGATTGACGTCTGGTTTAAAAGCTTACTGGCACTGCTGAATTTAAATAGTTAGCTTTTACATTTTCTGTTTCATTTTTGGTATTCATCGAACTCAGAGCACTCCAGTGCTTTAGTATTTATCTAGAAACTTTATAAATGGCTTAGTTAGTACTGCTATTCATTCCCAACTCCTGCAAAAAATTGTCGTGTTCAAGAATGATTTAGGTCAACTGATCTCTCATTGCATCTATGTCCTGATGGAGGCTAAATTGATGTTTTAGCCAGCCTTTATTTTCAAATTTTTAATGGTTAATCTATGAAAAATAAGATTAATTGAAGGAGATCAAAGTTACCTAAGTCCATCAATAAAACTCATCCAGAACCTCTTATTTCTAAGCTTGGAATTCTACGCTTAGCTTTGCGACTAATTCACTATGAACAATTATATTTTGGGGTTTCATTTTCTCTGTCAAGTTTTGCAATTTCAATTCCACATCGACTCTTTTGATTTCTAGTTCCATCAATTTCTGTTCACTTTGAAATATATTTGTCTTGTTTGTAAAAATTTAAGTGAAAAGATTTAGAAAATCATGTGTAATGTAGGAATGTATTTGCATATCATGTCTCACACCTATATCAGCAACATCCGACTGGTTCATGATACACCAAATACACACAAGGAGTCTGGTTAAATATCATTAACTTGAATCTTATTGACTGTGAAAGACCATGTTACCTATTATCCATGTTTTTATCTAGTAGTTGAGGCTTGGATATCTGATAATTAAAGATATTGTTTGTTATGAGTAGATTTGGATTGCAAGAGTAATTTTTGGAGGTTACTAAAATAACCTTATTAAGTTTAAATCACAAAGATGAATGACAAAATTTTTATTTTCGCTCTTGATGTTTTGGTTTCAACTATAGTGTTTTCATTTGATTCTCTTACATTGAAAATAGGATCCAACTTATTGAGTTTTTGATATCGGACTATACACAAACTTGGGCAAGTAATGAAGCTTTTGAAAACGGTACGTCTCTTAATCACAGTCTCCAATTGAATATTTGTTTATAATTATGTCGTTATTTACTGTAGATCCACCTCAGCTTCATCAGTGACAATTTCTATATTATCTGTATTCATTTCATATTTATGTGTTCTATACCTGAAAATTTTCATTCATGTCTATTATCAATTATTTTCTTTCAACGGAAAAGTAATATGAATTCGATGCTAAAATTGGTTAGTTTTAAAAGCATCTGGAATCTAAAAAATGTCGACTTTGACGTTCAAGTATCAGTCCCTATGTGTTTCTATTATCTGGGACAAAGATTGATGAATGTGTCCCCAGTATAAAATAATTTATTAAGAATGTCATACTCCTAAGAATAATTTCTTGATCATTTAAAGATACTGCGCCATAGAAAGTATCTTATACTGTTGGTGTATTCATTCTTAAAAATTCAACAACCTGAGCCAATTAGATACAAACATTTAATTGTCAGGCTCTATCGGATGATTGTTGAAAAAAAAAAATTCATTTTTTTAATGGTAGAAAAATAAAATTCATCATCTACATGTTTCATCCTCAACAAAACAATGCTGATCATCCCTTATAATTCAGTAGTTTCAGTTAGACACCCACACAAATCAGTATTGATAATGAACTCAAGTAGCGAACAATTTCTGTACTCCATTTGCTTGTGCAATTCACCTGCACAATTACGAGCACGCAGAGGCCTAAGCCATCTGACAAATATAACAAAATCCATTTAAGTTTCGCCGTCATGTTCGACATTCTTAATTTCTTGGATGTTCTGTTTCACCTGTCTTAAAAATGAGTACCAAAACAAGATATATTCGCGAAATCGAAAATGATATGATTCATTGCAGGGTTGTTTGAAGAGTGGGTGAGGTCGGTTCTACAAGCCCACAAGGCATTGGAGGCCTTGGAAAGCAGGAATGGGCTTTACTTGTTGTACATGGACAGAATAAAGGGGGAGCTGCTGAAACAGGTGGATTCAATTTCTCGCCAGGGGATCCTTGACATTGATATCCTTGAAGCTCTGTTACACTGACTATCTCTTTCATTTTTATTTCAAAAAATTCATCCTTTTTTTTCTTTTTCTTTTTCTGAAAATGGGCCTTATGCTCAATTGATTTGGATGTCCACCATGTATAGTTCATTGCATCGTTATTAGATCAATAAAACATTTGCCTGCCGAATGTGAATCATTGGCTATTTCTATTTTTTTTTTAAACTTGCCTATCTTGGGTCACTAATTGGACGGTTAGGTTGCTCCATTGTGAGTATTGGCGCAACGGTAAGGTTGCTCCACTGTGACCTGGTGGTCACGGGTTCAAGTCATGGAAACAGCCTCTCTGCAAAGGGGGTAAGGCTGTGTATATCTAGCCCTCCCCAGACCCCGCAATGGCGGGAGCCTCGTGCAGTGGGCTGCCCTTTTTTAATTGGACGGTTAGATTTATTCAATCAATTAGGGCTTCGGTTTAGGGAATGGGATGGAAAAAAAACCTTGAGAGAGAAGAGAATCGTTATTGAAATGAAAAGAGAGAGAAATGAAATGTTGTTTGTCGGCATGAGTAGAGTTTTTGAGGGTCACAAAATATGGAGGGCATTTTCATACATGGTTTCCCTCCATTGAGATCTTGGACGCCCATCAGATTTTTTTGGCTATGTCTAGGTCATGAATCATGATTTGTAATAAATTCGGACCTAAGGATATGAATCTAATGGGCAGAGGCTTCAGTAGGGTGCCACCTCGTTGTAATTCTTACTATACTAAAAGCGGAATCCTATATTTTTCGGCATGTTCTTTCCTGCTGCCTTATGTGTCCTGCCTTAATTTCCGTCAAAGTCCCACGTATGTCCTTTTTCACTACTTCTTTTTCGTCATTTCCCCTTCTCATATGCCCTTGCACGTGAGTAAAAAAAAGATGCCAGTTGTCTCCTTTTTATGCCTCTTTTGCCTCTAATTGTCATAATAATTTTCTTTGTACTTTTTCCCGTAATTGTCATATTTTATTACACTCATCCATATTTTTTTTTTCGTAATTTTGCTATTTTGCTTCCATTTTCCTGTAATTTTTCATTTAAAACTTAGTACCTGCATGATTATTATTTATTGCTAAGCCACCTTTGCACACATCGTACTTCTGCCAATCTTTGCAGCCGTGACATGCATACAAGTAGCCTTGGCGAAGATTGCTAGCAAATCTCTATACAAAAAAAATATCTTCAAAAGAACATCAAAATTCCGATTGACCCTTGGGTCAACCCGGCCCGCACGGGCCGGGTGCGGGTCCATGCCTAATGACCCATAACATTTTCCGGGTGATTTTGGCCCGCCCTGTTTCCCCATGATTTAGAGGGAAATGATGTGATTATGAGAGTTTTTATATAGTGTAAGTCTTGATAGTGAGTATTTTTTTTTTAAAAAGTACTGTATGGCTTACATCGTAGGATGATCCAAACCGTCCATTTCATGGGCCACAATGTAAGTAGGTTGTGTGCCAAAATTCATTTCCATAAGATAATTACAACCCTCCAACCAATAAATGTTTCCTAAATATGCCGTTCCTCTATAGACAGCAGGGCTAGGGTCATCTCATGGAAATGTGTATTTTGGGAACACCCTATCTACGATGTGGCCCATCAATTGGACGGTTTGGATCATCCTATGGTGTAAGTTATACGGTACTGTTTTTTTTTTTTTTAAATAGGGAGTGTAAGAAATATGTTTTTGGTTTGCAAGCTTTGTCACAAAATTATTGCTAGAATATATATGGTGTAAGCCAATGTAATGAAGTATTTTTAAATAAGCCGGTAGGGGTCCCTGCAAAACCCCAACTTACCTATAAAAAAAAATTAAAATTGTACTGAATATTTTACGGCCTACACCATACGATGATCTAAACCGTCCATTTAATAGGCCACAATATAAATTGATTGTTCCCAAAAAATAATTTACAGATGATAATCCTTTGTTCATGCACGCCCATTGCGCGTGCGTGTTTACTAGTATAAACTAATATGGCACAATGTATCCCCGATTGATCAGAACCGTCTACTCAATATACAAAGGGTTAAAAAATAGACGGTTCAGGTCAACCAAAGGTGGGACCTAATGTACTAACCGGTTTTCATCGGAAAAAAAAATGGGGGACGACGACCGACAAGATAAGTTGAAGATAAACTTATTTAACTAGGATAACCAATCACAAGAACAACATATCCAACTAGGACAATCCAAGAATTTCTATCACTAAATTTAGGACACGAATGGGCAAGAATCCACAGTACATACTGCACATCTTAATGATGATCGGGACCATTGTTCTTACGTCTAATGGGTCGTCTCAAGGCTCTAGGACCATTCGATCATGGTTGGACGAACATCAATAGAACAAAATCATGATGGTACCAGATCAACGGATAGGATTATCTGGAGCCCAAAAGATCCAATTCATGAAGAAGAAGAGATGTCCTCACTCCCCAGTGTGGATAAGGTGGAGCGAGCACTCTCTCACCCCTGTTCCAAATGGCACTCCTCACTTCTTGTAATACGAGATCTTTTTCTCCCTCCTTTTTCCACCTCCCCAATCGACATGCACACTGAGAAATCACCCAACTTATTTTAGTAGGAGATTAAGACATCTTTTTCCCCATCTTTAGGGCATGGCTGGGATTACCAGCTTTCCGTTGAAACCCACCTTAAGAAGAAGAAGAACAACAGCAACACCATCATCACAATCTCCCATCGATTCCAAGCTATGCATTTGCAGAATCCGTCTCCTCAATAACCCTAATTTCACCTCCATCTATTGTGTTCGATCGGTTTCCGCCTCTACGCCGCGGAGTTCAATAACCGCGAGGTTCGGTGGGGGAATCCGTCCGAACCAGGGAGATTCGAGGCGATCCAGAGAAAGAGAAACACGACGGGCTGAGTCCGACCTTGATCCCGCTCTCGATATTTCTAGTGTCAGGTAAACTCTAGAATTATGAATTAATCTCCTCTTTTTGAATTGTTAGAATTAGAATTTGGTTTAGATGGGAATTTGTGGAGCTGGTTTATGTGATGTGGAAGAATATTCGGATAAGATTGTGGGGACCTTCAGGTTTGTGTCAGCTTATAATCTATGGCGTTGATGGTCAGAGGTGTTGGGGAGTTGAGGGCGGTGATGTCTCCAAGTATGGGAGCCCACCTTGTAGTAGTTATCTTAAGCTAAATTTTGATGGTTCAAGCTTGGGAAGCTTGGGGAATCCTGGACCGACGGGAGTAGGAGACCAGCTTAGGAATGAGAGAGGAGAAACTATTTGGGCGTTCTTAGGTCCCATTGGGGTCACGGACTCCAATGAGGTGAAGATTAGAGCCGTGCATCAAGGAATGAAAAATTCATTTAAAAGACCTAGATGGTCAAAAAATGCAAAGAGAAAAAGAAATGAAAAAGTACGAACAACCTAAAAGGCTCGAGCAAAAAGGTCAAAAAGGTCAAGTAGGGAGAAAATCGTATTGCTCCAAGGATTCCAAATGAGCCCTGCTTCTAGCTAACTTATCCAGCCGATCTCCTAATATGCTGGAAGGAGATACTAGAATTGCTCACAATGTCCTTTTGATCAAGAGGAAATTTTAGTTTTTGGTAGGTAAGCCGAGGTTTGGCGAGGTCCCCTACTGGCTTATTAGATAAAGAAAAAGATATTACATTCATAGGTACAAGCAATGTTTAAAAACTTGTTGACACGATACAGAAATCGCCCGAGTCGACAAGGATTTTTCTTGGCTGCGCTCCGCGTTGCACCACATCCGCATTCCGCATTTTGCATAACGGAGTCAACAAAAAATCCTTTGACTCTCTTGAGTTAAGGCCGCGTCAACCGCATTCTTGACCGCGTACGCACTGAGTCGACAAGGATTTTTCTTGGCCGCGTTTTGCGTCACATCCGCGTTTTTAAACACTGGGTACAAGACACCATCCCTAACTCAAAACACATGAGAGAGGGAGATCCAAAAACTCAGGATAGACAAAAGCAGAACACTAAACCTAAGAGTTCAAATTGCTCGATACCCTTGAGTTACAAAACTAAGAGCTGAAGCTCTCCTTCTAGGCTTCATTTCCTTGCGAGGTGGCGCCTGAGGGCTATGAAGTATGGCCGTCTACCTAAGAAGTAGCCAACTAGACAATTTGCCCATTTGATTTTGCCCCCCAACCTCCCATTCATTGAAGATCACTTATGATTCTTCTTCTTCCTCTTTTGAAGGGGTAATGAAGTCGGGTTTTGTGCTTGGGGAGTGGCCAGAGTTTGTCTCAAGCAAGTGGTTCCATTTCTTTGGTTGGTGGATGAGTCCATTTCTTAGCCAGATTCGGGATCATGGATGTTTCCCGGGTGGATACCTCCACGTGGGGGTTCTGTTCCTCCTAGCGTTTGAGAATGTTTGAATGGGGGCTGGCGGGAAATGAAACTTTAATTAGTCCTTTTTCGTTGTAACCGGCGCTTGGAGGGTATTTAGCGTTCCTATTATCTTTTTTTCATTTTTGCCCATTCGAGATTTTCCCCAAGGTCGGAAGAGCAAATGGTGGCCGATAGATTTCTAATTTTGTGAAAGCTTCCCTTGGTCTTGTTGACCAGCACCTTACTATTTTCTTTTATCCTCTGGTGATATGAGATCCAGCGCTGAAGTGGAAGCTGGCCGGTCGTTTTCAGATTCCTTTTTTCCAATAAAGGAGGCTTTCAGGAAGCTGTCTTTTGAAACTTCCTTTTCCTTCTATTCTATCACCAAGTTTTCCTTTTCTGAGCTCTGAAGGGATTGATCAAGGTAGTTGTCTTTTATTCTTTTTTTTTCTGGACTTTCCTTTTTCTGGCTATGGTGTTTTTCTTGTGATTTAGCTTTCTGATCATGTTTTGACAGATCTGGAAAGTAGACTTTCTGGTTTTGAGAGCTAGTTTTCAGGTCTGAAAAGGTGGTTCCTGGCTCTTGTAATGATTTTCTGGGGGAGTGTACAGTTTTTAGCCTCTAGGTGCGTATTCTTAGGTCTGGGTGGATGAAATTGAAGTTTCACTGAACGCAGTAGATGGAGGATGAGATGGGAGGGTGTGATAGTTCTTACCATTGCCTTCATGGGCTTCTCATCTGAAAGCTTGGTTTCAAACCCATCCTCCTTTTCTATTGTAATGGTGATTTCTGGCTCTGGGTATTGATTTCCGATGAGGAGGGCTTCCTTCAACCTCTGCAAGCGAATGGTGCATTCTTGGTTTAGGTGGGAGTTGAAGGTAAGCTCATCCTCGTCCATATCTTGGTGCAGGAGAACTTTGGACTTCTGTTTGTTTCTTCCTTTTTTCTTTTTGCTTGAGGCGGTGGTATCCTTTGGACTCGAGGGTTCCTAAAATTTGGTGTGAGCACGGAGAGTTCTTCCTCAATCTCAGGCAGGAGTTGGGTTTTTTCGTGCTCTGTCAAATTTCCAAGTGTCCATCTGTGATGATCGAGAGGTGGCTCGACAGATTTATCTGGATCCATCCAACTAGTGCTGTGTTTGCGAGATGGAGGAAGGCATTGAGTTCAAGAGGTGAAATTTATGTATGAACTACGAGAGCAATTTTTAAGGAGCTGCATTGCAAAGGGAGAGATTAAAAGTGACATGTCATCCGCCATCTCACCCTGTGCCAACCAATCAGATCCCGAGTAGTTTCAAGCGGCTCCTTTGCCGCTTGATTTTAGAAAACCTCATATATATATATATATATATATATATATATATATATATATTTTTTTTTTTTTTTTGTAGTAGTAAATAGAAACTAAACATTACATTTTTTTCTGAATTTTTCTGAGCACTTCCAAACATTACTCAATTTGTTTTGTAAATTTACCGTGCCAAATAATTCCATTATCCAAACTTTGTAACTATGGTTATAAGCATGCTTGTCTTGTCTTTGAAATTATCCTACCATGCTTTAAATTCCTTTATCCCGGATCTAAGTCTCATTCTCATGTTCATTTGAAATAGGTCACCTTCTGTAAGGCTAATAGATGGACAACAGAATATGGTTAGTCCTTTTCTTTTAACTCTTATCCTTGTGATTTCAATATTTCGGTAATGAGATTTCTATTTTTTAGCAAGCTACTGTTGTTCTCTTTTGCAGATTGGGGTGGTGTCAAAAAGTGAAGCCATTAGAATGGCAGAAGATGCTGAACTTGATCTTGTATGTCTTTTCTAAAGCATTTCTGTTTAAACCATACTTTATGGTCCTGATATATGTCATTTGGATAGAACAGATTTGAACATATAGGTTTTCATATAATGTTGAATAGATTGCTTTTTAAAATCTTGTCATAAAACTCACTGAATAATTTGTGATCAATACATAAGAAGACATATCTGTTTAACATTTGAGTGCTGTGAGTGTGCAGGTGATATTATCCCCGGACGCAGATCCTCCAGTCGTCAAAATTATGGATTACAAGTACAAGTTATTCTTTTTCTTTTTTTCCGTTGAATGGCAAAAGAGTTGTGGGGTGACAAGTAGAAGTACAAGTTATTCCATATCTGCTATTAGGGATTTGCTAGCGTCCATTGTGAAAGGCATTTCGCAGATGCTCTGTTGCATGTCAGAGCAGCCACAAAGGCTCACTTTTCTGCAGATTTTGTCTTTATTCACGAGGTGGCTGCTCTGACATGCGACAGAGCATCTGCGAAATGCCTTTTGCGATGGACCCTAGCAAATCTCCTGCTATTAAATATTACTTTGCTTATAGTTTTGAATATTCATTCACTGTTGCTTTAGGAGAACATTTAAAAAAAATGAAAGTTACCAAATGATCATTAAAGAGTTGTGGGGTGACAAGTAGAAGTACAAGTTATTCTATATTTGCTATTAGGGATTTGCTAGCATCCACTGCGAAAGGCATTTCGTAGATGCTCTGTCGCATGTCAGAGCAGCCACAAAGGCTCACTTTTCTGCTATTAAATATTACTCTGCTTATAGTTTTGAATATTCATTCACTGTTGCTTTAGGAAAACATTTAAAATAAATGAAAGTTACCAAATGATCATTCAAGATTTATTGATTGAGCATTTTCTATGTTTAACATGTGCCAAAAGTTTCTGGAAATATGATTGTTAATTATGATAATTTGATGCTAGTCTTATATGATTTGGTATTGTATATTTAAAGCAGTCTATGGGTCATGCATCCAAAAGTTTAAGAGGTCATTTGTCTCTCTTTTTTTCTTTGAGCAAATGGATGATAGCTAAGTCTGGCAATCATGCATTACAATTCATAGGAAAGCTTATTGTATGGTGTTACATAATTAGGTTATCCATCATTTGGATTCACTTGATATATATGCAAGTCTCAATCAGTTTGTAACATGACAATCCAATAAGGTCATACCTTCCAAAAAAATCCAATAGGGGTCATTATGTAACTTCTACCCTTTTTCTCTGTGTGCTATGACCCATATACATGCTCATTCCTCCACATTGAACTATTTTATCATGGGCTGAATGATTAACTGGGTTAAACGGTCAGATGGGAGTTTTCACATTTATCTCCACACTTTTTTTTTCTTTGAAGATTTAGCTGTCAGAATTTTTGTTTGCTCTTTAAGAGTTTTATTATTGTTCGTTTCTCTATTGGCATGCGGAATTATTTTATCCAGAAAAGTAGCAGCTAAACATGTGGTTTTCCTTCTGTCACAGCAAATACAGGTATGAACAGCAAAAGAAAAAAAGGGAGCAGCAGAAGAGAACTGCTGGTGAATGTCCTGTATTCCCTTGTGGTTTTTATTTATTGTCTTGGAATACTTTCTATTTTCTCAAGAAAGCTATAGTACTTTACATATGACAAAACAGTACCCACTTATATACCTCCTTAACATGCAGCAAGCCGTATGGATATCAAAGAGGTCAAAATGGGGTAAGATTTGGGCATTTCATTCTTCTTTAATTGAACTTTCATAAGTGACTATTGCCCATACTGTCCGGTATTCCCTTCTTCTCCTTAGTGTCTGACTAATCATCTGGTGGAACTTAGCCCAAGTTCTAACCAGTGATATATCTTGAATAAAACTGTTTGATAGCCTTTTCTGATTCTATTTAATAAACGTAATTAACTTCCTATGTATGCATGACATTTGGAATGTGCTAATTTTTTTCTTGCTTCACTTTGCTGCTTCAATATGTGCTGGGGATTGAATCATAAATCACAAATGCACTTCCAACCCACTTTCATATTTAGTATTGGTTGAATTGGTAAGATGTGTTTTATTAGGTGGCTGTGTTTAAAGGAGAAGAGACCTGGTGCCACTGCATCTAGAAAGTTTGAACCTTGGAAAGGCTTAGCTAGCCACCTAGTTGTTACTTGTTAATTTCTTTAATGCAGAATAGATTGCATCAGTTAGAATTAATATTTCGTACAAAGTTTGAAATGGGTAAGTAGCATGCGACTTCAAAAATTTGTTGATAGCCTGCAGATTAGTTATAGCTTCCTTGGTTGTCAATATTCTTCTTGTATGACTGACATGGTTTATGAATTATCACTTGCATTTGGAGTTAAGAAGATGCATATCACCGTATTAACGTTGTTTAGTCCATATAAAGATGCCAGAGCATCTAATAAATGTAGAAAATGTATTTTTAAAGCTATTGCAATTCACCTTTTTTTCCCTTTTCTGGTCACTTATATTAAAAGAAAAAGAACGTACAGAGCCAAAACAAGGAGAAAGGAAATCTGGAAACATCGATCCACAAAACAGAAATAAAAAGGAAGAAAACACTCAGCTAAAGGGAGCCTTGTACTAATAGGCAAGGACAAACAAGAGATCATTTTAGCAAGAACATCAGCCTTCTTGATGATCTCCTGATGAAGATTTTCATAAGAAACTTCCTTTGAATAGCAGAAATCTAGACTCCCCTCAATAGGAAGTCTTCATGGAAACCGCTACATTGTTCTCACCCACCTAATGATATTCTAAGAGTGGCCTTTTGATGACATCTAGCTACTTGAATAGCCCCAAAGCACCATGCCCACCTCTATATGTCACCAATACTCGTAACTGGTATTCCATGGGTACTTTTGTTTGTCGAATTAACTATCATGCGTCAAATATATGGTATTTTTGTCAAATTCAGTATGTTACCCAGTGTTTCAAAATGCAGATACGAGTCAACATGCAGCCAAAGCAAATCCTAGTCGACTCGGCACGACATGGTCGAGTACTCGGCTGAGGAAGCTTAGTACTCGATTGATGTGGTCATAACTCGAGGTATTCAAAAGAGTTTTGATTGACTTTGTAGGGCAAAATGCGGGCTCGGACAAGAACACGGCCACGGTAAAAAGGAGTCGACTCGGGGGATTCCACGATGATGCGGGGAAGATTTGAAACCATGATGCTACCTATCCTTTGTTAGAATAGCATATTTGCAATGTCTCAACTTTGAGTATGTGTTATAGATGCTATAATCTGTGTATTACTAAATCCTTTTTCTAGGTTAAAAATGTTAGATGGTCTAAACTCTGAACTTTCTTACTTTTATGTCTTGTGTTGTATCACATGATATGAGATCCCACTTCCCCAACACAATATTTTACTAATCCATTACATATGTCAGTTCACACTATACAAGATCATATCTATGTCCCTAAATTTTGGAAAGTCCACTCGTATCTACAATCCTATATATGAGACCTTATTCATATAAATATCTAGGTATTGTTAGAAATAGCGGATAAGTCACATGATAATATGTTGTATACATAGTGTCATTATGCTGTGCCTCTTAATCAGTGGGAGTATTCTAATTATTTGACTCTCTATTATGTATATAAGTGACGGATTAGAGATTGTAGAAGGCATTAAGGGAATCGAACAAAAAACCCCAAGAATTGCTTGGGGTTCTCTTCTTGTCTCTTCTCTTCATCGTTCACACTCATTCTCTCTCCTATACACTGGATTGCGAGAGCTTATTCATGGTATCAAAACAGATGCATTTTCCACATCCATCCATCGTTTAAAAAATCCTCAGAGCCAATCATCAACATTTTTGACTAGAGCTCATTTTACCTTTCTCTTGAATTATTATTCAAATCCGATTTTTTCCGTACCAAGTCAGTAAAATCTCCATTTACTTTCATTTGAGTCAAGCTTCCGGAATTAATTTCATTGTAGGATTCCTTTACTATATGATTGAAAGATTCATCATAGTCAAGACCAAGTTGGTTACTTGTCTTATCTACTTTTATTTTTGCAAGTAGATAAAATTGTATATATCTCAACTGAACTCAACTCAACTCAACAAAGCCTTTGTCTCAAACTAGTTGCGGTCGGCTAAATGAATCGTTTTCTTCCATTCTATCCTATCCAAGGGCATGTTGTCTGTTATGTTCCTAGCTATCAAGTCTTTCCTCAATGTTTCTACCCAAGTTGTTTTCAGTCTGCCCCTACCTCTTTTTACTCCATCAATTCGGCACGAGTCGCCTCTTCTCACCGGAGCATCCAAAGACCTACGTTGGATATGTCCAATCCATCTTAAGCGGTGCTCTCTCATCTTCTCCTCAATTGGAGCCACCCCCACCTTTTTACGAATGTCTTCATTTTTAATTCTATCTAGCCTTGTGTGGCCGCTCATCCATCTAAGCATTCGCATCTCCGCTACACTCATCTTATGCACATGCTGCTTCTTGGTGGCCAACATTCTGAGCCGTATAGCATGGCTGGCCTCACAGCTGTCTTATAAAACTTTCCTTTCAACTTGGTAGGGATTTTACGGTTGCACAAAACTGTAAAATTGTATATATTTACTGTTTTTTTTTTTGTAAGATGAGGGATTAAATTAAAAGGAGAAGGAATACAACAGCCGCCCCACATCTGAGTAAGACATTGAAAGGGGCAAGGACCATAGATAAGAATGTACAACTAGAATACAATATATTTTTTTCAGATTTTGTAAAATCTGAGAGTAGATATATAAAATTGTATATATCTACTGTTTTGTCAGATTTTTTATTTTATCTTTTTCACCCATTAACATCCCACAACATTCTTATTGTTGGGACGAGCCACTACTTCCAAACTTCCATTTTAATGTGAAGCAAGTTACCTCTTGCATGGAATCAATCCACTTTTTCACTATCACGATTTCAACTAAAGAAGATGGCTTGATTGGTGACACTCTTAACTTGTACATTCAGGGCTTGTTTGTGTTTATACTGACGAGTATAGTGCTTCTCAGAGGCTCTATAACACCTGAGTCGTTACGCACCACAAGTGATGAAGAGGAAGTAGGCATTGAAGTAGTAGCTGGTATTGTGATGGCTAGACCCTTAGTAGGCAGGGTTTTAAATTTCGGTTTCAGATTTGGTTTAACTGAAATGTTTCGATTTCAATTGAAAATTTCGGTGCAAATCCTATAAAATATCGGAAGCGTATGGAAACATATGCAAACAATAGAATTTTAAGATGGAACTTTTGGAAATGCTAGAATAAGCACAACTACACATTTAGAAACCATCACACAAGCAAATCAGTCATTCAAAAACATCGAACACCTAGTGACATACGTTGTCGTGCATGGCTGATAATTTAGTACATATCTTATTTCACATGTAAATCATATAAATATTTATACATAGTACATAAACTACATTTCACATGTAATTTATATAATTACTATTAGGTGACACATACTAGTACAATCATAGTTTTAAAACTCCCCCGCATCATCATGGACTCCCCCGAGTCGACTCTCCTTTCCCTTAGCCGCATTTTGTGTTTTGCCGTATAGAGTAAATAAAAACTCCTTCGACTATCCCGACTTATGACCACGTCAACCGAGTACTCAGCCTCTTCCGCGCCGAGTTGTCAAGGACTTTTCTTGGTTGCATTTTGACCCGCATCCGCGTTTTTAAACACCGAGTACAGTATACCACTTATACACTTACAGTTTTGGCTTTGATAAGTACTAGTAAAAACGCACGTGCATTGCACGTGCGTCAACTAAGGTATTTTACAATAAAATTTCGGATAGCATAGAAAACTGATTTTATAGAAATTTTCCATTTTCCAACTAAATAACATAAGTTGTCAAGTAATGAAAATAAGGTGATAGAGATAGAGAATTGGCAATATAAAATAAGTTGATTCTAATACAAGCTTTCTATTGAACCTGAATAATAGAAGGAAAATTATATATTGCACTCCCACACTACAGTAATGAGTTAATGGCTGTACTCGTTTTGTACACTTCTCTAATTGAAATAAGCCTAACAACTCTGAAACTTAGCAATCAGATAAGGTTTGATATCATGGAATCCAAACATGGCCTTTTGTCAACCTTATTGATTTTCCATAAACATAAATAATACTAATATGCCCCGTACCATTTATCAAGTAAAATAAAATTTTAAAAGTCAATTTAGTACCAAAATAGCAAAAATATGAAAACCATAACATAGAAATGTACGTGCTATTTTTTATCAGAGGAATTAGACCTGAGCAGATCGGAGGGTCAGGATCAACCTATGGAGAAGATTTTCAAGGCACAGACTATTTTACTTCAGGGCCCAACAAATGAACGGTTTGGATCACCCAAACAATGGAAGCACCACTGTTTTTGTTGGGCCGTATGGGCCACAATGTACATAGGTTGTGCCCCAAAAATCATTTCCCTAGGATGATCCCAACGGTCCGGTCTGTAGAAATTTCCATCATGTAATTCCGATTTATAGCTGCAGAAGTTTAGTGTGTATTTTATTTTGAAATATAACTGAGAAATTTAGGATAAGATTTGGTTGTAGGCCTGTCAACGGAAATGGATGGTTCTGATGGGCGTATGCTTTTGGATCGTAGGGCATAGACCTGGAAAACGGCCGAGCCAGGCCGGGATTGACCCGGCCCGAACGGGTACGGGTCAAATTGAACCGGAAAATTTTACGGGTAACTAAGCTTGGACCCGCACCCGGCCTGTACGGGCCTGGTAGAGCCGGGGTCACCCGGATTTTAGACATATTTTGTAAGGTTGTTGTTTTGTTCGTACAGGGATTTGCTAGTCACCTTCGCCAACCCATCCTTTGCAATTGCATGCGATCATGTGATGTTAGCCCATTTATGTTTGTTGACTTTTTGAGACATTTGTCTGATCGTTGACGTCGTGTAAACTGCAAAGATTGGCAGAAGTAAGATTTGTGCAAAGGTGGGTAGCAATAAATAATAGCTTCACAGATTTGTTAAGTGTTTTTTTTGTTTGTATAGGGATTTGCTAGCCACCTTCGTGAACCCATCCTTTTCAATTGCATGCGATCATGTGTTGTTAACCCATTTATGCTTGTTGACTTTTTGACACATTTGTTTTATCCTGGATGTGGTGCAAACTGCAAAGATTGGCAGAAGTATGATTTTTGCAAAGCTGGGTAGCAATAAATATTAGCAATATATAATAATGATGCGGGTACTAAGTTTTAAATGAAAAATTACGGCAACATGGCAGTAAAGTAGAGAAATGACGACAAAAAATACGGAAACGGGTAGCAAAATATGACAATTACAAAAAAATGAAAGCAAAGTAGAAAAATTACCAAAAAAGGAGACAGCTGGCGTTTTTTTTTTTGGACGCATGTGCGAGGGGCATATGAGAAGCGGAAATGACGAAAACCGAAGTAGTGAAAAAGGACATGCGTGGTAGTTTTACGGAAAGTAAGGGGGACGCATACGACAATAGAAGGAAAGAACGTGCCGAAAAATATAGGATTCTCGCTTTTAGTATAGTAAGGATTTCTATTTTGGTATGTGTTTCAGTAGAGATGGAAATGGAAACATTTTCATCATTTTGTGTCTGTTCCAGTTGAATTTAAAACCACGGTGATCATAAAATGAAGCTCATCAAAAGTAACATGCGTGAGTTCAGAACTTGCAAGATGATGGATAACACTGATGCCCTTTATAATCAGTGCTATATTCAACGAATATGCATGCTACGACCTTGGAGAAAACTATGTTTGCCACTGTCATTGGCCTTTTTAGAAGATGATAGAAAATATATGAGATTACTCCTCTCTAAACTGTCCAATGATCTTAGAGAGGAGTAATCTGGTATATTTTCTGTCATCTTCTAAAAAGCCAATACCTGTTGCAGCATTGGTTAGAGCAGCATTTTAATATTGTGAGAAGTAGTGTAAAACCCCTCTAAGCTGAGGGGAGCATTAGGAGATACCAACCTCAGTAATGTGAAAGTGTTTTCTTTCTGCAACACCATTCTAAGCCAGAGTGCAAGGGTAGGAGAACAACAAGCAGTTCACATTGGGTAGACAGATCATGGTAGTGAAAAGCCTTCTTTTCACTGTCCAATGTGAACAACAAGCAGTTCACATTGGGCAGGGGGATTTCTATTTTGGAAAATGCGTAAGTTATCTCTAAATCTCTGACCCATGCAATTGCTTTCAAACCTCATCTTTGGAAGGCGAGAAGGTTCCCTCGGATGGGATGACTCGCCAAAAGTATTAATTAATTGTAACTGCAAAAGAAGTTCGGGTTGGGACACCTGGGTTCAGGTCAGTGGTCTTATGGTGGCGACACAAATTATAATACGCACTGACTGGAATTCGCAGGGTTTCATGGGTATCGTTCACATCTAAGTAAAAATGGAAGAACAAGATCCCCTACAGCAGGAATCATACTCATGCCCAGGGGGCACAAGAGAAAGTTGTTCATGGAGATCATGGTGCTGGAAAAAATTCTTCACAGGATGAGAAGGATGATTTATGACGAAAGGAGAGCCTCCATCAACGACCTCACGCATCAAGAGATCTCTGGAAAATTACTAGAGGAAAGGCGTAGGCGGAAGAGACTATGGGAATTTTCGAGGGAGGCGGCTATTTCTCATCTGGAGGAAAAAATTGAAACTGGAAGAAATCCGGATGCGGTTTTCATGGTTCTGCCGATTACCCACCTTCAAAATCTACTGGACGAACTTGGAAAATGCTCCTTTTAGTCGAGCTCTGCGGGGTTGGGTTGGCAATGAGATTCAGAGGAATCAAGCACCCTATGATCTGATGGAGGGAAGGGACTATGAATGCAATATGCATAAACAATTAGGAGGAAGCATATATTGTGTTGATCAATTAGCAGTTCCAGGTCTAGACAAATATACTAGGGGGCCATTTTGAGGATGGGTGAACAAGAAGTTCCCTAAAGGAATAGAGGCTTCATCGGTCACCAAGATTTTGGTGGAGGCCCGCAATGGACTTAGCAAAACTTCCTGAATTTTTCCAGAGGTGACTACATCTATAATGAATGGAGAAGGAAAGAATACTTTGGAAGGTGGCTGGGACTTGATGATTTCAGAGTTGTTTTTGGGAGGAGCTGGAAGACGGTTGGGAGGGTCAATCGTTGGCTTTATAGTTTTCCTTTTTTGTTTTCAGGTCTTTATAGTTCCAGGTCTTCATACATTGTAATACTTGGGGGACTACTGGTCCCACATGCATGTATTCTTCGTATGATTTTAATATATTTTTGTCATTTGTAAAAAAGGCAAAAAAAACCTTCTTTTCTCTTGGGTGATAATCGAAAAAGATTTTTTTTGGGTTTGTTGTCTTAACTTAAAGGATGAGGAGATTGCCCCCTAAGTCCATCTCCTTGGTCGATTACATAATATCTTTGTGTCCTCTTTCATTGTGGGTTGGCGACTTTTGGTTGGAAACCTATGGGGGAGTTCTCCGTCCAATCGTTATTCTTTAGTTTGGTGAGGAGTGCTAAACTATCTTCCATTAGTCACATTTCTGGGTGGCTAGTACCCCACCCAAAATCCAAAGTGCTTGTTGGATGGTTGCACACGAGTAGATCAATATGCTGAATATTCTTAAGCGAACGAAGTGCCACTTGGTGAATAGATGTGTGTTGTCCTAGGGTGGCCTATGAATCTTGCAAGCACATCTTCATTCATTGTATGGTGGATACTGGTTAGAGAGGTGTGGAGTCACATTCTTTGACTCTTTGGAATTTTGTGTGCTTTTACCTCTTCAATCCTCTTGGACCAATGGCATTGTCCTCACCTTGGCGAGAAGGGGCTACTTCTTAGTGGATAATAACTTCTGCGGTGACGTGGGCTATTGGGTTGGAGAAGAATTTTAGTACGATTGGGGGCAGAGAATATTTTATCTTTCAAATTGTAGGTGAGATCAAAAGCCTTATTTTTCCATGGGTGAGTGCAAGGAAAGAATTTAGACGAGATCAAAAGTCTTATTCTACCCAAGTTCTATTTTGCAATTGTGATACAATCATTAGAGATAGAGTTTGCAAAGAAAAGAGGAAAAGAGTTTGCAGAGAAAAGAGAAAACTAAGTCAAGTGGGTTCGTCCACCCTCCAACTCCCTGAAGCTCAATTTTGGCTTTCCCTCTTTGGCAATCAGGGGCCTGTGGGCATTGTAGGTGTGGTTTACGATCATGTTGGTAAAGGATATTGGGGCCCGGGGTCGTGGAGATTTGATCATAGAAATTTGTAACTGTAACTCACATATTTTCATCTTGGACATCCCCATTGCGCCAATGATGTTGCGGACAGCCTCCCGCTCAGCGGTGCGGTGGGTGGCTAATCTATACCCCAGCTGAAATTTCCTTTTTCACATCTATTCAATAAAGCTTCGTACCACTACCGTTTCCTAAAAAAGGACTGGCAACCTGTTGGGTGGGTAACCATATAGCAGATATTCTTGGACACAAAGGATTGAAATTCCATGGCAACTCGAGGAATTATCCTCTATTAATCTCTATCTTGCTAGGGTGAATGGGTATCTGATATGTTTTATGAATGATTGGGTGAGGATAAAGTAGGTCTTTGATGAAGTTTTAGCTATTTTGTGGATATGTAATGTCTTTTTGCAGACACAGTAGGTTTCCGTTTTGGCATAACAATCTGTTCTATGCCTTTCATATTCTGTACACAGGGGGACTCCTGGTCCCCTCTGCTTGTAATGATCTCAGTATATGAATATATTGTCAATTTAAAAAGAAAGAAAGAATTGAAATTCCATTTCTTCGTCTTTTCAGATCTGGCTTCTTGATTTATCTATTCCCTTCTTTGGGGTTGGATAAATGTGCTAGAAATTAAATAATGATCTCAGCATATCATTTTATAACTAGGCTTATATTATTGTTAAGGTGAAAATATATTTCTAATTAATGTTATAAATTCTCTTGCTCACATTAATAGGTACAACATCGATTCTCATGATTACTCTGTGAGACTGAGAGCTGCTCAGAAGTTTCTCAAAGATGGGGACAAGGTCGCTTATAACTTTCTCATATCCTTGTAAAATGGCTATATCTAGCCTCTTTTTCTTTGGTTATGGTCAGACTGAGACCCTCAAGCCAATTCCTGCAGGTTAAAATCGTAGCAAACTTGAAGGGCCGTGAAAATGAATTTAGGAATATTGCTATTGAACTTGTCAAGCGATTTCAGAATGACATTGGAGAGGTATGGACTATACCCTTTTCTCACAAACTAAGATACACACACACACACACATACACACATAGGCATTTGATTTTTGAGTCTTATTTACTTATGCTCCCTGTATCATTTGATTTTCTTTGAAAATATTATTGTACTTTATAATCATTCTCATGAAACTTATGACGACACCCTTTGTGTGTTTCAATGATGGGGTTGAGCCTCTTGCTCTATTGGCAAAAGGCTTTCAATCCCAGCTTACCTACGAAAACAAGTGTGTTTCAGTGAGGTTTTACATGTTGCTTATAATCAAGTAAACAGATTTGGGAGCACGTAGAGAGTCCTTGTATCTGGGGACGCCCTTACCCCTGAAGTGTACTGGTAATCTTTCTTTCAATATAGTGATCTTTTCAGAAAAAAAATAAAAAAAATAAACAGGTTCATACGTCCACGCCTGATCTGTGATCAAAGGTCAATTTTACTGGAGGTGTGTCCTTATATGGAAATGTTAAATGTTGAAATAGATTGCTGCAAAAATCTCACATATGACACTTAGAAGTTAGAACATTTTTTTTCAATAGGAAAATGGATGTGCATGTTAGCATTTTCAACCAGCAAAAGGAACAACTGTTGTAGAAGCCAGAATTTTATTAGAAACTCGGAGCAATTTGAAGCCAGTATCTGGACATCCCTGCCATGATTGTTATTTGAGCAACTGTCATATAAAGGGTAGTCCATAGTATATACATTTAAGTTGGATAGCTAATCACAGTGAGAGCATGTTTTTCAACTACGAAAAAAATTCATGTAATATTTGTTTACCCAAGCTGAGAGGGGCGATTTTGTTTGTTTGTTTACCCACTCTATCGCATGCCTATAACATGCTCTCCTCTCGATTTTTTTTATTTGTTTATCAACCCCTATCACATGCTCTCGCGATTATTTTTTTTTTAATTTGTTTAGCAACCCTATCACATGCTCTCCGAAATCAATCTCTCTCTCTCTCTCTCTCTCTCTCTCTCTCTCTCTCTCAGCTCACCCTTCTCTCACCTTTGGTAAACAAATGTTCCATGATTTTTTTTTCGTGGTTGGCAAACATGCCCTTAGTTTGCATGAAAGGATCTTAAAAATCTTTCTCCATGCGAAAGAGAAGCCTCATATCTTAGAAACTATCTATAGGACTCAAATCACAGACAGGAATGATTTCTCGTTACTGAAATAAGGCTCAAATTCACCGAATTGCATATTTTTCTGAAATGACAAAAGATTTATTAACAAAATAATAATAATGGGAAATGGTATTTTCACCCCCTTTTCGTACTTGGGACACCCCCTTCTAGCGTATTTGGGACTACTCTTTTTACACTATAATGGGTGTGGCCCAAGTACGAAAGGGGGGTGAATATATCACTCTGCAAAATAATAAAAAACAACAGAAAATTCAAAAATGGCTGTAGGGGCTGAGATTTTCCCGCTATCAATAGACATGACAGAAGTTGCTTCAATGATGAATAACACTCTGCATTTATATTTCCCATTCGTTCATTTGTTTTTTATCTGGCATTTTGCAGCTTGCAACAGAGGAGAGTAAAAGCTTCAGAGATAAGAGCATCTTTATTGTTTTGATCCCCAATAAAGCAGCTCCACCAAAAGCTCAGGAACAACCAAAGAAAAAGGAGAAACCAGTAACTGAAGTTTCCGCTGGTGTTTGATGAAGCCATGAACTGTAAGGAGGGTTTTAAGATTGTACCATGAGAGCAGGTAATCTTCATTTATACTATCTTCTACTAGATTTCAACAGCTCATTTTGTACAAAGTATTGTAATACAATGGGCTCCCCTTGACCTCAACATATTAGTTAACCGGATTAAGTGTTACTTTCCGCATTAGCCATCATTTTCTTGACTTTCACTCATCAGATGTTTCTTAGTAGTAAATGCTTGGATCAATTGCTTCACATAGACGGTTTAAAATAAACAACTCCTAATTGAATGGTTAAAAATCCATTTATTGGATGGTTAGGATGATCCAATAAGTGTCATTGTAGCTCTATAGATTAAGGTGGGTCCTATAGTTTTGTATGGTATCAATGAGCCTGCAACCATTGTATGGGAGGCAAAAGTCTCAAGACAACTACATCCAATCTCTTTGATTAGGACAGCCACCATTGTCGCTCTATAGATTAACGTGGGACCGGATCCTGATCCGGTTCCGGCGACCCAGCCTCATTAGGGGTCCGGCCACACTCTTTGATTAGGTCTGGGCTAAAACTGCATATAAAAAATCTGTTCATATACGGCATGTAATTTGGAAATTCTTTAAAAAAAAACCCTCAAATCTCGTAAATTTGATCTTGCATTTCGAATTGCACACATGATTGGCCAAATGCCAACAAAGAAATATGGTGTAGTGTGTTGGGCTCCTTTCCGAGCTTACTATGGTGTGTCTGTGTCAGGGCTTGTTCTTGGTGGGCTCCTTTCTAAGCCTCTGTTTCAGCTACACGAGAGAGGCTTTGTAAGGAAATAAGGTCCAAGTGGAGTAAGAAGTTATACCTGTGCTATTGAATATTTTCTCCTAATAATAGATTAAAGATATATCCACCCCCTTTCCAGTATTGACAACCTTTTATTTGTCTTTTCCCAATAATAGCTCAATATCATACTCCTTTTTTTTATCTGTTCATGGAAATAACTTCATTTTTCAAAAAAAAAAAAAAAAAAAAGCAAGAACAAAAATGGGGGCACTCAAAAGCGGTGGAAATGCAGAGAAAGTCAGAAAGGGGGTGAAAATATCATTTCCTCTAATGATAATATATGGTAATAATGGGATTTGCTAGGGACCATCACAGAGGGCATTTCGCGGTCGGCTGTTGCATGAGAGAGCAGCCACATAGGTTTACTTTTCAACAGATTTTGTCTTATTGATGAGGTGGCTGATCTCTCATGCAACAGCCTGCCCACGAAATGCCAGAAATGACTTCCGCAATGGTCCCTAGCAAATCCCGGTAATAATGCTAACTCTCCCTTCTTTTGATAGTGTCACTCCTTTGTTTTCTAAAGACTACTGTTATGACGTATGGGTACCTTTTCAGCTATCAGGAATGGCAACAGCCTTTAGCAATCCAAAAGGTACAGAAAAGGAGTGTTACTATTAAAAAACATGGGAGTGGATATTGTTTACCTGATGAGTGATAATACTACGAGGGAAATGCTAAAAAGATGGTGGCCGATCGAGAATGAACCCAATTGGATGATCGGCCCATTGTTGGTTCAAACACACACACACACAAACACAGCCGTGCATCCTTCTCTACATCTGCTTTCCTTTGCATTTTCTTTTCACTTGAGTGATACAAAAAATTACATGGGAAAAGGATAGGGCTAAAAAACCCTCTGCCAAAAACAAAAACAAAAAACAATATAACAAGAATAAAATGCCCAACAAACGTAAAACAAATTTACACTCACTGAGCAGAGCAATGATATATTTTATCTCTGCCAAAGATGATTGAAGGCGTAAGTTGTTAGCTGCAAGAGCGTTTGGAGTCACAAGAGTGAGTCAATTGCTGAGATGGAGCTGCTCCCTCTTATCTATAGCTTGTTTCAGTTGTATGAGTTGTGTTCTAAGGCTTGATTCCTCTACCTGCATAAAAACCAAATGGTCGTACAAGACTCCATTGTGAGTGCCCATGTTCAAGTGCAATTATTTTAGGGCGAATCAATGCATTGAGGTATAAGAAATCTACCCAATTTTCATGTGTGTGTGTGTGTGTGTGTCGATCTAAATACTGAAAAGGTTTCAACCCATCTGAGGAAACATTCGACAAAAATAGAGCTATATCCCCGGAGTTCTTCCACTTTGATTTCCTTGGCATCGTGAATCAAATAAGACAAATGAAAGACACCCTTGGTTATGTGAAGAAAGCTCTCTTAACTGGAGGGTCCAATAGCAACTTTAACACCTTTAACAAGGAAACTTTCGCCATTTGAACTATTAAACCAAGATGCCTCTAAAGCCATTTGAACTACGTTAACTGTCCTAGGACAGTGGACCACTTACTGAGGATGGCAAAGGTCAATAACAAGGTTGAGGCAAAAAAAAGTTTTCTGGCAGCGTAGATCTAGAGCAACACGTTTATGACATGAGAAGAATATGACTTGTTCGAATGGAAAGAGGTCAAGATGCAATCCTTTTTTTTTTTTTTTTATGGGTAAGCCGGGGTTTAACGGGGACCCCTACCGATTTATTAGATATAGAAAAAGAAAGAACAATAAGATCACAAAGCCAGCCCTAACTCAGAACAAGCGAGAAGGGGGAACCGAGGCTCTACAACTATGAGCGACAAGCACTAAGCCTAAGAGAACACAATGATCAATACTTTTGAATTACATAATCATCTAATTTTGAAGGGGTGTGATGGGCTCTTTCTGAGCGCTTTGGCCAGGTTTTCTTGAGAACTTCCTGCCAATTTGATTTTCCAAGTTCTGGGGTCTCCTCTTCACCATTATCCTCATGTTCGACTTGAATCAGGTGGACTTGATTGAGTTCTTCTGCCCAAGATACATTCTTTTTTGGAGAGACTCTAGGGCTTTTTAGGCTTGTTTTAAGATGCAATCCTTCAGTGATAGAGGTGAGATTTCAGAGGTTATTGTTGATTTCATGAAGAAGTTTTCTGAGGCGGAGACTGAATACCCCAAATCAGGTTGATTACAACTTTCTAGTATCCCCAAGGCGTCTGGTCTAGGATTCTAGACACTTGACAGTCAAATTTTCAGTTGATGAGAACAGGGACGCTCTTGGATCAGAAGGCTTTCCCGTGGCCTTATTTTGAAATTTTTGGATATGATCCGAAAAACAAATGAAGATTAATAGGAAACTAAAGCAAATGGGATAGTGGAGTCTCAAATTGAGTGAGTGGCCTTTCATCCCTTAACATGCCTCATTGTTTTTGTGCAGATGTTGTGGGTTGTATTGTTTGTCTCGTTGCCAACTTCGTTGCAAATGTCTCATTGTAAATTTTTATGAAAACGTATGTTCTAAAAGACCTCTATCTATGTATTGCCATTGGTTTCTTCTTGTATGCCTCGTGGCTTGTATTGTTGTCTAATGATGTATTCAAATAAAAAAAATATTTAAAAGAACAAGAGAACACCTATTCTTCCTGAATGGATGTATCTCCATTTTACCTGGATGGCTGCTGTTGAAGCTAATAGTTCTCCACATTCATCAAGCATGGTCCTCTCCTGTGCTGCGACTTCAGCAACCTCAGAAACCAGAGAGTTCATTCCCTCCACCTGTGAAGCATATAAGACACAATTTGCGGTTAAAAATCTGAAGTAATTACTCAAGAATGTGAGATTTCTAGACATTCAACATTTAAAAGACCCCTTTTGACTTACCTATTAATAAAAGCATCAGTCCATTTCTCATATTCAATTAGGGTGAGACAACTTTTTGAAAGGGATATTTGGAAAACCATTTTGACTGAAAGATTAGTTGAAGTATCAATAGCAACTCCTGAAAAGATTTAGGTATGTCCAATTAGTCACCGAATAAATGGAGAGTCGTTTCTATGTTTAAGTTCAGATAATCATGATAAGATACTTCCCAAACTCTCATCCTATGATAATGACCAGTCATACCCTTGAGTCCAGATCATCCTTGGGAGAAATTTATTTGGAGAAGCAACAATGAATAAACACTAGACACCTGGAAACCGCTGTTGGTCCGCATTCAAAAAAAGGATTCATACAAATCATTGCTGATTAAAGTCAAATTAGTGATATGGATGAACTATTTTCCGTCTGTGATGTCTAGGTTGATCCTCGGAGGGATGGCTTAAGCTCAATTTTGATGGTAGGAATGAATTGATTGGGTGTGATGATGTTGCTATTAGAGAGACAAGTTTTGGAGGGACAGTATCAGGCCCTGGTGATAAAGAGTGATTTTGGCTTTTGCAAGTCCTTATGAAGATGATCGCACTCAGGTGCAATTTGAATTGTCTGCCTCTCCCTTTTTTACCTTTACTACTATAACGGTAAATGGCATGTGGTTCTAAAAGTTGAATTGTGGGAAAGGAACCTTGTTATGGTAAATGTAATTGCTCCGCCTGAATGGCTTGGTCCTTGAGAATAAACTTGTGATGAACAGCAAAAGAAGACGGAGACACAACTATTCAGTACACAATACCAAATGGAAAGTACATGCACCTTTCAATGGGAATAAACTGGAGAAAAGAGATATTATCCAGCAAGCGGTAGCAGCAGACAAAAACAAACGCTGGAAGGAAAATGGAGAAAAAGGATATGCTGGTTAGAAGGAAAGAGATGGTACATTATGAGAAGAAGTCATTGGGCAAAAGCTGACATGCAGGAAACCTTGAATGGTAAAGCTTGAGAGTCGAGCCTAGGAGGTGCAGGGGTCAGAAGGTCTTCCTAAAACAATAGACAGGGTTAAGGTTCTCTCTCTCTCTCTCTCTCTCTCTCTCTCTCTCTCTCTCTCTCTCTCTCTCAATGGTAAAGCTATCAATTAAGAAAATAAGAGAAAAACAACCGAGGACTGAGACGGTCCGAGCAAAGAAGAGGAAAAAACAACATGAGGAAAAACTAAGGAACCGAAAACAGAGACTCAAGGTAAAAGAAAATCGACAACCCCAAGGAAGCTCTTGCAACACCAGCCCTGGCTAGTCTATCAGCCTCTCCATTGGCCGATCTCCTCACATGCCTATAGGAAATGGGGATGCCTTCTGCTCACTCTTGGATCTCGTCCACCCAAGGCACGAACCTCTGGGGGGGGCAACTCCCCTCCAACCACCGAATTACATTCAGGGAATCCGCTTCGACCATGAGGCTATCTGTGACATGCCTCTCTTATAATTGCATACCCTATAGTACTGCTCTAACCTCCGCTTCACTCGAGTCCGATATTCCAATGGGACCTGAAAAAGCACACCTGACGACTCCCTGATTGTCCCTCAGAAGGCCTCCAACTCTAGCTGGACCTAGATTTCCAAGACTTGAACCATCGAAGTTCAACTTTAGAGATCCTACATTTAGAGGTTCCCAATGTGGTGAGGGAACCGACCTCAACTCCGAGATAAAGCCGATATCTCTCCACCCTGACACAACTCGAAAGCAGAAACAAACTGATAGCTTGGAAGAACTTTGGCCCATGCAACGGATAAAGTGATTACTTTTATAAAAATGTAATGAGGCGACTTGACTTTTCCCTTGAACACCCGAGCATTCCTCTCCTTCCAAAGCACATGAACTTTGACTCCCTACTCTTCTTTGATCCTTATCTTCCTCTAGTGATCTAGGAACTCCTTCAGTTTCTTCCATTCATGTTATTCCCTTCCCCTCCTTTTGTCTAAAGAGTGCCAAGCTGACACTAATGGGAGGAGCATGTAAAGAAACATGTCTATGGCTGATTTAACAATCCAGCACTAAGTGAATACATAACAGTAATGTCCATTTTACATCTAGAAATTTAGATATAAGATTTATGGCCTGTTATTGATAATAAAAAATGCAATCACTGACACAAACACAGGTTTGATAAAATCTGACAAGTGTGGTCCTCCGATTGAATTCATAAATCCAAAGAATGGATGCCAAGTTGGAGGTGATTCTCTGATTCTTTATCCCTCTTCATACATATTAAGTGATTTTCCAATGCTTAGTAAGCCTTATATACAACTTGCCTGATATAGATCAAACATTTCTTGTTCTTTTTCTGAAATGGATCAAACATATCTTATTCTACGCATGAATTAACTCAAACTTTGCAAACTCCAAGAATGCCCCACCTCAATGCTGTAAGAGAATATGAGGCAGCTCAGTTGTTCTGACGTGAGAAAATTGTTCATTTTGCATCATTGAATGACTAAAAAGTCCACATTAGAAGCTTCTTGTGATGCTGATTGGGCTGGAAATCAAGCCATGCGACAACAAATGTTTGTCTATTGGTCATGGTATAATTTTAAAGACTGGTAAGATTCAATTCAACATTTTGTTCGTTCGGATTTGATTGCTGGATGAACTGCATTTCCGATATTGACCCCATAAAGGAAACAATAAGTATAGCTAGTCCGTGAAGAGCCAATCATCGTACTATAAAAATTGGGCAGAACACTCCCTTATAACAATTGTAATTTGTAAAAGTTAAGCAGAATATGATGCCATGGTCACAACCATGGTTTTAAATTTCCCCTGAAACGGACACGAAACAACCAAAATGTTTCCGTTTCCATCCACATCAAAACCGAAACCGAAACAACCGAAATAGAGAAACCAAAATTGTAAGTGTAATAGTGGTATACTATATTAGTATGTATTACATGATTGTATTTATATGAATTGCATTCAAAATGTGGTGCATATATTATGTATAAATATTTATATGAATTAAATGTGAAATTTGGTAAGTACTAAACTATCACGATTCAAGTCATCATGAATGTCTGTGACAATTTTTCTGCATTTGAATTCCATATACAGCTTTAAGAGCGCCAAACAGGTACAAATTGGCATATATGTATCATTATAAAAACACATGAGCATAAATGCATAAATCATTCTTTATCTAAATCTTGCGTATATCTTTCTAATACCAACCAAAGCAAATGATGCTCTTCTACTTGTCTATCAACTTTTCCATACACATGAGAAACATAGGAAAGCTATAACATGTTCAAGAGCATAGGAAAATTAATTCAAGTCAGATTCGGCGTTATTCACTGTCACTTGAGAAAGTACAAACAATTGCATATGATAAATAAATGTAGGGACTTGCCCACTCATTCAGGAATCATCAATTTAACTAGCCTCGATGTTGAAACAATCAATTCACTGTAACATTATGTGAGACACAAGCTTATCACTCAATACATAATCTTAAAGACAGAATAGAGGCAACAACTTTAAATAAGGAGAAAATAAAATTATAACTGTATCAGTAATGGTGACTACATGAATTTGGTATAATTTATAAAAACCTTACCCTTGATAGTAAAGAACATATGGAGGAACCCATAGCTTGCATAACATCGACTGCTGAACTGACAGCATCCTTCACTGTGTGGATTTCTGCCTGAAAAACCATGGTGCTAATAAATTACCAGCTATTTTCTCTTATGTACAAATTTCATTTGTATACTTTTTTTTTTGTTTTGTTTTGAATGGTAAATTTCATTTGTATTCACTCCATGGCATTTTTCCAAAGAACTAATTTCATCGATGATACCTCATCTTAAGGAACTTAGTTAAAATTAAAAAAAAAATCATTCCAATAACCAGTATGGACATACCCTTGCACCCCCGGTAACTGGAAGGCGGACAGTGCTTGCCTCCAAAGCTTCAATAGCTTCAGATAAAGAACTAGAATGCTCTCTTTCCACAATAGTCCAATCATCAAGGTATATCATCTGATTGAATCAAAATTTCATGCAAGCATTTCAAACAAGAAGTGTCGAGAGAAATTAAGCTATTAAAATTAGTTCAAAATTGGCATTAAGAATGTCAAGAAAAAAAAAGAAATGTTCAAAGACCAGTGACCTATAAAGTAAGTCTTTCTTATGAAATAAAACACTAAAGTAATTAGATTCAAATGAGAAATTCCGAACTGCCAAAGGAACTGCAGCTCTGAGTAATGATAGGGTAGTTTCACCAACATGGACTTATGACTTACACCATGTTTGAGGATGATGCCTTATATATTATGTGATGAGGTGGTTACACACCTCTTTTACTCAGCTGAAATTTAATGAAACTTTCTCTCTTTCGAACAATAACAGCCTTCCCTATGTGCTTGGAGAGTTAACTCAGTGCAGATGAACTGACAATACGGTGTTGGCGGGGATGCATGCATATAGGGATTGTGTTGTCCTCTCAAGTTTATTGGCTACTTTTTGAAAAAAATTCCCATGCCGCTGCTATCATTTCCCCTCTTGAACATCATTAATACCAATTAAGAAAATAAGTACAATATGACATAATAATCTAAATGAAGAAGTAACATACTAGCCACTGAATAGAGCCTTGCTGGGTAAGTGGTTGTGGGGGTTCGAGGAGGATAGATCCCAGATGTGGCATTCATTGATCGAGGAGAAATACGGTGCAAGTTTTGGTGGTTGGAATTCTAGTGTCGGCCTCAGGGCTAAGGGTGCCACAATTTGGCAAGATATTAGGAACCTTATGACTCTGTTGCAGATGGGAATCAGATTCAGAGGTGGCATGGAGATCGGATTCAGATCTGGCTTGATCCTTGTTCTGGTGACTGGCCCCTTAGAGAGGATTTCTTGGAGTTATTCATTGTGGCATCTAAGTGTCAGATTAGTGTCGAAGATTCTATTGGCATGAGGGCAAAGCGGTTTGGAAAATCCAGTGTCGTAGACAATTGTTTGACATAGAGGTTATCAGAGTGGCTTCATTCATGACGAGAGGGGAGGTAAAGACAGAAGGATCTGGACCTGGGCGTCTGACGGGAAGTTCTCCATTCATTCTCTATACCATTGTTTGGTGCTGCTTGATTCTCCTTCGCCAGCGAAGAATTTGGAGGATTCCTGCTCGTCTGGTATGTGATTTCGGTTGGATGGCATACCTGAATAAGATTTTAACCATTATCACAACGTATTATCGCTTATATCATACTTTCATTTATAGTTGGGTTGCTAGATATGTTTGGTCATTCGTCCTTAACTTGCTTGGGACTTACTAGGTGTTCCTAGCGCATATTGCAAATTTGGTTGAGGGGGATCTTTGCCCCTTGGCCCCAGAGGGGGCGGATCTTGTGGAGTTTGGCCCTTATGGCTTCACTCTGGGTTCTTTGGAAAGAAAGGAACAATTGTGTTTTTAATGGTAATTCAAGGCACATATTTTCCATTCGCAATTGTTATTTTCTCTCATCTTTCATTTTGGGCAGTCATCCCTAAATTCAGGGGTTATATACAATCTTCTATCTGCAGATATTGGGAAGAAGTCCGAGCAAGTAGGATTGTCATGGACAAGCCATCTCCTAAGTGGTCTCCTCCTTCCATTGAGTTCATTACGCTGAACTTCGATGGGTCCAGTTAGGAGAACCTTGGTCCTGCAGGTATTGGCGACTTCGTTTAACGCCTAGAAAGCAAAACCTTAGAAGCGGGAATCTTCCCTCGGAGTGCCGCTCCTAACTCGGAACCTCGATTTGGCGCTCCTTAGGAAGGAGCTTCCAGGGAGCGCGATCCTGAAGAGATGGAAACTGCTCTTATTACTCTATTAGTAACCCCCTAACCGACTTACTTGCATCAAACTCCTCCAACTGTTCAAAGTACTTCATTGGAGCAAGCACGAAGGCAAATCTTCAGAAGGCATGAAGAAAGAGGGCATAAAAATGAAGATGGTTAGAAATTACTCCTTTTGATGTACTTAAATTTTGAAAGATTTATAGAAGATAGTTAAAAATTTATATTTTTTTATGTACTAGAATTTTGAAAGGCATATGATGAAAATATTACATTAACGCTCCCAAGACGCGCCCAACCTTAGACTCTTCTAGACCCCAAGTTTCCCTCCGCTCCCGCACCCGCTTCATGCTTCTATGAGCAAAAATCATCGGCCTATTTGGTCCCTATTGGCGCAAAGGATAGTAAAGAAGCAGAGGTGTAGGCTTTGCTGGATGGCATTAGGCTCATTGACCACATTGAGATCGATCACTTTGTTGTGAAGGCGATTCGCTTAATGTCATCCGATGGATGAAAGCGGGGGTGAGCTACCGTGGAGGTTTGCCGGCGTGGTTGAGGAGGTTCTGGATCGTATCGTGGTTTTTTATTTTAATTTTTAATTATTATTATTATTATTATTATTATTTTATTTTTGTGTGTGTGTGAGTTGGGGGAGGGGGGGTGTTTACTCTATGTCTTTTCGAAGTATTTGGTGATTTGGCAACTGCAAGGCTGATTGTTTGGCCCACTTGGGGTTGGATAGGTTGTCTTTAGAGACCCTTCATTTCTCGCCCCATTGATGGTTTTGTCGTATTTTTTTATTGGCTTTCCGTTAACCATCACGGTCCCCAGGTTTTGCCCTTTTCTTTTTTAGGTTTGTTGCCATTCAAAAAAAAACACAGACTAGTCCCTTACAAATTCTGAAATAAAATAACCACTACTGAGTATTCAACTTCGGCAAGTATTTTATTTGTCATAAACTACAATGAACCATTCAATAATTATTATGGCCTTTAGGATCTTTTGTATATTTGTCATAAACTACAATAAACCATTCAACAACTATTATGGCCGTCAGGACCTTTTCCCTCTCTTGTGTGTTTCTTCTATAAATTTTGTTGTCACAGATCCAGAAAAATGATACAAAACAAGGATGCAACTGTCTCAAAGAAGAGATAATAGAATAACTCTTATAAATTATTAAAATTAGAGAGTACTATGGACTATTCACCACCACCAAAGAATAAGGAGGAAGGAAAGATTAAAATCATACTTGTTCTTTCAGAATTAAGTTCAACTTTAGCTCTTGCCTCAGTTGTTGGAGGTTGATCCTTTTAATGGTGACAGAATCACGCAGTTCTGAAGTAGTCCTCCACACATTGTAAAAGATATTCTGTTAAAAGAAATCAAGCATCAATGATGTTGTATATCTCATTTATGGGAATTCATTCAAGACTATGATTGTTGAAATTAATGTTCATCTGGTGATCATTAGAAAGAATAAAATTTACACACAGTATAGCGATACTGCAAATGATATTCAAATTTAACTACTAAGACGAGAAAAAATAAGGAAACAAAAATTAAAGTTCTACAATAAAAGTATTTCTAGTTCTTTATGTTATATCATTGAATTCAAGAATAGAGTCTATTAGGAATCATATTTTTATTATCAAGATATATGAAGTATGTATCAAAATAGAAAGCAACTGGATCATTAACATGCAAAGGAAGTGATAACACCCAATTGTACAACTGTTTGACAATTTTAACCATTCTATGTATTATCAGTCAAACCAAAAGAGATAAGCATTTAGTCATGGATTAAAATTCATGCCACAAGTTTTACATTTTCCTTATACAGAAGATTAAATTGTTCAACATACCTATTTGTTGGGAATTCTACCATCCTTTACTTCAGCTATACACATATTAACCAGTAATGATGAGGCCACAACAAATAAACAAAAAAGCTTGTGCAACACATTTCATGCATACACCAAGGATGATACAAAACCCATGGTTACCAATGCACGTGTCACATGGTAAGGAGACCGTGGAAATGTTAAGGTTAAAAGACAAGTTTAGAATTTCATAAAGAATAGGATGAAGATGGGAACCAGGGATCAGATTCTTTAGTCCCACATAAATCTCAAGCCTAATATTTTTGTACAAAGAAGTAACAAAAACTTTATTAAAAGTGAAACAAAAGAGAAACTATGGCAGGAGCAGAGATTGCCCCTCAACGAATGCATCCTATTGGCTACTAGTACCTGGAAATTTCAACTTTTGGATTCCTGATGACTGGAACTTGGGGACACTTTGACCAATGTTTTGAAAATCGGAATTGAATCGTAAATCATCATAGGGGTCGAATATCGAATCATAAATCATAATATTCATTCATATAATTCATAATATGAATTGTTTACTAACAAACTTGTCATGCTAATAATGTATTTCTCATCCAAACCCATGCATATCGGATAATGATATTAAAAATAATAAAAGACTTCAGATCATATCATTTCTCAAAGTCAAATGACAAATATCAATTACCAAAAAGTAGAAGCCGTCGGTGTTTTCCCCATTATAGGCATCTCCCTCCTCAATGTGAATAATGCCCTCAAGCACATGCATTGTGCTTGAACGGTTCAAATTGGTTCGATTTGTTTGAACTCAGCCTCCTCTATCTTCTTCCTTCGCGTGAGACAATTTTCGAAGGTTTTTTCTAACGTAGAAGGGAAAGGGGGTCGTTCGAAAGAAAGTACTATTTTTTTTAGACAAAACTTAACTAGGATAAATTGCATAAATCATAAGATTTACGATTGAATCATAAGATTCAATCAAAAAATCACAAGATTTAGACAAATTAAGATTCAATCATGGGATTCAAATCGAAATCTATAAGATTTGAATCATAAATCGTAAGACTTTCAAAACAATTACTCTTGTGGAGCTGCATCATGAAACTGTCTCGTAAAGTTTCTCATGAAAGACTACATCTCCACGATGGACTAAGCAACTGTACCCCAACCAAAAGTCAGCTAAGGGCAGAAGAATAGCTGGCTTTTCATTCTGTCGGAGCATTTAGTGAACAAGAAATTCAAATCCAAATTAGACAACTCAAAAATAGAGGCAAGCCACCCAGAGTTAATATACACACCTTCAGAAACCTTGTGACTGAGCTTTCTGCTACTCATTTGAGTCGATTGGGTTTGAGTTGGGAGAAGGAAGGGCGGGAGGGCGGCAAGACACCCAAAGAGAAAACCAAGATCAAGCAAGTTACCCGACTAGAAAGTCTGATTCTAAGTCTAAGGATCGGAAGTTATAAACATGATATTGAACTGCACCTTACGACAATTCAGTAGGTTGCATATGGTGGCGGTGCAACACATTTCCAACCTGACCAAACCAGGCAAGTATGTATCCATGAAGCAATGTATAAGCTAACAATATGGAGGTACTTTTTTCATGTAAATGAACCACAAAGGTCTTGTTTTATACACACTGTTTTATATTAAAAGGATCCCAGGAAAGATATCATGGGTGCTTCTTTGGTGTATTTCTGTTACTTCCCTACCAACAGAGTATTTTGTGTTTAAATGCTTTCTTACAGTCATTGTACGTATCGGCTTCTTCATTGAAAAATTTCCTTCATACAAAGAATACAGAGAAATGGATGTTTTTCCGGTAATTTATCAGTATGATAAAGAACCAGAAGGGATGCATTATGGTAGCACTGAGTAGATAACCAAAGGGAAATCCTTGCTCAAAAAAATCCCTGCTCGGAAAAAGAAAAAAAAAAAAACTGGGGTAGTCCTCGACATGGGTTTGTTAAACATGATATTAAATGCATCTGGCACTTAACAGCTAATAACTAATCAGTAAAAAATTTATGTTACTGAAAGAGAAAAGGTTATGTGACTAAATTGATTTGATGAAATGACAAAACATAACCTGAAATTTTCAACAAAGAAAAATTAACCATTGCCCAGATAATGTACAAAGGAAGCATATCAGAATATTAGCATGAATAGAAAGAATGCTAGCCGAAAAATACAACTGTATAATGGATGGAAGTGATCATGGCATGGATAATCAGCTCCCACGTGATTCAGAGAATTTTGGAAGGTAAAACGCCAATCCCAAGAACAGAGGCGAAGTAATTCAAACAGACAGCACTCAAGAACAAAGAATCCTACCTCTGCTGTAACTTTCTGTATAGACAAAGCAGTATCTGTTCGGGTATTGACAAATCGCCATTGCAAGTATCTATTGTACAGCAGCCTCAGCTGATGAGTATCTTCTAGTTGGTTCGCACCTTTCTTTCCTTTCCGAACATCAGCCGCAAAGCTGAGAACGGACGTTGAGCTGCTGGATCGACTACTCACAGAGCTTGCTGAAGAAAAAGGAGTAGATGGCCTTGTCCGGGATGGACTGAGCATAGCCCTAGAGAAAGAAGATACCGGTGTGGCTTTACCTGGCGACGGAGGACGCAACCCCGGCAGAGGTGATGACAAAAATTTACTTTGGGGAGTCACTAAGGACACTCTTTCCAATGAAGTTGAAGACACACCAACACTCGATGAAACATGCTTAGGAGGTCCAGATAGTTTCAATGAAGTATCATCGATTGAACTCGATTCATACTCTACTCTTCCACTTCCATCAAAAGAGATCCGCCTCGCCACCTCGCTAACTGATTTTTGTAAACCTCCACTCACACCATCAAATGCAGGCACTCTCCTAATTGGAGAAACCCCTCGTCCTGGAATTGGCAAAGAACCAACTTTGATAGGCTTCTCAGCGAGATCCATGCTTCTGTTTAAGGCATTAGCAGACATCTTCCCACCTGTTCTGCTAGGCCACCGATGCTGATCTATCACTCTAGCATGTGAATTCTCCACGGGCTTCGAATTCTCTGATTGATCGGAGGTGTTCTTCCCTTTAAGAGGAGTCCTCTTTCTCTCAGGTGTTACCTTGTGCTGAACGGCCAGACTTTCAGCCTGCCTATGTGCCACATTGGAAGGAGGCTTCAGCGAGTGATCCAAGGAGGGATGGGGGACCGGTCTTTCCTTCTTGTTAGCAAGGAGAGACAAAGAATCAGACTGGAAAGAAACATAGGGGCTCCGTGTAGAAGGCCACAAGCCCTCAGGTGTCCTTCCACCCATTAACCGCCTGGAAGAGATTTGCATATCTGTCGATGAATCGTGCAATGGCGTAGAAGGTCTTGATGGGGATGACGGCCTAGAATGTCGCGATGGGGATGGAGGAGTAGAAGGCCTTGATGGGGATGAAGGCTTAGAATGTCTCGATGGGGATGGAGGAGTAGAAGGCCTTGATGGGGATGAAGGCTTAGAATGTCTCAATGGGGATGGAGGAGTAGAAGGCCTTGATGGGGATGAAGGCGTTGAGGGTCGTCTTCTCTCAGCCGATTGGGCTCGTTTAGAGATGGAAGGCCCAGGTGTAGGGTCTGTCCTATTGAGGTTCGGAGATGGGCATCTTCTAGGAACTGTAGGTGTTGTGATCGCAGCCTTATACCTTGATGTGATTTCCCTTGTTCGCGGCTTGCGAGAGACCGCATTGTTCTTCTCGGATGGCACCAATGGGGGTCTCTGAATCTCTTCTGTCTCACACACATCCATCCAAATATTCAAAATCAAACCACATTGAGAGCTCCCTCATAAAACTAAACGCACTTCAATGGCTTTCATTTATCCTAGTTATAGCAATGGCAGAGAAACCACAAAAATAAGACCCTCCCTGATACAAATCTGCCAGACGAAAGGTTAAAAGTAAGGACATTTATGCTGAGAGAAAAGGAAAAGAAAAGAAAAGAAAAGAGAATTCATTTCTACAAATAACTGGATCCGGTGAGAGCGATTCACTGGTGCAATTGTGCAAACCTATAAAAGAAATGGGTTTTTCGTTTTCACCAACAAATCTCAAGAATTCTAATTGGGGCTCTTCATTCTCTGAATCCTCTAACAGTGTAACGGTAAAATCAGGGGTAAAATTGGTAAGAGTCCAGAAGAATCAGCAAACTGTTTTATGTTTCGTGTTTTTAGTGGGTATTTTGGGATGAATGCATTCAATTGAGTTTTTGTTGGTTTGCATTTTATTTCATTTATGGGTTTTTTTTGTTGGTATAGGAGATTTACGTAACGGAGTCTAGGGTTGTGGGGAGAGATATGGACATCCATGTGCAAAGCAGATTCATTGTCTATCTCCATGATTTTTTTTTGGAGAACTAAAATAATATAAAAATGCCTTATAATTCTTAGGCATCCCGTTTTCTATGTTTTTTGTTCTGATTAAGGTCAATTTCTTCAATTAAAAAAAGAATTAAAAAATTTAAGTGGAGAAAGGTGAAATTATATCCTCTCAAAATATAATCAATAATAGAGATCAGGAAACAAGACGAAAATATGGCAAAACTTTCAACTTTTCTCATAATTATAACTGATTTACATTGATTTTAAATTTTTTAAAAAAAAATTTACTGATTAAACTGAATAAGTAAACGAAAGTTTCACCATTTTATCTTTAATTAGTTGCATTTTGTTGTTGACATTTTTATTGATTATTAAGATTAAGCTGAAAAGGTTACGGATTTATTAAATTTAAAAAGGAAAAAGGTTAAGCTTTAGAAAATGATGATTATTTTATTTTTCGGTGAAGGAATATTCCATTTTTTTTCCTTGTGTGAACGTATTTTGTATATTACTCGATTTATTCATAAAACAGAAATGCCAGGGAAAAATATTTGCTTCTTCAAAATCCTTAAGATCAGAAAAAAAAAAAAAAAAAAAAACGAATCGCATATACCTGAAAGAAACGAAATCAGAAATCAAATCGCAACTCGAATCAAATAAAATTCGATCAGAGAGTCATGAAAACAGAGAGAATCGCATATAGGTAAAATAAACGAAATCAAGATAAAATCGCAACTCGAATCAAATAAAATTCGATCAGAATAACTCACCGAACAAACTCCGCCAAGAGTCAGACACATTTCACGGATCCGATCCAAGAAAAACTACACATCAAGTTCCGAATCTCAAAAAAAAAAAAAAAAACGAACAGCGGTTCCATAAGATCCTAATTCTACCATTTCAGCAACCTCTGAACCTGAAATTCTCCCATTTCTACCTTCCACAGAACAAAATCTCGCGAAAACCAGAAAAACATCATCAAAATCTCCAAACTCTATTTCAGAAAATCAACAGAACTCAACTCTTCATGGAAGAAAGGCGATTTTCAGGCGTGAAATCGGCAGTCGGAATTCGAATCGGAAATTTGTAAGAGAGAGAGAGAGAGAGAGAGAGAGAGAGAGAGAGAGAGTTATTTTGAAAGGAAGGATCAGAATTGGGAAGAAGGAAAAAAAAATAGGAAAAAAATGATTAAAAGGGGATTTCAGTTTGGAGGGAGTCGTAATCAAAGTTTGTTTTTCATCTACCTAATTAATATGGCATTTAGAGAGATTATTTGTACGCTAAGTAAGGCATTGGGGAAGTAGTTGTCCCGTGACTTGTAAGCTGTCGTCCTGGTGGGCCCACATTTACACATACCAGATCCAAATTCTCTAATCAACGGGCATAGCTACTTCTTTACATCTTATTTTTGTTGACCATTGATAAGATGGCCAGGATCGTCCAATTGGTGAGATCATTACCTTAGTGGACCCCCACTAGATCATAAACATGTGCGATTGGTGCAATCAAGTGGGACTTATACCCGTATCATTTGCCCTTAATTTCTTCTACCCAACGTCTAATGTGGATGTGGTGCGATTTGTGATGGGTCCCAGTAAACGAAGGCCGTTGTCTTAGATTTTGAAAATCGATTTGGAGTCCGAAGCTGATTATGGAAACCTCTATAGATGAGAGGGCTGGGATCATCCTATGTAGATTTTTTATTGGGTATTGCCTATTTCCGTTGTGGCCCAACAAATCAACGGTTTGGATCATCCTATAATGGTTAGGACTTAGGAGTTAGGAGTTAGGATCATCTGATGAGTGCCAATTTTTGGTCATGGACGATCCCCTAGAGAACTTACCTCGTGTACAATGATGACACACGTGCGAGATCAGGGAGGGACATCATTTAGAAAGTTCCGGCCCGCCAAATGCGTTTTCTCCTCTTCTGGAATTAGGTTAGTTTGAAACGGAAAGTCCATTCAAATTTTGACAAAGTCATAATTGGAAAGGAAAAGGATAAGGAGAAGAAATATCACGAATACTTCAAAAGCACGGCAAGGTATTTGCAATGTTAATCGTGGGCTATGGATACACTAATTGGACGGTTTGGATCGTTCTATGGTTGTATTGGTTGGATTTTGTAGGCCCCACTAGATACATTTTAATCAACGTATGTATCCACCGTGTACGGTGGCCACGGGGTAGATTACCTACCGAAACAACTTTCTTTAAATTTATAAAAAAGGGCAGGGGTTTGGGAGACATGAAATCGGCCCGGGTTGGGGCTAAAAAAGTTGTCCTTTTTACTAAGCTTAGCAGACCGCCCGGCCCGGCCCTGCCCAGACCAATGACACTCGTGGGAAGAAGAACCACATTTCAAGTGGGGCCTGAATCGAGTAAAGTCTTGCCCTACGGGTTGGAACAAGCTAAGGAGAAGAGATCTTTCTTAGCTTACCGTAGAGGGCCACGTGGCAAACACGGAATGCTGATTAGCCCGTTGACATGGTTATCTTCTTTGGGATGCTTGTTCAAAGATGAGTAGGGTCGAGTAACTTGATGCACTTGGTCTGACCAGTAGGGTCGCGTTAATAGATACAGGCTATTAACTTTTTCACGGAGGAAGTCCTAATGGTCAAAGATCATTATTGAACAAAAAGAGACGTATTGCACTTGGATATTGAGGGAATCACGGGAGATCATATTCCAATTCCTATTCCAATTTTTCCCTAAACAGAATGAAAAAAATAAGATATTTATTCAAAGAAATTCTAACAAAAATACTATTCCAACAAGAGGGGGGTGAAAATATCATCGCCCTTCTTTTTTAAGTATGTAAAATATTGTATCAAAGCAAGTAATTGTAACATATTATTAAATTATAATTTATAGAGGTTATTAAGGCAAAGGCCAAAGTTGAGACACGTATTTTTTATTAAGATAAAGAAATTATTAACTTATAATTTAGAATCAGTAGTGATAGTCTGCTATAGGGTCTATGAACGAAGATACGTATGTGAAATCAAGACAATTTTTCTTGTTGAACATTGTGTAGAAATTACACATGATCTTAGTCGGGATATAAAGTTTTCCACGACATTTGGCCAAACTTGTGGTCGTTGTTGGTCAGACTAATCCAATCACATTGACAAGGCACGAGCAGAGTCCTTAGGCTCTGTTCACTTGGTTCCCTGGAAAACAGCCTCTTTTTTTTCTTGACAAGACAGAATTCTGGTGTTCATTTGCTTTCAGGGAAAATAGAATTACACATGTGGAATTTCTGCAATAAGTCAAAAAAATGACAGGAAAAAGCCAATTTTACTACTTTTTAGAGATTTCATTTCCGACAAAAAACACACGGATTTCGTTTTCCTGAAAAACTAGTGCAAAAAGAAAAGCAAGCAGTTTCTCTCGAAACCTTTTCCTGCGCAAGTGAACAGTCCAGGAAAACCTTTTCCTGCACAGATTCCCTGGATTTATTTTCCTAATGCCACGTTAGATTCCCGAAAAACATTTTCTTTTCCTTTCCCGAAAAAACAAGTGAATAGAGCCTTAAGGTATATGTTCGGAAAGAACCTAACAGCCAGTGTCTTTTTAGAAATTTTCAACTATAGGAAAATTTGGGTACCCTGGACATTATTTGAAACTTTATAAATGTAAAGTTTCCTCAAACTATCAAATACCTTACAAATGTAAATTTATTTATAACTATAAATTTAACTTGGGAATTTTTATGGCCCTTAAGGTTATTTAAAACCTCATAATTGTAAACTAGGAAAATCTCTGTCAATTTCTTTATAACTTTTTAAAGTTATGGATCTAATCATACCTCATAAAAATTTAATTAAAAAGCTAGCAATTTTTGTATGAATAAATGTAGGTCAATATGGCCCTACTTTTTATCGTCATCACATCATGATTTAATGGCGAAATTTCTACAATGCCTTTTTCTTATATTTAATTTGCCATAGCCTTTCTTGTTTTAGTAACGGCACTCCTCTCTTTACTTTGCACTTTTATAAATAGCTATAAGCCTATAAGGGCTGTTCTATAATTCCAAAACAACTATCAACAACTAATACGGATATGTACGAAAGACTAGACATTGTTGTGACTTGTAAGTCAATTATTAGATAATCCAAACCATTCATTTCTGAGTCCTAACAGATGAACGGTTAGATCATCAACCAAGTGGTCCCCACATATGCTTTTCCAAGAAACAAATGTGTGCACTTTTTTTCAACAGTACAAGACATTCTTACTCTAGGCAACCGTGACGAGTGGACGACTGACGAGATTTATGGGAATGGAACAAAATCGGACGGTCAAACAAAGTGGGGCCCATGCACCACCTCTTAAGAAAGCTACACTGCTAGCTGGCTCCAGTGCTAAAAAGGAAGAAGGAGCATTTGATACCGTCTCCCCCTTTGCCAGGTGAACTTTCGTAGTATCCTCAGACTGAGGCAATCACAGGTTCTGTCTGTCTCCAGTCTTGTCGTTTCAACGCTAGACACATGGCAACTTTCAATGTAACCGAAATTTCCACCACTTTGTATGAAGAAAGAAAGGAGGAAAACTGGAAATGTAAGGAAAAAGGGCAGGAAATATCACTTTGCTAGAGGCCACTGTTTTAATTTGTTAAAAATCTTTTTTAGTTGTAAAACGACGTTTTACTCTCCATCGGGTTTTAGGGTCTGTTCCTTGAGTTTTTATACGGTGCCACCACCCTTGAGATGGAGCCCACTTTTTAAGAGGCTGCTGTTGGATAAGATATCAAGAGTGGTACGTTTGACGTACCACCTTCACAGGATTTGACAGTCGGGCACCATATAATTTCTCGTGTTCCAATAAGCATAAAATCTGTTGTGGGACTTACTAGGGATCATCGCATAACGCATGAGAGAAGCCACCTCATGAATAAAGACAAAATCTGTTGAAAAATTGGCCAATGTGGCTTCTCTCTTATACAACATACCGTTCGTGAAATGCCTTCTGCGATGGTTGCTAGCAAATCCCATCTGCTTTATGTTGTTAAAGTACATTAGGAACCTAAGAAATTACATGGTGAATGCAAATGTAGATCGGTATAGGCAGTACGGCAGAAGTATCTCCCCTCATATTTGATCCAGCAACAAACCTTAAAAAGTGCGCTGGTACTGGATCAAATATTAAGGGCGGTATCGCGTACACCGATCTGCATGCGCATTTACCATATAAAATCTCTTTGGTACCTAATCAATATGCCAAAAGCTCCAGAGTTGATGGAAGGCTTGGGCAACGCTTTTTAAACCTGTCCCATATCAGGCTGCGTCCCACCTAATCCCATACCTAGGGGGCCTACTAAGGCCCATTACATTCTACCACGCTTCTGCATCCGATGTCCTAGGTGGCCCGCTCTGTGATAGCTTTCGCTGTGGGTCGTTTTTCAAGTGGCCCTTTCCACAGGTCATCCCTTCCGTGGTGCCCCACTCTATGGTAACTTCACTCTGTCGGCTTTCACTTTGTCTTTTTATTAGGTAGTTCTCTCCACATGTTGCTCCTTCAATGACTCGAATATGAGATGTGGTAGTTGATCTAATACCAAATGTTAGGACCGTTAGATACCTATCCAATATGTCAAAAGCTCGAGAGCTGATGGAACGTATTAGGCACGGCCCTTTAATATGTCCCATACCAAGCTAGGTCCTACACTCCCACCTATTCACATCCCTAGGTGGGCCCGGCTCAGGACTATAACAAATGTTTCAAAATGACAATGAAGGGTCGTATACTAAATTCCAACTAGGCAGAATTTAATTACTAAAACAGTCAAATAGGTCTCGAGTCATCCCTCTGATCCTTCTCTCCCTCTCTTCACCCATCCTTCTCTGAAATGCTTTGGATTTGTTCTCCATGATATTTGAGAGTGAAATCATACCAAATGGTGTCGCATACTCGGATTCTTATCGAAGGCGGTTGTTGAAGTAGAATTGTGAAGAAGGCCTACTAGCTTTACAATGAAATGAAAGATAGGAGAGTATCACCCAACGTCTTTATTGTCAATTCGTAAATCCTTGGTTCTTGGAAAATAAAATGTGATAGTGTTCCTTTTTATAGCGAGCAATGATGAGCAGAAAAGAAAAACTTTACTAATGACTACTTTCTTTAACACTACAAGGGAGTGGCTTAAAGAAGAAAAGGGGGCGAATATATCTTTTCCCTAATCCATACCGATGGAATTATTACTTAGTAAGGCAGCGAATATATCAGGGCATTTGGAGGGTCTTGCTCTAAAATTTCAATGCCAACTTGGCTAAAGTACGCACCAAAGTTTGTTACTCTAATTTCCTTTTGATTTGAATAATCGATGGGATCATTCAATTGATTATTCTCTTTAGGAACCGAACACCTTTTTCTTACACCATGGATTATGCAATCGATTATTAATTATAATCGGTTGTTAATAATCCCAAACGAACAGGGTAGGGAATGATAGGCATAATAGCATGCTCTCTAACTTCGAGCCCACATAACAAAGGTTTTGAACGATTTTCCCAAACACATGACACTCACACTCGCTCTTAACTGTAGGCCTCACTGGTCAAGGGTTCATTTTTTCAGATGGGCCATAGCTCATACCGATTGGATGATCCTAGCCATTGGATCAATGGCCCTGATCTGACAGTCGGTGCTCTGATTTCAGCAGTGCATTGATCAGAAATTGAGGATCAAAATTGGGACAATTTTAAAGCTAAAGCCCATCGAAGATGGGGCCATCATGTAGAGAGTTTCAATCAGGACCGTAGGCATGTTTAAAAGAGTGTAATCTAATCCAAATATGAATAAAAATTGAGGAAAAGGATTGTGAGCTTGAGCGTTGGAACCTTATGGTGAGCTTGAGCTCTCAAACCAATGAGGCCCACATTGTTAGGATGATCCAAAGCATTCACTAGAAAGAGCCTTACATAGATAGGGTGTGTACAAAAAATCAGCTCCATAGGATCATCCCAACCCATCCATTTGTGGAGGTCAAAATGGACAGACCACAAATCTGCCCATTTTTGCCCTCCACTTTTGGAGGGGTTAGGATGATTCAATGGAGCTGATTTTTGGTACACACCTTATCTATGATAGGGCCTTGCAAATGAATGGTTTGGATCCTCACAGAAATTGTGGGACCCATGTGAATGGTGCACTCAAGCGCACCATTTGGTTCCAACGCTCAAGCGCACGAACATATTCCTCATAAAAATTATGATTTATATTGAATTCATATATTTTTTACTTAGGCCTTTTTTACCACCAGAAGATTTGTTTCATGGAATAATTGTCCGCCCAAGTGTGACAATTATTTACCCTCGCTCTCGCCTTCTCAACTTTCTCTCTCTGCTGCATGTTTCCCACAACTGGCCCTACAAATTTGTGGGGATTTGAGGTGACTTCCTTGTCTTCTCAGGCATCATCTTTATTTTCCAAACGAAATCCAATTTAATTTACCCGCGGCCCTCTAATTAGAAAACTTATTTGGTTCATTTAAAACCTTTTAAATGTGAAATTTCTTTAAACTATTAAATACCTTATAAATTTACATTTCTCTGTAGCAATTCAATACCTTTTACATGTACACCAAATATTAAATGCCTTATAGATCTAATTTTCTTTATAGCTAAAAAAAGGCATGCAGTGTGCGGAAACATTAATATTCATGCAAAAATCACATTTATGTGGTAAAAATAGAACTTGAGCTAAAAAGTCAGGTATATAGTAGTTTTTTTTATAGGTAAGCTGGGGTTTGGCGATGACCCCTACTGGTTTATTAAATGAAAAGAAAGATGATAAATATGAAAAGAAAGATGATAAATGAAAACCATGATCCCTATCCTTGACACACATTAGATAGGAAAAACAAGGATTTCTAAAGATAAAAAATACTAGGAGACCCATGAGCAAACCCATAACCAAGGTTTAAAATTTTGGTTTGGGTACCGGTCTCGGACCTTGAAAATTTGAAATTTCGGTCGAAATCTGGTACAAAACCCGAAAACAATATTTTATTCATTATTAAATTTTGGCCGAAATTACCCGGTTGAAATTTCGGTGAAATATTAAATTAATATTAAAAAAAACAGATTTTTTGGGTCAAATTTCAGAAAAACCAAAATTTCGGCCGAAATAAATGACCGTGTTTCGGTTTTGATTGATTTCGGTGTCGTTCGGTTGAAATTTAAAAGCATGCCCATAACTACAAAACATATATAGGAATATAATAGATATAAAAAAATACATCTATAAGATTGTAAATAGGTGCCTATGCCCATGACAAACTAAGTTTTCTTATTTATTAGATTTCATTGGTATGATTAAATATTTTTATGAACCCTAGTTTTCTAATTACACAGTACATACATTGTTTACAAGTAATTATATTCAACTTTAAACCCGGGCGTACAAAAGGCTATATGCAATTAATTTTTAGAGAAATCATTTGCAATTATTAATATATCTGGTAGGGGTCCGCCTAACCCCAGCTTACCCATCAAAATTTTTTTTTTTTTTTAAATCATCACAAAGACACTCCAAATTAGTGACAGACATGCAGGTTGGACATGTGTGTTTTGATGCACTTCGACAAGGTTATGGCGTAGATCTCATTTGTTCTCTGGTGTTATTTATATCTAATTATGTCACTTGTGTTTCTATTGATTATGTAGTATGTTTTACATTTAAAAAATAATATTTATGCGAGTATATTATATGGATGTATTATGCATGTGTCACTTTGCTATATTCTTCCATATTTATCAAGCTGGATAGTTCATGCCCGTGACAGACAAACACACTTCTCTAACTAACATAAATAAAGTTCACTAAACCAACTAATTTGCAATTAATTTGGGTATAGTGCTTAATCAGTGGAAGGATCCAGTGTCTGTTTTTCATGGATTTTGGTAAATGCATGTGAGCGTGCATATAATGCATATTCTTCCATCTTCCATATTCTTCCTTCTTCTAGAGACTTTTGATTGTAAGTTTGAACAAGAAAGCAACATGGTTCTCTACCACCTACAGCATGAACTGTGAAGCAACCTTTATGAATGTATATATCTATTGTTACGCCCACATGTATTTGCATACACCTCTATGAATGTAAGCACAAGGTTGTGAAGCCCCATGTCAATCCTTCACAAGACGTACTGAAATAGTTCTCCGCCTCTATACTGGCGCACGCATAAGACCTATTGCAAAAAACGAGGGAGTGGCCCCATCTTATAATTTGGATATTCTGCTACTAACATGTGTTCCTCTCTAGTCTGCTCCTAACCCTGAGTCCATCTTAGAAAATTTTGTCAATATTAGCTGCATTTGATGCTTTACTGCAAGCTAAGAAATATATCAGTTTTGGAAAATGATCAACCACCGCATAAATTAATTCATGTCTAGGCAAAATCTGAAGTAACCCCAGGACATGCAGGATCCCTGCTGAGTGCAAAGCACTAACAATGATTTGAAAACCTCAAGTTTTTGGAAGTAAATAGATAGGGACATGATTTTCAAATCAGCATCAGTTTTTTTTTACTGCCGGCACCAAATGCAAAGGATGCCACACACATTGAAACATTAACCTTTGCAACCCAACAGCTTTTAAAATCAGCATAATACCAATTTTGTTCTGAAAAAAGGAAAAAAGAAAAGACAAAAGTTGGGTGGAAGAAATGGATAGTTTTATATTCCTTTTGAAAACCTCAATCATTTTCTTTTCTTATAGGAAAGGATACAAACTGTATAGAATATCATCCTTAGAGCTCTAATGAAATGACCAAACAAAAAGTAAAATAAGTATTTCAGACCCAAATAATAGGTTTCTCGACACAATAACATTTTCATAAAAATCATAGCAGATGGGTTAGGTTCACAATCGTTTCTTTTTCTGATCGAATTCCTTTCAGAAGGATAAAAATCTTGTAGCATTCTTTGAAACATACTGATAGGAGGAAACAAAAATAATAGTAGATCGAGAAACGCCTGTAAACGATTGTTCTCGACAGATGGCACTTAAAATCATGATCCATCATCCATTAAACAATAAAGCAAGAAAATCAACCACAGGAATCACTGAAGCCATAAAGTTGATGTTTTTCAAAGTAAGCAATGGAAATTTAAGCAGATGCTAGCAATCAAAGAAACCATAGCATAAAGAAGAATTAGCGAATGAGGTGAGACGATTGCATGGTAAAAATCCACCCAAAAAAAAGAGAGATGAAAATAAATCTAGCAATCAAAGAAACCATACCATACACAGTATGAAGATGAAGAACCACATGAAAAGGATACCATAAGAATGAAAAAGGACCAACAAAACCGCGTGTAGAAGAACAGCTAAAGCAATGTTGAAAAGATTTATGTTGTTTACCTACTGGAGTGACTGAAGTCCCTTGTAATTTGAAGTAATAAACATGCCCATAATGTTGCAATAGAATGGACAATATCCCTGGGCCTTAAAATCTGCTTGTAGGCCTCGGTTCGAGCATTCAAGTGACTAATCACATTCTCCGGAGACCAATTGAATCCTTGAAATTTGAGGGGAACATTTAGTCCCTGTTCATTTAAGATTATGACAACCGATTGTGAGTGTCAAACCTATTATTGGATTCAAAATTACGTTTAAATTCGAGTGCAATAACCTTAGTAATGAGCCAATTTGATACAGGACTACTGTGAAATTCAAACTTTTAAAGTGAAGATACCGATGAAATTAATCTCAAAGTTGAAGCTACATTGGAATAATGATGGAGACACCAAAGTAACAGAATATTCACTTTGCCATTAACTGAAGGGAACATATCAAAGAAATTCCTCGTAAGGGCAGGGACTAAGAGTCAGCAACATAGTAAAATGCATATGATTTCAATAAATTCTCTTCCGGGGGATGATATTTCCACTCCAATTTTCAGCATTTCTACGCACTTTCCTTTTCCCTCCAATGTTCAGGAAAAGACAAACAAAAGGGCATGCCTTATAAAGAGATAAAGCAACAAATGACCCTGGATGTAAGTAAAAGGAGATGAAAAATATTAAGAGAGATTTTTTTTAGACAAACACAAGGGCATGCCTTAAAAGTCCTTTTTTTTTAAATTTTTGGGGAATTTACTAAATGAAAATTTATAGCTGGGGCGTAAGAGGAGGCCAGCACGTGTGCGTGAATAGTAGAAAACCCTCCCCTCTTTATGATAGATAGAGTGCCATTATCAAAGCAGATTAGATGCTCGGATAAAAAACGCTACTGATGGCACTACCATGTTTTAATAATTGGACAAACTCATCTTGTCTTTTCATCAGGCTTGGGATCTTTATAGGAACTGTAATAACCTTTGACAGCTGTTTAAATGAGAGAGAGAAGCTTAGTTAGTGCAATTATCAAAACAAGGTAATGCCAAGTTGCCAACATAGTAGCCTAGAAAAAGTACTTCTGTGTCTACTTGCCAGGATATTTTTTTCATGATAAGTTGGTTTATTAGAGTGGTGAGAGAGGTAGGACAGTGGGAGAAGGCCATAGATTTGTGGGGGCATGATTGAGGTGACCTTGAGAAGTGGCTAAAACTGAGGGAAAAGTTGGTCCTCTTTTGAGTAGAGTTTCTTGTTTACTGATTTTTTTGCTGCTTCTCATTACACTAGTTTTCTGTCTTTTGTTTCCTGTTTTCTAGCCAATGTGACCTCATCTCCACTTGGAAACACCATGTTATCATAGGAAAAAAATTCATGATAGCTAAACGTGCTCTTAATAAAATCTGGAGTGCCATTATCACAAAAGGAGTGTGGATATCATTTCTTTTTCATTTTCAACCAGGATAAGAGCTTATAGCGATAAAAACAACCAGCCCAGAAGCTCTATGTCCTAATTCTGGCCTTCTGATTTTTCTACAGTTTCTAATCCAAAAATGGCATCAATGGGATCTTCAACCCTCTTCTCCACCACATCACCTTCACAAGGTTTCACTCAAACCAGAACAAATCCTTCACGGGTTTCTTCTCCCGTGGTTTTTCTAAGCTTATCTGATAAAATCCCATCTGGGTTCTCAAAATTGCCCTTTGTTGGCGGTAGATTTTCCCTTCAACCACCACAAATTCCTCTGTCTCTTTCGAAAACTTCGAGAATGGCGGGTATTGTTTATGCAACGGCCGCCACAGAGAAAAGCCTTTACGATTTCACTGTCAAGGTAAATATTTGAAGTTTCTCCTTCATGAATGTTGCGATTTTTTAATTTTTTTTTTTTTACTGTATCTGGGTTTTGTTTTTTTCATATTTTAGAATGTCTTTCACTGCAAATGGGTCTTAAAAAATGGATTTTGGAGCGATTTTTTTCATAATTCAAAGCGCCGAAATTTTAGGGTTTGAGACTGAAAGGTTGATAATTTAGAGGAATCCTTTTTAAGATATTAGAAGCGTTGCCATGGGTCTCAAAGATTCAATTTTGGGATCTGATGATGATAATTAAAAGTGTTTGATTTGCACTCAATATTGTATTTTATGATGCAGGATATAGATGAGAAGGATGTGTCTCTGAGCAAATTCAAGGGAAAAGTTCTTTTGATTGTCAACGTTGCGTCAAAATGGTATCTCTCTTCTGCTTGCTAAAACTTATTTTCGATGATTTTAATTTGTAAATTTTTAGTTATTTCTTACTCAATATTCTGGGCCTGTGTGTCAGCGGTTTGACGGCATCGAATTACTCTGAACTTTCCCACATCTATGAGAAGTACAAATCTCAAGGTGAGTTGAAGTTTGTAGGAGGGAAGAATCATTGTCTGCCTTCCTTCAATTTCACTTTTGAAGGGTTCATTTCATACTGAGGAGCAACAATGTTGCTGCCATAATTTCAATTAAGTGCCGCTGTAGTAATTTATAGTATGATTAATTATTATATACTGCATTTTACTGTCGCTAGGGTGTTCCACCATATCTTCAAACTTAACTCTAAAGTCAATGGTTTCATCTGAAAATTTGCTCGCACTAGCCAATTTTGTTTCAATGCTGCCCTATCAAGCATATTGAGTGCTATATTTAAGTTGGATGAAACCTGTACCAATTTACATTCCTGTGAGCTTGAGACCTTTTATTTGATTTTTCTCCATGACATCCCTCTTCCTCTTCCTCTTCCTCTGTATCTTTTCGTCTACATTGTTATTGGATTGAATTATACCTTTTGAAGCAAGTATTATCGGATTCAGATGAGTATTGATTGAGATTTTATTTTTCTCACTTTCTTCTTTGTTCACAATTACACTCTGGAGACTTATTTGATTGGATTGCTCAAAATCAGGGATAGCTTGATGGCATACTGACACTCTTGATCCACATCATAACTATGCATATTCCTAACAAGTCTTAGGATTTTTTGTTGGAAGCTGATTTTCTAATTTCAGATTGTATTTCCTCACGTAGCTTTCTATGAAACCAGTCCACCCCTTCTTGTCTTTCTAGTTCCTTGTGGCAACCAGGAAGATAACCAGGAAAAAACAACTTGTCTCACCATTTGTTTGGTGAGAGGACCTCAGCCCTCTCGTAATTGGTCTAGGATATGGTTGACGACTACCTCCTGAATTCCTAATGCTTCGGTTCAACAGTAGCCCATGAGAAGATTAACATGTGCAACATTCTTAAGCGGAAGAGGTGCTTTATGGCCACCATTCTTTGAAAAAAAAGGAAAAAAAATAGGTGCTTTATGGCGAATGTATGTAGTCTATGCAAAGTAGAAGTGGAGAGTTGCAATCATGTGTTCATCCATTGCAAGGTGTCTAGAGCTGTGCGGGGCCATATTTTTAGACAGTTAGGAATATTGCAATCATGTGTTCATCCTTTTTTTCACTCTTGGAGGGTTGGACTTGAAGGCATCTTGGGGAGAAGGGCCGTCTTCTATGGACTACAAACCCATTTGCGGTTGTTTGGGCTATTTGGTTAGAGAGAAACAGAAGGACTTTTGACAACAAGGAGAAATCAGTGGCTGGGATTATTAGAGAGATCAAGTGCCTCATTGTCATTTGGGCCTGTGGGGGGAAGGAGCTTAGATGGTTCTCTACCTCTGGTTTTTATCAAGGACAGAGGGCGAAGAGAGAAACACAGCCCAAAGTGGTCTCTAATGCCTCCAAATTTGCTTAATCTCAATTTTGATGGCTCATCATTAGGCGTTCCTGGCCCAATAGACATTGGTGGTGTCCTTAGAAATCATGTGGGAGAGGTGCTGCTTGATCAGCCCAGGCCAATTAGGAGATGTGACTCAAATGAAGTGGAGGTGCAAGCTGCTCTGATGGCTCTTGGGATGTTTGCCACCCATCATGGGGCTCATTGGTTGCTTGTTGAGGGTGATTCATCTAGTGTGATATCATGAATCAAAAGCAGACATGAGGCCTTGGTGTTTCACCAAATTTATCAAAGAGATCAGAGAGATTGTGGTCTATAATTCTCATTTTCTGTCCTTTCCCATCATCCCCCGTAGTTCCAATGAGATGGCCAACATGTTAGCAAAGGTCAAAGGGGGTATGTCTAGAGAGTCTATTTTTTGTGGGGAAATCTCTGCCCCCTCTATAAATTCCGTATCTCCCATTTTTGTTGTGCTCAGTAAAGTATCTTACCGTCTCAAAGAAAGAATGATAACTGCCTATTACAAGTTGTCTTCCTAGATCCCTGCAGTTCTGCCTCCATTTGTCGGCCAAAAAATTTAGAACGGAATAAGTATTGAAAAAGGAAGATGAATTAGGGCCCTAGTTTCTTATGCTACTTGACTTGTATGAAGTGGGCATGGTGAGACATGGCTAACTCCTTTTGAATTTAGGCAAGTCCTTGGGTTACATGGTTCTCTGAAGTCGATCCTTGGAAAACCAAGTTAACTGGACCACTCCTTATGAACTAGTCTAATTGTTAATCCATTGGCCTGCAACTTGCATTCTTATTTTTTACACTAATTTGATAGTTTAACGTGTCATTTCTCAGATTTCATGCATATTGTGTCAGAATAGTTTATTTTCTGAGGTCTTTCTTTCTAGTTTCTTCTATTAGCCTTGTGGACTCTCTGTTAATACTTAATAAAATATAATATTCTAGATTATAGTGATTTATATGAACCTCTTCTGTATTACATTGGGTTTCGGACGAGTTTGCTTCTGTTCTGACTTCAAATATACATCCTGACATTGGATGAGGGCATTGCTGATCAGGTTCTTGAGGAAACTAGACTTCATCACTGACGACATATTAAGGGTGAGCATGCCCCATCCCTAATGCTGTATTAGTTGCAGTCCCTCCCCCAACTGGTCGTGGTCATGAAGGACCAGGGGAAGGCATGACAAGAGGGCTAGGAATACTGTTGTAGCAAGTGGAATTTGCAATAGTGATTGAGGACTCTATCTTTATAACAATCTTATGTTATCTTCTTCACCTCAGCTCCATCAGGCACATCTATGACTCCAGATTATATAGATTAGATCATCTGATCTAGCCTTTGTATTGATGCTGATTGCCTCGGTCATCGCGCAGGCCTTTACTTTTTTTAATGTTAATTCATTTGGGTTTCTAATCATCTATTAAGTAATCCTTAAATGACACTAACATCTATCGTCATAACTCTCCGTTTTTTGAACATATGTCCCCATAACTCTTTCTTCACTACATCTCTTGTGCTTTTCATTTGGGTCTATTTCTTGTTGTCATTTGACTTCTATTCCGTTCCATTGTATACTCCATTGTTGAGTAGGAGAGAGTTTTGTTCCTTTTGATTGTCTCATCCAGGACGAAGCAAACTAATGGGGCCATGAAGTGGAATAAAAGCTGCTTTCACCCAAACTGGTGTCCCCTACTCCTGGCCTACCATTTTTTCGAGCTTCACCAATTGAAATTGCAGCTTCTAATAGGCTTTGGTAGATGTCATGGTTCAGTTGTTCATCCAAGCTTTCAATATAAAATAGTGGATGCATTACATTGTATGAACTGACATTGTCACACTGGTGGTGGATGATCTTACAATTTCATTACAAAGAGACAGTGCATCTTACATGTAGAAGGGATATGGTGATATAATGCCCTAACACAACCGACAATAACTCACTAAATTCAACTCGGAATTCAGTGAATATGGTACCGAATCGAGCGGCTCGAAGTCTAGTTTCTAACGAAAGAAATGGCACAAAAAATTCCAAGTATTTTGAGAGTTTTGAAAGAAATGGTGAAACTCATCTGTTTTCAGTGCGCGTTCGTATGTTGTGTGTGTGCACTACACACACCGCGCACATACACAATACACACTGCGAGCGCGCGCACCCACACACTGCACACACACACACACACTTGACACACACAAACACACATGACACTACACACATTGTACTTCATAATGTTTGCCGTCCTTACCCAACCTTGATGCAGTACAATCTCATGTTGAGGTCCGGCTGATCTAATCCGTCTACCTGCTGATACTGATTCGGCATTCTATTGGATGACTGGCATTCTTTTTCATCTCTTACTCCCAAATCCCACCAAATGAGTCTAGAGAATCCACTACTAATCTCCCAACCTTGAAAACTTGTTACAATTCCAGTGAGAGGAAAGGAGGAAAGGACTGTAAAGGATAAAACAAGCACTTTTTCTTTAAAAAAAAAAGGGAAATGAAATTACTGGTTTCACCAATCCATCCAGTGATAGCCAAATGTGACGAATAAAAGGGCTGGAACGGCTATGTTTAGGGATGGAAATATCATATATAAAAGGTGAATATGAGAATTGAACGAATTTTTTGCATGTCCTGGGATGTTTTATGAGGACAGATATGAGTTGGGGAAAGTATTTTGTAGCTTGAAGCCTTGCCTGTGTTAATAAGAGAGGTGCTTGCAGTGTGTATATGTGAATGAAAGTCCTCAAAATGTATGTGACCGAGAAGACTACAATGCCTACTGGAAAACAAGCAAGTTAACATTTCAAGTTTTTTTTTTTCTTGTTATTTCTTTTTTGAATGGCATAGAGAGAAAGACCAAAGAAGTTTCGGGAGTCATCATAGAAGAACATTTCAAGTTTAAAGAAGACTAGAACTGTCCCTCTCTTTGACAAGCTAAGTGTTATTTACACAATTTGAACTTATTTCGATTGCAGGATTTGAGATTCTGGCTTTTCCTTGCAACCAGTTTGGCGGGCAGGAGCCTGCATCAAATCCGGATATAAAGCAGTTTGCTTGTACAAGATTTAAAGCAGAATTCCCTATTTTTGATAAGGTATGTCAAGTGCTCTCTCTCTCTGTGTGTGTGTGTGTGTATATATATATATATATGTGTATATATATATATATATATATATATATATATATATATATATATATATATATATGGTAAGTTAATTAAGTACTTTGTATGTGGCAGGTTGATGTTAACGGACCAAATACAGCTCCGATTTATAAGTTTCTAAAGTCTAGTGTTGGGGGATTTTTGGGTGATGTGGTGAAGTGGAACTTTGAGAAGTTCTTGGTGGACAAAAATGGTAAGGTCGTGGAGAGATACCCACCAACAACTTCCCCTTTTCAGATTGAGGTACGCTCACTCACTACATCCATGTACAAGAAATTTAAAACTTGGTGATACTTCCGTATAAAAAACATCTGATTGTTGTTTACTGCTTAAAACTTCTAAGCAATTTTTGGAATAAAATTTCTCTCTTTCAGGTTGCTTTTTTATTAACTTCTTTTCGAAATTTAGAAAGAAATATAACCATCACATATAATGATTTCAAATGTAGCATAACTGCCTTTGGACCTCTGCTACCTATATGTTGGAAGGCTAAAAGTAATGAACAATAACAAAAGATTCTAGGAGGGATAAATAGTATTAGTTTGTCGGAATGATCCTGTGTGAAGATCCCTCCTCAAACTACTTTGTAGCTTAAAAAATGAGGATCACACTTAGCAACCCATGAAGTGTGGGGAACACTATATGCTAAGGTGAAAGTACTTGCACCTTGGAGATCGGATGGTTTAAAAGATGTCTCTTTTTGTAATTTGGAACTGATCATTTCTCGGTACTAAAAGTGGTACTAAGAGCGTATTTGAGCCATGCATTTATTGGACAATGGCACTTCTCCTGTACTGAGATGAAAGGGATCAAATAAGTCTTTTGGCATCTAAGCAAAAAAGGTCTTCTTGGATGCATTGAACTCACATGTTACCTTTGTATACAAAAATTTTAAAAGTAAAATCTATCTTAATGTTCTAGGCTTTTCACAAAGCACTTCACAGTTTCTCCTGCTCATACAATTCTCCTTCTGTATGTTGCAGAAGGACATCCAGAAGCTCCTTGCAGCGTAAGTATTTCAGTACTACAAGCATATTACAAGATGGTGTAAATCACAACCACAACAACAACCTCTTATATACAAATTTCTGGTAGAGTTTTGCTTGTAAGACTACTCTTCTAGCTTTTATATTTCTTAGGTTCTGTTAAAGGGCTTGAAATGCCTCTATTTATGTAATTACATTGTTTGCACTTCTATTCATATTTGAAATACCTCTATCTATGTAATTACTTTGTTTGCAGTTCGAATCATACTATCCCTGTTACCAATTCTTGCCCTCTCCTTTTGCAAATATCAGAGTACATATTGGGATTTAGGATACATTGCCAATCAGTTTCTGCTCCCACGGTTCTACCATGATTCTAAATCTCCTCTGTCAAGCAAGTGTTAATTGAATATCAATGCAAATTAAAACTGGACTAGTTTCTGGTTATATGAAAAGAAAATCCACAGAAATGCTTGAAATCAAGAGTGATGCCACAACTTTAGTAGAGACTCGTATGATATAGTTTTGGACAGATGATTAATTATGTTTTTCTTATGGGCACTTTGAAGCCTTTTGAGTTTGATAGATTTAAGTGCATTTGGTGGGCTTGGTTGCGCTCATGGTTTAAAATTTCGGTTTCGGTACCGGTTTCGGACCCCTGAAAATTCGACCGAAATTTCGTTCGAAATTTGGTAATAATTAAAAAGCTTATTTAATTCATTTCAAAATTTCGGTCGGCCGAAATTTTGTAACATTTCTTTCCTTTTTTTTTAAAAAAAAAATTACATTTTCTCGAAATTTGGGGCCGAAATTCGAAATTTTGCCAAATTTCGGATTTCAGCTGAAATTTAAAACCATGGTTGCACTTTCATAATTTTGATGATTTGTCATGGCTCATTGGGGCGGGAAACAGATTCCGGCATTTCCCCCCCCTCTAATTCCGCTCCGAGTGTCAATTCCACCTCATTGATTCTTCTTTTTTTTTTCTTTTTCTTTTTTATTTTTGAACCAAACGCAAGAATTGGTCAGAGTTGGAATTATATCCCAATTCCAGCTGTTGAATCTGACAATCCTAACACACCCTTAATGATATCAGCCTATGCTTCTTTTGAATGTGAAGTGGCTTTGACCCTTATTATTAAAAAAACATACATGGACATTGTTGCAAGACTTTTCTGATCTAATTTGTTAGTCCACAGGAGTACTTACCTGTACATGGGTGAGTTCAAAATAGTATAGTATCAATGAAATATTGGACAGGACCAAATCCAAGATAACACATTGTTAACCAAACAACGGACAAAAACTACTCGAGGATAGAAAGCAATGATAGCAAGCAAACAAACAAAACAAATTTAGGACAAACTATCAGTGATTAGAGTTAGTATAGGGTAAGGTCTTATTCTGTAATAGACTATCTAGAAATCAAACAACCCTTTAAAGAGTGAAACTAAAACTAGAACAACCCTCCGTCCACTTTACAAACCCTGAGTTCGAGGGTTAAAATCGTCCGATTAGAAAGAATTTAGGGATAGCGTATTCTTGGTGTGGGCAAACAAATGAATAATAAATTCCACTTTTTGAAGAGGATTCATGAAAGTTGTAGCTATTCATCATACCACTATCTTCCCTGCTGTACAATCTAAACCTGTCGAATCCCAGAAGCTAGTCAAAATATTCACAAATTGCTCAGCCATCTTTGTCAGGATATCCATTACCTTTTTTGGCACCCAATGAACAATGCTGAGGGATTCACCCTTGACGTTCCACCGAGTGAGCATTTTAGACTAATCCACAAATCCTCCACAGTAGATTTTGTATCAACATGCAGGCCTGTGCATAGAACTCACACTTTATCGCTTCACCAGTAAAAATTCCCACCAAATCACACCAGAATTGGGTTGCGCCTTCTTCTAGTGAGGAACTCAAATGATCAAAGTCCCATCTGGCGTAAGAAGTTAACAAGTCCTTACGTTAATTTATTCAACCCTTCACTAGTCCACTATTGAGATCCCATAAAACTAGGGTGAGGAAGCGAATTTACATAAACTTATTCTGCCTTTCACTAGTCCACAATTGAGATCCCATAAAACTAGGATTAGAAGAAACTCTCTCCCTCTCCTCTCATCTTGCCAGAAATCTTGCACCAAGGTTGCTCCCATCTTAAATCATAGAACTTGTTGAAAAGTTAAACCTCCAAATGTTTTGGAGGAATTCACGCTAAAAAAGAAGATGAGTCATCTGATGTTTTTCCCGTTGGATTTGGAACATGATCTTTCTAACCTGTTGAATTGAGTGCTAGCCTTTGCCTTTTAGCGAAAGTGATTCTAAGCTTGTCGTTTCTTACCTGTAATTCCACAGATTGCAAACCAATATCTTCGGGAATATATTCCTAAACCAACATTCTGGAAAGTAACCTAACAATCTGAAAAACTTTCACTGATTATTTTGGTATAAAATACATTGCCACGCTTGTTCACCATTGACTTTCAAGTATCTGCAAGAAACTGTTTTAAGGCATAATCCGGACAAACTAAATATGATCTATTCCCTTAGACATGCCCAAACACTCCAGACCCTGCCAACATCTTCATATCCTTTATGTTGGTAAAGGAGATGATTGACGAGAATCATTTGATTCATTGAGGCCTGTCAGGACATGCACACACTAATGAAAGCATAAACTTGCATTGCAGAACTGTGCCCGAGGCAACATGTATAAAATATAATTGATGCTTTAGCTTATTGTTGAATGTATCACACGGCGCTCTCAACATCTGTTGCCAAATTGAAACCCAATTACCAGCACCAGACACTTCCTCTTAATTCCCAACAGATTTCAAGCCACGACAGCAGTTTATCAAATGGTAGACTTCATTTATAGTGTTTCAAAAGTGGAGCTCTTTCTTCTGCTGTAAGTAATTATTTATTGTAGGGTTCATGCCGTGTGACCACAATTTTTAGGTCTAAATTCTTAGTATTAAGGTCATAAGGTGCTCGAGAAGACACACACACACACACATGCGTGCGCGCGTGTGTGTATGCATGTGTGCGCGCGCATTTGTAATAGGTGGACAGATTGATGTAGGATAGTCATTGTCAAAACAAAGAAGTGCAGAGATGTCTTCCCCTTACAAACAATAGATGACACCACTTACTGGTAACAGATTCTCAGTTATGTTCTCAATGACAGAGAGAGAATGCAAATGTAGAGTAATTCATCACGGATTCTCCTCTCCATTGGGATGAAGGTAAATTTTCTCTCGAATATCCATTGGTAATGTGGTTGTGTTTTGTATAGTAGAGGCACTTCCCACACATCTACTTTGAAGGTAATGCAGTTGCAGACTGGCTCGCAAAGAAACATACTTTGGCAGAAACCAGGATAGATTGGATTGATCCATTACCAAAGGAGCCGTCTTTTGTTATCTCCGGATGTAGCCCAAAAACCTTCCTCACGTCTAGTCTGGTTCTGTTGTATTGCAGTGTGTTTTACGAACAAAAAAAAATGTTGCCATTAACACTTAATATGTATCTTACAAAATAGGAGAAGTATCAAAAGAATTCTGAAACGATCTGGGACACGCAGATTCTGAAAATATCGAATTCCAGTTCTATTTATGATGTTGAAATCCTAAACTGTCTCCAAAAACTTCCCCATTAAAAGGAAGGACATCTTACCAAAGAGCTTCAAAAGGTTGTCATTCTCATATGTATTGCTATCTTAACATTCCCTTAGAAAAACCTTCTTAATTAATGGAAGAGGATAATCCCATTTGACTTGGGATGCTGCCGGTCATTGCTAGCCATTTCATGCTTCAGAATTGCCTATCCGAAACCTTTTTTGCCTTCATCTCATTTGAGCCAAACGAAAAGCTTATAGCCCTTAAAAAAAAACGAAGAAGAAGAAGAAGCTTACAATGGTATGCCCCTGAGGGGATGACATTTGTATTGCACTTGATGGAACTCGTGTGGCATGCGCATGTCGTTTCGCCTAGTGTCCATGAAAATGACAGTGATAAAGTGATAACTACAACCCATCAGAGAAGACTAGCTGTGACATGATAACTACAACCCATCTTCGTCAACATGTTAATGCGGGTGCTTAAGAGGGAAGAAGAAGAAAATTACAACTCAAGAACACAACAAGAGAAGAAGAAGAAAATGGGAGCAATGCTCAACCCAATTGATATTCCATCAATTACATAAGTTTCTCAACATCCAAAATCTCCTCTAAAGATGGCTTCTAACTCTTTAAATAAAAGAAAACCAAAGCAAATTCGTTCAAACTCCTCCACTAGCTACCTTAGAGACTAACATAACATTAATTGCATTGGAACTCACTAACTTTGACTGTTTAGGGAACCCACAGACACAGTCCACAAAAACTGACATAACTTTCTACCCTCTTGTCCAATTTTCAAGCAGAAATACTTGTTGGAAAGATCTCAAAGAGACCTACAACTTTGTAGTTTACCACTTTCCATAATTCTTCCATTTAGAAGCTCAAAAATCAGGTTCAAAACGGGCCAGCAACATTAATCAGGGACTGCACCTTGGAACTCCACCAAAACCACCTAGGCATGACATGGCTGCCATGTTGGCACTGCATCACATGTGCACCCTTCATTTGGAGTTACTTGTGCGCATAGTTGCAAATTCTCCGAATAATTGAAAAATTCTTGAAAAAAATCCCAATTTTTTATGACCTCTTTTAACCTTTAAAAAGTCTCTATTAATAGAAAATTCTTTAACTTTTTGACTTAAATCTGAATAAACCGCAAACTTTACTTTAATCCATCAATTTCACATTTATTGTCTGTAAATCTTGTTAAAAATTCAAAATTTTTTTTTGAACTCACAACCTGATCTAGTAAACACTTGATTTAAAAAAAAAAAATCTAGCAAACACATGCACTTAACCATCCTTCTATACCTTTTGTTGTATCTTATTAAGAAAAATAAGTGTTATATGCATGTGGTATATAGAAAAAACACCTCTATTTTTTCTGAACCTTTTAACTATGCAAAGGTTTCTAGCATTCCTACGTAGTAAAGGGATAGTTCCCTTTTTTTTTTCTAGTTTTCTAGAGGTGATGAACTAACTTTATGCTGAATCATCCATGTCAATCCGCCTTATATTAGATCTAATTGACTGTTTAAAGTTAAAGACATCGATTATCAAGACGAATATGGCCATGACTCGATCTTCAGATTGCACAACTCTTTGGCGATCGCTACCGTTGTTCTGATTGGGCTACAAGATTCACAGACTGGAAGGTCCATGTGTAGAATGGTTAATTACTAAAACAATACCCCATCAGTTTATTGATAAATATTAAGGGCCACTTTGAGTGCCTCTTAAAGTGATTTGCATCTTATATGAAAATGGTATTGAAGTTAAATGTAATTATTCATAAGTACTAGTTATAGTAGTTTTAAAAATAATTTAGTGATGGCATCCAAATAGGCCTTAATGCCCCATTTGAAAAATAAGATTAAATTAAAAGGAATTTATATGACAAATAAGGACCCACTTTGATGGCATCCAAAGAAGAACCAAAGCATTCCTAAATGGAGGTTTAATTTAGGATTATATGGATTGGAGGGGATTTCTCGGACGTGAATCGCTGACTGAAGATCTCTACCTCAGTAATTTCATCATATGTTTATAGAGGGCGGCACGATCATTTCTACCTTTTATATTGTCCGAGTCGCTCGTATCCACAGGGAAGGCAACTCAAAAGCAGATATGTATAGTACAATGTTCTTGGTTTTAAATCTTTTATCTGGTTGCTCATCAACCATCTTTTGCAATTAACTATTCTTTAATGATTCACTTGATAAAAGAGAAACATTATTTTCTATATGTAGAAGATTAGCTTAAGCAGAACCAAAATCTCTATTTGTTTTTCTTTTTTGTTTCCCTTCCAAAGTTTTTTAAGTGTCCATGTGTAACCCACTAAACTTCTTATGCCAAAATCACTAAGGCTTGAGTGGTGTCACCATCATGGCACACCATAACCACTCACCTTACCTATTTTCATTTTGAAATGGTGTAGTGGCTGAAGAACCTTTGCACCAGAAGGGAGGTGTCTTAGTTCAACTGGAAACATCTAAATATTAGGCTGTGGAATACCTTGTTCTGAAAATATCTTGTGATGTTGGAATGTTTTACATGGATAACCTCGCCTAATTTTCTTGGTTTTTTATAATGTGACTCACTAGGGTCTTTTAATAGATTTGTCACCTCTAACCATCAGATACAACTTCTTTTGTTTGACGCTCAGACCCAACTGAGTACATGTGACCAGGACCTTTAATCTTGTGGGTCGCCACCCTCCGTAGAGTTATCCTTATTTCTTCTTTCCATTAGTTCTTGGTAAGATAAGGGACTACTAGGAGAACAGAATACTGTACAAAGTGACAATTTAGTCCCTTGAAGATTGATAGAAGACTTAGGGGACAGGGAAAAAAAAAACAGTGTCTTTCAGATGTACCGAAATTCTCCGGTGGGCCAAATCAAATCGCATTCCCCACTAGCCCTCTCTCCACCGCTCAATTGCCTTCCCGATATGCTGGAAGTTGTTTAATTCTTGTAATTTTGCGCCCATCATCAGGTGTTGTTAACTGGGACCCATAATGAATCAGCGGTGAAATCAGTGTTGGTAGACATTTCCGTTAAATGTTGGCAGTTGGCTGTCTTTAAAATGTTAGTTTACAGGGAGCCAGTTGGACAGTTTTCTTATAGTAGGGCCCATCAAATGAACAGTTGATCCATGATTCATAATCCGAAAATGGTATCTGCCATATGCCCAACAATCCTCAATCCTCCTCTACAATAGTAGAAGATGATATCCCAAGTGATGAGGCAAAAGTCGCCGTTGTGTCGCCATTAAGATATCGCTTCAATCGATCCAAGTCATCGGCAGCATCAAGCATGGTGGGTCTAGTTGATGGGGCCGTTTGAGTGCAAAGGAGACCTAATTCTATTAGTTCAGTGATTGCAACCTCCCAACTCTTTCTAGCTTCAGGATTTTGATCCCTTGCACTTCTCACAAGTGAAGAGTCTATCACCCTTTCCACTCTCCCATGAAAATGAGTCTTGACCCAATTGTGCAAGCTTAGCCCACCAACAAACATGTCGTCCGTCGGTCTCTTTCGAGTCACCATTTCAAGGACTAGAATGCCAAAGCTGTATACATCCCCTTTTGTGGATATATTTGATCCAAATCCATACTCTGCAAAACCAATGTAATAATCCCTTTATCAATAACTATCTATGCAAACAATTTTAATAATACCTTTAGACATTGGAGGGATCTTCCTACTAAAGCTAGGGTTGCTTTAAGATTTGACGCTTTGGGTATTCCAAGTATTCGGTGCAAGTAATTTTCGTATAGTTATGGGTTTCGAGTTGAAGCAGGTTGCTCCCCTTATGTATATTTTTACCTATTAAACTCTGGATTATTAAAAAATCTATGCAAACAACTCTCTCTCTCATTTGAATTTCAAGAACAGAACAGAAAAAAAAAAAGAACAGAAAAGAAAAATGGTACCTGGTGCTATGTATCCAATGGAGCCACACAACAAATTTGCAGTAGAATTCCCCATGTTATCAGCCCCACCATTCCCTCCTCCTACATTCAAAACCAATCTTGCAATCCCAAAATCAGAAACCAAAGCAGTCATGTCATCATTGAGAAGAACATTGCTTGGCTTCAGATCACAATGTATAACTCTAACTGGCGAATGATGATGTAAGTAAGCCATCCCTTCAGCAATGTCACTGCAAATGTTCACTCTCTGAATCAAGTTCAAATCCGAAGAAGATGAACCTGAAACTGCCGCCGTCGATGGTGGATAGAGATGACTCTCTAAGCTACCATTTGCCATGAAAGGAAGAACCAGTGCCTTAAACTCTGGTAGACTACATGCCGTCACAATTCTCATCAGATTCCGATGTCGAATCCTCTTTAACACTTGGCATTCTCTGTTAAAGCTCTTTGTCGAATTACAATTTTGCAAATGCAATACTTTCACTGCAACCACGGTCCCATCCCTTAGAATTCCCCTATAAACATGTCCAAATCCACCTGTCCCAATCAGTCTTCCCTGTTCAAATCCTTCAGTTGCTTCTTCGAGTTCTCTGTAAGTGATTCTTGGGAAGTTGAGCTTCAAGTCAGGTGTTGATTCGCCTAACTTGTCATCTCTCCTGGGAAAGATTTGCCATTTGATATTTCTGAACCCAATCACAACATATACAGTCAACATAAATGCCGATGTGGATGCAACAACAGAAACCGTAATTACGAACGTTCGTGAATGCCACCACCCTTCCTTTCTCCGGCATGTGGGTATGCCTGAAAGTAACCCACAAAGATGTTTGTTGCCAAGAAATGAAAGATATGTGAATGAAGCGAAGATGGTACCAGTTGGTATGAATCCATAGAAGTCGTTGTATGATAGATTCAATTGTTTGAGACTATGGCATTCACCGAGGCTCGGTGGGATCTCACCAGATAAGGAATTGTTAGAAACATCTAGAGATTCCAGGTTCCGAAGCTTGCCCAAGGATTCAGGTAGCTTCCCTTGAAGAGAATTGTGTGCGAGATTGATCACCCTTGAGGCAATACAACTTTCTAATTGAGGGTAGATGTTTCCGGTGAGATTGTTCGACGAAAGATCGATCTCCTGGACGTCTTCCATCTTGCTAAGCTCTAGAGGCAAAGGCCCTTGTAGAAGATTGTTTGAAAGATTGAAAAAAATCCCCAAGTCACCAAGTCCTGCTATTTCTGGAGGTATTCTTCCTGTTAATCTGTTATGAGACAAGTCTAGTTTGTTTAAGGACTTGAACTTTCCTAGTGTAGAAGGTATTGGTCCTGCAAGCTGGTTCTTATGAAGTAACAGCTCACTGAGTCTAGTAAGATTTCCAAGACTATCTGGGATCTTACCGGATAATCTGTTCATCGACAAATCTAGCACACCCAGTGAATTAATATGTCCCAGGACCGAAGGAATCACCCCGGTTAATGAGTTGTTAGACAACATAAGCCGCTCCAATTTCATAAATTGGCCGAGTTCCACCGGAATTGTCCCATTAAAAAGGTTGCTTGACAAGTTCAGCAGTGTGAGATTGGAAAGGTTTGCAATGGTGGGAAGGATTGATCCAAAGATTCGATTATCTTCGAGATGGATACTTGATAATTCAGTTCCAAGTAGACCAATGGAGCTGGGCAATGCCCCTCCAAGGCTGTTTGCTGCCAATTCGAGTTCATTCAGATAAGTGCAGTTTGAAAGTGCATGAAAGAATGGCAGGAGATTTGTGTTATTATCTTGGCTTGAGAGATGGTTGTATGACAAACCAAGATACTCAAGATCTTGCAGCCTCCCAACAATTTCCGATGGCAATTCGCCCGAGAGACTGTTGTTCTCAAGATCCAACAAAACCAATGAAGAAGAATTCGAAAGAGAGGGGGGGATTTCCCCACTCAATTTATTTGAATACAGATTGAGGACGTTTAAATTAGTCAGATAGTTTCCGATTTCCGATGGAATTTCACCGGCGAGGGCATTGTTGGAGAGGTCTACGTAATATAAGTTCGTGCAATTGTAGAAGATGGACATAGGAATACGGCCTATTAACCCGTTGTCGTGGATGTCAAGCCAAGAAAGTATAGGAATAAGAGCGAGCGAGTCTGGGATTGAACCATGTAGACTGTTTCCAGAAAGTTTGAGTTCATTGAGACGCCGGAAGGATCCGAATTCTGGTGGGATTTGTCCGGACAGGCTATTTTCAGACAGGTCGAGGACACGAAGATTGGTGAGATTGGCGAGGAACGGAGAGAGCAAACCTTGGATGCCGGTGCGATTGAGCCTGAGCTCCACCACACGGTGGTGCCTATGGTTGCATTTTACACCTGTGAAGTTGCAGACATAGGAAGCTTCCAGCCAGTCTGCAAGAACATCTTGTGGGTCAGTTACTATGGTGCTCTTGAAGGCTAAGAGTGTTGCTTTGTCGGTGAGAATGCTCGGGTGGTGGTGGTGATAGAGGGATAGATGATTATCTGGCGATGCCGACACGTAAATCATACAGAGTGAGAGTAGCAGGAAGATGTCCTTCAACTCCATATTTGGATCAATTGCATGGAAAGATCATTAGTAGATAACTACTATTCTTTTTTGCTAAGCAAGAGTTAATTGAGAGATAAATAAGGATGTAATAACAGAGCTGTTATACTAGCAAAGAGGTGAGGCAAGGCAAGTAGCTAAACCAGAAGGCCAAAAGGGAAGAAACAAAGAACAATCAAGTCATCCCCAAGAAGGGAAGAGACCCAAAACAGAAAAGAGGAACCAGATTCTAATCTTTGAAACAATATTGAGTCATCCCATTTCCATCATCTTCAAAGAGCCTAGAAATCTCTTCTAGAGGCCAGACAAAATTTAGTGCTTTATTATACAGAATTTAAGTGTAACTGATTGCTGGAAACCACCTGATCTTGATGGAATAACATAACTAGTAAACTTCATTGGTGGTGCCCACAAGTGAAACATGGATGGTGGTCAAACTGCGGCCAAATCCAATCCTAGTCGGCATGAGGCTGAGTACTCTGGTTGATGCGGTCATAACTCGGGATAGTCAAAGGAGTTTTGATTGATTTTGTAGGGCAAATGCGGATTGGGACAAGAACACGGCCGAGGTGAAAGGTAGTCGACTCGGAGGAGTCCAGGGTGAGGCGGGGGAGTGTTGAAACTAAAGTGTCCACATATGACAACCATTTTTGATTTAATGGTTTTTAATAATCTTTTAACAATGGAGAGAGAGAGAGAGAGAGAGAGAGAGAGAGAGATCTGTGGAGGAATTTTTCAAATTAAAGAATGATGGATTTTGGGACTTGTTTTAGCCTTGTACTCTGCAAAGTGAGAGAGTGGGTGCTCAACAAAAGTATTTGCTTTCCCACTATGGAGCATTAGAAACTTTGAGCATGTGTTCCATTGACACCACCACTTGAGTATACATAAGGAAATTATCAGATCTTCTAATCTAATTCAATGGAGAGTCCTCATTGGTGCTTTACAGATGGGACCCACCTGTATGACGCCATCATTGACAAGTACAGCGTCCACCAAAGCTCATCCCTTAGTCGTATGGGATATGATGGGAAAACAAACTTTGTGAATTTAGATTGCAGGAAAAACATCTAGTGAAGAAATTTTTCCCAAGATTTTTTTTTTTCATTTCAGGCTACATTTGGCAACCATGAAAAATCATTCCATGGAATATTCGTAGGCCCAACTGTGTGTGAACGGTTGAGACGCTTGGAGACGGAAAGAATTGAGTTGGGTAAGAGTAGTGATATCATAAAAAATCCATAGGATTAGTGAAAAGAACCCCCAGAGTGTCTCCAACTTCAGCCCATCTCTCACAATTGGCCCCACAAATATTATATGCAATAGTTTTTCATAGTGGTCAAAGAGGGCCTGGGCAATTTAGTGGGAAATTATAAGACTATGACTTATTTACACGGATATCATTATAAATTGAAAGTACCTATATAAAACTTGATTCCGTGGTGTTTCAAATCACTTTTTTTTCATATATAATCAAACAACGGATTAGCATGAAGTTCTTGTAATGTTTTTCTTTTCCAAATATTTCAGAAGATTCCTGCAATCCAAAGAGGGCCTTTTAAAAGTGTTTTATTAAGCAAAAAGTTCTATGAGCATGGTACGTGCCTAGATGGGTACCACTATAGTAGAATAAATTAGTTTTGATTTAGGATATGTCAGATCTTTGAAGATCTGTTATTGGATTGCTTGTACAGTAGATTAGGCAAGTAAGATGGATTAAGTAACTAGAATTGATTTGGATACTAGCCAAGATTAGATTAGATTAGATTGTTTATCATTTTCTATGTTTATCCCTTGAGTGTTTTATTTAAACACTCATTTGCTTTTCTATAATTTAATGAAGAAAGTATTTTAGAATTGTGTCTTTTGCACAAAAGAGGACTGATCCTTCCCTCGAAGTGGATCAAGAGGCTGATATTCCCTCTAAGAAGATCAATCACGTTACGAATCATTCGAGTTCGTAATATTTGGTATCAGAGCGGCACGATCTGTCATCATGTGGAAGAAAATCGAAGAAATAATAGATCGATGGGATGAAGATATAAGAGAGATGAAAAAGCATATAGCTTATATGAATGCCAATTTCAACAAGTTGGCATTATTGCTTGGTGTGAAGATAGAGCTCCCATGTTTGAAGAAGTTGAATGAAGAGTTCAACGGGAGCAACGTCGAGAAGGCTTATGTGACAAAAGAAAAGAAGAAAAAGGAGAAGGGGAAAAAAAGAAGAAGAGCGAAAAAAATCAGATAGCAAAAAAGGCGAAAAAGCCACAAAAGAAAGAGTGTCGCCAAAGAGTCCATCGTTCCTCTCAAGCTGTCACAACGCCATCGAAAAGATTCACATCCGCAGCCATCCGTACGTCAACATCCAAATCATTCCAAAAAAGAACACCGAAGGAGTTTTGATGAACAATATGATAAGATCGGTTTCAAAATGGAGCTACCTAAACTATTGATGACGACATACAAAATGGTGATCAATGGCAAGACGAAGAGAAGAAGAAAGAGAGCGAGAAAAAAGAAAAGAAGAGACAAGATTTTTGGAAAGTCCTGCACAAAATCTCATTTCCATTGTTATCATAAGATCTTTCTAGATTTGTAACATTTGAGGAAGTCGACTAAAGAGTTCAACGGGAGCAATGTCGAGATTTTCAGAAGATTAATCACGTTACAAATCGTTCGGGTTAGTAATAGAGCACTGCATTTCAAAAAAAAAGAAACAAAAGAAGAGGAGGATGATACTGTAGCCTAACAATGTGTTCATTAGATAATCCCAAGAGCCCGATTGTTGGTTTTCTAATGGACATCTTGGGGGTGATTGGATCTAGGGATAAAAAATTTGAAAAATAATTCCACGAAAAAAATATTCCCGTAGGTTTGCAATTTTCTTTACAAACAGATTTGAAATTTTGAAAAAACAAATCCTTGGGAAATAAGTTTACCAAATGCTGGTTAATTAATTTTCCATGAATTTTTTTTTCGTACAGACGAACAGCCCATTAACAAGGAAAATAAGCAACGAGAGACATCTGGATCCAGTCAGATTGAGTTCCATTTAGAGCTTCCAATGTTTGAAGTGAAACTCTTAGCCCATGTTTGGCAACCATGAAAATTTTCCCTTGAAATATTAGTTTGTGAAGGGGTGAGAGAGGGAAAGTGATACGTGTCCCTGCTGTTATGGAAATCCAGGATTGGTACATATCCTTGTTGGAGTGGAAAAATTGTTAGGTGCAGTGGATAGAGTCAAGGCACGACTGATATGAGTTGGGTTGCCACGTACGTAATAAAAGAGTCATGAGAATAAAGAGTCTGTTGAGAGTCTTTAGGAGAGTCTAGCATGATTGTAGGGGTCTGTACTGATTGTTTCCTTGCATATATTTCAGGTTTATTGATAATAATATTTTGATCTCAACTTTCTGCCAAGGATTAGGAGGCTTAGGATTTCCCTCAAGTAAATCCTACAGGAACTCATATGTTCTTTTGTTAATTTTCTACAAAATTCCTAGATCAAGGCTCATCGAGAGGTCGATTTGACAGAATCGATCTAGAGGAACATATTAGAAAGTGTCTGTAGTGCAACTTGGGTCGGGTCAGGTTGAGCTTTTGGTAAAAAATGAATTGGAATCAATCCGAACCCTACGCAATTTTAAGGTGGAAACTCAACCCGAATTTCCAAAAATCAACCTGAGTTGCACCCCTACGGAGGAGAGACTTGAGGCTAAGGGAGTTTCAAGATTTTTTTTTTTTTGGAGGGGGGGAATCAAATATCAAGGTTGGTAAATTTGACAGACAACCCTGACCCCTTCACGGTTGGGCTGGCACGGGCATCTCCAAACAACATCAAGGAGCAATTAATTACACAACTGTAAATTCTCTTTCTCATCTCCGGAGCGGACAAGATATCCGCCTCACTAACCCGGAAGGGTGTGGCTCTTTGGCGTAAAGTCATGGGTTTGCTCCCTAGTGACGAGCATTCGAATCCCCCCTTGCTTATCCGATGCGCGTGGTTTCCGGGTGATTGCGCGCATCCGTAGGGAAATGGTACTACCCCCGAAGGGGGTGGGGACACCCTTCGTTACCAAAAAAACAAAAAAATCCGCCTCACTATTGATCTATGCATATGATGAAAGGTACTATTTATGCATCTCGACCGTATCCAAAAATTCTTCAATAGCAATGGTAAATCTCTAAGGATATTAAACATCAGCCCCTAATCCATGAGATCACATTATGGTAATCTCCTTCCACTATAAGTAAATTAGAAGATTTCTGGTTCATAAGCTTGACTCCCCCAAGCAAAGCCTAGGCCCTGAGTAGGCCAAATTAGTTATAACCCCTGAATTACTAATGAGACCACCAATACACGCCAAGCTACTGTTTTCTAAACCGAACTACCAAAATTCTGTTTGAAAAATCCAGGAGGTGGGCCGGGAGCCTGATTCTACTGAGTCTCAAGGGTTTCAAAAATTGCGTGTTAAGGATTTGATAGGGCGGGAGCCCATGCTTGTGGGAAAATCTATTCCCCCTAATTATTTCTTTTTCTTTTTCTAAAAAATATTTCATACCGTCTCAGAAAAAGGGGAAAAACCCATAAATGCCATGTTCCCTTCTTACACCCAACTTCTAGCCTTCTTCGCAAAATTCATACGCAATGCTAAGGCCCTATTTGTTTTGAATTTTGAGAACCAATTTTGAGTCCAAAACTGATTATTGGACTCAAAATTAAAAAATCCAAAACAAATAGGGCCTAACTGCTGCACTAAGTTATTTCGGCCACTTTGACAGCTATATGAAATGCACACCACATGGTGGATGATATGGAAAGAAAGGCCTTTTTGATGTTTTAAATCGGCAAGATTCATGATTTCTTCCCCTCCACTTGCTATTTGGCCATGCTTCAAAAGAAGGCATTTTGCTTCAACGCGGGCGTTAGCGCCTTCTTTTGAAGCTGGGTCCGTTCTTCTTATTATATTAGATATGCGATTCCTCGTTGGTGATCTATCTTGCTTGCCTGAATTGAGCCCTAGACTAGAATTCTTTTTTGCAATCCATTTATAAGCTTTTGAATGGATCCCCAGGGTTCCCCTATTTTTTTTATGGGTAAGCTGGGGTTTGGCGGGGACACCTAGAAATATGATAAATTTATGGGCACAATACGCTAACCCAAACTCGGAACATATGAGAGATGGAGATCCAAAACTCAGGTAGACTAACAGTAATACTCGAGTTATATAATCGGGGAAATGCTCAATACAAGTGAGTTATGTAACCGGCAAGTTTGATGGGAGTATGTTGGGCTCTTTGGGAGCGACTTAGGCAATTCTTCGGAACTTCCTACCATGATTCATTTGATTCCTCTAATTATGGGCTCTCTTCGTCAATGTCTTCGTGCTCAATTGTGATCAAATTGATTAGGTGACGCTCATCCGCCCATGATCCAGCTTTCTTCTTTCCAGCTTTCTTCATTTGAGCTTCTGTAGGACATTCTGTGTCTGTTGGATCTTCTTCATTGTCTGAGGACTATGCCAATGATTTTCTTCTTCTCCTAATTCCTCGTCTTCAGAAGTGCCTTCTTCGCTGCTGATGATCAAGTAGGCATTCGAATCCCGTGCTTCCTCTTTCGTGTCCATGCTGTGGGGATCTATTGATGGCTCTTCTGGATTTTGAAAGCCCTCTTCTTCACCATTTGTGGTGCTAAGTATGCCTAAGTTACTCACCAAAAAAAAGTATGCCTAAGTTGTTAGAAACCATAATTGATGTCACTTCCTGTGCTTGATTCCAGGATCAGTTTTGTTGGGCTGAAAGTTTGTTTCATAATCTTTAATAGGGGAAGATTTCTTCATGACTTGTCTCCATTACTGTTTCGGTGGCTTTGGTCGCGACTCTGAGTTGGATTTACAATTTTCAGTACGATGGCTGTAGTCGTTGCATAGAGAGCAGCAAGAAGGTTCCAAACCATATTCCGCTGGTTGTATATGGATTCCTGTCGGGAATGTATCTGTAATTCTGTATATTATCTTGGAGGATTTTATCTGCACTCACCTCCACGCAGACACGGGCATACCTAAGTCTATGTGCTTCTGCTGTGGGGGAGTCCGTGTATAGGAGCCTGCCAATGAACTCTGGTTTTACATAGAGCATGATGTTTATCTACAAAACAACATACTAAACAACGTACTACTAAACCCACCGCGGCGTTTGCTCTTCGGCATAAAGTCACGGGTTTGCTCCCTGTTGACGAGTGTTCGAATCCCGCCCTCAACTTACCTGATACACGTGGTGAGTGGGGCATTGCGTGTATCCGTAGGGACTAGTCCTACTCCCAAAGGGCATGGGACATCCTACGTCATCAAAAAAAAAAAAAAAAACAACGTACTAAACAGTGGGTCTCTAATCCTATTGTTTCAGCTTTGTGATTTCTTCTACCTCAGGAAGGAACCTAATGCCTTCTACAATGCATAGCACGTTGGTGAATTCTTCATGAACGATTGAAATAGTCTATACCACAGATACATGGTTGAAATTATGTAGCGTCAAATTAAATGACCGTTTTAATAAGGCCCCATATCAACTTTTCATCAGTCTTGATGTACTAAACCTCAAATAGACCAATGAACCATGAAATTGACAAGACTCACAATGCACCAATGTGAGAGTTTTGTTTATAACGCCCGCATGAATGTGAAAAGGGGGGCTCGCAGTTACAGATATGGGAAAAATGAGGGAAAATTGGGGTTTCGTCAGCCGGGGGTGCTTATGTCTGTAATGCCGGTGTTTTTTTTCCAGCAATCATAAAAAATATAAAAAGGTTACCATAGGCCCCACGATAATTGAATGATCCTAGAACCTTGATCAATAAGGCGTCTTTTGGTACTTGCCAAGAAAGCTAAGCTGATGATATTGGGTAATCAATGATCTTATATATCGAATGTCCTTGAGGCATGGAACTAAAACCATGTCCATTTTGGTAGGTAGGCTGGGATCGAACCTCGATCCATCAGGAACTAAAACCATGTATGCCAGAATATTGGGTTCCCCACAAAAATTTGTCTTAAAACTCTGTATTTTTTTACATATTTTTTGCATGACTGTATGTTGGGGTTCCACGCAAAAGCAAATAGTCGCACGTCAGATAAGTGAAATGGATGGGAATGGGTTATAAGTGAATTGGCACCTTCCCTCTAATGGATAGCCTTTAGGGGTGAGTTCTACCCTGTTAAACCCCTGACAAATGGTATCAGAGCTCCCTCAGGGCGTGGTAACCTTGGTTTGCCTCCAAGGACGGAAATGTCCCTCAGGGAAGATTTTGGAAACCCCGGTGTAGTATCTCGTGGTTCCCATGTTGCCTCGACGTGGAGGGGCAAGATCAGGGACTAATGGGGTTAGCTACCATTATTGAGTTGGGCCAAACTCCTTAATAGGCCCAACTCAAATGGGCCCAGCCCCCTTTAAAACTTGACGCCTGCCCCCCTTATGTATAAATCCTGGCTCCGCCACTAGGCGAGATTGTCCACGTTGCTTCCACGTGGAGGGGGAGATTGTTGGGGTTCCACGCAAAAGCATATAGTCCCACATCAGATAAGTGAAATGGATGAGGATGGGTTATAAGGGAATGGGTACCCTCTCTCTAATGGCTAGCTTTTAGGGGTGAGCTATACCCAGTTAAATCGCCAAGACACTGTATAATGGCAAAACTTCAGTTGCCCAGATATTATTTAAAACCCTATAAAAGTTAAATTTCCATTAACTATTAATACTTTATAAATTTAAATTTCTTTATAGTTCTTCAATACCTTATACATGTTAACTTTTTTTGCTGTTAAATATCTTATACATACAAATTTCCCTCTAGAACTTAAATATCTTCCTTATATATGTTTAAGCTCCAGCTTTATTTTTACATGATAATAATAGACATAAAAACGTGTATTTTTTCAGATGAATAATGTTTGAGCATAGCGTGTGCCTTTTTCTTTGTTTATTAAGCGACTCTTTCCGCATTGAGAGTGACTACTTAATGTAGAAATAGCGATTGTGACAACTTCTCTACTATAGAGAGAGAGAGAGAGAGAGAGAGAGAGAGAGATGCATTGCACCACATTAGTGTTTGTAATGAGAGTGACTACCAGCTTGGATCTCTGTATTTAATTTAGAAAGAGTGTGCCTGACTACGACTTCTCTTTTAATGGAGAGAGAGAGAGAGAGAGAGAGAGAGAGCTTTACACACCTTAATAAGTTAGAAAAAACATCAATAGTGGACTAATCGACCACCAAATCAACTAAAGAATGAAATAACCACGCCACCCATAACTAAACAAACCTTTCTTTCCATATCCTTTCTATCGTAGAGAAGAACCTGATCTTGAAGGAACATCAATGGTTAGGGCTGCATCCTTAGAGAGATGAATTTTCAACTGACCCATCTCATGGGCCACATCGATCATGGTGGGCCTTGTCATAGGAGAATATTGTGTGCACATAAGACCAAGATCGATCAACTCTGCAATGAGCTCTCTCAACACCTCACCGGAATAAGGTGCAGCCTCCGATGACACGAGCCTCCGCAAGGCTTCTTCGATGATGGGTTCGAGTTTGTGAGGGTAGTGACTCTTAACCCATTCGTGCAAGCTGGAACCCGCCTGAAAAATGACGTCGGTCGGCCGTTTTCCGGTGACGATTTCTAAGAGAAGAACCCCAAAGCTGTAGACATCTCCTTGTGTTGAAGTTCGCCTTCCCATCCCATACTCTGCATTCATTCATGAAATCAAAGGTTTACTTAGGTACAAATGAGGTGGGCCCTCCTACTCTACTGTGCACTTTGTGTAGTGTGCATTTGAACTTCGGTGCATATCCATGCGCAGGTAGCGGGGTCATAAAAAGTTAAAAAAAAAACAAAATAGTGGGGGCATGCGTAAGGCGCACCCGTGCTTATTTTAGAAATTTCTCTCAAAGTGGGGAAAGTTTGGGTAGTTTTCGGCTGTAGAAAGACAAGAGCCACATAAACTGGCACGGGAATTTGTTGGGACATTAACGAAGGAAATGTATACTCACCCCCTTCTCTTCCTGGGCCACCACCTTCTAGGATAATTATGACTACATTTTTCCATTAGAAGGGGATGGCCGGGGGAAGAAAGAATGAGAACATATAATTTCCTAGTCATAAATACACTAGTGGTGTTCCGGGGAAGAAAATGGGGCGAATATATAACTTTTCCATATCCAATTCATGGCGGGCCCCACAATTTGGATTATGGATGAGCAACTTGCACGTCCACACGTACAATAGTCAAGATGACCTAACCCTAGCTTAACCATAAAAAGAAAAAAGAAAAAAAGATGACGATTGTTAGAGATTTTCCTAATGGTCACCCTTCGGTCCCAGGTGGGCCACGTGGATATATAATTGATTCCGTTGATCTGGCAACAAAAATTGGCCCAGCCCATTGTTCTAAGCCCCACCTTGATCAGATGATCTTAGCCCTTGATCAAGATCTTGATTAGGACCACATCTATCACCTCAAGATGATCACTAGATCAATAATATCTTGATTACACAAACATATAAAGAATGAAATTTACGTACCAGGCGCAATATAACCGATTGAGCCACATAACAATCTGGTGGTCGAATTAGCCGAAGAGGCATCAGATTCATCATTGCTACCCATCACCAGCCTCGCAATCCCAAAGTCCGATACCAACGCGGTCATGTCATCATCAAGAAGAATGTTGCTTGGCTTCAAATCACAATGTATAACCTTAACAGGAGAATGGTGGTGCAAGTATGCCAGACCTTCAGCTACATCGCTACAAATGTTCACCAGTTGAATCAAGCTCAATGTGGGGCCCGAATCACTGATTGGATAAAGATGGCTCTCCAAGCTTCCATTGGACATCAAAGGAAGAACAAGAGCCTTAAAATCAGGTCTACTACAAGCTGTTATGATCCTTATCAGGTTCCTGTGCCTAGTCCTCTTTAGTACTTGGCATTCTCTCTTAAAGCTCCCCATGACCTCTCCACCCCTAGTTGAATCCAATACTTTCACTGCAATTCTTGTATTGTTTGGGAGAGTTCCCTCGTAGACATGCCCAAACATACTTGACCCAATTAAGCTAGAGTCATCAAAACCTCCAGTGGCTTCTACAAGTTGTTGATATGAGATTCTTGGAAATTTGGGTAGCCGTCCTTGTTGATCTTCGTCCTCCGATGCCGAACCTTGAAAGTTTGATACCGATCTTCGTCTTCGTTTCGACTTCAATACTCGCAGATACCCGAGAAAACATATAATACAAGGAGTGCCCAAACATGTGAGAAGAATCGGCAAAATTATGAACCGGCGAGTTCTTTTTTGGTAACATGAAGGCATGCCGGAGATCGACCCACATAGGGCATTGTTTCCAGTGAAAGAATCGACTGATAGAGATGCAAAAAATCCCTGATTTGGTACAAATCCTGAGAAGTTATTGAAAGAGAAGTTCAATTGTTTGAGAGATGATGATACTTGGAAGGATTCTGGTATTTGTCCATTCAATCTATTCAAAGACAAATCAAGAACTTGAATATAAAGCAAGCTACCAATGGAAATTGGGAGAGGGCCTTGTAGGATATTTTGAGAAAGATTAAGGTACTCTAGTGCAACACAGCTTCCAATCTGGGGAGGGATTGTGCCAGAGAGGTTGTTCAGTGATAAATCAATGGCTAGTACCATATCCATCTTACTAAGTACTAAAGGCAAAGGCCCGTCCAAGAGATTGCTAGACAAATTTAAATACAATTTCAAGCTCCTCAATCCTGCTACTTCATTGGGAATCATTCCTGATAGTCTATTATGAGAAAGGTCTAAAATTTCCAAGTTTATGCAATTCCCTAAGCTTGGTGGTATTGTCCCTGAGAGATGGTTTTCAGAAAGCAAGAGTCTTCTTAGCTGAGAAAGATTAGATAGAGTATCCGGAATCCTACCGGAGAGCCAGTTTTTTGACAAATCAAGAAGGCCCAAATGAGGAATGTGGCCAAAAGTAGCTGGAATTTCGCCGGATAGCAAGTTACTAGATAAATAGACCCTCTCTAGCCTCCCCATCAGACCTATTTCCAATGGAATGCATCCATTCAAGAGATTACTTGATAAGTTTAATAGGGTGAGATTAGCAAGATTTGATATGCTTGGAGGAATGGAACCATAGAAGAGATTTTCTCCTAGATGAATTTGTTGAAGACTAGTAGAGAGGTGCCCAATTAAAGAAGACATTTCACCGCAGAGATTATTTCCTGCTAATTCAAGTTCTTGCAAATGGGAACAATTCACTAGAGAACTGAAAAAAGGACCGAGATTAGTGTTACCATTATGACTTCCAAAATTGTTATAAGACAAATAAAGGAACTGCAAATGTGGCATTTTATCCACAATGTCCACCGGCAATTCTCCCGTAAGCGAATTCGATTCCAAGTCAATCCATTTGAGCTGAGAGGAATTAGACAGAGAAGGAGGAATCTGACCCACCAACTGATTAGACCACAATAGAAAATATCTCAAATCATTTAGCTTGCACTGACTCCCCAAAGGAATTTCCCCACTTAGCGAATTATTTGAAAGATCGATATATTGTAACAAAGAGCTATTGCATAAGAGTGTGGACGGAATCTGACCCACAAGCTGGTTACTTCCCAAATTCAGATAAACCAACCGGCGTAGAGAACCCAATTCAACCGGAATGTTCCCTTCAAGAAAATTGAACCCAAAGCTGAGCTCCCTAAGGTGGGAGAGCGCTCCAAGCTCAGCTGGTATTCGTCCTCTAAAGAAATTCCCGGATAAATCAAGCACAACCAAGAAGGAGAGATTTGATAAAGCCGGAGAAATCGTTCCTTCGAGCGATCTTTCATTGAGATCGAGCTGAACAACTCGAACTTTCGCATGGTTGCACGTAATTCCCGTCCAATTGCACACATGAGAATGTGAAGAATTCCAATTCTCTAGCACATTTTGAGGATCGGAGATGATTTCCAACTTGAAGGAAATAAGAGAATTCCGGTCTTTCGATAATTGATCATATCCTTCAATCCCACCAACATAAACAAGATGAAGTATTGCAATTGAATTGATAATAAAAATAAGCTTACTCCCATATTGCCCAAACCCCATTGTCATTGTTCTCAAATCCACAACAAAGAAGAAGAAGAAGAAGAAGAAGAAGAAAGAATATTGTAGTAGGAATTGCACTACCTTGTTTGTTTGTATTGTAAAAAAAGGAGAAGATATGAGGAGGTGAAAAGTGGCATGGGATGGGTTGAGAAGGTGTGCTACAGAGCTGCCTAACTGCTGTTGACGTGAACGATTTTTGACCGGTGGAAAGAAGGGCGGGCGGAAGTGTTCAAACGACATTTTGACACGTGTGAAGAGGACGGTGAAACTCTGGTCACCCTTATTTTTTGCTATAAAGGCATTTTATGCCTTCCATGTCATCAGGCCTACTTTTTGTCTTCTATTGCGTGGCCTATGTAGTTGTTAATTGCGTGTTAGTTTAAGTTTAATAGTGGATTACTGCCTGCTAATTTTAGAAGGTATCCTTGTCGGCGTGAGATATTTGTGTCATTTTCCATCGTGGGTTAGTCGGTATGTGTGGTTTAGGGGTTTGAGTAATGATGATATGAGATATTATTATATGGTGCCCGGACGTACTTGCACATTTTCCTTCAAAAGTGGAGTGGGTCCCATTGGTTCCATGATTCAAAGCCATTCCTTTGTTGGGCTCGCCCTTAAGTAGGGGTGCAACTCGTCGGTTTGGATTAGGTTGAGTCAACCCTATCCCAACCCGCCTCTAAATCTCTCAACCCTAACCCAATCTATCTAACCCGAAATCGGGTTGGCTTGAGTCGGGTTGGTTCGGGTTCATCTTGGGTCAAATAGACAAATACAATAGCCCAAAGAAAATCAAGATAAAATTAGAGGATGGAGATCGGGTTGCCAAAGCGTCAACCCTCAGCCAACACGAAATTAAATCGGGTTACCTTTTTCCAACCCTAACCCAACCCAACCCAACCCGAGGAAATGCCAACCCGCCCGAGCCAAAATCGGGTTGAACTCGTCAGGATCGGATTGAGCCCAGTTTACCCAAGTTGCATCCCTACCCTTTAGATAGGCTATGATTCAATGGTCACCTCCATAGGACGATCCTAACCCTTATAATCTGATTAGGTTTCTGTAAAGTGCCATCATTGACAAATCGGAGGGTTAGGATCTTTCTTTCTTTTTGTTTTTGAAATAGTGGAGTATATTAAATAGGAGAAAAACCATGGCCAATGCGTTCATGGGAAACAAACAAAATAGACTAGGATCATTCGCTGGATAAGATTTATTAGGCGTGAGTCCGTGACATATTTAAGTCGGGGCCTAACAAATGAACGGTTGTGACAGTCAAACACACATGGGCCCCACTGGATTTTAAAAAAAAATATGTGCAAGCACTACTATCGAGCACCGACATAGATTAAAAACCCAAAAACTCTACTCGACGATTGAGTCTGAGTAGAGTGAGTTGATAAAGTGCGTGAGAGTATCATCAAGTGATTGAAGTGGTAGAGTGTATTGGTTTCAAGTCCTTCCTTGGGCATTTCTGGAGTTAAAGTACATTGAACGATAATCCTTGCTTGATACGGCTTAAGTATACAACTCTAACAGCTTAAGCCTAAGCTTTTGGAATAATTGGTTGCTTTCATATAGTATCACAGCAATTGCCACTCGGCAGGTCCTAGGTTCAAAACGACTCTTGATATTAAAAATCCAAATGTACGGTCGACTCATAAATAAGCTAGCGGCCATGCATGAGGGGGTGTTTTCAGAGAGAGTACAACTATTACGACTCACATTGATAATTTGATACCTCCACAACATGGGCTCTGTTGCCTAATGCCTATGCCAAAGGAGACAATGAAGGATGCTCTTTGGTTGTGTCGGCGAATAATACTAGCATTTCTCTTATGGGCTGAACTTGGTAACGAAAAATTTAGGCATGTTCATTTTAGAATTTGAGAATTGATTTTGAATCTAAAACTGATTATTGAACTGAAAATTGCATTATTTAATTTGAGTCCAATAATCAGTTTTGAACTAAAAAACATTTCTGTAAGTCCAAAATGAATTGGGCCTTAATGAAAGTTGGACCCGATCGGCCCAATGAAAAGCTAAATATCTGCTGGATATCCACTCTTTGAGTGCAATGATTCATGGATTAGAATAGATTGTGGTGGATGAAAGTAGTTGAAATTAACGTTAAAGTGAAGAGTGGGTGTACTAATCAAAATAGGGAGGGTGTAAATATAAGTTCCCTTTCTTAGCAGGGGTATCAACAGATCCACCGATGTCTCAGTTACGATTCATTCAAATCCCGTATTGATCAGATCGGATTCGGAATGCTCTTCGAATTCTATTTCCCATATCTCGGTCACAATCCATTTCAAATTGAACCCTACATTGGAGTGTCCTAGTAGGTCCTATTTACGTTGTACATTGTTAAAATTCTCAAAAGAGGGCGACTTGTAGTGGCAACCACACAGCGGATCAGGGACTTATAGTCAATGGTTAGTGTTGGACAAATTAGATGTTGTCCAGTAGGGTCTGATATATGGCTTGATTGAATCCAAAAATTAGAAATGTAAATAAATCAGTACTTAGCTTTTGTAGAAAACATTTCTGTAAAATAGATCGAGAAGAAGAAGGCTGAGTCGTGCCACTGGTCACTTTCCTTAAGAATCGTATCTGCCCCCTACCGGTGCAAACCGGGATTCGCGAACCGATGCTCCAAGATAAAACAGCCAAAGTTGGCTCCAGTCCACGTGCACTTGCTGACTGGTCCACCCAGAATCACCGTAGAACTGTGCTCAGATCAGAACGGAGGAAAGGAAGAAGACAAGCAGAAACTTTGATGTTTTTTCTGTAAAAAATTATATCTCCAATGGTGCTGTTCTCTTCTTTTTATAGATGAGAATATGACTGTTGGAGGATAATTAATCACCATTAAAAGACCAAAACGTTTACAAAAAACGTTTCTCTCTTAATCACCATTAAAAGACAAAAAATGTTTCTCTTTTAATAACCATTAAAAGACAAAAATGTTTCTCTCTTAATTACCATTAAAAGACAAAAACGTTTCTCTTTTAATCACCATTAAAAGACAAAAACGTTTCTCTCTTAATTACCATTAAAAGACATAAACGTTTCTCTCTTAATTACCATTAAAAGACAAAAACGGTTTTGGTTTTGAAAACACACCACAAGCACACTCACCAAGGTCTTGGGTTCAAGTCCCCACATATGCAAAAGTCTTTTGCTTTAAAACAAGAGAGGGAAACATAATTTGAATCTTCCCTCCAAATTTTTTTAAACAAAAAGAAAAAGCATCTTTGATTTTTCAAATCTTTTTATTATTTTGTTTAAAACTTCTAACAGTTAGAGAAGGAAGAGAAGAGGGAGACTCAAGACTTGAGACAGATGAATGACAAAATACTGAAAATAGAGGAATGGTTTGTCTTATTTCATTTCTTGCAGTTATTTCTAGAGGAATGCTAAACTGAAGGGCGCCCTTGCAGATGCAAGGGCCCCAGTGGATCCATGTCATCCAACCACATTTATCATTCCTTCAAATTTTCATTTCTCAGTGCCATTATAAATGGGTAATGATGTAGATACAAAGGGGTGCCTTGCGGTTGGAATTTTCAAGGCTGCCCTTCAGTTTCGCATTTTATGGCCACTTTGTTATTATTCCAAACAATTAAAACTATATGATAAACTGTCTCCACGCAAATATGCTGAAGTCACGACCAGATGAACTCTGTCTAGGTGCCTAAACATAGGGCTGCAACTCGGGTCGGGCGGGTTGGGTTTTGGAGAACCCAACCCTACCCGAGAAATATCTCGGGTCGGGTCAGGTCGGGTTTTTTTTCGGAAAACCCACGATTCCCAAACCCGGCCCTACCCATGATAAATCTCGGGTCGGTTTGGGTCGGGTCGGGTTTTTTCACGTTGACGCAAATTTTTAAGGAAAATTCTTGTTTGGCAAGGCAACTCAACTCATAGAAGCAGAAATTACACTCACATTACACTTGAATCAAACAATGATGTAATTACACTCACATCACACTTGAATCAAACAATGCTGTAATCAAACAATGTTGTAAGTACAATCAAACAATGCTGAATCAAACACTTGAATCAACTCAACTCATAGAAGCAGAAATTACACTCACATACAGTAACAGGGTGCGTGGGTTTTCACTTTTAACTATGGGATAATTACATTTACACCCCCTCTAGTTTCTGACACATCCACTTCTACACCTATAGTTTAAAACGTGACAAATACACCCCTGTAGTTTCAATTTGTTTAAGGTTTGCCCCCTCAGCTGAAGGTTCGTCCATAGATTGAAGGGTTAGGATGATCCGATGGAGCTGATTTTTTGGGCACACCATATCTATGTCAGGACCCATCAAATGAACGCTTTGGATCATCCAAATAATGTGGACTCCTACCCGAATCCAAACACTACCAAAAAATCATCCAAATAATGTGGGCCCACATTGTTTGGATGATCCAAAGCGTTCATTTGATGGGTCCTGACTTAGATAGGGTGTGCCCAAAAAATCAGCTCCATCAGATCATCCTAACTCTTCAATCTATGGATGAACCTTCAGCTGAGGGGGTCTACCTTAAACAAATTGAAACTACAAGGGTGTATTTGTCACGTTTTAAACTATAGGGGTGGAAGTGGATGTGTCAGAAACTAGAGGGGGTGTAAATGTAATTATCCCTTTAACTTTTAACTAACAATAGAAAAAAATGTACATACTATAACTTATGTAACTCGGGTCGGGTCGGGTCGGGCCCCTTCAAACCCGGCTCGACCCGAGATTCATGCGGGCTTTTGAATGCTGAACCCGGCTCGACCCGAAACCCATGAAACTTGAACCCGACCCAAGCTATTTTCGGGTCGGGTCGATGCGGGTCGGGTAAAACCCGGCTCGAGTTGCAGCCCTACCTAAACATATTAGGTCTAGCATAGTGTTGGTACGGGAATAATCTTGTTGACAATTGGAAATTTGGTTTCTGTAGGACAAATCTTGTACTACAATCTTTCATACATTTTTATAAATTATAGAAATTGATCATAAAAAAGTGAAGTAGTTCAATGGGAGTATCAATTAAATCAGGTAGTGCAATCTTTCATTTTTTTTTTTGGCATGTTCCTATATTTTTCTATCGCCAATTTGTTATATATTCTGTTTTTTAAACCCAGAATTGATAATGGATACGGGCAGACCGCCAAGATATATAATTGATAGCATTGATCATTGTGTGGGTTAGGACTCTTACTAGCTTCAGATTCGTCTCAGCGGATGACTTATGGTAGGGGAGGAAGTTTGCTTCAGTGGGGAGCAGGGGCGAATTGTGGTGCAGTCGTGGGAGGTGCCCATAGAGGGATATTTTAAGATGAACTTTGATGGCTCTATCTTAGGTAATCCGGGAACCGTAGGAGTAGGCGGCCTTCTTCGTGACCATAGCGGCAATGCATGTTGGGCATTCTCAGGCCCCATTGGGATTGCAGACTCTAATAAGGCGGAGGGAAGAGCTATCCATCAAGGTATAAGGTTGATGAACCACATCATCATGGATCGTGATATAGTGAAAGCCCCATTCACCCATTGTAATAAAATTGTTGAAGGGGTCTCTCCCCCATCCTTGGCTGTTCGCACAATGGATTTAGGAGATTATGGATCAAGTGGAGGGATCTTTCATTTCCTTCCATCGTGTTAGAAGATCGGAAACATTGAGGCGGATAGATTAGTGAGGGAGGGAGCCTCAAGGGTGGCATTGGAGATGTCTGATTTTCTCCCTCCTTGATGTGGGTTGTCATGTTCTTTTTAATTTTAATTCTTTTCCATTCCTGGGTTGTTGATTGATCATCTCGATCGGGCTGATCCCCTGATCTTTTTTCTTATTAATCCAATTCTTTATCATTAAAAAAAACAACCGGGGGGGTCTACAAAGCCTCTACAGATAGAACCCGGACAGCACCCTTGATACAGAAATAATAAAGGAAGCAACATAACCATTAAGCTAACAAGGCCCTAATATTGGAGAGCCCCATAACATCACAGCACACGGGGCATCGAGCTTTAAGAGACATATCTCTCCATCGAGCTAACAAGGCCCTAAAAGTCTGCAACTCCAAACTTGATTCGATTTTATAAAAGAATCACAACCTGGATTGTGAGTCCAATACTAATGTTTGATCATATAACGAATCAAACAAAAGTTTCTCAGACAGGTTTATTCTCTTGTTACGGGATTTCGAAGGATTAGAGAGCAAACCCTTTACTTACATACTTTTTTTTTTGAAATGACAAATATATATATAAGAGAGAGAAACAGGCGGCCCGAGATGGACCACACCCAAGGAAACAAGGAGCAAACCTTTCCTTACATACTTGGTACATGCTTAAATACTTCCTTAAGCATAAAAGATATTCCATAAAAAGAAAAAAATACATAACAAATTATTTTTTTTAATTCTTTGTGCACAATCAAGACAAATCTCAAGACTAGTCTATTTGCAGATTTTCTGTCTGTTTACACATTTTTTGTTGGAGTCTAGTGCGTAAGGTGCGTTTCCACATGGAAAAGACACGAGACGACTCATGATCACATTCCCAATCCGAACAAGTCGCGTGTTAGCCTACAATTTGCATATAAAATAATTCTAAGTTGATCTTATTTTAATTACAATGTGTACATTAATGATGACTTAGGGAACAACTAACAAAGAAAGACACAAAACTATTCGAAGCACCATTAACATCTAAGACTATGCGTATTAGATTATATGCACATTCCTGAGCCCTCCATCGTCATATCCATTTTTGCAGCATGAACATGAGTAGGCATGCAATTTGGCTGGGGTCAGGTTGAACTTTTGGTAAAAAAAGAATTATAGTCAACCCTAACTAGACCCGATTCTATGGTAAAAGCTCAACCAAAATTTCAAAAAATCGACCCGAGATGTACCCCTAGGCATACGTAAAATCGAATACAAAAAAGAAATTGACACAGAAAAATAACCATGAGAAGTCCAAAACTTACATTAATAGATGGTCAAGGGTGTAAATTGTAACACTAGAAAGGCACTAAGGACAGGTTAATCGAATAAGTTATTTGAGGTTGTGTGAACTCTCACAAATTGTCCGTAACTTGGACTTTGAACGAGCAGACAGTTTTGGAGAGGTAAACTACTATGATAAATGAGATATCAATGCAGGAAAGGGTGTTATTTTATGGGTAACATTCATCTCTTGTGTGTTTAATTATAAAAAAAAGGAAGTTCGGTCTAACCTCCCAGCTATTTTTAATAGAAAAGAATGGCCCAATTGACAGATTAATGTATAGTTTGTTATTTATAAACTATTTTCATGGACGCAAACCGATAAAGACTAGTTTGAAATTTGGAATTCGAACTTTGACCATCTTTTACAGTATTGGGTCTAATAATCAAAACCCAAAAATGGTTTCTTCAGAAACCCAAGATCTGGTGAAAAAACCGCCGGCCGATACACCGGTAAATATGTCTCTCTTAGAAGAGGACGATCCTTCAATAATCCATGAAAAAAAAAACTCCCCCATCATTTCCTTTGAGCTGTTTCAATGGCTTGGAATGCTTTCAAAGGAGCTAAATCCAAGTTTTGTGTTTGGGGTCGTTTTGGTTTATGGCCTCAGCCAAGGTTTCTCAGGATCCTTCTTTCGTGTAGTCACCGACTACTACTGGAAGGATGTCCAGAAGGTGCAACCGTCCGCGGTGCAATTATACATCGGACTATACTACATTCCTTGGCTCATGAAACCTATCTGGGGGCTCCTCACCGACGTATTTCCGGTATCGGGTTATCGACGCCGACCTTACTTTATACTTGCAGGTGAGTGTTACTAAGACTGTGACGCACCATGAATGTAATGTATATGGTCTCTGATTTGAGATTGGTATATTGGTGATATGAAACTTGTTAGACTTGAATTTGATACCATGAATCTGATCCACTATGGATTTTTATAGCTTCTGATTTCTGATTGTTCTATTGGTGATATAAAAAGGGAAATTATATCAGCCCAACCAAGTTTTGATAATTGCACTGATTCATATTGTCTTTTATTATTTGAAGACCCGTCAAGGGCTATTAAAGTTCCCCCAAATCTCTTACAAACGAATTAAAAAGGAAAAGACAAACTGTTTTTGTGCAATTATTAAATCATGGTTGGGCTGATATTATTTCCCTATAAAAATTGTTACACTTGAATTTGATAATATGACTTTAAACCCACAATGGATTTTTATGGTTTTAGATTTCTAATTGGTATAGTGGTGAACTCAAACTCGTTACATTTGAGTTTGATATATTCCTCTTGCATTAATCAATCAGGTGTTATTGGGACTTTTTCGGCGCTTGTCGTTTCGATCCACAGCAAATTACCAGTTGTCATGGCGCTTATTTGCCTGATTGGGATCGCAGGGAGTGTGGCCATTGCAGATGTGATTATTGATGCATGCATTGCGAGAAATAGCATTGAGAAGCCTTCGTTGGCGCCCGATATGCAGAGCCTTTGTGGGTTTTGCTCGTCAATCGGCGCATTGCTCGGATACTCTACCAGTGGCTTGTTTGTTCATCATATAGGAGCTCAGGTTTGGTTTCTTTTATATGGATCCTCCTTTGTCTTTCTCAATTTCTATCTCTTAAATTAGGTGTTTGGCTTTTTTTCTTTCTTTTTGTTGCAGGAAGCTTTGGGGATTTTGACAGTCCCTGCTGCACTGCTGATTGTGCTTGGATTTGTGATCTATGAGCAGAGGAAGATTCACAATGTGGAAAAGAAGGTGGTCAGATTACTTATTTTTACTTTTTTTAAGGAATGAATTAGAATAGTTGATAGCACATCACCACCGATAAGATGTGATCAAACGGTTGAAAGGAGCTGGAAGTCTCTTTCGTTGACCACTATAGGTGGTGGGGTTTTTAGGGAGGCCCCACATTAACGTCGTCTTGGCCCCACATGCGTGGCTCGGGTTGTTGTGGTTGGCTCGAATTGAACTCATGCTTCTAAATCAATTTATAGGTTGACTTTTTGGTCATATCAACTCTCTTTATATAAATCAATTTATATATAACTAGAAAATTGGTGTCGCCATGTGCCCGAAATATTTAATACCAATAGAAAGGGAAATGATTTCAACACTCCAACCTTTGTAAAGATGCGCGGAGCATCTTGTCGCGTAGTGTTTGAACTTTAAACGGCTTGTAAGAGATAATTGAGCGTCTGACGCCCTCTAAACACTACACGATAAGATGCTTCGAGCATCTTTATCAAAATATTGGGAAAATCATTATCTTATAAGTAGGAAAAATTGGCTGTCATGTGTTGGTTCCTGTGGTTTAAATAAATATATAATATATAAATTATTATTATATTAAGAGGAAATGGTTTTGTGAGCTCTGCTCAGATAAGCTTATATGAGCAGAGCTCACAAACCATAGGGCGCCCACATTTTGGGGGTGATCTTAAGTATTCATTTGAAAGGCCCCATCATCGATGGGGTGTGTACCAAAAACCAACTCCATTGGATCATCCTAACCCTTCCGTTTGTGGGGGGGGGAAATGGGCAAATTTGTGGACAAACAGTATTTGTCCATTTTTCCCTCCACAAATTGACACCCTAAGACGATCCAACGCAGCTAATTTCTGGTACGCACCACATCCATGATGGGGCCTTCCAAATGAATGCTTAGGATCCCCAAAATGTAGGGCCCCCTATGGTTTGTGAGCCCTGCTCAGTTAAGCTTATCTGAGCAGCCGCTCACAAACCATTTTCTCTTATATTAAATACTTTATCTATTTTCTATCTATACAAAAATATGGGATTGCAAGTGGCTTTTGCATAAAGGCATTTCGCGGATAGCTGTTGCATGAGAGAAGTCACCTCAGATGAATTAAATGAATAAGACAAAATATGCTGAAAAGTGAGCCCCTGTGTGGCTGCTCTCTCATGCAACGGCCAGCCGTGAAATGACTCTCTGGGAAAGTCCCTAGCAAATCACTACAAATATCTAGGCATGCAATTTCATGGAAAGCCTATTTGCCTCTCACTTTTGCATGAGAGAATAGCCACACAGCTCACTTTGTAGGAGTTTTTTTCTTATTCATTAAATTTATCTGACGTGGCTGTTCTCTCCTGCAAAAGAGTGCCACAGAATGGCTTTTCATAAAATTCACTATTAATTGGAAATTTTGCATCCCTCCAAGGTTGTTTAAAGGAGAGAGAGAGAGACAGAAATTTCCCCCTTTTTCTCCACGCCCACCCCCCAAATTCGTTCCTTTTCTCCACACCCGCACCACCTTCTATCGCTATCCGCTCCCGGTCTCTCTTCTCAGGCACTACTTATATCTACACTATTTGCCAAGTGCGATCGATCTTTGGCTCTATACCCTAGGTTACCCTAGTCTTAAATCTCCAATAGCTATCAACTCTACTCTTGCGCAATATGAGATTGAAGGTAGCCTCATTAGGCAATCTATATCTAAATAGCCATCGACTCCACTTTTGTGCAATGTGACATCTAAAGTGGGGTGCATTCTTATATCCGGTTGAGATCGGGGTGTTGCCCCTTAGATAATATATCTCCAAAGGCTATCAACTCAACTGTTGGGCATTGCAACATCAAAGGTGAGGATCATTAGATAATTTATCCAAATTGATGAAAGGTAGAGCCTATAACAATGAGCAATTCAGACAAATGGGCCCAAGAAGCACTTATGGAGTTCGCCATGAGGTCACCCTTCACCCTAATAATATATGGACTAAACAGCCTCTCTGCAAAGCAGGGATAAAGCTGCGTACATCTAGCCCTCTCTAGACCTTGCAATGGCGGGAGTCTCGTGCACTGGGCCGCCCTCTTTAAACATAGAAAGAAATTGACAAATCAAGGGAGTGAAAAATGCAAGAAAAGGGGTGGAAATATCATTTCCCGTTCTTTATTTATTGCACACGTGTGTAGGCATTCGAGAAGGTGGGGGGTGCTATGAGCGGCATGTGCGCAACCATGAAGTGTCCTCAAGTGTGGAAACCATCTCTCTACATGTATTTATCTCTTGCCCTCAGCATAAGCACTCACGAAGGCCAATTTTACTGGTACACTGACCCTAAAGCTGGCCCTGCATTTTCTCAGGTGAATTAACTCTCCTTTTCTTTTACAGGCTAATTTTTTCATTTGATTAAACCCTAGGGGGTATTTGGATCTATGGAAAAATTATGGAATTTATTTTCCAGGGGAATAAAAATAACCCAGAACCTATTAAGGTCTGCAGCTTCAGCTTCCCTTGAAAATGGGGGAAAACTTATTTTAGAAAATAATTTCCATGCATCCAGATAGCCCTAATGCATCCCATCATCCAATGATTTTTTGGGTCCGGGCTAAGACGTGGGCCCTAATGTATTTCATCATCGTCTAAATGCTTGAAGCAAGTGGGATGAACGATATTAAAAAAAAAAAAAATAGTAGTATGAGCTTGCATTCTATTTCGTGACATCATGTGATCATGATCTGATGGTGATAAGGACTTCCAAACATACTGAAAATGATATTTCCACCCCTTTTTGTTTGTCTATTTTCTTAAAGGGGTAGAAAACTAGAAATGCAGTCATTTTTAGAAAAAGACAAACAGAAGGGGGTGGATATGGTGAAAGAAGTAGCAGAAATATCATTTTTTTCAAAATGACCAAAATGTGCCTAACTGTAGTTCATACTAAACTAACGCAGGATTTTGTTGGGATGATCTATGCAATTGGTGCAATGGCTTCCATTGTCGGGGTTCTGATCTATCACAAGGTTCTAAAAGACTACCCTTTCAGGAACTTGCTCTTCTCCGCACAGCTTCTCTACAGCCTATCTGGAGTCCTAGACCTCGTCTTCGTCCTCCGATGGAACCTTAAACTCGGAATCCCTGACTATCTCTTCGTCGTGATGGAGGAATGTGTGTCTCGCATCATAACCAGGATCAGATGGATGCCCATGATTGTCCTCAGCACAAAGCTTTGCCCTCTCGGCATTGAAGGGACGTTCTTCGCACTCCTCATGTGCATAGACAGCCTTGGGGCTCTGTCCTCCAAGTGGGGAGGGGGCGTTGTTCTTCATCTGCTACATGTTACAAGAACTGATTTCAGAAACCTATGGTTAGCAGTGCTCATTAGGAATTTGTTGAGAATTTCCACATTGGGTCTCATCTTTCTTGTTCCAAAAGCCCACCAGTCTGACATTTTGCTTCCCTCTGACATCTCGATGAAGCATTCGTCGGAGGAGAGCTTGCAACTAGTCACCATGAATGAGTAAGTTGAAGTGTAGGTGTATTTGCGGGTAAGTTAACAGCGGCAACAAAAAACCATTTGGGGCACTGATGATTCAATTGAGGCTCTAATATGGTGTAGCAACTTGGGATTGGGACCTCAAAATTATGATTTGGGAGAAGGTTGAGTTACACCTTATACTGTTACAGTGTTGCAAAGAAATTACAGACAGAACTCTTTCAAAGTGTATATCACTAATGGTTTGACTCCTATTCTGTGCTTCTTTTCTTTCCATATATGTGGCAATGAAATACAAGAAAGGAAGTTGTGACCCAACACACATCATCCCTTTTCTTCTTGTTCAAAATTTCTCAACAGTTTCCTTTTAGTTGGAATCATTTTCTTCTTGCTCAAAATTTCTCAACAGTATCGTTTTACTTGGAATCAACGTTTTAAAAACCAAACCATTGATGGAACTGCAGCCTTTCAAACTGGTTCGAACGCCAGTTCAAATTTTGATTGAATTGCAGTGTCATAAATATGGACAATTCATAAATACAAAAAATAGAAAAATAACATTCGAAAAAAAAAAATAATAACAAGCAAAAGGAAAAAACAAAAGAAAGAAATGGAAAGAAAAAATAAGATACGATGATATAATCTCATGGTCAGATAGAGAGTTTTTCCTTATTATAGATTTTTAGTTCTATTTTCTAAATTCTAGCTAAGAAAGTTAGAAGAGTTGAGGCTTGAGCTGGAACTCACGGTTAACATTCCCGGAACTCACGGTTAACATTCCCGGGCAATCACCACGATCTTGATGTATAAGTGCTTTCATTAGGTTCTTCACGGATTGTACTTGAGCTGGGAGACAGCTTGTTTCACGCTCCAATCTTGTACCTATTTTATTGGGATTAATAAAGTTACCGTTTCTCAAAAAAATAAAAGTTAGAAGAGTTGAGACTACAAGAGATTTTCTATTTTATAGGTTTTACTAGGTTGGTACTATTTAATTAAGCTTTGAAAAGATTCAAAACATTACTCGACTAAATTTCATGTTTATTAATAGGTAGATTTAACTTGGAAGGTTTCCATTAGAATTTTAAGACTCTAAGTGGCTGGTTTTTGTTTACAAGTCTCAACTTTGGCGTAGTAAATTATGTATAGTCGGGGCTCTGATAATTAATATTGCTAAGTCGCCTTATTTTATATAAGGTATAGAGAACATTAATTATCAGATAAGTGTTGCCCATCATCCCCCTCTTACCCCCAAGCCATGTGACACTTCGTTCATCCTCTCTTTATCCTTGCCTTGCCCATGTTTCAAGTGCATCAGGTTTTGTACCTCTCAGTCTGCAAGAAGAAAACCCATCGACCTCCTGCTATCCTCGTCATGCAGTAGTCTGATGTTGATGCCTTGCCTGCCATTGGTGTCGCAACTATTGCCATGCTACAGTTTATGGATATTGCGACCACCACAACAGATTCCATTGAAGAGACTAAAGAGCATTTCATACGTACATGCATATAATATGTACTTACATATAGTTTTACTTTGAACAACATTAATGTTCACCAATATGTACTTTGAACAACGTTGTGTACTCTAACCAACGTTTTCTATGGGTTTTTTTTTTCATTTTCAAAAAAAATAAAAATAAATAATAAATAAAACAATGTTAGTTCTAGGTCTGAGGAATAAGATATAAAAGATTACAAATTTATGAAGCATTAATGATTAGAGCTCCAATTGTCTATAATTAAACCACCCAGTTTAGATTTTACATAAAACAATAAAATCATCCAGTTGGATGGGTTTGAATGGTACAACCATCAAAGGTTGTGATTCATTCAATCTTTGCTAATTAGAGGACGAGTCAAAGTAGCAGCATAAATAGTTAAGGTACAAAAATGATTACAAATCTTAACTCTATAGCAACAAGATCTTGTTTTTGGGATACTGAAGCAAAATTTGACACATTTTTTGAGGAGTTGTATGATGAAGAAGAAAGGCAATATTCACCCTCAGGATAATGCTTCAATATCCTTCCCAATTTATCATAGCAATTTGTTCTTGTCAGTCGTTACTTCACTTGTCGCCCCAATTGAAAGGTGATGTGGGATTAAACTCTCCAACATCATGAAAATTCTGTGAGGACCTGCAACCAAAAACTTTAATGAGATAGATCTAAACATGATTTAGTGGGAGTGAGACAGAGGGGTTGATCACAATGATGACTTGGGAGCAAGGTTTTAAATTTCGGTTTCGGTACCGATTTCGGACCCCACCGAAATTCGAAATTTCGGGCTGAAATTTGGTAAAAGTTAAAAAAGATTATTTAATTCATTTTGAAAATTCCGAAATTTTGTAACATTTATTTTTTGAAAAAAAAATATATATTTCTCAAAATTTCGGACCAAAATTCTCGAAATTCCGAGGTAAAGTCCGAAATTCCGGATTTCACCAAATTTCGGTTTCGGTCTCCACCGAAATCCGAAATTTCGGTGGAAACCGAAACGAAATTCACTGTGAGTCGGAAAAGTACCAAATTTCGCCGAAACGTTTCGGAAATTTCGGCAGAAACGTTTCGTTTCGGTAAAATTTCGGTGAAATTTCGGAGATTTCGGTGAAGTTTCGGAAATTTCGGTGAAACGTTTCGGAAATTTCGGTGAAACGTTTCGGAAATTTCCAAAATTTCACCGAAATTTCGGTGAAATTTTTACAAGATTTCGTCCGAAATTTCGTTCCGAAACCGAAACGTTTCGGTTTCGGTGATGACCGAAACCGAAACCAAGATTTAAAACCTTGACCATGCTTGGGAGGAGGAAGAGGAGGGATTGTTCCACCAAGCACATGACTGCTAGCACCATGCGTCAGGTTGTACACATTATGAAATCATTGGCAAAGGCAATTGGGACCGCTACTGACATCCTGAGAGACATGTCTAGCAAAGAGAAGTGTAGAGCTTTGCCTGGTGGGAATCATGTTATATTTTAAGCATCTCTAAGTGCTTATATGTCACAAGGTTCTTGGTCTTGATTTTTGTATCACAAAAGTGTTTGTTCTTCTGTAATTGTGTAAATCTGCATGTATGTCTAATTTCAACAAGACAAACTAATTTGAGGGGTCTCCTTAGTTTTGCAGAAAGATTTCTCGCAAAGTCAGCACTCAATGGGGTAATATCTATAACTAAAATGGAATAAGTACTGATGTACACATTATTACTATTAAGAGGTACCAAAGATGTATTCATATAGTATTTTTTTATTTTGCTCGTCGAATACCCGTAAACAGGACTTGCCACTGAGGATGCATAACTGATATGTATGCAACACAGGAGTTCTTTCTGGATAAATATCTTGTAACTCCAAAATTGAACAAACGTTTATGCATTATTAAGAATCAAACAGAAGAAGTTCAAATTAAGCCTGCTAGTAGACGGAAAGCAACCACCTTGTCCTTAGAAGTGCTAAAACATAAAAGTTCTTTGAAATCATAATCAAACCACAAATTCAACTGGTCGAAAGGCTTTCAATGATTAGCAGCATTCACAATGCAATTCCAAATAAAAGATACTGAAATCCCATGCTAAATGCACAGACAAGAACCACAAAACGCAAGGTGAGAGGAAAAAATGAAACAAAAGTACAAACTGTGTACCTCAATGTATGCCAAATATCTCTTCAGGAGGATCATAAACATGACGATCTGGAAACATCTCCTCAAAGTCTTGCTTGACTTTGTTTCTCAATAGAGGATGTGGGAGGAGCCCCTTCAACAAAATCCTAAAGGGCATTTCCTCAGGTGGATCAGGAGAATTCTTCATATCCTCGTAAATATTCATAGCGTCTGCAGGTGAACCATACTTCAAGAACCCTCTGATTACTTCAGCATAAGTCTGAGAATCAGGAAATAAATCCTCTTTCTTCATACTCTCCCATACTTGCATTGCATCATCCATCCTTTTACTCTTTGCCAGTGCAATAATCAAATCTTTGTACAGGTACACATCAGGATTATACCAGTCCTCCTTCTGAATTACTCTAAATGTCTGAAAACCCAACAACATAGTGGCAAAGAAAAATTCGATTGTATTAGAGCATGTTATAATATTAACTAAGAAGCTCTATTCAGAATTGAAAAGAAACATGGAAAATCAAGCATGAAAACCAGGCCATAGGCACTAATATCATCTACAAATTAAACTCAAACATGTCCCAAACTACACAAACTAACTGAAAATCCGAATTTTATTAATAGACCCAAGTCAGAAATGGCAGACAAATGGAAACTCAATCAGATATATCAGAACTAAAACACAAACTTAACATTCTAGAATCCAACAAAACCCCAATGGTATCCTCTTGAGGCACTTAAATCAGAAAATCCATCACTTATGCATGAACCCAACGTAGAAAAAGAGAGAACTTGATGATGGGCACGAAAAAAAGACTTTAACACCAGCCAAAGTATTTAGAACCAAAACAAATTAAAATCTCAATTCAATCCTCCTCCAGATCATCTTTAAAACAAATAATTCATAGAAAACCCCAATTCAGAAACTTGAAGAGAAAGCAGAATTAAGCTAAAAATCAAAGCTTTTAGCTCAGAAAACAGTAATTTCTCAATCAACCCAACTTTCTATATCATCTCATCTTTCCCAAATAAAAGGAAAACCAACACTATTCGCAGCCCAGTTCATAAATTTGATGAGAAAGATTAATTGAGCCAAACATCTAGAGAGACAGTTTTAATAGAAAACCCAATGCAGTATATTCCAAAGCTTAAAAGCTTATGAGAGAAAGATAGAGTACTTAAAATCAAACAGCAACCAATTAAAAACCCTAATCAGACCCCTTCCACGGAAACCTTAAAACCCTAAAACCCACCAATCTATTCCAAAACCCACTTCAGAAGATGCATAAAAACGAGACCTTAAGAGCCAAAAACATCTCCTCTTGTCGCTCGAGTTCGGTGAGGACGGCAATCATGTCCATCTTCAATAGCCTCCGGACGTGCGACTTTATGAACTTGTCGAGCTTTTCCTCATCATCTTTGAATCTTTTGAGCCCCAAAATCACGAAAAGGGCTTCTTTTCCAATCATCTTTTTTCCTTTCCAGAGAGGGCCTCTCGGTCTTCCGTCGTGGTAATGCCTGAAACCCCAGATGGATCTGTTCCAATCTATTTCGTGAATTGGGTTCTGCCATTTGACGAGGGTCGATGATTCTTGTGTGGGTTTTGTCAGGACCCGAATGATCGTCGAGCAAAAAACGGGGATTTTCGATCTTGTAAAAGCTCGAATCGCCATGGAAGGTCTGAAAGCAGCGGCATGTAAACCTCTCCCTCTCTTAAACCCTCGGGATTTTTTCAGCTTTTACTCGGAATTTTCCTCAACAAAAACCCCCACAACTTAGTACGAAACAGCCACATTATGGATGAATCTCACCATGGGTGATCCTATTGCTCGATCAACGCTTGATTTGGTGGGACCACTTGATCCAACAGTGGAATAGCCCAATGGTCAAGCCTTTCAAGCCTTCCACTAATGAATGTTTGATCACTGTATTGACGAAAGCACCGTAAAGAAGAGTTCACCACAATGCGAACCCACTTATGGTTTCATCAAGTAAAGCTAGTAGCCCTTTGATCCTAACCCCTTTATCTCTCGATTATTTTTCAGCAACCTCACGAGACTATCTAACAGTCATGTGTTTCAAAAGAAGTCTCATCTTCCTGTATCTTTAGCTTGTACAACTAATGTTTTAGATATAGTTTGTCAGTAAATATTTTGGACATCTAGAACTTTTTCAACTTTTTCATAATTTAGGTTTGAGTTTTCATCCAAGATTGAACATGATATTATCTGTCAGACATAGTTAGATTCTGGTGACCATTCTCGGCTCAATATCCATTCACCCTGCATCCTGCATTTCTTTACTGGCTTCCTATCACTTCCTTTCAACACATTGGGCAGGCCCTATTGATATAGGATGTCATTCACCCTTTTTCAAATAATGAAAATGGTTATGATGAATCCGCATCCCCTGTAGGATAATTTGCACCCCTTTAAAGGAAGGTATGTGGCAGACTTTAATGCTTTTGGATGTCAATTCATGTCAAAGGGGTGCGTATTTATCATCACCCTAAGGCCTCGTTTGGATACCTCATGCTTTTGTATTTGGATTTGGATTTGAGTTTTGGATGCAAAATACATTAATCATCCTCTTGCTAATGTTGTACGGGGGAGAGAGGGACGTCTGGCTGCTTCTGTAGAAAGGTAGAGGAGCAGCGAGGGTGAAGGTAATTGCCACAAATATTGATTTCCAGATAACGTCTTGCAGAATAGATTTGAAAATCGGATTTTTTTTCCTACTATTGTGGCTGATTTGGAAATCTAAGAATATGATCTAGTTCCAAATCTCAACGGCAAATGTGAGAAATCCAAATCTAAATCTCGTGGGTATCCAAACGTTGTCTAGTGGAAATTATCAATCTCAAACTTTCAATTTGAACTCCTTGTAGGTGGTTCTCCTCAATTTTAAGATGTTGCCTCTCCCCAAGGGAGATCACAGGAGCAGATCTTTCTCCCATTCCACCATGATCAATCTAGGCTTCTTTTTATCAATCTAAACCACTCTAAAATCAAGAGACACTAGGATAAAGATCTGTGACAAAGGTTATCTCCTAATGAAACTCCACCTTATACAAGAATCTCCAAAATTATTATTCTTGCCCAATTCGACCACTTTAAACCAGAGTTCAGATAATACTTTGTTAAAAATGTGATGGACTAATTAAGATCCACAGAGTACAACCACAATAAAAACAAGCAAGCCATACAAGCACAAGATTTAGTAGTTTACGTGGTTCGACCGTTGCTTACGTCCTGAGGTGAAAACATAATCTTCTAATATACGAGCAACACACAAGGATAAAAAGATTAAAATCACCCCTCAACACCCAATCCTCTTACCCCCTCTAAACTCACAATATCACCTTTGGCTCTCCCTCTCACAAGCTCCGAATACATCCGGCTTAGATTAACCTAAAACTTGTTTGCGTAAGATGAATCTCACCTTTTCACACTACAAGGAGAAAATTCTAGTTTATTTTTTCTCTCTTGCTTACCTAAGGTATATAAGATAATTTTGATACTTAGATTAACCTAAAAGCACTCTCTCTCTCTCTCTCTCAAATTTCTTAAAGAGAGAATATAAAGACTATTATCACTACGAGGCGAATAGTTAAAACTAGATGACTTTATCTCAAGTTCAGGTGATTTTTCACATAGCTAAATAATGAAAAGGATGGAAAATCAGATTTTTTTTCATAGCTAATGAGACCAAATTAGAAAAATATTGTAAAATGATTGGATCTTTCCATGGAGCATACGATCAACATGTTCCTGCATTTTTCTCTTTGCTAGTTAACACATTGATTAAATGGTGCAGAACCATCTCAGGACTCCTAATGCATTATCTTCCGACACGAACGAGGTCCATTTTCCCTTTCCATAAATAAATGCAGAGTAGGGAAGTTGCACTCCACACATTCCAACTGGTTGAAGCAATGGGACCCATACTATTTCAAGAGGGTCCTTATCATTTTTCTGTGACCCATTTGTAGAAATGACAAACCTGCAACCTCTTCTTGTTTCTTTAGAAGGGGAATTAAAAAGACAACGACTGGTAAGAGATCTTGCTCAAAGAACTACAGATAAGTAAGGCAAACGAAAATTATCTTTTAAAAAGAGTAATTAAGAAACATCACTAATATTGCCCATATCCTAGTCCAATTCCATTAGAATTCATCTCCAGTCAGTCAAATACTTCATAAATATTTCTTTCATTCTCTTCTCTCAACAGCATCCCATAAGTCCAAACCTCTTAAATAGTATCAAGCTAAGAATACTTAGTTCTATATTGTCACAACTCCATCAGTCCAAGCCTCTTAAAGAGTATCAAGCTCAGAGACCGAGGCCCATCATGCCGAAAAGGTTTCCATATCTAGATTAGAAGCTTCTCGATGGCATCCTGTATTTCAAAGAGAGAATTCAAGATAATTAAATGGATAAGAATGGGGATCAAGACGAAAATGAAGCGGGCAATAGAGATTAGACATTAAAAGGCAAGGAAGATTTACCTTGAGATGCTGTATTTGGGATTTCAACTGGCTACCCTCATTGCTTGTGACAGAACAAGCAATCACAGGCCTTGTGACTCCACAAGCTCGGCCGAGAGCTTGCTTGGAAGGAACAAAGACGTATGGCACATTCTGCAAAGTCAAATATTACAGTTAGCTGGTTCTTGCAGTTGTTATATGGTTGATCCCTTCAGAGTTGAAGATACAATACTACAGCTACTACCTTCACAATAGATATTTATCATACAAGGCATACTGTAAAAAAAGATTTCAATATACTCATAGAGGATAAGATGGTGTGGCAAGATTGTTGTTCTGTATGAATTCTGTTCTGTGGGTTTTTTCCCCCTCAGCTGCATATCCCATATCGTTTTCTTTCTGACTCTTTAATGTCAAATTTCTGTGCCAAAATCCAGAAACACTACCACAGCACATAGCAAAACAACATGAAATCCATGATGGAGAAGCTGGAAAATAACACTGCTAATAAACAGAAGATACAAAAAATATGGAGATGCTAATGAAGCGCTCGCATAGAAGAGCTCCTAGATAAAGAACTGAAAGGCCACTCAAGGCCAATAGTTGTCTAATAACAAAATTTTTCTTCCAGAAGAGCCTTTACCATCTGTATATGAGACCTCTTCTTGTTCTACTCAAACTCAACTAACATATTAATCCCACCCAGCGAGAACGCTACCCCAGTATCCTTCTCATAGGTGATAGGACACAACCCAAGTTCACACTAACTCTAACCCAGCAGCAATCCCTATTGAACAATGATTCACAAGATTCATTATACACATATTATATATAAAAGAAAAAATGAAGACCATGATGCCTTAAATGGGATTTTTTTAACCCAGAAAAACCAATTGAGTACTGAAAAAACACAATTTGGTACTCTTTCTGCTCATGTGAATTCTAAAAGGATAGGAAAGAATTTCTTTCCATTGGAAAAAACTTTGTCAGGTAGTCAGAAATGTCGATCTAGTGCTTGCAAAACTCAAAAGGTCAGGCAATAGTAATTAGTAAAAACTTTTTAAATCAGTCCAATACTCAACTGAGCTTTAGGACAACTCAATTATAAGTGAAGTTTTAAAATCTCATTCCAAAATCAGCATTAATAAATACCGTGCAAATGACATAAAGTTTTGTCCCAAGCATCACCCCAAGAGGGATTTAAAATGCATATAAATAACCATCTGCTTCAAACTTGGAGTAGTGCACCTCCAAAATAACATAGGGTTCTAAAAATTTAGGAGACAAGAAAAGCAAGCATACAGATAAAAGTATAAACAATTGCTTGCTGCTATTATATTCATTGACAAATGAGATACAGTCAAAGTAGCACTCCACAAAACAAGTTTATGTTATGTAAGAATGTGCGGGAAAAATCCTATGGCCAATGAAACCAATCATATAACACAACCACAATCAAAGGCTAAATGGAAACAACCACAATAATCACAAGAGAGTAGCCCACAAAGAGTACATATAATTTACGTGGTTCGGCACAATGGCCTACATCCATGAGTGAGATCACTTCTTCCACTATTAGAGAAAAGATGACAAGATTACAGAATGGAGATTAATACAATCCCGTAAACCCATAATCCACTTTTTCCTTCGATGGACATCTTCCTCTCTCAACCACTTACATTTGTTCTTCACAACACGAGAAAACCTCTTCTTCTTCTTCACTTCACAAGAGGAAAAACAAAACCAAGACAAAAACTCTCACCCATTTTCTCTTATCTCCTCTTTTTCTCTATACAAGAGAATCAACCGAACAACACTTTTGTTCTTCTCCACCTCCTTTTCCAATAGATAACCTTCTCTACAAATCTCTTTCCTCTCTTATCTCAAGAAAAATAACCGAAAAATCAAGGTGGTGCTTCTTCGCCAAGAGATGAACCGAAAACATTGTCTTGTCTCTCTAATCACCTGTGTTCTCCTTCACCTCTCTTTCCCAAGTGATGAGACTTTCGCACTCACTTTCATCTCTCTATTCACAAGAGAAACACATTCCAAGAGAATAACTGTTCTCTTTTCAAATTTCAAATTCCATCTCCACTTGTTTGCATGTAATATGGTTTTAAAACCATTTCCTAACTGTTTTGGAAACAAGCCACAACACAACAAAGACAATTCAACTTCTACCAGTTTTTTTTCTTAGAATATTTCAGTATCTAAGTGTCTGTATGATAAGGGATGTATCCAAATTGAAAAACTTATTGTATTGGGTTTTTTGAATGATAGCTTATTATATTGGTATTTGTGTCAATAAAATGCTTACTGTCTGTTTCTTCTTTTCTTTTTCTGTTTACAAGTAATTGTATCAATATACCATTAAAAAAAAGTAACTGTATCAATAATGAAAAAGAAACTATGTACAATATACATATGGCAGAGATTGCCTGGTTGCCCGATACATAACTCCTGCCAAAAAACTCCTCTAGTCAATTCATCCACTCTCTCATTGGATCCATGAAGGATATGACTGAAAGATACATCAATATTTTTTACTGTAATCACATAAACAATGCATGGTAACCCCAGCCCAATTAATTGTGCTAGAAGTGTAACTTCTATAAAATTCCAACGTTGAATTTTATAGTCTCACCCGGTAGATCAAACATACAGTTGCTGCTTGTTTTTATTGGTCCATTATAACATTTCCCTCCCAATGTGAATTAGATCTTGAGACTAATTCCTCGAAATTACTTTCTCACTAATACCTTTATCTTCTCCACTGATCTACTGGAATTAAGCCACCCATAATAGTTAGCCATGTATTTCTTTCCAAATCTCCCAATGAAAGGTGAATGGAAGAATTGTCCACAATGTGCACCCTCTAATACAAAAGGTCCAAGTTGCCATCCTCCAAACAAATAATCAAACTTTTTTGGAAAGACCCGACATTATCCAAAGGAGCTTCAAGAGAAAATGCCAAAGCCACTGAGCATCACAAATGAATGACGAGATGGTTCATGTTCTCTTCCGCTCTTCTACACGCAATGCGCATGCTTGTAAACCTGGTTTTTATCGGTTCCCCTCCTAATTTAGAAATAAAGAGCTAAGCCCTCCCAAAAGTACTTGAACCCCTAATACCAACAAGCCCCATATTGCGAATAAAACTTTCACTTAAAGTTCGGTAATGCCCTTTGGGGACGTCTTCTGGCATAAAACTTTCACTTTAAACTAGGCACTATATTTGATCACATTTAAGGGGTTTTCTAACATAGCCAGTGCCTCGGTGGTATCCAAATAATTAAGAGATATCGAAATCAGAACTAAATCAATAAATAATAGATAACAAGATATTGTCTTGTTGACGAACTCAGTCAAGCAAAGTAATGATTATAATAGAAAAATGTCAACCAGAGAATTATACTGTTATGTAAGTGACGTTCATACATACCATTAAGTAGCGAAATCACAAGTGATATGACATAGTTCTCATCAAATGATATAGAAATCACTCCTAAATACACAAAAAGGAATACCTGGATATCTTCTTATTGAAGAACTCTGTTAAGCTAATGAGCAGAAAAAGATCATGAAAAGTCATCTCACATATCAAATTTATTTACTAAACGATCATAACACGGAATGATGTCATTTATTAAACTTGAAAGATTGTCCTAGTTATAATTTCTAATTCATGTGTGACATGACTGCTCAGGCAGTACAAATCCCAAAAATGGTTCCAAATAAATAAAGTACATGTTGATGATTTATACATATATACTATGTGAAAACCGCAACAAAACATTTAAAATCAAGAGAAATCACAGAATTAAAGCTCACAATGACAGCTTCATCTCTATTGAGACTATTATAGTGATCCTCGTTTAAGCAATAAGAAAGGGGTTTTCTAACATAGTGCCTTGGTGGTATCCTCATAATTAAGAGATACAGAAATCAGAAGTAAATAAATAAATAATAGATAACAAAATATTGTCTTGTTAGAAAAGGGGTTTTCTAACATAGTCAGTGCCTTGGTGGTATCCTAATAATTAAGAGATACAGAAATCAGAAGTAAATAAATAAATAAATAATAGATAACAAAATATTGTCTTGTTAGAAGAACTCGGTCAGGCAAAGTAATGATATAATGGAAACTGTCAACCAAAGAATTATATTGTTATAGAAAGTGATGTTCATACCATTAAGCAGCAAAATCATATGTGATGTCAACTGACAGTTTCACCAAATGATATAGAAATCAAACCTAGATGCACAAAAATGAATACCAAGATATCCTCTTATAGAAGAATTCTGTTGAGCCAAAAACTGACACACATAACTAAAAAACTGCAATGAAATGGAAAGGCTACTGACAAACGTAACTAAAAAACTACAATAACATGGGAAGTAACAGTGTTTCAAAACATGGATGCAGGCCAAAGTGTGGCCAAAGCAAACCCTACTCAGCTCGGCGCAGCTGAGTACTTAGCTGATGTGACTGAGTACTCGGATGACAAGGTCAGGAATCGGGAGAGTTGAAGGAGTATTGATTGACTTGGTAGGGTAAAATGCAGACTCGGGCAAGAATTCGACCAAGGTAAAATGGTGTCAACTTGGACAAATCGACTATTAAAGCAAAGAGTTTTGATTCTTCTGAAACAATGTATTAGAAAGTCAATCCTCCACAACTAGATTCAATGCCCAGAAACTCAATTTAGTAGTAGGGATGCAACTCGGGTCGGGTTCAACCCGACTTTGGGTTGGGTCGGGTTAAGCTTTTCGCAAATCGGGTTGGGTTAGGGTTGGGAAAAATCAACCCGAATTGAAAATCGGGTTGGGGTGTCGGGCAACCCGACCCGACCCAACCAGAATTGGAAATTTCAAATTCCCATTTAGTAGTGATGTTAATTCCAACATATACATATGATCCTAGTTTATATTAATATTACAGTATTCCATCTGAAGAAGTTTTCTATATGTTTTTCTTTTTCAACATTGAAATAGTCTCCACAGTCCACAATGGACGGTTTGGATAATCCTATGATGCGGGCCATACCTTACTTTAATAAAGTGAGGAGTGTGATCATCAAAATATAGTAGTGCGGATAACATTTCCCTTTGTTAATTGTTAGTCCCTATTTGTTTTGGATTTTGAGAACCGATTGTGAGTCAAAAACTGATTATTGGTGACTCACTATTGGTTCTCAAAATCCAAAACAACCCGGCTTGAGTTGAGGTGGTCAACTGTTGGTACCATATCAAATCGGGTCAACCCGACCCAACCCAACCCGAATTGGAAATCGGGTTGAGGAAATTGCAAATCGGGTTGGGTCAGGTTGGGTTGGAAAAATGGGTTCCTCGGGTGGGTTGGAGAAAGGGGTTATTTATCTTTTATACTTTAACACCCCCCCCCCCCCCCCGCGCACGTGTGGCCCACTTGGCAAACACGTGGCACATGTGGTCCCACTTTGGGCCGACCATCGCATGTGGATTTTTGCTATCTGGGAGGTTTGAACTCGGGACCTTTGGCTTTGGCTTTGATAGCATGTTAACTTGCCAACTTCTCCAAAAGGGAGAAAGGGGTTATTTATCTTTTATACTTTAACAGACTTAATATGTAGTTATGTACGAGACAATACTAAGAACTTATGAGCTCAATTTGAACAGCTCAAAAGAACTAAACACGCATAATAATTATATAATATTAAACAGCCCATGAACTCAAGATATACAGAGAAATCATGAATTAAAATAAATAAAATGATAAAATAATACCTTGTCTTCAGCAAGCAGGGGCAAATGGAGAAGGATTTCAAGTGGCTCAGCATCAGCCGCCATCACTACAAACTCTGAAATACCCCTATTCAGAGTCTTGGTTGCTGAAAATCAAACAAAAATCAGAAAACCCAGAAGCCAAAAAATAAACCCATAAATCAGACTTTAAAAAAAATTTAAAAAAAAAAATAGAGAAGATTTATAAGTTCCAGATTTTACCTTCATTAGCACCCTTTTTAAGCTGCTTATAGTTAGCAGCTTGCTGAATAAGATCCAGGATGGTTATGCTAAGCTGAGCATCAGCCAGAGGGTACGCTTTTGGATTCACGCTTTCAGTGCTCTATAAACATATATAGTTAAAATTAAAAAAAAAAAAAGTTAAAAAGAAAACAAGAACCCCATTAAGATAAAAACAGTTCAATACATAGAGAGAGAGAGAGAGAGAGAGAGAGAGTACCATCTTCTTTGATGATTTTGAGAAACTGTTCTTCGCAAAAACGAGAATCGAGACTGGAAAGAGAAGGGCTGAAGAGAGTAAGAGAGAGAGAGTGTGTGCAAAGGGCCGCCCTGATTTTAGCACGTGAATCCTCGGTTGGGATTTTCTAACCCTAATGTTGTGGGTGGAACAATCTGGAACGTCCATTTGGTGGGTCCCACAAGAAGGCCAGTCCTTCTCTTTAGGTGATATATTTGCGGACTTTTCTTCCCTGGACCACCCCTTTAGTGTAAAAAGTAAAAACTAAAAAGGGTGGTCTCATTAGTCATAAATTTGTACCCAACCAAAATTCCGTAAGACCCTTATGTAACTTGGGGTCCGACAATCATTTTGGGACTCACAAATCCGAAATAAACAAGGCCTAAACAAATTGAAATGAAAAGAAAAGGTTGCAAAGATCTCAAAGCAAATAAACCTAAAAAGCTCCTCATTTCTCGCCCTCTGCGTACTGATTTCCATATTCTCTCCTCATCGTCTTCATTCAATAAACCTAAAATCTTCTTCATTAAACGTAAAACGGTCTGCAATAGGGCAATCTACATGGTAACCACTTTCCCCTTTATTTTATTTTTCTTTGCTCCTTTTCGGATACAATCATCATTAAAAATCTCTCTGTCTTCGTAACCTATTCGAATCTCAAACAAGAACTTGAATTCACACACCTAGAGCTACTGAAACCGTTCAATCTGTTAGAATTTTCTTTTATTTGGGTGTATGGCTTCGAAGGCATATATATGTATTCATCTTACCATTCTACTTTGAATTCTGAAGAAATGCTTAATTTTCCTGTGCTGTAAATATGTCGATCTTGAATGTCCCTTTAAAGATTCCTATTTTCTTTTCCTTCCATACTAATCACAGTAAAGCATCGATGATGAGGTTCCAAAGAACTGTACCTCTAGAGAGCCAAGGAGTGAAGCGAGCGGGTAAGACCCACTTCATGCCTAACTGCTCTAGAATGCAACAACAAGATCAAACCTCTCTAGAATGAATCACCAAACCTCTCTAGTGGTCTTTCAATGAATGAAGAGATGATCCATCGTTTCCCCTGTCTCTAAGCATGTGCGCAGTGGTCTACTATCAAGACCTTGCAGTTGCGAAGATGATCAACCGTCATGTTCTTGTCTAACACATCTGTCCAGCCGAAAATACACTGTGCTTCCAAGTCTAGTAATATTATGTTGGGTAACAACTATTATGACTGCAACTGTACTGGTGATGAATATTAGAAAAAGCTAGTGAACTTGAATGTTTTATAGGAACCATCTTTGGTTTCTTATATCTTGTGAATCTATCAGGCAATATAGCTTTGAATTCAAATCCTGAGTTCGTTTTCTCCCTACCAATATAACCAGATCACTAGTTTTTTATTCTCATCTTCATCAACGACTGTTAACCCTGTGAACTGTTTAGAATCATCCTCAAATCCTTCGATTAGTTCAAAACCTGAGCTTTGTGTTATATTTCTATTGCTAATCGCCACGCAAGCCATTGGTGCTGTTCTGAAATTTTAGACCCTGCATACTTAAGATTGGACTGTTAAATCTTCTAATCCTTTTCTTAGTACATCTTAATCCTCTAAAGACCTTATTGGTTAGCACTTAAATTGTGGAAACTGGTTGAGAGGAAAACCAAACCTTTTCCAAGTTTTCATCACTTTCCTTTTTTGGTTGTGCGAGGAAAGGCTTTCCAAGGTGGTAAGGTCTGTCTATGCGGAAAGGAAAACACCCATTTTCTGTCTTAAATTTTTCCATCTTAAAACCTTTCCTTTCCATCTGAAAAGAAGTATTGAGCAACATTTGAGCATATATCTTTTTAAAATATATGTGGTCTCTATTTTTTTACCATTATGTCCTCTATGTGAGCCCCACTAGTATGTAACTCTATGCGGTCTCTATGTGGGTCCCATTGTTTTTTGGACGTTGGCCCCCCAACTTAACTTAGCCCCACTAGTAGATCTCTGATTAGCATACATGTAGGGTTCATTATTGTTTCCACTAGGGCTCTCCATGTAGGCCCCACTAACATGTGATTCACTAGCATATATGTGGGCCTCATTAATCATTGTATTTTATCACTGAATATAAATGAAATATTCATTTTCATTTTTCACGTAAAATGATCCAAACAAGAGCAATAATTTTTGGGCAGTGATAAATCGAGTCCCAAATATCTTAAATCGATCCCCCATGTGTCTTTCTCTCTCCTCTTTCTCTCTCTAATCCAGAGGAGAGAGAAAGACACATGGGGAGTCAATTTAAGATATATGGGAGTCGATTTATCACTCCCCTAATTTTTTAGGAAAAAGTTCTCCTTTTCATATTTATTGAACCAAACAATCAAAATAGTTTTCAAGGAAAGTAAGGGAAATGATAAGGCTTTTGGTAGGAGAAATAATTCTCCTTTTCATTTTTATTGAACCAAACAATCAAAATAGTTTTCAAGGAATAATGGAAAGGATAAAGGTTTACAAGGGAAGCCCTTTCTATGTGGAAAGACCTTTCCTTCTAACCAAACGGGCCATAAGTGATCTTATTAATCCCAATCAATCTAGTTGAGCCATATTTTTAAACCCTAGTAAATCTGAACTTAGTCTAGTGCTCACGTCATCCAAATGACCAGTTTGTCGTCTAGGTTCAGATCCTGTAATTTTTTCAGACTAACTTTTCCTGGCATAGTTGGTCCTACATCACTGTGCCAGATGAACATGAACCCTCGTCTAGTTTTGTTTCTAACATTTGATTTTCATTAAACATTGATGGTCAAAAACAACAAAGAGGCAACTGTTCAATCCCTGTTGTAAAATGGCAGCTCCGAAATGAATCGAGATTCCTTGCTGCCTGGATATATTTTGAAACGTAGGTTCTAACATTTATTTACTGAATTTTCTCTAACAGTTTAGGTATTGCTCAGTGCAGTTTGCTGCTTATCACTGAATTTTCTCTAAAAGTTTAGGTATTCCTCAGTGCAGTTTGTTGCTTATCTTTCTTATATGAGTTTATTATCATAGACAGAACTCTAAAAGTCCCTGTTACATGCATACTGTGGTCTGCAATTCATAGAAATAGGTGTTTCAATGGGTATGTTTACAATGTTCAAATGTTATATCCCGTGGCTTCTCAAAAAGTTCGCTGTCTTGATTCTAGTGGACATTGTTACACAAGAAGCTAGTGTATCCTATATGAAATCGTATTTTAAGGCCATTGTCTGCAACATCAGACACATGATATTTTCATTGAAAATGAAATGAACCGGATAAAGGAAGTCACTCATATCATGTGCACACAGGTTTGAACATGTCACGAATTCTCATTGAATAAAAATAGAATTTTAGAATTTATCTCCTTTTAGTATGTTTTTTCCATGCATCTTAGAATGTTCAACGACTACTACTATTACAAAACAAAACAAAAACCTACAACCACTACTGCTACTGCTACTGCTACTATTTTTTTATATGGTGACAAATTTTATTTGAGAACTAAAGAAGACTGAGATGGTCAACACAACCTACAAAAAAGAGATACATATAGATAAAGGGAAAAGAAAATAAATAAGAAGATCAGGGAGGGAGAAAGTCAAACAGCTCCAAGCTCTCCTTCGATACGTCATCCCTAGATGACCTATCGGCTACCTTGTTTATCAATCTCCTTCTTTGAACAAAAGACGGAAGAGCTTCCCCCACACAATCTCTAGAATCTCTTCGAAAAAGGGGGCGAATCTCCACGGATATGGAGCCACTTAGCCACCTAATAACATTAAGAGAATCCCCTTCCACTATAACTTTTTCGAAATCCACATTTGCAAGATGCTTAATTCCATGATGGACAGCATGCACTTCTGCTTCACTAGAATCCGCAACCATTATCGCCCCGAGCCCTCCCCCCGTGTGTGTGCTCTTAAGGCATCTCTGATACCCGGAAGACCCGGATTATCAAAGCTCAACTTTAGAAAACCCGGGGGCGGGGGGGGGGGGGGGGGGGGGGGGGGGGGCGGCTTCCACTCTTGAACAATCTTGGCCTTATGGGTAGAGCTGGGGCAAATAACCTTCCATCCGTACCATAGGTCATGGGCAGAGATAAACCTGAAGCAAGGAAGGGATCTCACCCAAGCTATAGTAAGAGCGATAACTTTGTTGGCGGGGTAAGATGGCCTTTTAGAGAGCCATCCTAGTACTACCAAACCAAAAAAAAAAAAAAAAACAGCTTCTCTAGCTCTATGTGGAGCTAAAGAAGTCAAAAGCCCTGCAATTCTGCCAGTCATATCTTTCTCTTTTGAAAATGTTTGTCATAATTGGTATTACTGCCTATAGCAATGATGTTTTTTATTTGGAATGCTCAGGAATCTGTGGACTGTATGAAAGGAAGCTTAAGGAGCTTAACCCAGCCATCCAGAATATCACTTATGACATTGCAGATCTCTATAGTTTCATCGATGGCCTTGCAGACCTCAGTGCCTTGGTGTATGTATTGTTGTTTAACACTTTAACTCATACATTGTACTACACATGATCATGTCTCTCTCTCTCTCTCTCTCTCTCTCTCTCTCTCTCTCTCTCTCCATTTATAAATGGCATGTACCCTGTTCTGTTGCAGCTATGATCCCTCACTTCATGCTTACCTTCCATAAGACCGACGGTGGATAAAACAGCGGACATTTCAACACCTCAAGAGGTTGGCAACTAGTAGAAATGTGGTATCAGCACTCACCTATTGTATTTTCACCTGGTTTGTTTCATGTGAGTATCATAGAAAAGGAAAAAAAAATGAAGTCAGTGTTTGAGGTGTATATTGTCTGAGCTAGTTGTGTAAACATAAGTCTGTCCATGCACTATTTGAAGGATCTCTACTCCTGATCATCCATGCACAATAACTTCCAGATTGAGATGGAAGGCATTTGGATTGCTGTAAGTAATTGCATAGTTGGTGGATTTTTTGACGATATGTTTACGTTTCAGATCTTTGGCATCCCTGACCTAAGAAGAAAAAAGAAAAAAAACCCGCATTCATCTGGTGGGGCCACCAATTAAAAAATCTCTTGCTATGCATGGGCATAAAATGGCTGCCCCCACTCATACTATACATGAGGGGTAATAAAATCCATGAAAAAATATTATTCCATGTAAAAAATCCAAGGTTTAGCAGGTTTACAATTCTCCTTGAAAACATGGGAAAATTTTTATTTTGAAAATGAGTTTGGAAAATGCTAGAAAATTTTCCAATAAAAATTTGCCAGTATAAAAGTTCCCATTGAGAAATTTCAAATAAAAATTTTCCACAAAACAAAATGAATGGCAAAAAAGAAAACTCATTTTTAGCATGTATTATAGGAGGAATGCTAAATTGAAGGGCGTCCTTGCGTCCATTGGATGCGCCCTTGTAGCGGGTGTTTTTTGTGTGCCTTTCAATGTAGCATTCCATTGAGCAGGCCCCTATCTAAAGGTTCTTCCTCAAAATCCATCTCGATAGGATTAACACTCCGATCTTTGGAAGGTTTAAAATGGATGAGTTAGTCTTAGAAAACTCTATACATCGGACGTTTAGGATCATCCTACTAAAATTTTCGACAGAGTAGAGTTAGGGTCATTCTATGATGTTGATCTAATCATCCTCTTGATCAAGACAAGATGGACGAAGATTTCATCTATGGTATGGTACCCACTCATTCTCCCTGTGTGTGACTCTGACTCTCCAAACAAACACTCATTCTCCCTGTGTGACTCTACTCTATACCAACAAAACAAATAAAAGACGAGTGAGAGCGACCCACCCTCCGTTTCTCTTTCATGTTTCACAGATTGCAATTACAAACCGCGGCAAATCCCATTCTCTTACCCTCGAAACTCTAACTACAGCTAGAAACCAAAACAAAACAGAAAATAGAGAGAGAGGAAAGTAAATGGTGCGTACAATCACACACCACCTACTTCTCCACCCAATCTATCCGTCAACTCATTAGAAACACAAATTTGCTAATGAGGCTTAACTTGTCCAAAAACTCATCCATTCTCCAGCCTATCTGGATGACAGTTTTAAATGAGGCTTAACTTTTCCAAAAATTTATAGGTGGAAGGAAATTTGGAAAATGCTAATTTTATCATTATAATTCTAGATATTAGTAGGGTTGTTGTCCCCTCTCTTCAACACACCCCAAGTGCTGCTAATGAGATGACTGATAGATTGGCTGGTGAAGTAACATTTCCTTTGCTTTCTGCCTTTCTTCTCTTGAGTAAAATCATTCCTATTATCACTCCAAGAAAGGAAAGTTCTTGGGCACAGCTCCAAAATGGACTATAGGACGATAAACTGGAGTCCGCATTCATAGAAATCCATTAGAGGATAGTGGGCTTTGAGTAGTTCCAGTGTGAGGCTACATTCTGTTTGTAAGCCTTTGTTACCGTGAGTTCATATCAATCTAGTGATGTTTATGCGTCAAGAACACCCCTATTTCCCAGATGGTTGTTGGGCATAGCCAATTCTCTGTGACATCAGACAACTGGCATGAAAGGACACAGGCTGGATGATTTGCATTTTACACTCTCCACTAATGTTAGTACCGAATACGAAACCATTGTGCATGAGAAAGATGCATAGTATTATGATAGGGTTCCTCATGTTTTGATGATGATTTCTACAACTAACAATTTTCTAATATCTTTGAAGGGCGTTACAGCATGGCTTCTTGGTTAAAGGTTTGAAGATGCAGCCATCCTTGCAATATGCATGCTCTCGTTTGATAATGCTGAGTCAGTTGCTCTAGAGTGTTTCTTTGTATATTTTCTGTAGTTTCTTTTCCTCGTTAAGCTAGGATCGAACCTGTGAAATTTTCCAACAGACATGGCAGGTTACATTTAGGGAGATGCTAGTTTGTATAGTTGATTCTTTCAACAGGTTGGGTCTTGGGAGGCTTTTGATGGCTTTAGCCCTGTACCACTTCGGCACTAGTCTATTACTGAAACTGAGTCTATCTGCTTGGCTGTCCGGCAATCGAACACTCCTATTTCACAAGCCTATTCTCTTAAATTTGATACTGAACGCAACTGACAAATTGTTCGCAAGGCTTGTAATTAAAACTTGTAAGATGAATTATTGGCAGGGTGGCACTTTGATCTTGTCTGGCCCAGATGGTCCACCAGGTCACTTCTGTGACAAACCAAAGCTCTGAGTTGGTAGGTCAATTGGATTATTTGGAGTTCCATTTCTGTCAACTGTATCTCATCAGTGTAATTTACTGGCCGTGAAGCTACAGTTGATAGCCATCAAAAGAAAGTGCCATTATTCTCAAGTTCATGAACCTGCAAGCTACTCCTTCCACATGCTTTAAAAACTTTCAACCCCCTTCAAGTCCACAAAAACTAGCATTCAAATCAAAGAGGAAAAAAGCCAAAAGTCAAGGATGGAGTAATGATTCTGCCATCCTATGCCGAGACTCCTCCGGTCTACCAATAAATGACTTCTGTAGCTTCTCATCGCCGATAAGGATATCAAACAACTTATCGATCTCGACATTTGAGTAACCCCCCAACAGACTGACTTGAGTGTACAAATCTGAGGCACTGACATGATCCATGTCGGGAAGCAACGCCTTAGTTATTTTTTCCAAGTTAGATGAGACCGATGTCATCATCTCAACCAAGTCATCAGTTGCATGAGACTTCTTCCCCTGTCTTGGTGATGTTTTTGCACATATAACTTCCCTCTCCGCAGACGATGAGGTCCACATCCCCTCGAATGCTCCCTCGGTATCCAAATGGATCGACATTTCAAGGCAGTCACGCATAATCACAACGGGATCTTTGGTGTCAATGCCAATGGCAGACCTTGCCATACTCGTACGCGGTTGATCATTTCCCACGACCACACACATTTCTTCATAAAGGTCAATCGTCTTGCCTTTATATGGCTCAGCATCTGGGTGGGTCTGTACATTTTGACAGCAACCATTATAGCCACAAATATAAGTTTGCTGATATTTAAGAAAATAAGCTATATTATTACCTCTAGATACTCCTTCCATACTTGTTCATCTGCAGAGATAACTTTCATTATTGGATCCCACCCAAATCCATTGTGGTTGACTATAGCCTTCAATATCATATACTGTTTTTTAATGGTCCGCATCCTATTCTGGATATGGATCGGACGTATGTCCTTCCTAAAACGGGCGCTTAGATCCCTCGCCACATATGCGTAAGCCTTGGACTTGAACCCCTTGTCTATCTTATTGCCTAAAACAACCTGATCTACTAGGAGTTCTATAACGGCCTTATCCATGGACTCAGTCCACCGAAGCTGGCCGCGAGTAGCCTTTTTGGCGGTGCTGGGTGGAGAGGTGGCAGTATCCATATCTATTAGATAACCACGAAATCAATATATAAAATGTTTTTCTTTAAAAAAAAAAAAAAGAAGTCCAAAGATAGCAGCATGCAGTTGTTAAATCAGAAGTAACAAAACAATCAACATGAACTAACATCCGTGGAGTGGAGTTCATAAAAAAAAAACCTTCCAAAAGAAGACGACAACAGTTTTTTTTAATGGAAGAAGTTCAGAACAGTTCAAAATTGCAGAAATGAAATTTCAGCAAGAACACAATCTACCACAAAATTTACCTTCCCTATTTTCTCTTGAATGTCTCCTTTGATGTACGATGTAACATGCCGCAATCATCATTGCATCTGCAGCATATATAGTCGCTAAAATAGCAAGTTTGAACTTGTGCGGGTTGAGATTACGTCGCAACCTCATTTCTCTACAAACAGCAAAATGAAGAAAGAAAATAAAAAACATGGCTAAATGTATTGTAGGAATGTGAGCAAGAATATGCAATGATACGTGAGCAAACCAAAAGCACTCCTTGTCATAAGGAAAACAAACAGTTTCCAAGAGGACAAAGATCCCAAGACAGCTCAAGACAGATAGAATCTAAACCCATTCAACGCCGTTCCAATGAAAATTTCTCACCCAGACCGAAGGAAAATGAACCTTTAATTGGTTGATATAGAACTTTGAAGTACAAAACCACTTATTGAATACACATTCTCCGACTCCTAGTCATTTCCATTCTGAGTTCAAACAAGAATGCCTAATTAATGAACCAAACCTCCGATACCACCTTAATAGGAACTAGAGCCTTCACATCTATATGCAAAAACAAAGATTAACAATAATGATACGAAACTAAGAAAAGTCACAGTGCAAAAAATGAAAGGAGAAAACCCAAAAAGGCAAAAACATTCCAAAAAATCTGAATCTAGAAGACTACATAAGCATCCCATAAAGAAGAATCTATAGGCACTGTAATGCTCCAACTACACTGGTGCATGAGGTACACTGTAATACTCCAACTATATATATATATATATATATATATATATATATATATATATGGGGAAAAGGTTTCTGAGGTATCCAATAAATACAACATCTCCCATGTTGTTTGACTCATCCAGCCCATTCATTCTATAGGACGTAACATAGGTAGGGTGTCCCTAAGAAATCATCTCCATAGGATCATTGTAACTGTTGATTTGTGGAGGTTTAGAATGGATGGCTAGAAAATTGACTTCTACAGATTGAATGGTTAGGATGATGGTATGGAGATGGTTTCTTGCGTACACCCTATCTATGTGAGGTCCTATAGAATGAATGGGTAGGATGAGTAAAACAACATGGGAGATGGTGTATTTTAGTGGGTTGCTCAAGGTGAGCGATACATATATATAGGGAAAAGGTTTCTGAGGTATCGCGCAGCCTAAGTAGCCCACTAAATACACGATGTGCCATGTTGTTTGAGTCATCCAACCCATTCATTCTATAGGAGCTAACATAGGTAGGGTGTCCCTAAGAAATCATCTCCATAGGATCATGGTAATTGTTGATCTATGGAGTTTTAGAATGGACGGCTAGAAGGTGGCCTTCTACAGATCAAATGGTTAGGATGATCGTATGGAGATGGTTTCTTAGGAACACCTAATCTATGTGAGGCTCTATGGAATGAATGGGTTGGATGAGTCAAACAACATGGAGATGGTGTGTTTATAGTGGCTTGCTCAGGCTACGTGATACCTCAGAAACCTCGCCTCGTTGATATTCAAGAAGCAAGCATATGTAGTTAACATTATTATAAAGTAAATAATATCACCAAGCGTACTATGCATGTGATGTTTGGATGAGACTCATTTACAAGTTGAGAACAATCCAATTTGCATATGCACACCTAAGGGATGAGGAAACATGAACTCTCATATCTCAAGTGATAGTAGTGAACCTCAACAGGCCTAACTTGTTTGTTTTTACTTCTCTTCATATCTAAGAGATGGATGGACAGCTAGACCTTTCTATTTATCTTTGCATCAAAGCTCTGGCCTACATGGGTTTTGTAGTTACAGTTGTTAGCTGTACTTACAACTCTGGCACAAGGATAACGCAATTGATCCTAGGGGTTCCTCATGCTGTAAAACATAAGAATGCAAGCAGACGTCGGAATAAATGTAATTGGAATGAAGTATTATGGTTCTATAAAGATCTCCATGGTAAGACATTTTCACAATTCCAAGTTGTATATGTCTTTAGTTCGTCAAGGTCGTAAACACCTTCACCCTGAGCATGTGTCTTTAGTGTTGGAGTTCCACGCAAAAGCAAATAGTCCCACATCGGTAAAGTGATGGGGATGGGGAGGGGGAGGGGGATGGGGATGGGTTATAAGGGAATGGGCACCCTCCCTCTAACAGCTAGCTTTTGGGGGTGAGTTCTACCCGGATAAATTCCCTACAAATGGTATTAGAGCTAGGGCGTGGTAACCCCGGTTTGCCTCCTAGGGCGGGAATGTCCCTCGGGGAAGATCTCGGAAACCCCGGTGTAGTTATCTTGTGGTTCCCACGTTGCTGCCGCGTGGAGGGAGCGAGATGGTCCACGTTGCTTCCACGTGGAGGGGGAGATTGTTGAGTTCCATGCAAAAGCAAATAGTCCCACATCGGTAAAGTGGTGGGGATGGGGATGGGGCTGGGTTATAGGAGTGAGTTCTACCCGGATAAATTCCCTACATTAGTTCGTCACAGGCTTTCTGTTGATTTTTTTTTTCCGCCCCCAGTTTCACAGGCGCACCATCGACCACGTCTACATGGCTCCCGGTCCAATTTGGCAGGCTTATCATTTGCCTCTTCCAATCCGGCTTTTGGTTGGCCAGCGCTCCCGGTCCACTTTCGTACCCTTACCATCTCCATCTTCAACATCTATATGGACTTGCACTCCAGCTTCCGCTCTGGCTTTGAGTTTTGCTGGGTTACCCTTGGCCATCTACACCGACTCCGACTCCATGTTGCCACCTTGGTCCTTGCCATGAATTCGTATTTTGGTAATACAGGGAAAACCAAAATGAAATTTCACCTTTGAAGTGTATAATTCTGTATGTTTTGTTGCGAAATCTATGTGTAATTCTGTCTCTGTTTTTTCTAAATGGTGAAATTCTGTCTATGTTACGTTACAAAATCAATAACAGATGAAGATTCTTGTTTCAGGTTTCTAGGGTTTCTATTTCACTATTTTTTGAACCTCTTTCTAATCTTGGGGTGAGAACTTGGATTCATGATGGTCATTTGTAGCTAATTTATCATATCTCACAGTTTATGGCAGTATGACTTTAATCAGATAAAAATGTCATTTATAGATTATTTATCATATCACCGATATACCTGGGCAAAAAATGACAGGATGTTCAGCCCTATATTTCCAAATAAAAAGTATGGGAGAGCAAAATTACATGTGGAGACCACCTGTTTAAGCATCTAAACCGTACATTTATAAAGGCAATGCCCAAATGATAGGAAAATTCTGACTTCAAGTAGGGAAGTTTATAACTTTTGAGTACCTGCAATGGTCATTTGAAGGGAGTGCTTATAACAATTTGATGTGTGATGGATAATTGGATTAGGGAATTGGCTTTCGGGGTCATGTTTAGTAATGAGATGAAGATATGAAATAAGATGCCATAAAAGAGAGAAAACTTGCTGATTGTTGTCCCTTGTGACTCACGTGAAAGTAGGATACTCAAAATTTGTGAGTCAAAGAGTTTCATAAAACGTTCTTGGTGGAAAAAACTTTTAATTCTGTATTGTCTGAAAATTCCTAGAACCATGTTCCCTAAAATCCTCGGCAGAATCTTCCACAAGGTTTCTCTTCTTCACTATATTTGATCCTTCACTTAGTACCTGGCAGGCCCAATTCCTTCTACCAGATGTGGAGGTCGCAGCCTCACAACTGCAACTTAAATAGGTAATCAAATGTATTTTCTTTCCTGACTCTATGTTCATGGCGAAATATTTCATTCCACGTTTGGAGTAGTTTCGGATCAATTCATTCCACATTTTGGGTAATGGGTTTTGTTGGTTTTTGTCATCTTATTTTTAGATTTTGAGCTCTCTCTGTCACTTCACATGTATTTTAATGGGTATTTGTGAGAGTTTAATGTTTCTTTTCCTTTTGAGATACAAAATTTGCAGTTTGTTTCGTGGGTTTCCACCATTTTCATGCTAACTTAATGCTTTATCATTTGCATATCATGCCATTTGCATGTTTACTAATGTTTAAGTGAGGTATGTGAAGTTTTTTTTATCTAATAATGTTATTTTGATCTGTGTTTTCCTTCTTTTTTCCCTCCTTTGTTAGCCCCCTTTGGTTTTCTGTTTTCATTTTAAAGTAACTATATGTTTTTTTTATGATAAAGACAAGGTTTTCTTTTTTTTGATTTTGTGTTGTACTGAAAAAGCTCACCCCAGATAACCCCCAAAGAGAAGACAAAATACCCATTTGAAACAAAAATACCAAATGTCACAGAATCCATTTCCATAATACCCATACAGAACACAGATCAATGCCCTAATAATAAGCTATCAATCAAAAAATAAAACCCTAAGATGAGACATACAATGATGTGGTCGAGAGAGGAAGCAGAGAGGCGGTGATCTTCCTTCAATGCGGTCTCCGGCTAGAGAGATGGGTTCAGGGTAGTTTTTCGTGGATTTAGAGATGGTGTTTGTCGCGATACAGAAGGGAAAGATTTACGGGTTTGATATTTGTATTTACTCGCTTATGTTGTGAAAAAACCCCTGTAAAAGCAACCTGTAATTACAATGGCTAACCAAAACGACCCAACCCACCAGACCTTTTATCCTTTTAGACCACCTAACCCTGTTCAGATGAGTCACAACAATAAGTCCTACATCCCATTTTATAGAGCGGGCCAGCTCACCTAAAACGGACCGGGCAGGGCACAATATTTAGGATCCCAAACGGGTTGAACTCAAGATGCAAGGGTACAAACAAACATACACGAATTTTAACGTTCGCCCATTTCCCAGTGAAGTAAACATGGCCTGCAGTGAAATGGAAATGGTCTTCAAGGGTTAAGTGATTGATACAAGAGTAAAAATTGTGAATGATTCAGATAATGAAATGTTATCAGCACTACAATTTTGATGAGGGCACTCCTCACTTTCTTAAAAGTACGGTATGGCCCCCACCATAGGATGATCCAACCGTCCATTAGATGGGCCACAGCCTAAATACGTTGTTCCCCAAAAATTATTTCCATAGGTTGATCCTAACTCTCTTATCTATAGAGGGTTAGGATCAAACCTCAAGCATTCAGATCGGAGGGTTAGGATCAACCTATGAAAATGATTTAAGGGGCACAACCTATTTAGTGTGTGGCCCATCTAATGGACGGTTTGGATCATCCTATGGTGCGGGCCATACCGTACTTTTAATAAAGTGAGGAGTGCCCTCATCAAAATACAGTAGTGCTGATAACATTTCCCATTTCCATTGGTTGATCCTAACCCTCCAATCTAAATGCTTGAGGTTTGATCCTAACCCTCTATAGATCATAGAGTTAGGATCAACCTATGGAAATAATTTTTGGGGAACAACCTATTTAGGCTGTGTCCCATCTAATGGACGGTTGGATCATCCTATGGTGCGGGCCATACCGTACTTTTAAGAAAGTGAGGAGTGCCCTCATCAAAATACAGTAGTGCTGATAGCATTTCCCTTCAGATATTCACTTATTTTTCATAAAAAAGATATTTTTTGGATAGATTTACTAATAATTTTATTGGTTAAAAAGATATTTCGACATACTTTTTAAGGATTTGCTAGGCAATTTCGCGGCGGGCTTTTGCATGATAAAACAGCACGAAATGGCTTCTTTTTAATTATATATTTATAGGTAGGGACCATCGCGGAATGCATTTCCCGGACCGGCTGTTGCATGAGAGCGCAGCCATGTAAGATGAATTAAATGAATAAGCCAAAATCTGTTGAAAAGTGAGGCTATGTGGATGCTCTCTCATGCAACAGCCGCCCGCGAAATGCCTTCTGCAATGGTCCCTAGCGAATCCTATAGTTATTAAAAAAAAATTAAACCGATTTTTTTTAACATTTGCCTTGCCTTGCCAATTTATTTACACTTCTCAATAGCCAAATATAGCTTTTGTTAAAGCTTTTGCTATTTTCATTTCCTGGAATAGGTCTCCTACAGTAGGGTATTTTTTTACCGAACAGGGATTTTTCATAATTTTTTAGTAATTTTCTTCTCAACTAGTGAGTAATGAAACCAATAAAAAAAATCTAAATAAAAATGACTGGATGGAAGGCAACAAAACAAGTGAGTGCATTGATTCAATGTAATCATATATATGAATCCAGATCCTGCAATGGGTTCATACCATCAGACTCTTACAGTCTTACATAGTTCTTCAATTTCACCATTATGAGATGAAAAGGAATTCAAGAATCATCGGACTCCGATAACACTGGCATTGGGCTTCCTGATAGGAAGGCCTTGAGGATTACAAGAGCCAGTCTGGGTTTATGCCGTGGGACCTCATGCCCAGCTCCTCTCACTGTTACAAAGGTCAGACCTTTGTACTCTTGGGTCCACCCTCCTACCTGTTAAACACATTGGCAACATTGTTTTATTACAGTCCATAATCAAGTAATGGGATGAGCATGCTGCAATTACAGAAAAGTTTCACTTGATCTAACAATCAAGTTACATATAATAGGAACTGACCAATTTAGGTATTAGTAGCAAGTGTTACTTGAATGCTCTATGATTTGCCTAACTTGAACAGAATGCCTTTCCATGTTCTTAAACAAGCAGATCATGAATGCTTTTCTTTGAACATGATCCAGTAAGTCATATAGCTGTGACAAGATATTACTCTTTTCCTTTTCAAGATTTTTCTTAAGAGTACCCAACTCATGGTGAGGAATTTTGAATAATTAAAGTTTCTAAAATCACAAAAGATGTCCTTTAATTTCATAATTTTATTAGAGGGTTTTTATTTTTTAGAGGGATTTACTGTTACAGAGCAAACATATTAATCCTTTCATACTTACAAAACAAAATGATACCCATACCTCACCATTGTCGTACCATGTATGCCAAGGAGTCACAGTCGGAAGCTTGAGAGCATCAATACTGTAACGAGTGGATGGAACTGGGATTACAGTATCTGTATCTCCACTGGTCACAGCAAAGGAAACTGGGGATGTTAGTACATGATTCTGAGTAGACCCTTCTTACTAAACATTTTTTTCAAATGGTGCTAGCATTAAAACAGAGCAAAAAGAACAAGATGGAGGTCTCAGTACAAAAGAAAGCAGCAACAAACTCAAACAAACAAAAGAAAACACATAAAATAGTAAACTGATGGTGCATAATGCATACAGTAGGTGGATGAATAAAAATAATATGAGAAGTTACCAGGTCCTTATGGACCTTATCATTTAACTGCATTCACCAAATTAACGTAAAGAGAGACAAAGTCTGAGGTTGAGAGGCACCTGAACAACCAAATGCGAAGCCCTGAAACTATAAGCTCATGATAAAGGGGTAGCATTGACAAAGGAGAGTCCTTCCAATTTTTATTAACAACATCACTGCAAGACAGAAACAGAAGTTGGAGCCTTGGATGTTATCATAAATATTTATCATGACATGCCAATACATCTAATAAGGTAGCATAATGAAAGGTTGTCACTCAAGAGAGTAATAGAAATGTGAATTAAAAATACACTCCTGCAAGCTTATGGATTACTTTTGTTTTTTTCACTACCTACAGATCACAGTTAGGGGTGTCAGTTTGGGCTCGGGCTCGGAAGCTCGCTCGAGCTCGGCTCGAATCCTTAACGAGCCGAGCCCGAGCTAGGCCAGGCTCGGCTCGTTAAGGCTCGTTAAGAATTTAATATATTTAAATACATATATCCATTATATACACACACACACACACACATATATATATATATATATATATATATATATATATATATATATATATTATATAATTTTATAAGTTATAACCCTAAATCCCTTAGAGGTTATGTAATTATTTAATTTGAATCATTTGATTGTGCAGGACAAGTCCAAAAAAGCCCAAAATAACCCAAAATATGTAGGATTTTGGGGCCCAATTGGCCCATTAACGAGCTCGGTAAGGCTCGCGAGCCTGACCGAGCCGAGCCCGAGCTCAGGTGTTGAGCTTAACGGGTCGAACCGAGCTGGGCCAAGCTCGGCTCGGCTTGTTTACACCCCTAATCACCGTAGTCAATACAATTTGTATGGATAAGACTATAAGAAATTTTGATGGTTCAGTAAAAGATTAGAAGAATAGCAGTTCTCTCTATACAGAATATTTCAACTGTCCATCTTTTAACCACTCGAGAGCACTACAAAAAAAATATATTGTATTTTCCATTTTTCTTATTGCTTAGACTCTAGGAGCCCACATGAGACCCATGCGTCCTCCGTGCTTAGTTTTGCCTTCCAATGAACTAAATATTGAGTATAAGTCCCACGGCGAGTAGTTATGGAACGTGCATCCAAAACATCAATTGTTTCACGCGAAGGATTCACAGGTGTAGCAAAAAAATCATCAACTTCCAGTGAAGTTCTGTCCAAATCACCATGATATGAATATAAATCACTCACATTAAAAACAGGACTGATTGATAACCCATCTGGCAGCTCTATACGATAAGCATTTGATCCCAATTTCTTGAGTATTAGACACGGCTCAAACTTCCTTTGCTTAAGCTTGTTATAAGTTCCAGCAGGAAATCTTTCTTTCCGAAGATAAACCATAATAAGATCACCTTCTTGAAACTCCTTATTTCTCCTATGAACATCAGCACTTGATTTATAGAGTTGAGAAGAATGTTTTAAGTGCTCACGAACCTAGTTGTGAATAGCTTTAATGTGGGCAGCAAATTCTTCAGCATCCATGCTCACTCGGGACTGATTTGGGAATGGCAATAAGTCCAATACTTGATGAGGATTTCTACCATAAGTAACTTCAAATGGAGACTTCTTAGTAGATCGGTGAAGAGAACTGTTATAGGCAAATTCAGCTTGAGGGATGACAAATTCCCATCTCTTTGGATTCTCACCAACCAAACTTCGCAACAAATTACCAAGTGATCTATTCACAACTTCTGTTTGGCCATCAGTTTGTGGATGGTAGGCATTAGAAAATTGCAATCGAGTTCCCAAAAGCTTCCAAAATGTTTGCCAAAAATGACCCATAAACCGCACATCACGATCAGAAGTAATGGACCTTGGAACTCCATGTAAACGAACCACGTCACGGAAGAATAAAGTAGCTATATGAGAGGCATCCATGGAGTTCTTGCATGGTATAAAGTGTGCCATCTTTGAGAATCGATCAACAACAACAAAAATGCAATCATTCCCATGCTGTGTCTTCGATAAACCAAGGACAAAATCCATAGATATATCTTCCCAAGGTGCTTCTGGAGTAGGAAGGGGTTGATATAAACCTGTATTTTGAGAACTTCCCTTAGCCTTTTGACAAACAAAACACCTTTGCACAAACCGAGCAACATCACGCTTCAAGGTAGGCCAAAAGTAACGCTCCTTTACAAGTGCTTCTATCTTATCCCTCTCAAAATGTCCACCGAGCCCACTACCATGCAACTCATTAATGACAAACAACCTTAGTGAACCTTCTGGTAGGCACAACTGGTTCCCTTTAAAAAGATAGCTATTAATGATCATGAAATCACTATTATTCCCTTCATTCAACCCCTGCAAAACTTTAGAAAAGAATGGATCTGCAGCATAATATTTTTGTAAGAGATCAAACCCAACAATCTCATAAGATAAAGTGACCAACAAACTGTGCTTTCGGCTTAGTGCATCAGCTACCTTGTTAGAAGAACCAGCTTTATGATTCAAAACAAAACTGAACCTTTGAAAGTAGGACACCCAGCTCGCGTGACGAGAATTCAGCTTCTTTTGTGCATTAAGAAACCGCAATGCTTCATGGTCAGAATAAAGAACAAACTCCACTCCAATGAGGTAATGTTCCCAATGCTTCAAAGCTTGCACCACCACATACAACTCATTGTCATAAGTTGAATATTTCAGCTTGGCATCACTTAGCTTCTCACTAAAATAAGCAATTGGCCTTCCATCTTGCATTAGGACGGCACCTATGCCTACATTAGAAGCATCACATTCCACTTGAAATGTTTTTTGTGAAATCTGGCAAGGCTAACACTGGAGCTTTAACAAGCTTTGATTTGAGAAGTTGGAAACTCTTTTCTGCTTCATAAGTCCAATGAAACTCCTTTCTTTTCAAAACATCCATCATGGGAGCGATAATAGTGCTGAAACTTTTGATGAACCGACGATAAAATGAAGCTAGGCATGAAAGCTTCGCACATTAGTAAGACTTTTAGGTGTAGGCCAATCAAGAATTGCTTGAACTTTCTCTTCATCCATTTGAATTCCTCCTGCAGTCACAACATAGCCTAAAAACACAATTTTGTCAACCATAAAACAACACTTTTTAAGATTGATATACAGCTGGTACTCATGAAGGACTTGAAACATATTCGCTAAATGCTCTAAGTGTTGAATTTTGTCCTCGTTGTAAATCAAGATGTCGTCAAAATAGACAACAACAAATTTGCCCATAAACTTCTTCAAGACTTGTGTCATAAGCCTCATGAAAGTACTTGGGGCATTGGACAACCCAAATGGCATAACAAGCCATTCATAGAGGCCTTCTTTTGTTTTAAAGGCTGTTTTCCACTCATCACCCATTCGGACCCGAATTTGATGGTAGCCACTATGTAGGTCAATTTTAGAAAAAACTTTCGCACCGGCAAGCATATTAGACATATCATCAAGGCGAGGGATTAGAAACCTATACTTCACAGTTATTTTATTCACTACCCTACTGTCAATGCACATCCTCCAAGTTCCATCTTTCTTAGGAGTTAAGAGAGCCGGAACTGCACAAGGACTAAGTGACTCTCTAATAAGTCCCTTGTTAACCAATTCCTCAACTTGTCTCTGTAATTCAGCATGTTCTTTAGGAGACATTCTATAATGAGGCAAGTTAGGAAGTGTAGCACCTGGAATGAGGTCAATGTGGTGTTTAATATCACGGAGTTGAGGCAAACTAGCCGGTAGTTCTTCAGGAGCCAAGCCTTTAAACCTGTCCATCAACTTTGAAACTTCTTCCGGAATCACTTTAACATCGTCTTGGCTCTCTCCCACAGCCACCAAAGCATAAGCAACATCTTCTTTCATAAAAGCATGCTCAAAAGCTTTATAAGACAGCAAGCTTACTTTATTTTCAGATTGCACAGTGGTAGGAATATCTTTCAACGGATTCAACATATACTTTACCCCATGCTTAACAAGAGAGTAGGTGTTCTTCCTTCCATCATGTTGAGCATTCCAATCAAATTGCCACGGCCTCCCAAGAAGTAGATGACAAGCATCCATAGGAAGAACATCAAAGTAGATCTCATCTTCATACTTTCTGCTTGAAAACTTGATTCGGCACCTTTGTGATGTCATAATTTCACCTCTCTTCTTGAACCATGACACTTTGTAGGGCTTGGGGTGACGTTCACATTTGAGCTTCAACCTATCAATCATAGTCTTTGACGCCATGTTTTCATAAGTTCCGGAATCAATCATCAAAATACATTTCTTCCCATAAGACAAGCAATAAGTTCGGAAAATATTATGCCCTAGCCATTGGACATCTTCTTGAATCGTCATCACCCGACGAATTACAAGACTTTCAGCATCACAATCTGGTTCACAGTACTCCTCTTCTACTTCTCCATTGGGTTCCTCATCATAAATTGGTTCTTTCTCCTCTTCCAGAAATCCCTCTTCGGCAAGGTTCACTTCAGCCCTCTTCGTTGGACATTCATAAAATCGATGGCCCGGTTCTCCACATCTAAAACATTTGTTTGAGGAAGAGACACCCTTACCACGATCCTTGTTTCCTTCCCCATCACGTGGGTTTGGACGTTCAAAAGTAGGTGCAGAATTCCTCTTCCCTTGCGCAACCGTCTTTTCTTTTAAAACTTTAGAATTTTCACCTCTTCTAAAGGAGCTTCGCTTACACTTATCTTCTGCTTTGAGTGCCATTTGATATGCCTCTTCAAGAGATTGAATAGAGTGCAACATTAGTTCACCACGAAGACTAAATTTCAAACCACTTCTATATCGAACAACAAGTTGGTCATCACTTTCATTCAAATTGATTCGACTAATTAACTTGTAGAACTGCTCTGTATAATCGGCTACCGATTGATCATTAAGTTGATGCAATTGATGAAACTTACTGTAAAGTGTTTGAGGGTAGTCCAGCAGAAGAAACTTCTCATCTAACTTCAATTTTATTTCTGCCCATGACCTAATCCTTGGAACACCTCGTCGATCTCGATTTCGTTGGTATTGTTGCCACCAAACAAGAGCATGTCCCTTCAATTTTGTAGCCACGAATTGCACCTTCCTCTCGTCTGAGAGATCCTTCCACTCAAAGAATGCTTCCAAAGAGGCGATCCAATCACAATACTCATCCGGATTGAGTTTTCCTTCAAAATCAAAAACATTAACTTGAATGCTTCTATCTGATCCTTCAAGAGCTCTAGCCATGCGTTCCATATTCCATCGATCATTTTGTGAGGCTGCTGAAGTTTCAACGGAATTAGATGAGTCACCGTCTTCATTCATATTCATCCTTTCACGACCAAATGATGCACTCCTCCTACTTCGGGGAGAAGAGGGTGCCGGCGCTCGTTCTTAAAATTCATTCACCATTTGTCGAAGCTCTTGATTAGATTGACGGAGTTCGGCAAGTTCAGCTCGCACATCATCATCGTAAATTTGAGTAATAGGTCGTCCACAGGCTCGTCGTCCACGCCGCATTTTATAAGCTTGAAAAATGAAGGAAATTCGGATTTGCAGTTCCCTCCGTCGGCTTTTAGTAAAATGCTAATATCTCCTTGTAGAAAACTCTGATTTTCGATCCGTTTGTTGCGTTGGAAAGTAGACTCGACGAACTTTCAGTTGGTATATGGCTTGCTTAGATTGGACACCGATAACCCCTTCAAAAACAGCACGAAACAGACCCCAACTTTCTGAACTGCAAAATTCTGGATTGTGAATAAAGTGCGCCACAGGTTCTTGTAGCTCTGATACCACTTTGACGCAGGCTGGAGCCCAGGTGGGATGGCTAAGATCAAAATGATCTCAACCAAGAGGAAAGGATAGTTCCGGGAATCCTCAACCAGAGGCAACGGACGTCACTCAACGTTGCTAATCGCGGAAGTCACTCGACGCGACCAAGCCACAAGCTTGATTCGTAGGAGGAATCACTCTACTCCAAAGCAAGGAAAGTTGCATAGAATATTTTTACAGCAATCAAAAGTCTCCTTCCCTCCATTCTCATTCATGCTTATAGAGATTATAACAAAAGACTTGTAGTCCAAGACTCCATAAATGCATAGACACATTTCCTAGACACACACAAGTTACTAGCTAGTCAAAGCACTCTTTCAAGGCAATTAAAACAAACAACAACTTACTAAGAAAACTACAACTTTTCAAAAACTAAATATTAAAGACCAAAGACTAGTATTAAAGACAAAGACCAAAATAATAAATGTGGCTGCATGTGACTTTATGTTCCCATCAAGATCCTTGATGTCAAGCTTGTGTTTATTCCTATTTATGCAAAAATGTAACTCTAGGGCCCATCTAATGAGTTCTGGTGCATTTTGATAAACCTTTTCTTTGCTTTCTCCAATCCTCCGATGTCAAGATTGAGCTTAGGCACATACATGCAGATAACACCCCAGGCGCTCATCGGATGAGCTCCACAGTGTCTTTTGCAATAGCAATGTCTTGACTTTTCACTTTGTGTATGGCCCAAGCTCAGGCCTTATAATACAAAATCAGTTTAGTTGCCATCAGATGAGCAGCTTGGTATATTCTCAAGATCCTTTTCTTGAAATTTATTTTATCACTATGTTGAGGGCTAGGCCAAAACTCAAGCCCTTCAAAGCCGGAAAAAAAAGGTTCAGGAAACCATTTCATGAGCACATAAATGAAGAGGCAAAAATGAAAAAGAAGAGAAAAAAGAAAGAAAGAGTGGGGCATCATATAACTGAATGCTGTTGAAGTATAAATGATTAAATGACGCCAACTCTAACGGTTTAAGCTTTTGGAGTAATTGGTTGTTTCACGTGGTATCAGAGATATCACCTCACCGCAGGTCCTGGGGTAAAAAACCCAACAACTCCTTCATATTAAAATCCATGTGTAAGGCCAAAAACCAAAGGAGGGGCCACATGTGAGGGGGAGTGTTGAAGACTAAATTATTAAATAACACCAACTCTAACAGCCTAAGTTTTTGGAGTAATTGTTTGTTTCACGAACAATGGAACTTCATGAGGCTTTCATATAACCATACCTACATGGTAGCCACTTAGCTGGTGCAACTGATGGATCAATGTGAAGTGCCTTTTGAACCTCTGGCAAATTAAAGTAAATAGCTGAATGGTTCCTAGCACAGGGGTCATACTTTTCGCTGATGCGTCCAACCGACTGTTAAATAGTACCAATTACAATTGATAGTCTGATGCAAATAATGTAAAGTTCAAAGCTAGAGTCAGAGAACCTAATGATGGAGAATCAAGAAAAGCTATGCAGAATGCACAACTCTAGATTCCTAATCCAAATATGAAAGAAACATTCAAATTTTTAGTGCTGATTAACCTATCAACTGTGTTATGAAACTTACATTTGATGTTTTTAGTTGCCTATTTGAAAAGCCGCCATTTCCAGTGCAGGGAGGAGTGAAAATGCTATATCTATCAATGTTTCCAATTTCTTCGGTAACAATGTCCATAATCTTTTGACAATCGGTTGAAGGGTGCACAGCTGATTGGAAGTTACAGAAAACACTCACCAGCTTATATGTTTCATCAGATATCAGACCAACAGTCCACATATACTGGGAAATCCCCAAGTAAAAATGGAAATCATCAGTCAGAGCATTTCCAATCTGCATCAATTAAGTATATATCAATTAGTTGTTTCCACTGTTCCTAAAGTGCACAAAAGCATGATGTTTCGCAACATATCAATAACCAGTCCAAAAATCATACCATGCATCCCTTTAAATTGATTGAGCTTTCCCCCCTCAACTTCTGGGACCTCAAAATGGCTTGGGCCAACTGAGGAATGTAGTGTCCTAGAACATGAATTATAATTGTTGGACAATTTCAAATAATTTAAATAGAAAAGTCAAAGATGCTTTTGCTTTGTGTTTAAAATTTGAAGGGAAGATTCAAATTAAAGTTCTCCCCCTCTTTCTTTGAAAACTAGAATCAATTGCATGAATGGGGACTTGAACCCAAGACCTTGATGTGTGTGTGAAAATTGTGCTCTCTAAACCAAGGCAAAATAAATAGCCCCACATAGGAGCTTGAGAGAATTTTTCTCATCCATATAAGATGGAGAGTTCGAGAAAGGCTTGAGCCTTCAAGGGGCTTTAGAATTTGTTCGGTCTTGGGCTTTTAGAAGAGCACAAGCCCATGTGTAAAAAACACACGTGCGCGCCTCGCCTCGCCGGGCCGGCTCGTGGCCCGTGGTCCGAGGTCCGGGTTTGGGTTTAAATGAAAAGGTTATTTTTATTGTAAAAAACCGTTTTAATTTTTACCCTTTGGTTTTGATACGGACACACTACCTTAATTGCAAAGAACCGTTTAAAATCTCAACGGTCACAAAAATGACTGTTGGGAGAAAAAACGTTACTGGCCTTTAAGGGTGTGTTTTAATGGTGGCTCTCCCCAACAGACACTTTCAGGTTTATAAAAGGAGACGAGACAGATTGTTTTGAACACAGAAAATTACACAGACGTTTTTGCACTTTCTGTTCTGTTCTTCTTCCTCCTTCGTTCCGTTCATTCTGAGCACAGTTCCATTGGTGATTCTGGGTGGACTAGCCAGCGAGTGCACGTGGACTGGGGCCAATTTCGGCTGTTTTATCTTGGAGCGTCGGTTCGCAAATTCCGGTTGCACCGGTAGGGGGCGGATACGATTCTTAAGGAGAGAAACCAGTTGCACGACTCAGCCTTATACTTTTCAATCCGATTTCCAAAGGGTTTTCAACCAAACAGATAAGTTCTATTTTATTTCTGATTTCCAAACAGAAAGAGTTTTTTCATTTCAAGTTCCAGATTTTTTGAGTTCCAATAAACCATAGATCAGATCCATAATCTAAATATTCCAACAATAATTATTACATAAGTTTTAGTAAATGAGAGCTAACTTCAGATTTAAAGTAATGATTTGCGGGTAACGATTTATTACTGAAAATAAGTCTGTAAAGAAGGGGTAATAGGTTAGGAATGCCTTCTACACCTGCATAGCTCTCCCCTGTGATATAAAAATCCCTTCCTTTATATTGAGAAAATCGTTCGAGCCACATCTCTAGAAATACTAATGTATCCTTTGCTGCAGACAGAAAGATAAGCAATAATAATAACAATAACAGCACCACCACCAATAACAAAAACAACAGTACTTGAATAGTTCGAAAGCAGGGAGCGGAGTAGAACCAGTTCTTTCGTCTCCATTGCTCAAAACGTCTTGGGAATTGTTTGAATAGGAGTAACCAACACCAACAGGGGTGTCAATGAATAGGAGATTTGCCGCTGCAAAAAAGGTGTTATTCATTAAACATGAAGTGATTGAAATGTAGATAATTTTGATTTTTCATAAATTAAAGACAACAAATTCTAGAGCAAGTCTTGCCCTGGTTCCAAGAGTACGGATTCAGATAGAGGGTTTTCCCATCTGTCTTAACATGAAAAGGGCCGACTTCTTCTGCCTCCCCCAAACCAATGGCCGAACACCCCGGTCCTAAAAACAGCTCTTGAATCAGAACTCAAAAAATAAATCCCAAATAAAAGTAAAATGAAAAGAAATACTAAATTAGACCATCTAGCAACTGAAACAAGTGGTACAAAAAGGAAAACAACAAACAGATTTGATACCAAATTAGACCATCTGGCAACTGAAATAAGTAGCATAAAAAAGAAAACAAAATTTCTTATAGTTTCATCCATAACCATTTTTGCATGGGCCGCTTAGATCAGTATGGGTTAGTTGCGCTGGTATGGGATAGCGTGGTGAGCTCATGTGGGATGTGACTTAGTCGTGTTGGTATGGGACAGCATGGTGAGCTAACATTTCTATTGGCAAAGTCCATGCCCAAGTACTTATCACTTCTTGGGTCGTAATTGCTATCTTACTAGGTTCAGCCAATATAGCTGTTCGGAATCCACAAACCATTCCAACTAACAGTCAAAATTTCTTCGAATGTAGAAGTTCTTATGAATCAAAAAAAATATCAAATTACTAATTGGGGTAATTGATGTAAGTAGGGCTGCAACTCGAGCCGGGTTTTACCCGACCCGCATCGACCCGACCCGAAAATAACCTGGGTCGGGTTCAAGTTTCATGGGTTTCGGGTCGAGCCGGATTGAGCATTCAAAAGCCCGCATGAATCTCGGGTCGAGCCGGGTTTGAAGGGGCCCGACCCGAGTTACATAAGTTATAGTATGAACATTTTTTTCTATTGTTAGTTACAAGTTAAAAGTGAAAACCCACGCACCCAATGTTATTGTATGTGAGTGTAATTTCTGCTTCTATGAGTTGAGTTGATTCAAGCGTTTGATTCAGCATTGTTTGATTGTAATTACAACATTGTTTGATTACGGCATTGTTTGATTCAGCATTGTTTGATTGTAATTACAACATTGTTTGATTACGGCATTGTTTGATTCAAGTGTAATGTGAGTGTAATTACATCATTGTTTGATTCAAGTGTAATGTGAGTGTAATTTCTACTTCTGTGAGTTGAGTTGCCTTGCCAAACAAGAATTTTCCTTAAAAAATTGCGTCAACGTGAAAAAACCCGACCCGACCCGACCCGACCCGAGATTTATCATGGGTAGGGCCGGGTTTGGGAATCGTGGGTTTTCCAAAAAAAAACCCGACCCGACCCGACCCGAGATATTTCTCGGGTAGGGTTGGGTTCTCCAAAACCCGACCCGCCCGACCCGAGTTGCAGCCCTAGATGTAAGCATCCTAAAGATCAGTTGTGTGGGTGCCTTGGGCCCTAGTTCTATAGATATTAACAGGAAGTAGAGAAAAGGTCGGGTCTCAAAATCTGGTGTGTGTTGTAACTCGTAAGAAAGCTTCCTTTGTTGGTGGCCTTGCTGAGATCTTAATCTGGCTTAGCAAGTGGAGGCTGGTCCACTTGCTAAGCCAGGCTATTACTGGGTAAAAAAAGTCAACCGACAAACCTCCATTTAGCCAGAGAACAAGAGGCTTTGAAGAAGGGTCCTCAACAGCTTCAAAGAACCAATAGAAGAGGGTCCTCCCTGACTCTTTGTTGACTGTTACATAGCCAGAATAATGGTCAAAGCTTACATTGAAGGGCTTCCCTGGAAGGTCAAGTACCCTGTCCTCCTCTTGTTGTGCAGTAGGATCTGAATAGAAACAATTGACACTTTGGATCTCAAGAAGAAAAAAAAGAGCAAGACCCAAAACCCAGCTCTCTTTCCTCTCCATTTTCAAGTTGTTTGGAGGTGCTAGGCAATATGTGAGCAAACAATAGCATGTAGAGGGCAAAGCTTGTTAACGGGGTGCTACTTGACTACTTGTCCATGTGTCTTCTTTGAAACAATGGGATGACCGGGTCTAAGTTTTCTTTCTTGACGTTTCGTAGAGTGTCATGCCAGCAGGGTGGAAATGCAGTCATTTTTATGAGAAGACAAACAGAAGGGGGTGAACATAACAGGCACATTTGGCTGCCAGGAATTTGTTTTCATGAAAAATCGGGCATCTTCAAGTGTGAAGACCCTGAAAATCAGGAAACAAGACCCTGGAAACAGCTGTTTCCATGATGGGAAGTTGATAAAAATCAGAAACAAAATATTCTACTCGAAACCGGATTAACATTTTCCGGATTCTTAGCAACTTCTCATCACGGAGACAGCCGTTTCCAGATTTGGTTTCCTGATATTCTGGGACTTCACACTTGAAGATGCCCGATTTATTATGATGAAAACAAATTCCTCACAGCCAAACGTGTCCAACATTTCTTAAAGTGAGCCCGGGAGAGCAACCAAAAAAATCACGGGTCTGGTTCGGGTGAATTCAATTTGGGTCGGGTTCGGGTTGACCCAACCTGCATTGAGCCCTGGTATTTTTATTTTTTTTTAAATAATTTACTACTTTTCTATTTTGTTTTTAAAAAACACAAAAACCTAGAGAAGAAAGATATTAACATAACCGGGTTAACCCGACCTGAATTGGGAAATCGGGTCGGGCTTGTGTTGGGTTCGGGTTGAGATATTAATTTTTTGGGTCAGGTAGGGTTAGCCTTCATTGGGTGAGAGTCAGGTTAGGTTCAGGTTGATAAAAACTAGGCTTAAGATCAGTTTGGAGGAACTTCCTCCAAACCCTTGCTAATAGCTCTAATAGCAAGGGGTGTGGAAATATCAATTCGAATGGATATTTCCTGGGGAAACCAAACTGATCTGGAGCCAAGTTTTTTTCGTTCAGGTTGGCTTCAATCAGACTCAAACCAACCTCAGTGGAATAAAACTTGGCTTCAGATCCGTTTGGAGGAAGTTCCTCCTAGGGCTGGCAATTTCACCCGGGAAAGCGGAGATCCCCCCGCCCCGACCCACATTAATGCCATTTTTTTGTATTTTTTTAAGTATTTTTTTTTTAGTACAGTTTTGTCCCTGAAATAGCATTTTATATTTTCTTTTCCCCATAACCCATTGGGCATTGGCCCTCATTATATTAGTATATTACCGGAAATCCCTAAAATCTCTCAATCGAACCATCACTGAAAGGCAACATTAAATCATTTGAAAATCTCATTCCCTCAAATAAAGGCAACATCTCTCTGATGAGTGATGAGAGTTTATATGGTGTACACTCGTATAGTCCATTATTTTTCAAAAAGTAACGTATGGGCTATGCTATAGGATGATCCAAACAGCAGTGGGGAGGGGAGGGGAGGGGAGGGGGAGGGGGGAAATTCCCCGCAGAGGGAAAGGGGTAGGGGACCCCAACATCCGGCCCCAACCCGCCCCGTTCCCAGCCCTAGTTCTACTTCCTCCGGACCCCTTGCTAATAGTGAAATAGCAAGGGGTGTGGATTTGATATTTCTACACCCCCTGCTATTAGAGCGTACTGGAGGAAGTTCCTCCAAACTGTTTTGAAGCCAAGTTTTGTTCACCTGAGTTGCAGTCCTAAATTAGATTTTGATTTTTTCTATTGTTTTTTAATTGAACATCAACCCAAAAAAGATTCTTTTTTGCCTGGGGGAATGAATTTTCAAATGGGTATTTGTATGCTGATCTCTAGAATGAACGAATTTTCAAATGGGTTTTTGTTTGTGGATCTCTATAATAAAGGAATTTTCAAATGGGGTTTAAAAGGAAGCAGCATGAATGGTGACGAAGGAATCAATAGGGGTGTCGGGACAGAGACTTCTTACCTATCAATTGCCATCTTTATCCCCTTGATCTTTGTTCTCTTCTTCCCATGTAATCCAGACCATACAAGCTACTCAACCCCAATCTTCAACACCTATGTGGCAAGCTTCTGATTGCAGAAATTGCTTTGCAAAACATTGGCCATGTAACCATGGGCACATAGGCTCCCGAATCATATGTAGATAACTGAACTGGGTTCCCAATCATCGACCTGCTCAAACACTTTTTCCCTTCAATAAAAGCCTTCTTCCCTCTCTCACTCTCATGAATTTTATAACTTTTGCAGAAATTCCACAGTTTGGGTAGTGTGGGAGTTCGTTGTTTTTTCCTCTTTGCGTTCTTTGAAACAATGGGATCACCATATAAAAACTCCGCATTGAGAAACAAAACATATTATTGGATATTATGATTGTGTGATCAACGACAACGTGAGTCCAAAGAGAGTCCTATCATGTATCAAGTAGATAGTTCCGATCAATCAAAGGTGGGACCCACTCGACCTGGAGTGGGGGGGCCACATTTTACTAAGTTGGGTCATGCGCGAGCGCCAAGCATCAAGCCATGGTACACATTGTAGGCAAATATGATGATCCTAAGCCGTTGATCTAGTGGCCATGGACCATGGTACCATGTTATCTCTATCTCACATAACACAAACATTAAGCCTTATTAAACAATAAAAAACTCATTGATGTTTTTTACTCTCATTAATTATTAGATAAATCTTATTTGTAATTGCCTGCTCAAACAAAAATTTCCTAATTTGAAGAATAATATGTTGGAATTTGTAAAGAATAATTTTTGGAAAATGTTATCAGCACTACTCTATTTTAACGATCACACTCCTCACTTTATTAAATGTACGGTATGGCCCGCACCATAGGATGATCCAAACCGTCCATTAGATAGGCCACAGCCTAAATAGGTTGTGCCCCAAAAATCATTTCCAGAGGTTGACCCTAGCCCTCCGATCTGTTGATTGATGGACTAAATATTAGAGGGTTGATCCTAACCCTCCGATCTGTGATTCTGTAGAGGGATCTTAGGTGATTTTTACTTTGTATTTATAAGAAAAAAAAAAAAAGTTTCAAGCGATGACACCCAATAAATCAACTACTATTTAATTACTAGTTATCGTCTAGTTAGAAAATGATTTAAGGATTCTAATCTTTTGGTATTGCCTTGAACATTTGTATATGTCTCCATTTAGTTTAACCTAGAAAGTTCTAAGAATGTGATTTTAGCCGTGACACACCTATAATAGAACCCACCATGTGAACAAATCGGATCATACAACCACGTCTAAGGTGTTGATGACCATTTAATAATACAACCGGGACAACCTTGGAATAAAAATGATATTTCCACCCCTTAATAGGTCACCAATTAATAATACACCCAAGAAAACCATGGAATAAAAATGATACTTCCACGCCTCTTATTTGTCTTTTTTCGCCTCCTATTCTAGCATTTCACTCAAAATATTACCAAAAAGATAATCTAGCCCAGCTAGCTTAAAAGTTAAAGGGGGATGATATATTCGCCTCCTTTTCTTCCCCGGACCACCCCTTTTAGTGTAAAAATTTTAGTGTAAAAAGAGTAGTCATAATTCATGAATAAACTAGATGGGATGGCCCTAGGAATAAAAGTTGTTGAATGTATCACTCACATGGCAAGCAAAAAGCTAAAAAAGAAAGGGACAGCAAATGGACGTGAGAGGGCAGGGTTAATTAGTTGGTTAATGTAGGCCAAACATGTCAATTGATACCAAATCAAGCACAAAGTCGTAGCCACATTCCTGGCCGCTGATTTAAAGCGATAAACCCATGCAAAAGGGTGCCACCTATAGTTAGGAAAATGTGATACCACAAAAAACCGGCAAACTTGGGTTCAACAAAAAGAACCAGATATGTTTTGATTTTAAATAAATAGATTGAAAACATTAACTAAGTAAGAAAAGGGAATATAAGAGTTTGCATAGGTAGCTTACCTATGCAAGCTGCGTACCGCTGGTGACTGGAAAAGGTTTCCGGCGAGTGGGTGGTATTATTTTGTTCCTTTCTCAAGATAGAATAAAACCCTAAAGTTTAAAGTCGATCCGACTGCCGGATCGTAAGAACGGAAATTTAAAAGTAAGTGGCAACTTATGAAAAAAAATTTAACTGCCACACAACTTTGAAATTTAAAGAAATTGCCACTCACTTTGAAAGCTTAGTTCTCCCGATCCGGCCTGTCGGATCGAATTGAAACTCTAGGTGGTGATTCATCCGTCGAAGATGAACAAAATGATACCAGCCACTTGCCAAAAAACTTTTACGGTCGCCGGTGTTAAGCAGCTTGCATAAGTAAGCTACCCATACAAACTCTTAGATTCAATTTTCCCCTAACTATAATATAAAATTATAAAAGACACTATGCCAAAAAATAATATGACTTGTAGATAAAAGACAAACATCAAGTGGTATTCCTCTCACAAGTAATTGTCCTATTTCTAAAATGGGATTTGCTAGGCAATTTTGCCGGGAACCATTTCGCGGCTGAGTTTTGCATGAGAGAACAATCACATAGGCTCACTTTTCAACCGATTTTATCTTAATCATTTAAATCATCTGAGCCAGTTGTTCTCTCCTGCAGAAGTCAATCGCAGAATGGCTTCTCACGAAATTGCCTAGCATATCCCAATATATAGTGGGGTAAAGTTGAAATTTTCGATGGTTCTAGCTTGAAATTTCGGTGACCGGAGAGGCGAGTCGTCAGCTGGAGCAGCAGCAGTGTCTAGAGGGGCATTAGAGATCCTCGATTTTCTTCCCCATTTAGGAGTGTTATTGTAATTGTATCTTACCTTTTACTTGTTATGTTGTCCTTGTCCCCATGGGTATATCGGTTGTAGCTCGCTCTTGTCGATCAATAATCATTATTTAAAGAAAAAAAAAAGAAAGTCTAAAACGTGTTTTAAATGTTTTCCTCAAAAAATGTATTTTCTTGCTTTAAAGAGAAATTATATGATGCCCGACCGTGAAAATGAAGGGCTCTCTCTTGATTTTTAATCAAAGGGAAAGCTCCGTTTTTTACTTTTCCTTGGTTAAAAAACCAAGGTAGCATGTTTTATCTCCTTCCGCCCTTTACATTTTCACGGTCGGGCATCATATAATTTCTCTACTTTAAAACGTACTAGAGAAAGTATTAAAAGGCATCCCTACAAAATGTATTTAAAAAAAAAAAAAATGTCGTTTCGTTAACTATGGTCCCGCCACAAAACACCTAACTAGCTGCTGACCATTCTCATTGGGAAATGATATATTCTCTACCTTTCCTTACACGGGCCGCCCCCTTATAGTGTAAAAAGAGTAGGAGTAAAAATAGTTAGCAAAACACCGCTTTAAACATAATTTTTCTTTGAAGAAAAAAACACATTTTATTGGTTTGCCGTTTAACACTCTGTTTAAAGCTTTTGCAATAAAAAAAACCTTTTATTTTAAGGAAAATGTTTAAATCGTGTTTTAAACTTATGGAAAACACTTTCAAAACGGATTCCTGTGCGGAAAAAAGATGGAAATGTCATTTTCACGATTTTTTGGTGTTTTATGGGGATTCAAGCCCTATATCTATATGGTGTATCTCCTTTATATTTTATAAATGACAAAATTTTAAATGTGTGATAAATCGACCGATTTAAGATATATGGGTTCGATTTATCACTGCCTCCTTTTATTGTATTTCCATTTTTTACTACATTTTTAACCGGTATCATATTAAATTCGAATTTTTCCAGTCCCTCGACCCCCCATGTGTCTTTCTCAGACCATTTTGATTACTTGCGACACCCAGCAGCAGTATATCAATGACTGCATAGGGGCTGATGTACTTCACGTCAGACAGATTCAATGTGGCTGATTGCCATGTACACTACTGCTGGGTGGCCCCAAGTGCTCAAAAGGGGCGGATATATCACTTCCCTTTTTTTTTGCGGAATCAAATTTTGCTATGTATGGTCATAGACACACTAAAGGGCGTGGTCCAAGGAAGAAAACGGGAGAATATATCACTTCCCTTCTTATTTCCAATTTTACTCGCTAATGTTGGGACCTACTTAGTTCTTCCGTTTTAAAGGGAAGTAATATATTCTCCCCCATTTCTTCCAAGGTCCACCCCTGAGTGTATTTATGAATTATGACAACAATTTTTACCCTAAACTGGGGTGGGCCCAGAGAAGAAAAAGTGGCCATATTATAGCACTTCCTGTTTTAAAGCTTCTTTACACACAGACATATGGGTGCATCTCCTTGATTGGGGGGATCCGTGTTTCAGTGAGAGTGTCTTTCTATGTATAATGGACGTCAGCAAATATACTGTTTTGTTGCTTGGGCAGAAAGAAAGGAAGTGGACTAAGTCCATTTCAATTGGAAGTGAAATTAGGGCTTATATATTTGAGGGAAACTTGAGAGACCTTTGTGGCCTCGTTTCTGTATCTTACGATCAATGCAATTTGGTGGTTTTTATCTCATGGTTTGTTGAGCAAACCTTAAGGTCCAATTTCAGTTCCAGTATCAACGCATCAAGGTATTATGTTTCTTCTTTCCTATATTTTCAATGGATTATTGTTTGGATTAATTAGAAGGTAAATTGATTGTTAATAACTTAATACTGTTTTAATGACAATTTTTTACTAAGATGATGTTTTCTGAAGGTCGAAAAAAATTTGTGACAAGTTAATTTCTTCTTATATAGTAAAATTGCTGATATTTCTCAAGATATTTCCAAAATGGTTTTGATTAAAACCGAAATATTAAGCAAATAAAATATAATATAAAAAAGTAAGAGGTTATATTTTAGGAAAACCCTTTAAAACGGGGTAACTTTTTGAAAATAAAGACAAGTAACTATGGCCGATCGATTAGGCAAACTTAATGTGTAGTTGAGATGCGCGCCCTGCTTTTTTTTGTTCTATGGGCAGGTGTCAGGGTAGGAGACCCCGTGTTTTTTTTTTTCAGCACGGGATCCAGTTTTGCTAGCAACCCTCTAAACTTTACTAATGTAATAGTAGAATATTACCTTCGAATTGAAAAGTAAGAGGTTAAATTTTACTAATGTAATAGTATCACCTTCGAATTGGCAATGACATGAAATTGAAGCTATATCCTCACCCCGACAGAAATTGTTAACTTTTAAGCCTTTGGGAGTTAACGGCGGCTCCTCCACCCCTTTGTATATCCAAACGGTATCTGTTAAAGAGGGGGCAGACATCACTGTCCAATTTTTTATTGGAAAACTTTTTTTTATGGAAAAGTAATTTTTTTTCTAGTATGATGGATTTTTTCACACCTCATGCGTAGCATGGGTGGGACCATAATTTTGCACTTCATGCTTTGATGAGTTACACTCATGCTTCACACGGGCAAAGAATGCTAGTATATACATAGGAGTGCTGCCTAGTCAATTTCACACTGAAAAGTTATTTTTGGGGTCCCCCTTTTTAAGAGAGAAGAGCCATGTGACTATGTGAGGATGTGAAAATGTCAATTTCATTTCTAACAGCAACTTGTCAACAGTGAAGATGTGAAAAAACCCACCAAAAGTTTCGAACCCACAACCTCCTGTTCAATATAACATGGCCCAAATCACCATAGATTGACCCTTTATTATCATTAAAATGTAAGAAACATGCGCGCGCGCACACATATTAATAGGAACATGTGTTTGAGTTTGACAGAGTCAGCAATCACTCGCTTGAGTTAACCCACTTTTGAGTTGAGACGAGTTTTCAAGTTTTTGAACTATGATTTCAACCTATGTATCTCATCTCTTTAGTCTCACATTTCATTTCTTACTTTTCATACCTCTGAGAGAATAATATATGAAAATGATATTTCCACACGCTTTCCCCCCATTTCATCCCTCTAATTTGTCTTTTTTTTCTAAAAATGGCTGTATTTTCACCAAGAGAGGACTATTGCATCACCTCTACCACAAATGGACCGCCCCTGACACTGATAACATGCAATATGGGACCCAAAGCTTGCGTCAATTTGTGTACCTAACAACATAGGGCGTGGTGTGTGCTGCGTAGTAGTACAACAAAATAAGTAGGTGGTAGAAGGAGAACCTTTACTACATTCAACATGATAAGATCACATGATAGATGTCTACAATCTTGAATAGAGTGTCGCCATCGTCATTAGGAAGTGATATATTCGCTCTCCCCAGTGTATTAATAAGTGTTCAGTTTACACTTATAATTGAATCTCTAGTTCACTGTCAAAGGACTTTGGTCCTCAACCAAGAGCTCTGAGAGGTTCGATCCCAGATTACCTACCCAAAAAAAGTGTTCTTTTTACACTGCAACATGGTGGCCCGGGAAGAGAAGGGGTGAATATTTCATTTCCCTCATCATTTTACTTGCTATATCTGAGAGTGCATGAGCCATGTGCCATTGCCAAACTCCATGTGGTGTGACCGTGTAAAGTAACTTCATCATGAGGGGTTGTAACACACATCATAATCATACCATGCAATGCAATATAGATGGGTGATGCGTCCAATGGGAATACAATGCAGTTAGAAATGAAATCATGGATGGGGATTCCATGTTGGGTAACCTAACCATAAGATAATTAAGGGGCTGTTTGGATGTAGGGAAAAAATTTCAGAAATTTTTCCATGGAAAATAAATTTAATTTCCAGCATTTGATAAACTCATTTCCATGGATTTTTTTCCAAAATTAAAAAAATCTCCCTTATAAAAAGCTCGGAAACATACTGGACCTTAGATACTTTTTAATGGAAAATCAAAATCATGAGAAATATTATTTTCCATAATTTTTGTAATACCCGAATGCCCATGATATTCATCCACTCATACATGGGTCTTTCACTCCTTCTCCATGGAAATGGGATGGGTCCCATGGGAATACCAGTTAAAATCATTGATGGATTTTCCATGTCTGGTAACTTACCATCACTGTCTGAGAAAGATAATTAATGGGCTGTTTGAATGTAGGGAAAATAAATTTTCTAGTATTTGATATACTCATTTTCCATGATTTTTTTCCAAAATCAAAAATTCTCCCCTTATTTTTAAGGGAACTTCGAAATCAAATAGACCTTAGACTTTTTTTTCATGGAGTAGTTTTCTATGAAAAATATTATTTTTCGTTATTTTCTTTTTTCTAGATCCAAATGCCTCCTAATAGTTATCCACTCATACATGGGTCCTTCTCCCTGGCAACTTGTGATAAATGGGATGGGCCCCCTCATATAAGACCAAAAAGCATCAGAATAAATATGATTTGAGTTTTCAACTTTACATTAAGTACTATTGGTTCCTGGAATAATGATAATAATATTTATTAATAATAAGTGAAATAATCCTCACGGGTTTGCTCCCTGTTGACGAGTGTTCGAATCCTGCCCCCGACTTTCCTGATACATGTGGTGAGTGGGTATCCGTAAGTATTAGTCCTACTCCCGAAGGGGGTGGGGACATCCTACGTCATAAAAAAAAAGGTGAAATGATCCTTCAATCCCCTGTTCCAACATTTTCATCCCCTTTGTATAACTTTTTTTTCTAAAAATCACAATTTTATCTCCTTTTTTGTAAAAAATAAAGTCGTTTTCAAGAAAAACCAAATAAAAGTGGTGGACATGCTAAAAGGGGGTGAGAATATCATTTCCCATGCAGTACCAATAATATATAATAACATATAATATCAAGATAGTATAGTTAGACATTCTACTCCTGTTAGTTGTTCCCCAAAAGTAAAAGCAACTCAAATAAGACAAACTAACATGGTGCAAAATGCCTAATGTAGGTGTCAAAACCAACTCCCTACTAATAGTAATAATAATTATCATTATTAGCATTATTTATAAACTCAGGAGCATTTTAGTAGTTTAATTGGGACCTTGAAGACTTGGATTTACAAGAGTGGCTCATTTGAATCTCACGCTCGCCCACCAAAACTGTTTTACATCCGATCAGCAATCTCGATCACAATGCGAGTGTGAGATGGGTATGATAGGGACACGAGCCATGAGCTTAAAAATCGTTTTAATAATCTTCTTGCCTCCTCTACTTTGTTTTCCTCTTTCTTCTCCCCGTGCTCTCAACCCTCTCAGTTGTAGTCTTTCTTTTGCATTAATAAATTATTTTCTTCTTCATTAATTAATCATCACCATTTCCAAAAAAAAATTCCTTTAAAAATATTTTCAGGCTCCATCTCTTTCCACGTAAAAATAGACGTACAATTTGTTTTATGTTCATTTTTACAACATAAAACATATTTTAGGCCCCAAGTAACAAAGAAATGTAGGTATGATCATGGTTCAAAATTTCGGTTTCGGTAACCGTTTCGGACCCCACCGAAAACCGAAATTTCGGCGAAATCAGAAATTTGGTAATTTGGTTTGAAATTCCAGACCAAAATTCTGAAATTTCTGCAGAAATTTTGTAACACATTTTTTTTTAATTAAAAAATGCATATAATTGAAATTTCGGACCGAAATTACCGAAATTAAGGACTGAAATTCCCAAATTTTGGCCGAAATTTGGTAAATGGCGAAATAATGAATTTCGGCATATTTTAGTTTCGGCCCCACCGAAATCCAAAATTTAAAACCATGGGTATAATAACATAGGTCATTCTTTTCAAGGTTTCTTGATGAAAAAGCTTCATCTAAAAAGTTAGGTTAAAGAGCGTAGGAAAATTTTGATATTCATGAAAAATAATCTTAGATACAGGCAACCATGCTCTCTCACGAGGAAAAAATAATAATACTAGAATTGGGGATTTGCTAGCATGTCCATCGCAGAAGGCATTTCTCGAATGGAGACAAAATGTGCTATGTGGCTGCTCCCACGTGCAACAGGCCAACTGCGAAATACCTTCTGTCGATGGACGCTAGCAAATCCCCTAGAATTGTGATACGATTGAGATATGTAAGGAGTCTAAAATTGGTGGAGACTTGGAGCAAAAGTATATATCATTTTATTCATAAAAAGGAGAGCTCTTCTGCTCATGGTGGGTGACAACAGTACTTGTTGCTTGCTGCAGAAGGTTCTTCTAATTTATAATTTTGGAATCCAATTTTAAACCTAGTGTTTTGCAAGATGATTTGCTTTACAGGATTCTACCACGTCCACGCAACCGATTGATTTTTTTATCTCTTATTTTTTCTTTTTATCAACAACTTTGGTGAATGATTTTTTTAAATTCCTTTCCTTGTTTGGAGTTTGGCGGATTTTTTTTCTGAGTTTTTGCTTCTAGGGTTTCCTTCTTGATTAAGGAAAGCCGCGTTTGGAAAATGGACTATGTTTGTTTCTTGCTAGGATAAGGAATTGGAGGGGGGAATTTTGGTTTTTTGATGCGGGTATTTTTTTGGGTTTGGAGGATTTTGGGTTTTATTGCAGATATTTTTGTGGGGTTTTAGAGAATTTGAGTTTTTTCTCAAGAGTTATTTGTTGGGCCTGTGAGGATTAGGGCTTTGCTACGGATATTTGTTGTTGGGTCTGAATCAATCAATTAGATTTTTATTTCTGATATCTGTTTCCATCGAATATTTCTTTTCTTGATGGGTCTGACTGAATTAGGGCTTCGGATATTTCTACAGAGATGAATAGATTGTGAAATTAGATTCCTTATGGTGTTACCATTATCACTGCTTCATTGATTATATGTGAAGATTTGGTTGTGAAATTCATCTGGGTATTTTTTTAAAATTTTTTTTTATGAAAGTGTAATGTTGGGTTTTAATTTTTAGGTCTTTTTTGTGGGAATTTTGATCTGGGAACAGGATGAGTTCTATTGTTACAGAGGATTTCCTTCCAGGAAGGAAACTAGTGGTTCATGTGGCCCAAAACGGGCACACATACGAGCTAGACTGTGACGAATCAACGCCCGTCGAGGCAATTCAAAGATACATAGAGTCAGTATCTGGAATTCAATTCAATGATCAGCTTCTTCTCTGTCAAGATATGAAACTAGAACCTCAACGCCCTTTATCAGCCTATAAACTACCTTGTGATGATCGCGAACTATTCCTTTATAACCGAGCTAGATTACACCAGGATTCCCCACATCCTCCCTCAGAACAAATCGATATCTCCGAAATCGTTGATCCTCCATTGCCATCATCTTCACAAAACCCACATCCATTGGATGATGCACTAGACCCAGCCCTCAAGGTTTTACCTTCTTATGAGCGGCAATTCCGCTATCATTTCCAACGTGGGGGTGCTATTTATGATTGTGCTGAGGTGAAATTCGATGTTTGTGAGCGGTTTCTAAGAGAGCAAAGGGTGCAAGAGAAGGCATTAGAGACTGCAAAGGGTAGTATGGATCATATCTATAGGATGGTACATCAAACATACATGGATTTTATGAAGTGTTTCTTGCAGCAGCAACGGTATCATTCGGACCTTTTGGCGAATTTTGGGAGGGATATGGAGAAACTGCGGTCGTGCAAGCTCCATCCGGCTCTACAATCGGAATCACGTAAATGCTTATTGGATTTTGTTAAGGAAGAGAACTTGCGTAAGTGGGTGGAGAATTGTGCCAGCTCCCATAAGCAGTTTGAGCTGAAAGTTTCTCATCTGAAGACAATGTTTACAGAACTAAAGCGCAGGGTTGGAGATCTGTTATCTAGTAAGGCCACTGCAAGTATTAGGGATGTCGATCTTATGATTAAAGAACATAAGCGCTATCTCAATGAGCAAAAGAGTATAATGCAGTCTTTGAGGTTGGTTTTTTCTTTTTTGTTCTTTTTATGTTCATTGTATAGATACTTTGTGAACTGAGTATTTGTTAGGTCTGTTACCCCTCTTGTTTTCTGCAATGTAGTTGATATATCATTTAACACTTTTCATAATTGATTGAAGATTGACCATGAACCATACTGTTGGAAATAGTGAAATCCTATTTTTTTTTTTTTAATTGCATAAGAGTGCTAGAAAATTTGTCCATGTTGCTTCTCTTTTGGTGTCCTTTTCATTTATCATGTGGATGTTTTTCTTATTATGTCCATTTACTTGGAAGAATTATTGAAGGTGTGAATTTGTGAATTTCTGATTTTCCTTCCTTTTACAGTGCCCAAATTTTCATTTTTTTATTTGGAGTTGAATTAAGTTTCTCGCTTCATAATTTGCTTATTTCATAAAGAATCATAGAACATTGATGGGCTTTAAACATGTATAAAACAGAATATTTATAACAAACATTTGATATCAGCTCTATACTGTGTGAACTGTAGTTCAAATTTCTCATTGATACAGAGTTTCCACCCGTACTTGATGCGAGTTTGAAACTTATGAAGCCGTACAAGAATATTTCGTGAGAATTAAGGCAACATATTGTTAATTTTAAGTGAAATTAAGGGTATTTTTCACTGGAAATTAACTACATAATAACTGGAATGGAAGGAAATTTTAACAGAAATTTAAAGACAACGAACTGGTCACTAGAGATCCAAGTTCGTGTCGGTTACACATGGAAGACCTGATAACAACTAAGAAGGACATATTTATCTTATAGCTTTCCACATTAGACATGATGCTTGATAGAAAATCTTAATTTATATACCTTCGTATCTGATGTTATTTTTCTCATGTCAAAATGTGTGCATGACTGCATTTGTGTGCATGGTGTCATTGGTTAGCTTTCATAAGGCTTGTTTGTCAGATATTTGATATATTTACCTGACGTGGACACTCTTGTACATGCATAAGTGTTGTCATAGCCATTCAAAAATCTTCTTCACTAATGTTACGGTGCCAAATCTGCTTCTCTTTTGTCCTATCTTTCTTTGTATTTCTTCTCCTTCTTCCGTTACCCCATATCTGTCATAAATAGATTGGAGCAAATTCAAAGGAACTTTTTGTTGAATAACTCAAAAGATAGTAGGAAATTCCACCTGGTCAGGTGAGAAGAGGTATGTTAGTCTAAAAGAGAATGTGGGACCTTAGGTCTATCAACAACGAGCTTCTTGGTAAGTGGCTCTGGCAAGAAAACAATATGCTTGGCTCTGGAGAGTAAGTGATTGAGGGGAAAAATATGGGTCAGATTTTGAGGGATGGGTGTCCTTAGACAACTTCAGATGGAAAGATCTTAGGGTTTGGAGGGACATTGCTAAGATTCACTATAAATTCCAGAGTGGTATTTAGTTCAGAGTTGGGAATGGCCGTAGGATCAGATTCTGGATAGATCACTGTTGTGGTTCTAATGCTCTTCAGGAAGAAATAGAATTCCCCGAGCTTGTCAGGATTGTTTCTAATTGGTTTACAATAATGGAGGATTGCATCATCTGGCAGAATGACAAGGTGGTTTGGAACATCATTTCCGGAGGATTTTTTTCACAGAGATAATGACAGAATGACAGCCTTGTTTAACATGATTCACTCGATTTATTGTTGATCACTGCTCCTTGGTAGATGGTGAATTTGTGGACCACATTTTCATCCATTGCTGCCTAGCTGAAGAGGTTTGTTCTTTTTTTTTTTGAAAAATTTGGGATTGGTTGGGTCTTTCTTTGTTACACTGCAGAGCTGTTTGAGCGGTGGTACTTCGTTCCTTGGCCGGTCAGAGGTCGAACTCTGTGGTATCTTGCATTGATGTGACTCTTTTGGATTATTTGGAAAGAGAGAAGTAACAGTCTTTGATGTTACCTCGAAGAAGGTACGATCAGTCCAACAACATATTAGTGTCACGATTGCTCAGTGGAGAGCGTTTCTTCCTGACTTTAGCGGACTATGATGAGATCCAGGTTAGTAGAGTTTCGAAGGAAAAAAGTGTGATTCATCCAGCAACAGATTAGCCTCACTATTGTTCACGGGGCAACGTTTCTTTCTGAGTTTAGTGATTTTTCTATGACCTCGCTTCAGTGATGCTGGGATGAGGTCCGGTTTAATAGAGTTTCGAAGGAAGAAATTGTGATTCATCCAACAACAGATTAGCCTCATGATTGCTCAGTGAGCGGTGTTTCTTCCGGAGTTTGGTGGATTTTCTGTGCCATCCCTTTAGTGATGCTGGGATGTGATCCAGTTTAGCAGAGTTTCGAAGGAGACTCCCCCCCCACACACCCACGATCTTCACATGGTTTCTTAAAATTGAACTTTGATAGGTCCAATCTTGGTAACCCGGGTCGAACAGGTGTTGGGGGGCTACTCTGAGACAACAGTAGAGAGATCAAGCTGGCCTTTTTCGGTCCCATCGGGGACCACGACTCCAACATGGCAGATGTGTTAGCACGCCTCACAGGCATGCTATCCTTCCTGTCAAAGCTGGTTTTTTTGAATAAATATTTTGTTTGATTCATTCGATAAATGAGGATGATTTGATGGGAGAACATGCACTACCTCAATCACCTTTGGCTCTACTATTGCTAAGAAAGTTTTCTCCAGCGATGAATACTCTGCCTGAATTTCAACATCTTTTTGCTGCGACAATGTACTGCCCTTTCATTTCTTCCATATCCATCATATTGGCTTAACATATGTCCCATGACTATGTTAGTGACAGACAAATATAGAAGTAATGGTTTACCCAGGAATGGGGAACCAACACTAGTGGATCGAGAAGATATTCTCTGAAGTCTGAGCTTTTCAAAAGCTTCTTGACATTGCTGGTTCTATTCTTTAGATGATCCTTTTTTGAGGAGCTTGAAGTTGGGTTCACTAGTGGTGGTGATAAGCTGGGCTATGAATTTACTAACGTATTGTGTGGTTTTTATTTTGACCAAATCAACCCCTATCCCCTTTTGACTTACTAGTCATGTTACACAATTCTTCTGAATGGGCGATGTACCCATGTCAGACACGTGTCAGGTTCCTATACTTCTGGATTCACTTCGACACTTCTAGATCTCTTTAATCTGTTTTTTTTTTCTCAATGCTACTACCACAACTTTACAATTACCATATGCTCTGATTTTTATCCATCCTAATAGTAAGTTTTTTATATGGCAATAAATAAAACATTATATTTACTTAGCATATTAACATTTTCAATATTTTACTTGTTACAACTATATTGTGAAGCTAGGCCTTGCTTGCACCAATCCTCGAACCTTCAACCTAGGAGGTTTAAGAAACCCTTTAAACCATTACAACTATATTATTATGTAAAAGAATTAAAATTTGATAACTGATTAAAATATTTCTGTGAATCCACGAATTTTTCTTTTTGTGATTTGCTGAGCATTGTTTATTGAAGCAATCAGTATTTTGAGGGGAGCATCTGATTCCGCTGATTGTCAGCTTCATTCAGCAGGTGTTTATTTCAAATCAAGATGCTGTTTGTGTAACATGGGCATCATAAATGGCAGTTTATGAATAATAGTTTTATCATGATTTTGCACGCCACTAACGTTTAACCTGGGTACGCAGCTGAAAATTTTGATCGGGATTTATTGCTTTTAAACGGGGTTTTGTTTTTAGAATTGTCCTAGTAGCTTACTTGAAATTATTTATGGGCTCTTCCAACCATTTTCTTCTAGGCATTTTTGGGTGATGTACTAGATTGAGGCATTCCATTGTGATGTTGGCATTGATAATTCGTTGAAAAGAAGTAATAAATAGAAACTTTTGTGCCAACTCATTCTTTCTATCACGGAGCATATAATTGGTGCTACGTATATGATGCTATCTTTGATTATTAGTTTATTACATTCAAATTTGCATCAATTTGCACTATGAGTTCTTTAATTTCATGCTAGAATAGTATTAGGGTGAAACAAAATTGCATGTAAAATTAACTCTCTTATATATAGTAGTAGATTTTATGATGCCATGATTGGGATGCACAAATTCACATCTATTTGTACTATTAGTTCTGCAGTTTAATGCTAGAATAATGTTAGAGGGATGCACTAGATTGCATGATAATTAGATCTGCGTCAAGTACTTAATAGATTTTGGTCAGTTTCACCTAGTTCAGACTAGAAATTTTTTTATCCCCTGTTACTATGTTAGTCAATCTGTATAATGGGCGACAATTGCTGCCAATAGAAACAAAACAAAACAAAATGTTGCCATTACACACTGCCATCACAGAGGACAAAAAGTGGGTAAGAGGACTGACTCAGTGGAAGTTTCTGGAGTGGAAAACACCGTTAGGAGATTCATTAATAGAGATGGAAAATAAACAACAAATAGAAGAGCAATATTTTTTGCCTCCTGAATACAATTGGTAAAGCTTAACTGTTGTGCTTCTCCAAGTCTAGTACATTTAGGCCCTGAAATTGTTAAAGGATCAATTGCTTAGTGAATCATACTGATGGCCATGCTGTTCTGAAAGGTCACATATTCACATATTATTCCTGAAACATCATGCCCCAACCTTGATGGATATCTTATAATCTGCTCAAAGTAAGCTATTATTCTTACTATTCTAGCATCTTTCACTTCCAATGTCTACGCAGTAAAATAATTAATTAAATCTCAGATGGTTCATTTAACATCCACCCCCATCAGTGCATTGCAACGGTCAAGTGTAGAATGTAATTCCATTAAAATATAGCAAAACAAGTTGGCTTGGCTTGGCTGTATTCATATATCAATATTCTATGTAGATTGGCTCCACATTAATCTTGGCAGAGATTGGCTACAGAATCACACATTCCTTCACATTGAAAGTCTCATCCCCCAAACTTCTCTTTTTCCATCTTTGGAAAAGTCCCTCCATAGATGTGTATCCTTTTTCCCTCTTTCCTTGTGCATTATTATCTGTTCCTTTCAGCAGGCTTTTTTTTCTCCTGTGGTGGATAGTTGAATGTAGGAGTATGATACTTATACATGTATCCATGCTTGTGCAGTAAAGATGTCAACACTGTGAAGAAACTCGTTGATGATTGCTTGAGCTGCCAGTTATCTGACTCTCTTCGTCCTCATGATGCTGTCTCAGCCCTCGGTCCCATGTACGATGTACACGACAAGAACCATCTGCCCAAGATGGAGGGCTGTGAGCGTGCAATTTCCAAACTCCTTGACTTCTGCAAGGTTAAAAAGAACGAGATGAACCTTTTTGTGCATAATTTTATGCAAAAAGTAGCATATGTTCAGTTTATGGTCAGAGATGTTCGTTTACAGTTTCCGGCTTTCAAGGAGGCAATGGCACGCCAAGATGATCTCTTTGCAGATTTAAAACTGGTTCGCGGTATTGGTCCTGCATATAGGGCTTGCTTTGCGGAAGTTGTATGGAGGAGGGCTTCTATGAAACTCTACATGGGCATGGCTGGACAATTAGCAGAACGGCTCGCATCAAAGAGGGAGATTGAGGTTAGAAGACGGGACGAGTTCCTAAAAGCACAGAGCATTTACATACCTCGCGATATTTTGGCATCTATGGGCTTGTTTGATTCTCCTAATCACTGTGATGTTAATATTGCTCCTTTTGACACTAACTTGCTGGAGATCGATATTGTAGACCTAGATCGTTATGCACCTGAGTCTTTGTTACGCATGCCTTATAAAGGTGAGAAACATACACTGTCAAAGAGTCTGCTTTCCATTTCTAGCGATAATTCTCATTTGGATGAAGCCGAACTAAATTCAGCAGGCACCCATGAGAAGTGCGACTCTGAGGAGCTTCTCGAGGGTTGTGAGTCGATAAACATTGCTGGAACAAGCAAGATGGAGGTTGAGAATGCACGGCTAAAAGCTGAACTTGCTGCGGCTGTAGCCCGGATTTGTTCTTTTGGTCCAGAAATTGAATATGACTCGTTAGATGACAGTAAGCTCGATAATTTAGTAAAGAACACAGCAGAAAAGACGGCTGAAGCTTTGCATCTGAAGGATGAGTATGGAAAACATCTGCAGTCCGTGCTAAAGATAAAGCATATGCAATGCATGTCATATGAAAAACGCATTCAAGAGTTGGAGCGGAGATTGTCAGAATGCACCCTTTCATCCCTGAAGACTTATGACTGCAAGTCAGAAATGTCTGGGGATGGAGAAGCCCATATGCCTATGGATGAGGTTTCTTGTACATCAGTGTCGTTAGATCCAAAACTTGAGCAGTTTTCTGGACAGTTGGGCGAACCTCGAGAAGGTGCGGATGAGAATATGACAGAATTTTCAGGCATGCTAAATCAGCAGGCAGCTGATTCTATACATACTGTTATGGATTCATCGATGCTTGAGCCACGTCAAGATGAGCTGCAAGTAGTTGATAAAGCCGGGGAGGAGAAAATGGCATTGCAGATGGGGTCCACATTGACTAACAGCTTTGGTTCTGAGATTATTACGGAGCCTTTGAGGGTATTACCTTCTGGAGTGGCAGGGGAACCCTTTTCAGCTTTAAAAGCAAAGGATGATCTCTTGTTGGAACTTCAAAGTGC